>NC_090931.1:116903529-117565609 GCF_040938575.1 Ambystoma mexicanum | reverse complement strand
AAATAGGCCTAGGGGACCCACTTTTGTTTACGGGGGGCTGACTCATGAGGGTATAACAGAACTGTAAAGCAGAGTGATTCAAGGCTACCACTCCCTTTGACACTGGGTGGTGATTGACACACAACCGGGGTCTAGTGTAACATAATTAGATCACACTGGTAAAGCACACATATAGTTAAAACAAAATGTATTCTAAAAAAGTTTATAATATTGTGACATAAAAACAGAACAACAAAATTATCTGCATGTGAATGATCAGATTAAATTCAAAATGTATTAAAAAGTCCTGAGTTTATGAAGGTTTGATGAGCTATAGACCAATACATAGCACATATCAAAGATTGTCAACACTGTATTTGGTGCTTCTAGTTCGGAAAGTATTTTGGTTCTAGAGTGGAGTCATCAGATAGCATAATTCACAGAAGAATTCCGAACTTTCATCAGGACTCGTAATGCTTGTGGGCATAAGAGTTGAGTAAGGGAGGCGGGTAAGTCGTCAGTCAAACTGTAATCTAAAAACAAGGTAAAACAAAACAAGTGAGTGTGTGTGCCACCATGTTAGGTTGAGCCCCAAATATAAGTGCAATAAAAGGGCGGGTGTCAACGTACCACTAATTAATGGTGAGCGCCTTCGAGCTAAACATGACGGTATGAAGGAGATGGCGTTGTGTTTTCTATCAGATGTATTTGCAAACCTGCAAAGTCAGGTAATAATACATGGTATAAGTTGGTAGTTTAATAGTTAAACAAACACTTAATAAGAATAATGTTGAAAGGTCTGAGTACCTGTCATAGTGGTCATGAGTAGAAACAGGAAATCAATTGCGCAAAGTTCCACACGGGGTCCATTGCCAGTGAGCATTGGGTTAGACCCTAGAAAGAATATAGTGTAGATAAAACAATGGCATTTCTACTCATGACCACATGCAGATAGTTGTGTTGTTCTATTTTTATGTCACAATTTTGTAAACGTTTTTAGAATAAATGTTGTTTTAACTATATGGGCCTCATTACGAGTCGGCTGGAAATCCGGCACAATTACCGGCATGGCGGGAAGTGCGTGTCCGTGCCCTCGAGAACCCGCTACCAGCGGCCGATCACGAGTGCGCGAGCACGCACGTCCCCCATGCCGGTAGTGGAAAACCGCCATCCGGTAACATCCCACCAACCCCCCTATACCAGCATTGTGGCTTGCGTCCACTCCGTAACCACCTTCAATGAACCCCTAAACACCGGCACGGTAACTCTGGCATGGAATAACCGTGTTCGCAAAACCGTACCCGGAAATTACGTCATCGCGCTGGAACGGGAAATGGGCCGGCGGCCATCTTTAAAAACACAATCCATTGCAATCCTCCACAACCAACACTCCTCCCGTGTCGTAGTGTGTCAGAGGAGCATCATCATGTTCAAGGCCAGCAGGAAATCCACACAGAGGAAGAGGAAGCAGCGTTTCTGGGACGCTGAGCTCACCATGCTCGCCAACACCCTGGAAGAGCATGCGGATGTAATACGCAGCACAGACCTAAAGCATGCGGCCCAAACCCCCAAAAAAGAGGTCTGGCTTGAGGTAGCTCAGAGGGTGACAGCAGTGGGGTGGCCCCAAGGAGTGTGCGCGACTGCCGGAAGCGGTGGGACGACCTCCGCCTCCGTGTCCGGAGGATCATGTCTGAGAACCGGAGAGCCGCAATGGCGACAGGCGGTGGCCCTCACTCCCCAGTCCAATTGATGCCATGGGTGGGGACGGCAAGTGGCTTCATTGACCCCGAAACCATTGAGGGGATCAGAGATCAGGAGGTCGGCGCAGCAATCACCACAGAGGAAGGTGAGTGTACCATCACAACCACATATCACGACACATGACGTGGCCCAACTGGGGAAGTTAGAGTGGGCAAGGTGATGCATCACCATATCCATAGAATAATCATTGTCACTGCCTGCACCACATGGGCGCTGAGTGATGACCCCAATCCCAACAGAGGTTCCACATGACCCAACCATGCCCATGCACCCACCACACAGAGACCAAACTAATGCTACCCCACCAGCCATGCATTGATTCCCCACATACCCCCTCAGTACTCCTAAAGCAACAAACCAGAAATGAAATGATGGCTGAATGCATGAACATATCCCACCGCAATTCAACATAGCTCCCATTTGACAACATTGCTGATGACTTGCCTCTCTTATGTCCCCCAGGCACCGATTGTGAAGGTGGACCACTGGACAGGGGTGCGAGCACGTCCAGTGCACGCAAGGGGACCAGGGACACCCCAACACAACTGGCCAAGGAAAAGACACCTGCCAAAGCCAGTCTCCCACGCAAGGCACCAACCCTGCAGGGGACACCTGCACCCACTGCCCAACAACAAAGAACCACAACAGTGGTAGCCCTGCTGCCAGCCAACAGGGGTGGAAGAAGAATCAGACATGATGCCTGGCACACCCACCCCAAGCTACATTGCCAGCCCCCAACCTCTAGCGGAGTCTGAGTGCCTCGATGATCCGTGTCTACATGATTCCGACCTCGGGGAATCAGACAATGCGCTGTTTGAGGACAGTGCCCCGGAGGATGGCTCCGCACAGGCTCCTTCCTCCACTCTGCCTTCCTCCACTCTGCCTTCCTCCACTCTGCCTTCCTCCACCCTGCCAGCAACCTGCAGACCTGCGGACGACACCTCATTTGATGCCCGCCTGACAAGGGTCGAGGCCCGGCAGGAGTACATGCTCCAGATCATGCGCCAGCAGGTGGAAGCAGGCAATGAGGCCATGAGTGCCATCGAAAGGGCAATAGCAGCCAATACTGCAGCAGTGGAGGCATCCACGCGTGCCTTCCGGGAGTGCATGGGGACACTCACGGTGGCCATCCTTGCAGGTAACGCTCCGATGCAGCGGCCACACCTTCACACAGACAGTCGATTGACAATAGACTCCTCCGCAACTACTAGCCCTACCACCTCGGCACAATCCAGTCCGGTGCGTCACATAAGGAGGAGCGCACGACAGTGGGCCATGGCACCACCCGACACTAAAGTCCAAAAGAAGTGAATGCATGGACAATGACATTGTGGCAAAACACATTGTGGAAGGGAGCACTGTCCGTTGCACACATGGGGACACTTTGCATCTGTGGGGTGGGAGTTAACAGGGGTGTTTTGAGGGTTTGTGGGGTGGGAGAGGGAGTTAACAGGGGTGTTTTGAGGGTTTGTGGGGTGGGAGAGGGAGTTTGTTGGGGGCTTGTGGGAGGGGGGAGTGGGCACAGTTTTGCACTTTCATATAATGCAAAAGTTTTCTGGAGAACAATCAATGGCTGGACATTGTTATTTTTGGTGTGCATCCATTTAATGTGTTACAGTGTTCAATGTCCAATGTCCAATGTCCAAATTACAACATTCCCTTTGTGCATGTTCACATTGGCCCAGTGTCTGACTGACAAAAGTCATTCATGGTCCCTGTGAAGTGGGAGAATGGAAGAACAGGCTCCCGCCCTTCCCCTCTCGCGCTTGGCCTAGAGGATCACGGCCTAGACACCCGCCACGAGAGGAGTTTGCCTATATCCCAGACGACCAAATAACCTGGTACAGGAACATACGGATGTGCCCACCTACCTGCCCAGCAGCCCGCCCTGTCCATGCCGACACCTGCGGCATGGATCAACTCGACTAAACCTACACGTCGTTAGAGATGCCATGATGACCTAGCCAATGGTCAGCACACCTGTGCAAACATGCACACCGGACACTCCCACACCAATCCACACGAAGAACATACTCAGTGCTATGACGTAGGCGACAGACATACCCACGGACGTGCATCTTTATTATTTTCCACATAGGCTCTCAAAATGCAGAAACGCAAGACGCATAATGAACTTATCTAAAAAGGCTTGCTCACGCTTCTTCTAAGAACCATGTACCATAATGAAGAATATAACGGAGACACGATACTGAGGATAGAGAAATATGATACCGTAATCTAAAGCGCTCTGCATCAAACGGTTCCACCTATGCACCAGGCCCAAAAAGGCCGCAAGCAAAAGCTTCCATGAACATTGAATGAGCAAGAGCTCGGTTGCTGACCCTGCAGAATGAGCCCGGCGAAAGCACACCGCCAAGGGCACGATGTTGCAATCTCGCAGGCTGCAAGCCGACGCCAAGGTCGCACCTGCAAGATAAACCAGGCACACAGTTGGAAAAACAATATTAATTGTGCTGAATTTTGCCTCAAACACGGTCCCACCTCACGTGACAAAGCCAAACCTGACAGGATGCCAAGCCCAGAAGGAAGGAGACGCCTAAATCCCACGTTTCAAGACACAGGCAGATACAATTAAAAGACTCATCGGACATCTGCAGCAGGGGGAGTAGTCGACCTCCCAACATATGAATAAATCCTCACATTGTTTACACCTACCCATAGTAAAACATTGTTGCAAATGACAGGTGCACCGCGAGCTGGGAACAGCGATAGTCTCAGACTGGGAGGCTCGCGAGCGGACCAATCAGAACATGGGGCTCTTATCACTGACGCCATTAACATTGACCAATCCTCAGAGGTCTTCATGTAACAATTTTCATGTATCAAATTGAAGGGACAGCCCAAATATACCACCTGACTAACCCTCAACCACTAACACCGTTCTCTATATGTATGCTATACTAACCCTACCACTCGAGTAACCAATCCAGAGTGGAAATAGGTTTTTTGCTAAACTTTCTAAGGTGACGCAAGTAGCGCGTCATACTAAGGTAAAAAGGGCCTGCGAGCTCCACGATTGTGTGTGTGTCAGGACGGACGCGTACGATCCTTGACCCATCCCTGCCGTTTTGTCTAAGAAACAGCAGAGTCACCTTGCTTCTTGCGTGTGTCTCATACTCTATCTCTTTTAGGATATACGGGAGGAGTTGGGGCCTCCCTGCCCGGAGGTCTACGGACGGCCCGGCCGACCCCGGCAGAATTTCCCCCCGACAAGTTGGAGGCACTGCTGAGATCTGTTTAAGATCTGCTTTTTTATTTTTATTTTTTCCAGGTACTCCCGTTGCGAGGAGGCCCGGAGGCGCGGCCCCCTCTGCCGTTGCCCCCTTCTGAGGACTACAGGACCATCGCGGAACTGCGAGAGGACCGGACAGCGCAATCCGGATATTGGCCTTCGGGAGCCGGTTGAGAAGTATCCCGCCCGCGGTTGGCGAGTGTCCAGACGTGGTCCAGATGAGGGGAGGTGGCAAGCCGCTTGGAGGGGTGCACGCAGTCGAGCGGCCCCGCATCAAGAGAACTTGGTGAGCATGCCACGCACAACAAGCAATGTGAAATTGTGAGGGAGCGGGGAGGAATTAAATACAGGAGGTGGGAGGTGTTGCACAGGCGTGCGGCGAAGGTTTGACAATTTAGTGTAGGCAATGAAATGAATGGAAGCCGAACGAGTGCGAGAGCAGTCGGCTACGTTACGCGAGAGAGGGAGGTGGAGCACGAAAACATCACGTGCGGCTGCTCGTAGACACTGATTGGCCTAGGTCGCGACTACTTGTAAGGGTGTGTGTGTGTGGTTTCCTACGATTTGGCATTTATTGATCAATGAGTAGATGAGGATCCCTATTGTTCGAGCAAGAAATTCGATAGGTAGATGACGTTTCCCTGTAGGCGGTAGCTAGTTAGTTGCCCAATACGGAAGATAATTGGCTGGTTAAGCCCTCCTGTCGAGGGGCGTATCACACGCGAGGCGACGCAGGGTGCGCAGTCCGATTATATTATTGATTACCTTGTTCCAGGAGTGACAGGAAGACAGCTGTGAGGTTAACGGGGGTAGATTGCAAGTGTATTTTGGACTTAAAGAATATATGAAGAACTTACCAGTAGTTCGAAGAGATCGGTGACGTCACCAGTAGGGCTTTCATGGATATCCCGAGCACAAGGCATTTTTCTTTCTGAGAGTGGTGGGGAAGAGAAATGTGGTAAGGGAGTGGAAACGGAGATAAACGGTAATGAGTTGATCGGGGAAAGGCGAAAAGGGGGACGGGGCTGCGCACGGAGAACGCCGGCCACGGCAAGTGTAGAAAAAGGAGGAGGAGCAAATGAAAATAGGACGACTGTATAAGAACGTCACAAGGGGTACGCAGCCGCAGGGGGCTACGTGCGCCTCGGCCGCAGGGGGCCGTAAGGGTGTTGTGTAAAGGAAGAAAGACAGAAGAAAATATACAAATGTAAATATTATATTTTAATAATTTTCCTTAGCGGACTATCGCAAGTCCCCAAACTTACGGGGCCAGATAAAGGTATAAGTCTGTGTATTGTAAGTGTTAGTAAGATAATAGCTACCAAATAGGGGAAGGATAACAAGTGAAGCGCTACTATGTCATACGGGACAGGATCGGGAGGGTGGGGGAACACCCTCACTACCCCACTACAACACATATGTACAACACTGTCACCCCATAGGGAGAAACTGATCAAGTATAGCATAGAATGGACACAGGGGACGGACAACAAAATGATAACACCATGGCCGCCTAATGGTAGCTTCGATCCATATACCCAACATTCACTATTAAACCATCTGCATAATACATACAAAGGGAAGAAGTTGGCACACCACGTGGAGGTGTTTAACTTATGGAGGGTGTTCCAGGGGTCCCGACCAGGACCAAATGGAATGTTCACTGTGGGGGAAATACCGGAAGAAAAAGAGATTAAGGAGGAAGGAGAGAATGGGAAAAAGGGGAGTGAAGACCCAAGGAACACGGGGAACGGACGAGAGGGAGGAGAAAAGAATAATAACTCAAAAGAAAATGAAATAAAAAAGGAACAGAGCAACGATATACCCCTAGCAAATGTAGTGAAAACAGAGGGAGGGGGATTGTACCCTTTAAAAGAATTAGGAGAAATAGAAAGAGGACAGTTAAGGGCGGCTGAGGGGTACTCGAACCCGGCATACAGCCCGCCACCATATGTGGCTCATAGGAAGATGCCAGCAGGGGAGGGGAGGACTGGAGAAGAGCAAACTGTGGAAATAGGATATGATGAGTGGGTAGCTGCGCAGATACTATTAAAATTACGAGGTTCATTAACAGGAGAAGAGAAGGAGGTAGTAAGGAAAATGGAGGAGGATAATACCAGGGAGAGTGGAATGAGAGGGGAAGAGCTGTTACGACAAAAGGAAGAAATTTTGGAGGAACGACTCGCAGAGTTAAGGGATGAGCAGAATGAACTGATCAAACAGCTCGAGAGGGAGGAAAGAGAGAGAGCGCGGGGAAGGAAAGAAGGTAAGAACGAATTGGAAAAAATAAGGGAACGAACTGAGGAGCAAAGGAGAGAAGCTGAAAGGGTAAAAGCAGCAGCAGAAAGGGTATCAAGAGCAGTGCTACGAGAGAGGAAAAGGGAAGAAGAAGAGAAAGAAAAGGAAATGGCAATGTGGAAGAAGAGATTACTATCAGAAACGACTAAGAAATACGAAGAAGGGAGGGTGATAGAGAGCATATTAGAAAGGGAGAGGGTGAGATGGGAAAGGAAGAAAGAGGATGAAAGGATATTGGAAAAGGTGAGTAGTGAAGTAATGGAGGAATTAAAAAGGAAAAGGGAGGAAATTGGTAGAGAGATGGAGGAGAGAAATGAAGGGGAAAGAGAAGATAGGAGAAGGGAGAGTGAAGTAAGGGGGTATGTGTATAGAGACGCAGAAGTAGCAACAACATCAGCGCAAAGGGGAGCGGTTGGTAAAGGAGAAAAGGGAGAACCGGACCTAATAGACTTAAAAACAGTAACAATCAAGGGAAAAAAGACAGAGTGGGGGGTGCCGTTTATGAATGACTTTTGTAGTGAGGAAGAAGAAGGAATGGAGAAGGAAGGAAGAAACAGTGAAAGGGAAAGCCTAGATAAACTATACACCACCCGGACCAATACAGACTCACCATGGATCTGTAGGAGAAAGGATGAACTGGAGAGAAGTGAGGAGGAAGAGCAAGGAATAGCGGAAAGACAGACACATGAAGGCACACCGTCACCATCACACCCTCTCCCATCCCACCCTACATGCTCAACCACCTCACGCTCATTACGTACAATCAAACTTGCGCCCTTCACAAACGAACTGACACCCTATGCAGGTCGGCTTAGAGACCTCCCTAGACGCAGGCAGGAAGGACGAATACACATGCCCACATTAAATACAGGAAATGATGGAAGAAGGGGAAAAGATGGAGAAGAAAGAGTTACGAGCAGGGGAAGTACGGACGAAATTGACGATGTAGGAGAGAGGGAAGAGGAGGAGGGGTTTGAGGACTCGATTTTATGGAACCCAAGGGGTAAAACGAGACACAACTTAATGCCACTTCTGGAGAGGGGAGGGGTTAGACCACAGTACGTCCCTTGGAAGCATACAGACAAAGAAAATATAAAGTGCAGGCTCCCATCATTAAGTGGAGGTGCGGGTAAATGGATATATGAAATGGAAAAACACACCGCAGGACAGAAACTGGCAGTGGGAGATGTAAAGGGCCTTCTAATATCGATATTAGGGGATGCAGCGGATGACATTTGGAAGAGAGCGGGATTCCCTGGGGTAACAATAGCAAACACATCGCATGATGGGGCACCATTCCCAAACTGCAGATATGCACTATGGCAGGCACTGAGGGTACAGTACCCAGACACATCAGACATAGGAGCAATTACCTCACGCAAGATGCGTGAGAACGAAGATCCTGTTGATTATATCCAGGAAATCCAAGAGAAGTGGCGCATGGAAACTAGAGAACAATGGGACAAAACACCAGCAATATTTTATCATATACTAGTACAAGGGCTCCCAGAAGGAGTTCAGAAACAACTGAAGAAAGTAGTGGGAATGGAAGCAAAAGCATGGCCAGAAATACAACTGACAATAGTGCATCATTGCAGGACATGGCAAGGAAAAATGAAACAAAAGGAAGAGGACAGGAAAACGGAAGAGGCTAAACTAGTACAGAAAAAACGTACTAAATACACAATGGAAGGGGCACTAATAACTACACCTACAACAATGACCCAAAGCCCCACACAAGTAGTGGCTCCACAAGATCCCTCCCAAATACCACCCTCACAGACTATAACACAACAGGTGCCGCCACTCCAACCATACACGACCAACATGGGAGGAGGATACTCAATGCCAGGATCTGGGTATTATAATTACAACAGGGGAAGAGGAGGAATTATGAGAGGGAGAGGATACGGATATAACACACAACAGCAGGTGGGAGGACTTAGAAATTCCTACCCCACCGGGCAACCAGTATACCAGGACAACACAGGAAGTTTTCCATGGCAGAGTAGGGAACCACCGGTGTGTTGGAGTTGTAGATTGGTAGGGCACATGTCACGCACGTGTAGAGTAAGACCAGGAACACCATCATGGAGCGAACAGGGACAACCAAGGCCCACACAGGAACAGCAGGGCATACAGCAACAGCAGACGTTGCAACAGGGAAATGAACAGCAACAACTAATAACACAACAACAGCCACAGACATATTCACTACCACAACAACAGGTAGCGATAACACAGCAACCCCAATCACAACAAACACATCTGGGTAGGGTGACGGTCCTGGGACACAACCCTTACACAGGAAATGGTCAATCGTTGTACCCTCAATAGGACAGCCCACAGACGGCCTTGGTGTGTCCCATCCTGTCGGTAACACCTAATAGTGCAGAGGAACCACGCATAGAGGTAACGATAGGTGACAAAAAATTATCATTCCTTGTTGACACCGGGGCGACCCGGTCTTGCATAAGGGAAGGTAAATTTAAGATGTCGGGCGAAGCCATGAACACCCAAGGATTCTCTGGGGCTAGAGGGTTAGTTCCTTTTACTGATAACATTCCCTTATCTATAGGAGACTATGACATGTCAGTCCCACTTTTATATTATAGTGCCTCACCAGTAAATATACTGGGGAGAGACATAATGAACAGGTTGAATATGACGATCTCCTTTACGGAGGACGGCATAATTTGCTCTACTCCAGGAATTAACATGCTCACAGCACGACAGATTATGCAAGCATATTGCGGACAGACAGCGATTAGGGCTGAGCCAGTAGATGGCGAACTCTTCCAGTGCGGGACAGACATGGCATTTGCATGGATGCCAGGGATAGAGGGAAAGATCTGGAGGAGGCCAGCAGCCTATTTGTTCAGACCAGAAACACCAGTCAATGAACCAGAAGGAAAGGTGGTTCCAGTGGACATTGAGAGCATTATAGCAACAGCTGATTACATTGCTGTACATGCCCAAGACAGAGAAGGAAGAGAATGGAGGGCAGTGATAGCACTAGCAGGAGGATGTAGACTCACCCAGGTGTCAGATGAGGAGCTGTTCTCAGAAGAAAAGGAGGAAGGTGAAATGGTGTTTATGATGAGTGTGGAAATATGGCTAAGAGTGGCGTACAAACAAGTAGCACAGAAAATTGCAATGGCACTTGAGGCACCCACATCCACCCCAGTTCCCTTCTTTGAGGAGGATATGACAAAAGTACCCACATCATTATGGACTACTAGCCCCTATGACGTGGGGTGCATAAAAAGTATAGGGGGAGTAAAGATAAAATTGAAAAAAGGTGCAATACTCCCCAGAGTGAAACAGTACCCACTATCGAAAGAGGCAGATGAGGGCATATATGAAACCATAACGGCCCTATATTGGTCCCCTCAGAGTCACCATGTAACACGGCTGTATACCCAGTGCGTAAGGCTAGAGGGGGGTCTTGGCGCTTCATACAGGATCTCAGGCCCTTGAACAACATAGTAGAAGCAGAATACCCCATAGCCGCAAACCCGGCCACAATATTGTGTGGCATTCCAGCAGAAGCATCACGATTTACAGTGATCGACCTTAAAAATGCTTTTTTCTCAATACCATTGCACCCAGACTCACAAGATCTGACAAGCTTCACTTACAGAAACACAAAGTGGAAACACACCAGATTTCCACAAGGGTACTGCGAATCACCCTCAATTTTCAACAGAGTAATACGGATGGATTTGGGTAACATTGAAGTGGAAAGCACAGTGTTGCAGTATGTCGACGACATAATAATTTGCAGTACAAACGAAAGAACATGCAGAGAGGACTCATTAAAGATGCTGACAATATTGGCTTGAAAAGGTTACAAGGTAGACATGGAAAAGTTACAGTACTGTCAAGAACAGGTACTTTACATTGGTCAGCTCATATCCCAACATGGAAGAAAGATTGCACCACAAAGAGCACAGGCCATTTAAAAAACGCCAGTGCCACAAACAGTGAGGGAACTGCAGCAGTTCCTGGGTCTGTGCAACTACTGTAGAGCATGGGTATTTGATTACAGCTCATACATAGGACCCCTGCTTGAGGCGTTAAAGGAAGCTAATAAAGGGGAGAAAAAGTTGGGGTGGACAATGGAAATGAAAGAGGCTTTTGTTGAACTGAAAGATGCGATATCAACTGCTCCGGTACTGGCAACCCCAGACTATGAGCGACAATTCTTTATATTTTCACATCGCGACTCAGCAGTAATGAAAGCGGTGTTGGCTCAAAAAACAAGCATGGGCTACAAACCAGTAGCATTTTACAGCGGCCACTTAGATCCTGTGATGTTAGGTCATTTCCCTTGTGAACAAGGTCTCGCCGCAGCTGCTTTTGCGGTAGAGAAAGCATCAGCAATCACCATGGGGTGCCCAACTACACTGTTTGTGGAACATGCACTATTTGCAATATTGAATAAACCTAAGTCCACCATAACCACGCAAAGGGCATCAGGTTATGAGATCATCTTATCCAGAGCTGAACTATCAATTGTTAGATGTAGCACGGTCAACCCTGCAAGGTTCCTAGGAGAAGTAATTGAGGAAGGAGATTATGCCCACGATTGTACACAAATAACTGAAATGTACTCATGTACTAGAAAGATTGAAGAGAACGCACTAGAGGGAGGTGAGCTCCTGTTCATTGATGGGTCATCAACTATCGACCAAAGGGATGGTATAAGGAGGACTGGGGCAGCAGTGGTAAAAATAATAGAGGTACCGGTGTGTGTGGCAATGAAATGTGTACAACTACCACAGCATTATTCTGCTCAAGCAGCAGAATTAATTGCACTGATCTTGGCTTTGAAGGAAAGCTTTGACAAACGAGTGACCATATATTCCGACAGCGCATATGTTACGTCCACTGTCCACTCAGGGTTGTCGAAATGGAGAAGAAGAGGGTTTAGGAGAGCTGATGGCACTCCAGTGCAACATGCCCTCCTATTGGCTGAACTAATTGAAGCAATAAATGACCCCCAAGAATTAGCTTTGGTCAAATGCACCGCACACACCAATGCTGAAGACCACATTTCAAAAGGGAATGCAGCAGCAGACGCACATGCGAAGTATGCTGCATATTTTGGTGAGATATGGAACCCCCCAGAGTCAAAGAGAGGGAGAGGGAGGGGAATGGCTAAGGAGATGTTGATAAGAGAAGGGTACACCCATCTCCCAGCCACACAGATAATGGAGCTACAAGCGGCTGCACCAATGGCAGAAAAAGAAACATGGGTAAAAAGAGGATGCACAATGTCACCAACTGACGCACTATGGCGCCAAGGTGACACTGGGAAGATTGTAATGCCACTGGCACTATTGAACACTGCCCTGAGCCAACTACACCACCCAGCCCACACAGGCAAGGAAGTAATTGCAGCACGAATTAGGGAAGATTGGTTCTGCCCCGAGTTAAGTTCTCATGTGTCAAATTTTATCAGCAATTGTCTCACATGTCAACAGTTTACGGCCGGTCACACTCTGAAGGTGATAAGAGGTACTATACCCCGGCCAGAGGGACCCTTCCGACATCTCCATATTGACTATGTTGATATGATCAACGTATGTCAAGGAAATAGGTATATGATTGTAGTAGTATGCCCATTCCCGAGGTGGATTGAAGCAGGGCCCTGTTCACACCCAGATGCATTCAGAGCAGCTAAATTCCTAGTGAGGGAGGTCTTCCCCAGGTGGGGAGTATGCGAGGCAGATAATGGCCCACATTTCGCAAACGAAATGTTCCAGCACATCACATCCTTACTGAACATCAAGCATAAATTTGCATGTGCATACCACCCACAGGCCAACGGTGTATGTGAACGCCTGAATGGCCTATTAAAGGAGGCAATTGCAAAAATACAGCAAACAACACAGAAGAGTTGGTTGTATTGCTTTCCACTAGCCCTATTTGAGCTAAGGAATAGACCAGGCTCCGACCACCACCTCACCCCTCACAAGGTGGTTACCGGACGTCAAATGCGCCTTCCCCTAACGCCAACATCAAGAGCATTTACCGACCACGAGAGTACTGCAAATGTCTTTGGCGATGAAATGTACCAATATGTGTCTTCTTTGATTACTAGTGTAGTGTTTGTGTCTCAACAGCTCGAGCGCACGCGGGGCGGGTCTAACAGCGATCAACAAGAAGACGCGGATAAAGAATTGGAAAAGGAAAGACTGTGCAAAGTTGCTAAAGGTGACCACGTACTACTTCGCAATTTCAACAGAAAGTGGAACAGCCCACGCTTCACTGGCCCCCATCTGGTAGAGGAGGTATCAACGAGAGCAGTAAAGCTACAAGACAAACGTGCCTGGAACCACCTACACAACGTAAAGATCTACAAACTCCAGACCCGCCCCAGCGCCACCGACAGGGCCACTGGAAGAACAACAACAGCGTCACCAACGGAGGAAGAGACTTCTACCACAACTAACGGCCTAAGTGTCTCCATACCCTGCCACCCCTCAGATTCCCCAGAGACAACTACTAGAAAAGAAAGGGGTGATCCCCATACCGCCCACCCCATGGTTACACGATTAAAGAGTAAAGAGACTTCCGCCAGTTGAGCCCCAAACCCTCTGCCCATTGACCCCCTACCCCCTGTAGTAATAACTGAACTGAAGGACATTGTCTTGCACATATACACATGTAAACACCTGAATGTTCTCTTTCTTTTCTCTCGCACATGCAGGTACAGCGTATTATTGTACTACTAAGAAAGTAGATAACTAACCAATTCACTGCCCAGGAGTAGATGGTACCCTCAGACGATAATTACCTGGAAGAATTGTCACACCAATTTGTATATGAAATAAAAAGGCCAACGTACCTGAAAAGAAGGAGGGTACGTGTCTATTACACAGCATTCCTCTTGGCCATAGAACATTCAATGCCCCACCTCCAACCATACTTGCCTGCCCTAAGAGATAGATCGCTTAGATTGGCGTGGGAACAGCTCTTCGCCTGGGCACTGAATGACTACTTGATAGGGAGAGCTTAAAAAACGACAACTAACACTAATAACAAGCATATTAAGAATGTTCAGGCGGGCAACTGTAACGTCGCAAGAATAAGCTGCCGGACTGCAGCAAGGTAAGAGCAAAATGCCGGTGAAATTAGCATCTGTAATAAAATTGATAGGGATTTTTATGATCACCGGGTTCTTGGCTGCCTCTGTATGGCAGTACAGCTATGCTATCAATATTATTGCTGTACCCAAACCTAATACACCCCCACCCTCAGCTGCAACAGGTGTTACGTCAGGTGGTACTAGTAAAATCCCACACAAGGAAAATAGAGTTAAACGCAGCACATACTCAGATAATAAAGGTATTGACAACTACATACAAGATTCAGCACATGTCTCAAACAACATATGGTACCAACACATGACCCACATAGGTAAGCAGACAACAGAAGACAGCTGCTACGTTTGCTCATTAATACCATACGCCATGAGCGCTTCTCGAACATTTGTTGCCACGGAGATAGATGAAAAAATAGCACGATGTATAATATACCTGGCACTGTTCCAGACGAAAGGAAGATTTCAAGGGACAGTGGTGCAACTGGTGTGGAAAACACGAGATACATATCCATATGAAAACAACTTCCTCAAGACTTATTTGAGTTACCACAAGAGCAGTTTACATGCTGAAGGATTCAGATACATAACAAGTGGTCCTTAAAAAGGAGAAACAAAGAAAGTAACACTACAGTACCTACCATGTGATTGGTACGCCACTGAAGTCCCTGGTAAAAACGGATGTTGGGAAAGACCACCTGTGATAATAACAGGGAAGGTGTACATGAACAACAAATGGGACATAGGAGTGGTTGGCAGCAACATGGTAACAAGAGAAAATGTTTCAACTATTGATGGACACAACCATAGATGTTGGATGACTTGGGTCAAGTACGTACCCATGCTCACGTGGATGGAGAAGGATGAAGACCCAATAACAATACTGCCGCTAACTGCGCCTAAGGTATGCTACCAACATAAAGGGGAGGTGGACGTAGGATACAACACCAACTGTGAAAGCGTGACAGAGCTACCCGAGGGGGGAGCAGGAACAGCAGTAGTAATGGACCATTACTGGGCCTGTGGAGACAAGGCATACCACACACTGCCCCCTCTGTGGAATGGTGTATGCACAATAGTACACGTTAATGTACCATCACTAGTGGTGCCCCAGAAACATGTGAATGTGGCGAACTTCCCCAAAATGGATGAAGGAAACAAGAGGAAGAAGAGATCTGCACAGCTTCAGAAGGGGCTAGAGAACCGGAACAACGGCAACAACACTGTCCTGAATAGGAAGAAAAGACAAGGAGAACCTCTGACAGGAAATTACCTGTGTGGAAGGTCGGAAACAGCACTCACTTCAATTTCGCCAGAACACAGACTATTCAGCAGAGCAGCAATGTTCTTCTCCTCAATAATACATCCGGGACTACAGGCTTACGCAAACGCAAAATGGCTCCAGATAACTAGATGGGAACTAATGATGACAATTAACTCTACAGTAAATGGATTCAACGCAATAAAAGAGGAACTGCGAGCAGTGAGGATGGTGGCACTACAGAACAGATATGTACTGGACCTCCTCACAACAATGGAAGGAGGAGTTTGCGCTAAGATAGGACAATCATGCTCCACATTCATCCCTGCCAACGATGCTGACAATGGTACACTGACAGAAGCAGTTTTACAATTGGCCCAGATGCACTCAAAAATGATGGATGAAAGTAAACGTGTGAAAAAGGATGAGAGCTTGTTTTCAATATTATGGTCATGGATGCCATCTTGGCTGTCAGATGGACTGAAGATTATAGTTGGATGTACTATTTTGGCTGGAGCTACACTGATCATAATAAGATTTTGGAAGGCCCGGAAGGCACGCACCACAGACGAGATGATCGAAATGGTTGGTATGCACCTCTTGATGCCAACAGATGACGGCAAACACAAAGACACAACCATAAAAGAGAGAGAGAAGTTGCGCAACCAGATTATCACCAACCACCTGGACCCACCATCTGTGAAGCTCGAAAACCCAAGAAACCCAAGGAGCTACATAGGGAAATGGGTATACTGCACTCCTGGAGGAACCTGTGCATATATGTATTGGTCATTTGAAGACCATGTTAACCACTATGGACATTTGGGAGGAATAACTAAAATATGGAGAGTAAGAGGAGATAAAGAAAAGGATATGTTTGTGGTCGACAAGTCGACCAGAGGGGGGTACAGAAGTGGGAGAATGGAAGAACAGGCTCCCGCCCTTCCCCTCTCAGGCTTGGCCTAGAGGATCACGGCCTAGACACCTGCCACGAGAGGAGTTTGCCTATCTAGCAGATGACCAAATACCCTGGTACAGGAACATACGGATGTGCCCACCTACCTGCCCAGCAGCCCGCCCTGTCCATGCCGACACCTGCGGCATGGATCAACTCGACTAAACCTACACGTCGTTAGAGATGCCATGACGACCTAGCCAACGGTCAGCACACCTGTGCAAACATGCACACCGGACACTCCCACACCAATCCACACGAAGAACATACTCAGTGCTATGACGTAGGCGACAGACATACCCACGGACGTGCATCTTTATTATTTTCCACATAGGCTCTCAAAATGCAGAAACGCAAGACGCATAATGAACTTATCTAAAAAGGCTTGCTCACGCTTCTTCTAAGAACCATGTACCATAATGAAGAATATAACGGAGACACGATACTGAGGATAGAGCAATATGATACCGTAATCTAAAGCGCTCTGCATCAAATGGTTCCACCTATGCACCAGGCCCAAGTAGGCCGCAAGCAAAAGCTTCCATGAACATTGAATGAGCAAGAGCTCGGTTGCTGACCCTGCAGAATGAGCCCGGCGAAAGCACACCGCCAAGGGCACGATGTTGCAATCTTGCACGCTGCAAGCCGACGCCAAGGTCGCACCTGCAAGATAAACCAGGCATACAGTGGGAAAAACAATATTAATTGTGCTGAATTTTGCCTCAAACACGGTCCCACCTCACGTGACAAAGCCAAACCTGACAGGATGCCAAGCCCAGAAGGAAGGAGACGCCTGAATCCCACGTTTCAAGACACAGGCAGATACAATTAAAAGACTCATCGGACATCTGCAGCAGGGGGAGTAGTCGACCTCCCAACATATGAATAAATCCTCACATTGTTTACACCTACCCATAGTAAAACATTGTTGCAAATGACAGGTGCACCGCGAGCTGGGAACAGCGATAGTCTCAGACCGGGAAGCTCGCGAGCAGACCAATCAGAACATGGGGCTCTTATCACTGACGCCATTAACATTGACCAATCCTCAGAGGTCTTCATGTAACAATTTTCATGTATCAAATTGAAGGGACAGCCCAAGTATACCACCTGACTAACCCTCAACCACTAACACCGTTCTCTATATGTATGCTATACTAACCCTACCACTCGAGTAACCAATCCAGAGTGGAAATAGGTTTTTTGCTAAACTTTCTAAGGTGACGCAAGTAGCGCGTCATACTAAGGTAAAAAGGGCCTGCGAGCTCCACGATTGTGTGTGTGTCAGGACGGACGCGTACGATCCTTGACCCATCCCTGCCGTTTTGTCTAATAAACAGCAGAGTCACCTTGCTTCTTGCGTGTGTCTCATACTCTATCTCTTTTGGGATATACGGGAGGAGTTGGGGCCTCCCTGCCCGGAGGTCTACGGACGGCCCGGCCGACCCCGGCAGAATTTCCCCCCGACACCTGTATCTTAAAAGTATTCGTCAATTAGTGCTTGGCGTACAGCATGGCCGTCCCGTGCATCACGTACTGGCAGGGGTCTCCTTCACCTCCGTCTCCATCCCCTTCATCCTCACCCGGGCCATGCATGTCAATGTCAGGTGGCAGTGGTACATTCCTTCGGACGCACATGTTGTGCAGCATGACACAGGCCATGGTGATCTTTGCCACCTTCTCAGGCCTATATAGGAGTGCCCCACCAGACCTGCTTAGGCAGCGGAACCGCACCTTCAACAGGCCAAAGGCCTGCTCAATCACAACATGGGTACGAGTGTGCACACGATTGTACTCCTCTTCATGGCTGTTCTGCGGGATCCGCACAGGGGTAAGTAGCCATGGCCTCAAGGGAATATCCTCCATCACCTGCTAACAGATACAAAAAGGTGTGTGTCACTCTGAACTGACACCTTCAGGGAGCACGGTCATGGCAGCAGCTATTAGGTGTGAGCATGCACATGTCCCTGTACGTGTACCAAATAGTCACCAATATGGAATGTATACCGTAAAGAGGTGTGGAACACTGGATGGGGTTGAATAGATGATGCAGGGTGTAATCATGCATGCTGAGGCAGATGTGCTGTGGCAGTGCGACAATGTTTAGCCTCCAATTCATGCTGTATACTCTTTACTATGCATGGTCACACAGGCCGCATTGGCACAGTTGCCATCCTATTCAGTCATGCATTGCTTGCCATCCCCATGGTGCCCCGGTTGTGCCTCTTACTTGTTGTCTTCCATTTGCATTATTTGTGATATGTGGCCTAGTGATGTGTCATTTTCCGTTTGGCTGTGTCAGGTGAGGAGTGTTTAGCTCTGCATTCATTCTCCACTAACTGGCTATTGCCACCCAGGTAAGCTACCCCCCCTTTCCCACCCAGGTGTACTATCCCCCCCTTCTGCATCCGCACACATGAGTACCCCACAGCATGGCCATGGGCCTGTTGTGCAACTCACCGAGCAGCCAGGCACGTGGTCCAGCATGTCGCTCCATGTGACGGGGTAGCGTGGAGTTGAGCAGTACCATGGCATCATGTGTGGATCCTGGAAATCAAGCGCAGCAATGGGTGATGATCTTGCTGGAGTCACATACCATTTGCACATTGATGGAGTGGTATTGCTTGCGATTGCGGTACACCGCCTCTATGGCATGGGGGACTACCAATTCCACATGGGTGCAGTCGATGGCACCGACACAATTGGGCATGCCTGCCAGTGCACGGAAGCCTACTTTGGTTTCGGCTACCTCCTGGGCAGTCCGTGGTAGGGATATGTGGATGCTTGCGTGCTTCAGGAGGGCATCCAGCACTTGGTTCAGCATGCGTGAGAATAGTGGTTGTGAAATGCCATGCAGCTGGCCCACTGTGTGTTGGTAGGTGCCTGTGGCCAGGAAGTGTAGCACAGACACCACCTTCAGTAGTGGGGGGATGGCAGTGCGTATTTGCATGTGGCTGGCAATGTCGTTGTGTATCATGTCCACTATGGTGGTGATGGTGTCACGGTCCAACCGGTACAGGGTGTGGATCTGCTCAGGGGTTAGGTTGAATGGGCTGGGTCTGGTGCGAGGGATTGGTGGCTGCCTACGAGGCGCTGGTGGCTGGGCTGGTGGTAATTGCTGGGCCTGTCTCACCTTTTTTCTCCTCCTGCGTCTCCTCTATGCTGCCTGTTCTTGCAGCTGTAGTTGTTGTTGTTGTTGCTGTTGTTGCTGTAGTTGTAGCAGCATAGGCATGTCCTCCAGTGCCACGATTGCAAATGCTAGTGGTAGCATTTTGGTGTAGGAAGGGGTGTGGTGTGTGGGTGTGCTCCTTTTGTACTGGGCCACTCTGCATTGCCTACACCTGTGGGGGGGTGTGGTGTGTGGGTGTGCTCCTTTTGTACTGGGCCACTCTGCATTACCTACACCTGTGGGGGGGTGTGGTGTGTGGGTGTGCTCAGTTCATACTGGCACAGCCTCCTTTGACTCCACCTGTGGGGATTGTGTGCACCTGTGGCAGCTGCCTTGTATCTTGGATGCTGTTTGCGGGTGGTCCGCGATGCCTGTTTTTCCGGCATCATGCAGCCCGTTATTTCCGTGTTCACAATGCCGCTATTTGCATGTTTGCGTGGGTTGTGATTGCCCCCTAATACTGGCATGCCGGTATTTAATACACGAAGATGCGCGTGTACGCGCCTATGCCGCTATTAACGGCACCGTAGATAATGGTGCCGTTAATGCCGGGTTTGCGGGTCAGAATGCTACGGGACGTTAAATGATGCCGGTATTTTCATACCGGCATCATTTTTCCCTTACCGGCATGACTCGTAATGAGGCCCAATGTGTGCTTTACCAGTGTGATCTAATTATGTTACTCTAGACCTAGGTTGTGTGTCAACCACCACCCAGCGCTAAAGGGAGAAGGTAGCCTTTACTCACTCTGCTTTACATAAGTAAAATAGACGGACACGTTCAAATATTATTAATGTAATTTTTATTAGTCTAGAGCCTGATCTCTTTACCTAAAATTCAGGCTGGGCAGTCTGACATTAGCTGCAGTTGCGAATAGATGGAACCGTGGAAGGTCACCAATTGGCCATTAGCACCTGGGGAGGGGGCACAGCTAATCAGTGTCTGCGGATCGTGGGCTAAAATTTCTAAACCCAGCTCAGTCTATGGAACTGCTTACTGCCTCCAATGCCCAGCAGCACCATCTTCCTTCCTCCTCCTTCCCTTTCTCCTGTTTCTTTTGGTTTTGTTTTCCTATTTCCCAAACCCCCTCCCTGGCCCATTTACCTGAGTGGTGCGGCAGCAGCACCTACCACCGCCTCACCATCTCTCACTCTTCCCAGCAGCCATGCCAATGGAAGAGGGGCTCCGTAATTAATGAAAATCCTTTTTATTCATTTAGCACCTCGGGTTACCAAAGTGGTAACCCGGGGTGCTAATGACGTTATGATCCCGATCCAAGAGCTGGCATAGAGGTTTACATCCTGGTGCCCTCGTTATAGGGCCTGCTGTTCAGGCTCACTGTACAAACATATCATTGCTTTTCATCCGAACGTGATCCTAGATCCAAGAAGATATGACATTTGAGAGACAAAATGGGGTGTATTCTCTTTGTAAGAAACTATAAAAAAGGAAATAATGTATTTGCACTTGCATCGTAAAGTGGTAATTTTTAAACCTGATGACCATTTCTAGTAATTAAAACAGTCATGATAAGAATGCTGCATTTGTCTGGCTGATCAATACATAGAATAAGAATATAATACATTTCTGAGAATTTAGTACACCATAGTCTAAACATTGTTTTTTAAAATAGACATTCAATTGAAACACATGACCTGATAAAGGATGCATTTCATTGCAGGAAAAGTGCTGTGACTCCTACTTTAACAATACCCTGAGCAGTTGTGATGTGTTGAATCAAGGAGACTGTGTGTTTGACTATGTCAGTGAATTAGTGATTGCTGGCATGCAATGCAATGTTGTGGCTTAGGGCTCTGCCAGCTGCCGTGGGACATTGCTCTAAAAGGTGGAGTGAGCACATTTATTTTCCCCTTCTGTAATGGCTTTGCAGGCTGAAATACGATGGTCTGGATGGTTGCCCAGAGTGTGCCAGTGGTTATGATTAATTCAAAACCTTCCAGCCATCACCTTTCTGTTTTGCCAAAGTTACCCCGAGTGGGACGGGTATGCCCAGACATGGGTCCCGAGTCTGCCGAACCTAGAGACCCAAGCTACTCCTCACTGATGACGCCCAGCAAAGCTGAAACATGTCTGGGGATTCTTGTGGTCTTGTGCAGAAGAGATGTGACCTACCAGATCGGGCTGGACTGCCCCTTTTGGGATAGGACCAAGCCTGATTTGCATATGGTTTTTCCCCTTCTGTAATGGCTTGGCAGGCTGAAAAACGATGGTCTGGAGGGTTACCCAGAGCTGTGCCTGTTGGTTATGATTAATTCAAAACCTTCAAGCCGTCACCTTTCTGTTTTGCCAAAGTCACCCCAAGTGGGACGGGTATGCCCAGACGTGGATCCCGAGTCTGCTGGGTCTAGAGATCCAAGCTACTCCTCACTGCTGACGCCCAACAAGGCTGAAACATGTCTGGGGATGCTTGTGGTCTCGTGCAGAAGGAATGTGACCTAGCAGTTTGGGCTGAACTGCCCCTTTTGGGGTAGGACCAACCCTGATTTGCATATGGTTTTTCCCCTTCTGTAATGGCTTGGCAGGCTAAAAAACGATGGTCTGGAGGGTTGCCCAGAGTGTGCCCGTGGTTATGATTAATTCAAAACCTTCCAGTCATCACCTTTCTGTTTTGCCAAAGTCACTCCAAGTGGGACGGGTATGCCAAGACGTGGGTCCTGAGTGTGCCAGGCCTAGAGACCAAATCTACTCCTCACTGATGACGCCCAACAAGCTGTGCCCGTGGTTATGATTAATTCAAAACCTTCCAGCCATCACCTTTCTGTTTTGTGTAAGTTTCCATGAAACAGACCTACTAATAAGCAGCAACCAGGGTCATAATTGATGACAATGCATTCCAGTGTGATTTCATATCTGACCTCATTAGGCATTGGGTGGTGTGCTATATTTTCTGCGGTTATTTAATCACTGCCACTTTATTTAGGTGAATGCAGAATTATTGACAGTTTACCCGTACTATAGAATTCTGAGTTTAACCTTGAAGTGGAGGAAAATACTCCCTTTAATTTAAAAACGAGTGGATTTATAGTGCAAGCGACTATAACCATGGCAATAAACACCACTGTGATGCCATTTGTAATTCGACGTTGAATACGCCGTACAAAATGACAGTAACGGAAGCGGAGTTTGGCAGTATTCCTTCTGAAATACCACCAAACCCACTGTAGGTTAATCTACGATTGCCCACATGGAGAGCCTACCTGTGGCGGGGGATGCCCCAGGTCCACTCGCCAGCCTGTCAGTCACACAGGACCTGTACTCGTGCGTTGAAGACGTGCCCCATTGCTCACTGCTGTATGCACAGCACTCACTCTGTCAGTGGTCACCTTTCAGAGATCTGGAATATAGAGAACTGACAGGATCGAGGATCGGGCATCTACCAAGAGATACATGCATGAGACCTGCAACCTCACATGGGTAAGAAAGTGACATCTTCATTGAAATAAATCATGGCATGCCATCTTGACGTTTCTGCTACTATAATTCAGGGTGTGAATGCAACTTTTTAAAATTATTTATTTATAGTTTGATACAGGGGATCGTTTGCTTCTAGATGTTGCCATTAGTGACATAATAGTATGCTGTTCCAGAAGGTGAAGTGATTTGCAAGAAACCAAAACCCATCTTCGAGGATAGGATTAGGGTCTCTTTGTGTCCCAGCTAACATTTAAGGACTCACATCACATTCATTTTTGTATACAAGACACACAACCATGTTTGTAATATTTACAGAGAGTCCTTTTACGTTCTGCAGCACAATAATAACTGCCTTAGCTATCATTAAGAAAATGACATTTCTATAAGAGGCACATGGCTGATTCATATCTTGTAGGCTCCTCTTGATTGCAATGACAGTAAGAAGAACCTAGAATAGGACAGCACAAAGTTAAACATTCCAAACCTCAGTAAACTAAGTGTACATGAGCCAACATGGAAAGTAGTAAAACCTAAAATTAGCATCGCAAGCACATGCACCAGGTGAGTTTATCTTTCATGATGCAGATATCAAACCAAAAGCCTGGGTAACCCTCATCAACTCTTTATTCAACAATTAGAAGTAAACATTGTTGACATGGTGCAGAAAGGTGAAGAGCCAATAGTCTCTTCTACAGGATGGCTAGATTAAGCATCACTGTATGAGAGATCTGGAATGTTGCTTTCTTAAAGCCTGTTGGTGACTAAAAGAAAAGTAGCATGTGTGACCAGTGTGGCACAGAATTATCTAAAAGAAGACTGATTTTGGTAATTCTGCTGCTTTACAGCTGTCCAGATTTGTTTTTCTTTTTTCTGATTTTAATAATGATGTATGGTTTATTTCAAACCTTTATTATACATCATTCATTTCCTACTCTTTACATCTGAGGCAATTTAAACAAAAAGATAATGAATAGGTCCAACCCTATGCCGAAGAATGGATAAGGTGATCATTCAAATGCCTCCCCTAAAATGTGAACAGACAAACTGTAGCCATTAGGTTCTCGCCCTTCAAGAGAAAAGTGCAAATTGCATCCACCTTCATCAATTTACAATCCTCAATTAATTTACTCATATGTATAGTTCTTAAGTTTGTTAATCCTAGAGAGGAGAGTGTCACATGTTTTAGTGTCTCTATTCTCTATTTAGTCAAGCAGAATCTACATCCCGCCGTGGTGGATTTCCTGTAGATCTGCAGTAGTTGGTTTGATGGAAAATAATCAAATCTTAAGCGTAGTAAATTATTTCTATACCACACGTGAGAGGCTTTGGTAAGACATTTTGCTAACTCACCCCAGATCTTCATCTGATTTCTGAGGGTTTTCAAGAGACAATGAGAATGTCTTTCCTCCTGGGTTTTGATCCAATCGTCTCGCCATAGCTTCATTTTCACCATCCCTGGAAAGTCACTTAGTTCTTCAAGGTCAGATCGCAAATGCCCTAAAATGTGCCGACATCCATAAGACCACTGCTCCATTAAGATATTATCAGCTCTATGTTGCTTGATCTTCAGAATGTGGTATGGGACTGCCGGTAAATTAAGCATACACTTCCGATAGAGGGTGAATGTCTTCTATGCTGCCTGTGCTTGTAGGGAAGTAAGCCCAAGCTCATACGTAATCAAAGGAGTCAAAACTAGGTTCGGCAGCTTCAAGATTCTCCTCCAAAAGGCACCCTCCAATGATGGCCATGTGTCCCATGGGGTAAGAGGAAATCCTTCAGCTCCATGTATTAGAGAAGGGACTACTTTCATGTTATAGAAGGACAGTACCGTCAAAATAGAAAACTTGCCATATTTGTTTTGGATCCTCCTGCCTTGTCCAGTTAGGATTTTCAACCTGGATTTCAAAGATATCTGGCGGAGTTGATCACATCTGCTCTTATTAATAAGTGCCCCTAAATATGTGATCTGGGCAGTCTATGTCAGCCATTCACGATCAACCTACCAGTTGAACAAAGGTTTTGATCTATTACTTTGCAGTCCAAAGACTATGATGCTTATGTTAGCAGAGTTTATTGATAGGCCATTTTTCGTTAGATACTGGTTGAGAGTAGATAAATTCCTCTGCAGGTCTATGGGAGTTCTATCGATCAGCAGAAGATCATAGAGCATATATTCTCTGTTTCTCTTCTCCAATATTTGGTGGTAACACTCTCACCTTATTTAGCGATTCCTGTACATCATACAAAATAGATTGAACAAAGTTGGTGCTAGAGGGCACCCTTGTTTCAGGCCTTTGAAAGTGTAGATGGGAGTTGTCAGAAGACTCCCGGCATTTAATCGCACTTGGATATTAGTGAATTCATAAAGAGATTAAATAGCCACCAATAAAGGCGCCGGGATATTACAAGATTCCATTTTTTCCAAAGCTGTTGCCGGTCGATGCTGTCAAATTCCTTTCTCAAATCGACAAAGGACAAGTAGATCTTTGTGTTTGAATTAAAGGCCATCACTTTCAAAATATTCAACAGGAAGAGGTTAAAGTCAGTTCCCGTACCCTTGGAGGCAAGTCCCTGTTTACACACACTCCAGAGTGAATACAACCCTCTAGGGAAATAAGCCAGGAGATAGATTGCAAGGATAACAAGGTTTAATTGTACAGAATACAAAATATCAGCAAAAGACTCTGCAGCTTAGGAACGTTCTGGTTAATCATGGTACAAGCAGGAGCTTAAAAGGCCTGGCTGCGTCATCACATAAAGTACAAACTCATGCCACTGATTGGCAAGACCATATACATGGGCCTGCTCCATAGGGGATGCCAGGCTACAAGTGGTTAGTTCCTTCACCGTTGAACAGGCACCACAAGGGTCAGCTAGGCTCATCTCGCCATGTGGTGAAGGTCAGGTTGCCCATGAGATACAGTGTTAAATCTAAGATAGCATACTAAGCCTACTACTACATCACTGTGGCATACACCTCGGCGGCTCAGGGATCGGTGCCAGGGGGGAGGGAAGAAGAAATACAGTCATACTAACCTCCACATTCAAGTCGTCATTGATACCGCTCCTCTCACACTGAAGGTCTCCACCCCGGTGTTGATATATAATGTATCCCTCCCTGTACCTCGTGTTACAAAGGATGTATTTCATGCTGAGGGGAGAAACATTTGTGCATGCTTAGATCTTTTATTGTCACTTTGGTTTATCCTAGGACAGGGGGGCCGCTAGCTTATCATGGATTGTAGGGATCAGGTCATTTAATGGGCCCTGGCTCTGGGCTGGCTCGGTGGTGCTTAGAGGACTGATGACATCTTAGTTGTGATGAATGGGCATTGCGCAGAGCCTGGTGTTGTATCACGCTCTTGCAGTGCACATTCCTCCAAAAGATAATAAATGCTTGCAACAGTGAACTGACAGGGGGAAGTGAACTTCCGTAATAACTGGCAGTTCGGATCTATTTGGCCGTAATGATGCTGGGCCGATTGAAGTCTTTCCATGGAGCGCGACTGGTGCAGCGCGGCTATGCAAGTCTGTGCTTTCATCAGAACTGCAAAATGGTGTTTTTCCCAGTGTTGTGCATATATTACCTCTGTGCCGAGTTTCTTAGTGTGGTTTTCTTCCCCCTTATACACTACACTATTTCATAGGGGATTCCCCTTACCTGAAAGTGACTAGGGCTGTGAGATACACTCAATTCCATCCAAACACCCTTAACAAATCACGTTTGCCTTGGGTCTTCTCTCTCAGCTGTCTTGATCCAAGTCTGAAGTTGGTTTAGAAGGAAGACCACGAGCAACTTGCCCAGTGCATCAAGTAGGGCAATTGGTCGATAATTGGACGGATCTGACCCATTACCCCTTTTGTAGATTGGAACAATTATTGATGTTATCAACGATCCCGGGATCTTGCCTTTTCTCATTACCTGGTGAACGATATCCAAAATAAAAGGATGCAGAGCTCTGGGGTCTGTTTAATCATGTTGTTAGTAATTCCATCACAACTCACTGCCCTCGAAAGATTGGCTTTTTTAATAAGCAGTTCCACATCCAAATAGTCAAGCAGGAATGACCAGCCCATATTACTTTTGCCATCCATCGATTCCTTCATCCCCTCCTACGGGTTAAAATATTTTGCCATAAAAATCTGTCCATGCTTCTTCTGAGGCGGCATTTGCGAGGGAATCTGGACGCAAGAAACCGGCCTCGTTAAGCATCTGCTATATCTTTTTTGGAGAGGATTGTAAGCATATGTTCAGAATCGGCTTGCAGAAGCGAGGCTTTGTGAAATGCCATCGAGTTCTTGTATTTCTGTTTCCTTTTTTTTGACCAGTCGAGCATACTGACCATTATCCGGATGTCTAATCAATATTAGTGTTATTACCAACATGGTGTTAGTTGTATGACAAGAGTAGAGGAAGCAACGTAGATTACGTTTTCCTGTCCAAATAAAATTAGAATATGCGATGTGAAACAACCTATTAAAGGCAGCATTATTTGAATATAAGCCATCCGACATTTAACAGCACACATTGTGGGGATTTGAGGAAACAGTGGATTAGAAATTGGCAAGGACTTACATCAATGTGTCTAAAAACAATTAAAGGCACCGTCAGCGGAAATGCATATGTTGGCGGCAGCAAGTGCTTTAAAATCCTATAGGTTTGAATATGTTATGTTACTTTGCATTTATATAGTGCCTTATATACCATTGGTATGATCTGAAGGTGCTGGTAGGTTGCATATCCATACTCTCCATCGCTTACACTCACTTTCACACTAAACATTCAACATAAAAAAAGGTAAGCACTTGGCAAACATATACATGAGAATGTTGTATGTTTCTTTTTTTGGGACAAATTTGAAAACGTCAATAAAACAAATTTTACATTTCACGAAAGTTGAGATGTTGGGAAGAGAACGTTCTGACATTTGCATACTTTTGAACAAACCTTAATACTTTTCTAGTGCCACTTACAGAAATTGCAAATCTAATCACGTTCTTGTATTGGTGTGACTTAGTTTATGTTGCCATGGCACCATAATTATAAATGTTCCTTGCAGAAATAGCAGTACTTATATTCTATTCCAGACACGACCTAGACAATTTGCACCACGCTGTTCCCAGAATGTTAGATGTTCCATGAATTGGCGAAGAGTGTGACATGCAGGGTAGCAAGGGTGGAAGTTTAAGGTGGGCAGAGCCACTTCTGAAAATTATGAGGCATGTGGTAGACCAGACATGCTGTATTATGATTTTATAGTGTGTGAAATGTTCAGATTGCAGAGGGAGTTGCTGAAAGCCAGGATGAGCGGCATTGGGAGGGGAGGTGGCTGTCTGATTTAATACAAATACAAAAAGGGGACAGAACACACACAGCGCATGTTCCTCCATCAATGTGTAAGGGAGACTTGGAAGTGGAAGGAGGTTCAGAGGCTTTGCTCGGTTGACAAGGGAGAACAACATCTTCTATAAAGATTGAAATCGCCAGCTCCTGGCCTTTAAGAGCCAAAGAAGAAGAAGAAGTATTAGTATTTCCTTGAGTCCTGGATTCAATAAGGAATTGCAAAGTGTTTCACAGAAGATTTAGGCCTGAATACAAAGCATAACATTATTCCATGCCTCGAGGATCAGTGAGTGAGACATGATCATTTAAGGTGAATGCAAACTGAGCTGGGAATCCATAGAGAGTTTAAGACAAGGGATGAATTTAGACACCAGTGATTTTGGTCTCTGCAGCTGTAGTCAAATTAGAGAGGCCATCTTTAACAGAGGGTTGTTGGTAGCTCACACATCCAATCCACATCTCAATGCATCTCTGTCTACTTCCAAGATATCCGGCCAGTAAATTATGTCATAGATGGCAACAGAACTCTGAAGACAAACATTTTAGGTTTTAGGTGTTTTCTTAAGGTTTTAAAACACTGGTGTAGAAAGACTGAGATAGTTGAAACTAAGGGGCTACCCTATGGCTCTGTCATCCTCCAGCTAGGCTCCCTCCCCTAAGCCTGGCTGGCCCTAACCCAGAGAATCTTTAAACATGTTCTATAAAGCATTTTACAATTTAAAGTCTAAGGGCTTGATTCATGTAAAAGTGCGCATTGATACCGCAAAGACTGCGTGCTGAGAATTACTCTGCCAGAGCCTACATGCAGAGGTTTATCTGCGTGCTCTTCGTATTGGAACTGTTCTTGCAAATTAACCGTATATGCAAGTCGAGGCAGGAATGCCCCCCCAACAAGCCCCGCGCAGAGCAAAAACAGTCAGAAAAAGCTACCTTTGTGTGCTTCCCAGGAGCGAATACATGCACCTTTAAAACAATGCTTTGGGTCCCCCGCAAGCAGGCCTGCACCTCGGGCGACACTGTGCTGGCTCCCCCATAACTGTTATCAGCACTGCAACAACATGTACATGATTTATTGTCAGTAAATCTGCTTGCAAACCTCCATAAACCATTCCTGCACCCCGCTACACTGCATTAATGCACCTCTAACTCAGATCGGATCCCCGGCTCCGTACACGCACCCCTAAATATGACTCATGATCATGCCTCTGCACGGCGAATCCTATGCACAAGTGCCTGTGCACCTACCTTCGGGTGATGGATCGAATGAGAGCTTTGTGTGGCAATTTCCCCACCAAGAGGTTTGCATGGTCAGATCCATGAATACGTGTCATTCTGCTCAATAGTTAGCGTGTGATGGACTGCATGTGGGCTGTCCCTCATAAAGCCCACATTTTCCCTTGTTCTTCCTCATTCTTGAGTTCTGCCCCTTACCCTGCCCTCTGCGCAAGCCATGCCCACACTCGGGCAATGCACTTGGCCGCTCGCAGAGACATGCTGAGCCTGCACGAAATCCTTGCAAATTAGGAAAAAGTGCCACTAAGTAAATTCCATGAATCGACAAATGGGATTTTGCACGCAGTTTAGCACACAAAGTCCCTATTTACTGTGCAAATAATGCCATGAATCGGGCCCTAAATATTTATAATCTTGATGGGGAAACCTTAAATCCATAGCTTTTTCTATCTAATTCCCGCTGGGATTGCTAAGGGTTATCTTTGGTCTGTTGGACTGTCTGATATTCCCCATGTCATTCTTTTCCAGTTGCTCCTTTTTCCACTCTCTTACTTTCAGAGTCTCTGTGCTGCCCTCTATCTCCATGTCCACTCTCCTCCCTCTGTGATTTTCCTCATACACCTCTCACTCTACCTGAGCCTCTTGCTTTCTCCTTTCCCTTCCCTCTCTCCTTCCATCAGCTCTCTTTCCCCTCAATCTCACCACTCTTCCTCAATAATTGCCTACTCATTTGTCTCCTGATTTTTCACACTTCCTCCACCTTCCTCTCCAAAATACCTTCCTAATTCTTCTTTCTGTCCTCCCCACATCTACTTCTAATACCACCTTTCTTTCCTACCTAATCTCCTGTCTCACATGCTCCATTACTTGCCCTCACTTTCACACCCTGTCTAAATTTACCTACATGTCTCTGCCCCTTTTTCACTCTCACTATCTCGCTTTATCTCTTTCACTCACCTTTTACACCACCTCACCTCACTACACTCAACTGGTGCTACTCTCTCCTACACATAATACCTTACCTGCACGCTCTCAGAACAGTACCAACATCTCGTCAACACTCCACTGAACCATCTGCTTGGTGTCTTGATCCACCACCGCTCCACCTGATCTCACACAAACACATGTTAATCTCCTCTGTGCTGGCTGGAAGTATTTTGCCCAGTCTTCCCCCTTCCAATTCTCCTCCCGCCTCCTATTGGTTCCCCTGGCTACATGTTCCCATTGGCAAATCTTTCGATAAGCTATCTCTGGAAGGTTTCAACATGATGTGTAGACTCGCCCCCTTTTCAATTTCCTTTTGCAGGATAGCAGCATTTATGCTCAGGCAGCTAATTTTCCATGTGACTCTCTTCATGTGCTGGTGTGATTTCCTTACAATGCGATTTGGTGAGTCTCATACTTGTTTGCCAGAGAAAGTCCCAGTCCATTCAATTTCTGTTCTTGATTCCATTCCCCTGGTTCCAATCAGTGTTGTCTTGGGGTACCCACATGCATTTTGGGAGTTTTGGTTTGGAAAAAGACAAAAGATAATGCTTGCCGGAAGAGAGGTTGACAGGTATTGTGGAAGGCACAGCAGTACCAGCAGACATATGCAATGCACACACTGGAGGGTTAGGGAATGCCCCTCCTCCCCTGCAACCTCTTTACAAGACTTATGGGAGGGGTCCACTTTGTCCCTTTTATGCTCATGACCCTGGCTCTGTCACACTGATACACAGTGAAAGTTGAGGATGTATCTGAGATCAAGTGCTCTATCAAAATATGCCCACCAGGACTGATTTTATTGGAAAATCAATGTGTAGTCGATTAGTGGTTGTACATTTTAATTGTGAAATAGTTGATAAGTCCAATTTTGTGCTTAGCTCCTGTTAAAATATGTTTAATGTCAGAAGTATGTGTAATTTGATTGGTAGATTCTAGGCAAATGATAATAATACATTCATGTTTTCATGCAAAATGGTTTTCTGATTATAAATATGTTCCTGGTTGACAAAGGTGACCCTACTATTGACTCCATTTACTTTTATTCAGTAGATAACCATCATCCATAAGAGAAGAAAATTCTATAGCTATTTGCAATTATAGCAACATACAAATGTGGATGAAAAGCACAATCCAAGCTTTAAGTGAAATGTCCCTTACCTTCAATTAGGAACATGTGTTTTCATTCCTGAACTAGATCCCAGTAACCTCTAATTGTTTCTTTCTTTACAATTATTTTGTATATAGTTTACATGAAACCTTTACCAATCACAATGAAAATTATGAAATGAATGAAAAGATACAAGATAAAAAGATAAGCACAACAGGACATAAAACAACAGAAATCCAAGAAAATCATTATCAACTCTGATTTCATCCTACGTTAGACTAGTTATTTTGGACAACTTAATAGTACTTTGTATCTGAGAAGATGTCCACCAGAAATGTGTCAATTCAAAAATGTAATTAGGATCATTTCCTCCGTAGAGATGCTCCCACAAGTCCTCATCATTTGTCCATAGGGTGTCTGATATTAAATGGCCCAAGTGTGTTGTTCTTTGCATTTGTACTGCTACAAAATTCAGGATGACATGGTTTAAGTTTTCTGGTGGCCCACAGCAGAAACTACACACTGAGTCCTCAATTCCTTCTTGTTTCCTTACAAAAGATACTTATTTTGAATGGATCCCATTCATTCGGAATCATAGAAATACGTTTCTGCACATTGGGTATGAACATTTCAGGAGATACTTTGGTTTTTCCATTTCATAACCTGCTGTGTGGTTTTGCCAAACTCCACAGTTTCGATGATTCCATTTTCTTTTCAGTACTGTTCCAATCAGCGCTCCATAATTTGACCTTAGTCTTGTTGGGATTTGTTGTTAGGTGCTGTTCACTTGAATCAATGTCCTGTAAGATCCGTTTACAGTTTGTGGACCACGCTAATAAGACTACATCATGATTCCAGTTGTGTTTGTTTTTTAGGATCTTGAATTTTGGCAAGCTGTCTTCCAGGATGAATTTTCTGAACAAATTGAGTGAGTTCCACATAACCCGATTATACATGGACTTTACGCCCAACTCCCATCGAATTGCAGCTGTTGGCAATGAATTTGGAAGATTCAAGATCCGTTTCCAGAAGCTACCTTCTAGTAGCTCCCAGGTTTCCCACGACGTGGAAAGGGCTACTTCTGCGCCAAATGTCAGAACTGGAATCGCTTTCATTTTATAGAATTCTGACAGAAGCGAGAGAATATTTCCTTTGTTTCTTATGGAAAAGATAGGCCTGAAATCTCAGGCTTATAGCTTTTCTTTTAAGCTCGCAAATTCTCACTCTGTCCTCCCGATTCAAATTGACTAGTGTTCTGACACCTTTACAGTCTGCAGGTAGTCATTGTTTAGTTTCCAACAAAATGGCGACTTCTTCTTTTTGCCTTGCAAATTTTGGAATATTAAAACGTCTGATTGTTCTGTGTTGATTTCAAGGTCATTTAGCTCCATATAGGCCTGGAAAAGGACTAGGTGCCTTTGTAGGCTTATTTGAGTTTGGGATATCAAAACTAAATTGTTAGCATAAATCATCCAACCTAGCAATTCGCTATTTAGTTTAGGAGGGTCGCAGGATTGTTTATGGTGTGTTTTATGTCAGAGATATGTAATCTGAACAATTCAGAGGCCAAGAGAAAGCCTTTTTGTTACTCCCTTCTGTGTCACAATTTCTTTCTACAAATGACCAACAGCATTTAATCCTACTTGTATTCCAGTACCTGAGTGCAATTCGATAATTGGATCGAGGAGTTCCTTTTGGCAATTCAATGCTCTTAATTTGTTCCTAAGGAGGGGCCTGTTGACACTGTTGAAGGCTTTTCCTTAAATCTACAAACATCAGGAATAAAGGTCTTTGAGATGACAGTGATTGAAACTTCAGTATGTTCAGTAGTAGGAGATTCAGACTACACCCCACTACTCGCACAAAGCCGGTCTGCCTTTTGTCGTAGTTGCCAGATGTTATGGTCCAGTCTTTTAAATGTTTAAGTAGGATTTTTGCAAATAATATTCCCATGACGTCCAGAAGTGCTATCGGGCGGTAGCTTGCAGGATTTGTGCGTTCACTTCTTTTGAATATTGGCACCATAATTGCCCATTTCCAAGATGGCGGTAGACAGGTTTCTGATGATATCTGGTTAAACAAAATGAAGCAGAAATTGGCCCAATATTATGGATTGGATTTTAGTATATGGTTTGATATGCTGTCTGGTCCAGCTGCTCGAGAGACACTTGTTTGTTTTATCAGACGTATAATGTTGTCTCAGTCTAGTGGTATGTTCCAGGAATGACCCCTGTACGTAAAACACTTTACACTGGACTGTTGTAGGTTTTCAAACAGTTTGCTGAAATGTGTCGTCACACATGTTCCGAGATAGGATCCCACACTATTGATTAAGGACTAATACTGCCTCGAGTTTTTGCTAAGTATAAGTCTCAGCATGTTTGCGCATCATTTTGCATAAGATTAACTTTGTACTGTTTAAGTCAGTTCCGATGGAGTTGTTTTCATTTTTTATGGCCACAATTCTGGTTATTTTTGGACAGTTTCTTAGATTTTGTATGTCCCTTCTTAATTATTTTCTTTGCGCAACTACTATAGGGTCATATATATGTTTGTTGCTGTATTGCGGGTTCCCCAGCCCTTGGTTTATTTTCTTGTAATATTGTAGTAGCGGGTTGTAGTCTACACATGCAATATTTCTGGTAATTAAAGCTGCCAGGTTCTCATTCAGTTGGCTGACATCACTGGGTTTTATTTGTAATCTATTGTGCCCAAGTTCCACCTCAAATCCAACACTATTCAATATTGATTTTCTTGTTGAGGGGCACTTCCAGCTAATCTCGCTAAATGTTGTGATCACTTTTGTCAATTTTCACTATATTGAGTGAGGCTATCTCATCCAAGCTGTTTACTAAAACGTACACATAGTCCAAAGTGGTGTAAGAAGTCCCACGTCGCCATGTCGCGGCACCAGGAATGTCACCCCGAATGTTCCTGTTTAACCTACAAAAGTTGTGGTCATCCATATGTTGTAACCAGCTCAGCACGCTTTCTTGCTTGGATTTGAGCCACAGTGGTGATTCGACATTCGCCGTCATTGATTTGTTTGAGGGGTGTTTTAGACAATCTATGTTCAGATCTCCGCATATGAAAATCTTTAAGCTCTTCTTAGGTTTCCATCCTGCACCCTCTATCAGGTTACCAATCTGATCTATAAGAGTCACAGCTTCAATGTCAACTGGGTTCCAGCATACGTTTATTATGAAAAGCCAGTTGCATGCGTCTGAGTCATTATCATCTAGTGCAATCATTACACCTTGGGTCTAAGGACTAGGATTATAAATTTTGGTTAACTTCCATTTTAAACTGATACTTACAACCGTGAGTAGGCCTCCTATAGTATGTTCTTTGGTCCTTTAACCACTGCGTTAAAGCAGACTGTGAAGCTGTCAATCACTGGGTTTTCTCTTAGCCAGGTCTCCTGGAGACATATAATTTCAGAGTCTGACCATTTCCAGTGCGAGTTGTTAAAGAGGTGTAAAAATCCTCTTGTATTCCATGAGGTTAGTTTGATGTTTGATGTCGGCCGCTTCACTGGCTGTTATTTCATGGAAAATGCAGCTAGATCCATCGCTAGCCAGTCCCATGACTCACAGTTTGATTTACATCCTTCTTTATTTTTGATGTTTTTTTGTTCACAATAGGTACTTCTGGTCCCACTGTCGAGATTTAGCTTGAACGTTAGGTGTTCCTATTTCCGATGCCCTGTAGTTAACATGTCTGGGCATCTCTATTTCAGGTTCATCACAGCATTTCATCCCATTTTACCTGCTGCTCAGATTTCCTGCTTTCCCTGAAGGAGGTTTCAAATTGGTCTGTTCTCGAAGTCCGAAATCTAACACTCTTAGGTCCTGTGCTGCAGTTAGAATCTGTTTATACACTATGTCAGATGGAATGTGCACGTTGACACAGTCCACTTTTGTTGCCACGATGAAATTCTACTCTTTGAATATCTCGAGTGGTTAACATTTGAAGGCTTTTGATGTGGTGTAGTAGCATAAGGATGTTGTTTCTATTTAAACTTAGGCCATCATCAATATATAGCATGCGTTTGAGTTCTAGAATGTTATGTGTACTTTCTTTCTTTTTTATTAAGGTGCAATAGGGATTTATGGTTTTTTGAGTTGTCCTTTTCCCTTCTATGATTATAGTGAGACATTTCCAGAGACTTTTTAATGTGACCTGTGGTCACTTTGTTGTTCGTCTTGTCGGTCCTCATCCATTTTGGACAAAACGTGTCTATGAATCTGTCCTTTTTGAAGTTGAAATCCGCTTGGTGCTTTTTTCTGCTTTTTCTCATCTTAAAGCCATGGGGATGAATGTATGACTCTGGTTACCTGTACTCACTTGATTTTGTCCACTTGATAGTTCAACTGGCATGTGTGGCTCCAAGGATCCCCTGCTTGCTTCTGTGTTGAAGTTGCTATTAACAACACTGTCTTCTCTATCATAAACAGAGAGATCCAGCAGATCTGATCCAGTTCATGAAATTTCCGCATCTTGAGAGTTTTTCTCGATTTCTCCTACATGAGTTTCGGTAATATCCAGCATTCTCTCATTACATTCCTGATTGATTGATTTATTTTTTGTTGTTGCCATCTTTGTTTGCGTAATTGGGTTTTTTATATATAGGTTTTGCAAAAATCCCTTGATATTTTTATGTGTGCGTATCTTGATTCTTTTATATTTGTCCTTTTTTACTTGAGGACTGTGATGATTTTTTTTTTTTTGTTTTGCCCCATTCTGTTTCGGTTTTGCTCCGAATATTGCAAAATGATGTTCCATCTCATGTTGAACTTGCACTTGTTGTAAGTTGTCATTGACCTCAGAATCCAATTCAATCGTATCCGTCAGCCTGTCATCCTAAACTATCAATGTGGATGGTTTTACTGCCAAGTTTCTTGCTGCATGCATTTCCATTAGAGGGGGTTTAGGGATCTGTGACTGTGCTTCTTGGATCACTATCAATGGATATTGAATTTCTGTTTGGTCATCTGGTGCAATGAGGTTTTCATCAGGCCTCGCCTCCTGCCTCAAAAATACATTAGACCACATCTGTGTTGTTTGTGAGGAGATCTATCATTAGATGCACTCTGTGCTTTTTGGGGGTGGCAAAAGACAGTGGTCGATATTGCGATTGGTCATTTGCATTGATATGGATGGTAGCTTTTAAAATGTCTTGTGAAAGATTCCACAGAGCGCTTTTTTGTTCTCTTACTTCTCTCAATAGAGCCAAGAGATCATTGTGAATGTTGGTCTCGGCGGCCATGTTTCCTTCCCACACACCTTTAACTGAGTTCATGAAGGATTCAATAAAGACTAGCTTAGAGTTCATCATTGCACTTAACGTCAGTTGATCTCTGAAGCTGTCATTTAAAGTTTCATATAACTTTAAAAATGGAGCCGGAGATATATCGATTGATGACGTGATGATTGCTTGGTGTGTAGTTGAATCCAGCTGACTCAGGCCTTTGCGGTTACGATCATGTTTTTATTCTTGTCCGTCCTTGCTTATACTTTTGTGGCATCTGTTTTACTGATGTTTCCGATGTTTCTGATGGGCTGGTCTCGGAGCCTGATGACGTTAGGATTTCTGTTTGTTTTCTAGATGTGTTAGGGGTTAGGTTTAAATGACCAGAAGGAGTAGGACTCTCTTACTCGTTACTCACGCCATGTATTTTTTGGGTGGCTATGTCAGAATAACTAACAAGGGCACACCCTGCGTTCACAACTTGGATTTGTTTTCTTTGGATCAGAGACTCATCCTCCAAAGTCGGTTGATGTTTCTTCTGGCGTTATCTGGATCCTCGCTTGTGATTCTAGCGGAGTCCTTGGTTGGTCCCTTGATGTATCAGCAGGGGTCTGACTTGCATTTGCCATGCAAATCTATACATAATTTTAAGTTGATTTACCGATTTGTATATCAAGGTGCGCACAGCCAAAGAATTATGAGTTGCCAATTCCGATCCATTGTGTACACTTCTTGGACTGTTGTGCTGTTGGAACTGTGAATGAAATGTTGATCGAATTGCATGATTAGAAAGTTTGCTTGGGCTCTTCACCGTAGCCTCATTCGAGAGGGTTACATCTGTATGGAAATCATTATCCTGTTTGTTACATTGAGGATCTTCTTTCTTGGCGCCACATTCTGCAGACGCTTCAGAACCTCGATTTCAGATTTCCAATTGTATTTGCCTCATGTTGTCCGGGATTTCGTGCACTGTGCATGATGCAGATGCGGAGTGCATAGAGCCAAAGAAAAACGAGTCACTTACTGCACTGACTTCGGACAGTATGTCTGCATCAGAAATGTCTCTCGTCAGTTGTTTATGAAAACTGGATACTGAAATTGTTGTTTTTTTCCATGGTGACCAGCTGGACAAATATTGTGTTTGTTTTGCTGGAATAAACTTGCGTCCAGCAAATTAACACTGTATTGCTTCTTTGTCCCTCGGATGACCGCAGGGTTTAAAAATCGGCGCTATTTGTCTCACAATTATGTTTTCATGCGGGTGAACAGCTGAGAACGCCTCCTAAGCCTCACTCAGTCATTCCGTGTTACAGCATGTACTTGTATTGGCAATAATTTCTGTGGTCAGAGTCTCGGCTGTTTTTTCACACATGGCATTACTTCCCTTTTCACATTGGGAAGATTGTGCTGAGTTTGTTGAATTTAAACTGATCGATCTCGCGCCCGCCCGACAATTTTGTGAGTGTAACAGGTGTGCTTGAACAAATGTCACACCTACCTCGTGCTTTTTCCAAAGTCCGCTCGCTCGAGATGCCGTCCATTTTGGCACACGTCGTATTCCACAGAAAGGCTTCAGCAAGTTATTGCAAACGGGTTTGGCTGCGTGTGTGAGCCAATTCCATGCAGATCGCGGAGAGTGATTGAGCGGAGACATGTAGATGGAAACTCCTTCTCTCCTGCTCCAGCTACCCCAGCTCCCAAGGAACACAGGCAACACACTCCCAACACACTGCTATGCTCCGCTAGGTTGAAGTGTTTTATAGTTTGGCTCCTCCTCATTAAACAGTGAATTAAGGTGAAGGAAAGACTGCTCTCTGTTCGTTCAACAGCAGAGTAACGACCAGGCACAGGAAACACTCCCTCAACACCCTTTAATAGTCAATGGTTGAGGCAGCTAAAACTCACAATAGGCACACATGTAAAAGAGTACTTGGAAACAGCCCTCTTATAATGATCATGTGGTTAATTAAATGCTCTGGCAAAACCCAAGAGGTGATGGTTTAGAATTAGGTTTAGAATTAATCCTAACCTCTGGCATTGCTCTGGGCAACCCTCTAATCTATCGTGCTTTGCCTGTCAAGCCATTACAGAAGGAGAAAGGCCATATGCAAATCAGGCTTGGTCCGGCCCCAAAAGGGACAGTCCAGTCCAGACTGCTTTGTCACATCCCTTCTGCAGTAGACCACAAGCAACACTGGATATGTTTCAGCCTCCTTGGGCCTCATCAGTGAGTAGTTGTTTGGGGCTCTAGGCCCAGCAGGCATGGGAGCCATGTCTGGGCATACTCGTTCCAACCGGGGTGACTATAGTTATGTTAATGTTAAAGGACATTTGTACCGCGCACTATCACCACCGGAGTTGTCCCTTGGTGCTCTGGTGTCTCTGAAAGAGGAGGGGAGGTTGAGTTAGTGGGAGGAAGCAGGAAAAGTGCAAGAGAGCAGTGATGTGCTGTTGGCGGCCTCAGCACGGTGGGTCCGTTGGCTGGACCTGGGGTGTTTGCGGCCCTTAGTCATTGTGTACTGTTGCGCGAGGCTATGTGTGTTTTTTGTTTTGTTGTTGTAATGTAGTGAAGTTTGTGCGGTTTGTTGTGCTGTAGGTTTTGGTTGTGTTTGGTTTGGAGTTTGAGAGGTGTATGCAGAAAGGGAAGTTGTTAGTAGGGTTGGTTAGTTTGCGTCTCTATCCTGAATTGAAGCGTTCAGCTTTGTTTCTTTTTTCTTAGTCTTCCCTGTTGCGGCTCTGTCCAGATCTGGGTCTGACTGTCATACAGGTTCCTTACTCCTCCAGCCCCCACCTCTAACATGCTCTCTCATAGCTCCCCTTATCTTCCATTCATACTCCTGTGGCCATTGCACCTACCAATGACAACCTCTCGGGTAGTGGAGTGATTGCCAATATCTCGATAATTCCACACCCGTGTGGTACCTGGCGGTGATTAAGTAAGGGTGTGCGAGAGTGTTGGTGGGATTGTCTGGGGTAGTTGACTCGGTCTCAGTGCGTGCCGCCTGTGTTCCAGTCTATCTGATGTCCCCGTCCAGGTGCCGTGGGTGTTACTCTCTCGGGTCAGGGATGTCTGTGTCTTTTCGGTTTAGTCATCCTTTTTTTCCAGTTTCGGTTTCTTGGTTTATTCTGTGGTGTTGTAGAGCCAGGTTTTTAGTGATTTCCTGAAAAAGCAAGAGTTACTTCAAGGCCAAACTGTTTTTTGTTATCACTGAAGAGGAAGCCACCTTGTTTCAAAATATGCAGAAATCAGAAATACATTTCAGTGGCAAGGAGTAGCAAGTTCTAACATCTTTGAAAGCAGTTATATTGAGTATGTGAAATATTGCACCTATAGTGTGAAGTCTAAATCGGACCAGGCACCTCCTACTGCTTCTGAAAACCCCTCTGACAAGCCTGGATAATCCCACAGTCTTGTATAGCTATGAAACTACAGGATAACCCAGTTCAATGCTAAGGTGCAGCAGGTCCATCCACGTATCTCCAACGCCTTTAACAAGCTCTCTTTATAGAGAAGGGATCGTAAAATAAGGTATTGGTATGTACTTACAACATCATCAGGAGCAATGCAACCATCTTGGAATAAAGAAAGTCAGGTTGCCAAAAGCATATGATCCTTTTAATAGTAGAAACTTCATTATACCACCTCTGCTCCAGAAATGCCAAATCCCATCACGATGTGCAATGAAAGAGCATAGTCCTTGCCTGCCGCCCTGCACATCCACATTTTGAAATTATGTAATTACACCCCTGCGATTGTTTCTTGATATATAAGGAACAGAAATCAAGGACAACAAAGGTGTCTTCTGACGTACGCCCCACCATATGGGGAAATATTTAAAGAGTAGCCATCCTGACACAATCCCAGAACAATCCCAGAACAATCCCAGAACCAGGTAGATGACATAGGGCACAGACATTATGGCTCTCATGTCTGCCGTAATAACTCCCACATGAGCCTGTCGAAGGTTTTTATGCAAAATGCAATTTAAGCTTCAGTGTAGAATTCCCACTCTCCAACACTAGAATCCATCACCAGGAGATTAGTGGTTTTGTAGGATTATGTGAGTCACAGGTGCTGCTGGAGAGCAATTGTTAGCAAGTGAGTCAATTTCTTTATCTGGCATTCTGACTTCAAAGTTTTATATATAGTTGTCAAACAATAAATATAGGGCCTCATTACAAGTTTGCCGGTCCGGTAATTACGGTACCCGTAAACTTGCTGGTACTGTGGTTACCGGAAAGTCAAATTACGATTTCTGCTCACGCACCTGGCGGGCGGGCCGGCACCTGCGAGCAGAGCATGTTGGATGCACCGTCACAATTCTGAATGGTGTCGGTACATCCGGTACATCCGGCCTCCCCATTCCCATTGAGCCCTATGGGGCTCAAATGGGAATGGGGAGAATTTTTTACCGGCTCCCGGGAATGGACAAATACTGAGTCCAGCGGGCTGTAATTACCTAGTAATTGCCCATTCCCAGACGCCGGTAAAATTTGCAAGTTCGGCGGCAGCCTGCTGGTTTTACAAGCAAGACTACCGCCAAACTTGTAATGAGATCTATAGTTCAAATCTTTGAATCCCATTGACAACATAAACAAACATGTAGTTAACAAAACAGTTAGATATTTTTTTAACAAGTGTCCTAAAGCTAACAAAATTTATTTTACGTTTTTCCCTGAACCATGATTTACAAATTAAATCTGTGATTGCATCATCAGCAAACTCAGGTAACTTACATTGAAATTCAGCAGAGTACAAATATCCAACTCTATAATTCCTTAAGCAAGGTATCGGTTTGTGACGGTACAGGTTTGTTAAAACTGGGCACGTGAACAAGAAATGCTGCACTGTTTCTTAAGCACCATCACAAAAACAAGTAAGTGAGAGCTAATGACTTTCATTTGTTCTCAACCACTGTAATGGGTACTATTCTTAGGTGCATATTCAAATACAAATAATGTTTACGTAGAGCTTCGAAGTCACATTTGATGTCAATACCTTATAAAAACAAAGTTGACAGCTCCATGTCATCTTGCAAATGCACTTTAGGAGCTAGATGCTGGTATCATCTTGGCTGGAGCGAGTCCAAGAGTTGCTTTAGACCAGGTCATCAGCAACATAGTCGATGAAACAATGGTATCAGAACGTTAGGATAACTTTTAGGTGCTATGAACAATTGGTCAAGTTTATGTGGTTATTGGGATTTTAAATACGTGATGCACCCACCTCTCCCTGAGAATCTCTGATATCCCTCAAAACGACAGTCGATGGAAATGAACCACATGAAGCTTTTGGCCACTGCATCGGTGTCGGATTCTGGAATCATGTTCCCTCCATCTGAGTCTGTTGATCACACCGGAATCTTATACCAAACAACTGAGCAGAGCCAGGGTCTTGAACCTGTCTTCGAACAGTAGTTTTGACATGGCGCCACTTGTGTGAAACGTCTTCATATAGGCATATGTTTGAGAATTGAGTTAAAGAAACAGAAGTGTTCTTCATGGATCCGTGTATTCCATGGCGGACCCTGGCCACTCCACCTCTGGCTTCAATTTTTCATTGTGTAATCACATTGAGGGTGCTAACGCCAATGTCCTCATGTAGCCCATTTCTGGTACACAGATAAGCTTCACAAACCATCCGTAAAGTATTGTTGAAAGGTTGGTCAGAGGTAACTCAAGAGATGAAAATGCCATCTATTGCCATGCACATCTGAGCATGCAAGAAAGGGTTTAAAGTCTTGGGCTTCTACGTGATGCTTGCCGGAGTGGCTACAAAATCCTTGGACTTCCCAGTGTGCAGCTTCAGAATTATCAATACCCTTTGGATAACATCTTCCGGCCATCCAACTTTTATACATGTTTTGAATCCATTTCGGTTCGCAAAAACACACCTTTTATACTTTTCAAAAAATCACAATTGTTAAAATGAGTTCATCTAGGTAAATTTAAACAATTTGCAGTTTGTTGCCAGACAGTGTGCAGCTGCTATAAGCAACCTAGAAGATGTCCCTGCCAGTATTGAGCCATATCGGCCCTTTCATCTACTCTCACAATGTCCCAAAGAGTTTTGCCTCAAATAGTCTAGTTCCTCAAAGGGGATGTTGTAATGTCTCACGTACCGTACATCAGAATTGATGCACAATTAATGTAAGCTGTACCTCAGGTCAAAAATGTTAGCACTGCCTGCCTAAGCAAACCAATTGACTACAAAAAATGGTCACTATTCATTGATCCCAGTTTTGGAGTTTTATAATAAAAAGGTTCTGCCATTGGTCATTTACGGTGCTAAGACATTTTTGCGATTTTTGTCAACTAACTGGAGGAATCTTGAGGGCTGCTTTTGGAGGAAAGTTCTGAAAACTCGCCACAGAGTTTCCAGCTGTGGTAATGAGATACTAACTGGCCCAATCCTCCGTGACCGTTTGCGCCTACTGGATAAACTTGACTATGCTAGCAAAAAATCACTTCAGCCATACAAAAAACAATTTGGTGCGAACTGAAGATGGAAATGGATGGGGAAATCTGCCCACCACTTAACAAATGGGTGGCACGTAGTAACGTTTTAATAGAAGTCTATAATGTAAACACAGAGTTGGTTATCTATTTCCCCCATAAAGCCCCCCCCCAAAAAAACGTTGGGAACTGGATTGCATATGCACAATTCAAGAAGTGCATGAATGCCATCCCATGTCTTGGGAGGATATCTCAGGGGAAACATGCTCGCCTTGGAAGCAAGACGACCCAGAGCACCACAGGTTCAATCCCCAGGTCCGTGCTTAGAATCTTCTGGGTATTAAGCGCATTATAAATCACCTATCATATCTGTACGTAGGAATTCTCAATGATGTCAGATCCCTGAATGAAATCACTCATTATCTGATCCAATTCCCAGGTGCTACATGGCGGTCCCATCTACTAAGCTTAAGGTAAAACTTGCTACAACCAGAGACATATTCTAGGAGTTAGGGCAAAGCTGGGACGAATACTGAGTCACTCTTCCATTTGTTACAAGAATTTCAGGTATTACGTGGACGTCAAATGTTTTATTTTAAACATCTTTTAGAAGATTTTAGAATGCTTGGGAGCAACATTGTATGGGACCGCATTATGATATCTATATGTAACAACGGTTGGAGTTTGGCGGCACTGCACTTTATGAAAGAGATCTTACCCCGCTGAAAGAGTTTTTATCTCGACAGGGAGGTTTTATCAAAATGTTAATGCTCTTCTATTTGCCCCTATTTTCTTCCATTGAACGTTCCTCTTGTGCTGTTCTGATGTTTAGTTGTTCGGCAGTGTACTTGATATGTTGTCAAATCACTTGTTGATTGATTTGAAATTTGTTAAAGGTTTCTGTTTTAACTGGCAACAATAAAGGAGAAAAAAAAATCAGAATTTCTTTTCGGGATTGTATTCCTCCAACATCTGATTAACTGATTGGGTTCAAGGAAATTAAGCGTTCATTTTAAAACAGTCCACTAGATTTCCTTGCTTGGTGCTATGTCTAAGTAGCTCGCCATTTTCTCTCTGGGACAAAAGATTTTAAGTAACTTTGAGATCATTTTCTGGTTTGTAGTGTAATAAGATTGAGTCTGATGTCTACTCCATTCGTAATGGCTTTTACTTACAGTTTGTAATTCTTAAAGTGCCTCAAATCATGCAGCCTTTAAGGGTTCCATGTGTTGTTACCACCAACTATTTTACCGCAGTTTATTTCCGCACTGATTATTTTCTGATTTTCGCCACGCAACCTCCCAGTCGCTGCCTAATCCATCCCCTCCAACTCTATACACTCCTTGGGCCTCATTATAACTTATGCAGAATGGGTTTAACGGCGCCGGTAATGGTGCCGGCGCCGTTAAACCCACTTCGCACTATTACGAGGTCCCCTCGCAGGACCCGCTCTGGACGTCTTGTTTTTCCAGAGGTCCACAGCGGGTCCCGCGAGGGGACCAGGGAGCTAACAACCGGCCCATTCGTAATGGGCCTGTTGTTAGCTCCCTCCCCATTCCCATTGAGCCCTATGAGGGCTCAAATTGGAGTGGGGAAGGACCGTGCCGGGTTTCCTGAAGGAGTAAATACCGGGCCCTCCATACTCGGAATGGCCCAGTATTTCCCCATTCAGGGAACCCGGACCCGGACACGATTCTGGAGGCAGCCATGCCCTTATTAAGGGCATGGCTACCTCCAAAGTCGTAATGAGGTCCATTATCTCGTTTACGAAACCAACTGTTCTTTTCTACTTTCTGCGAATTTCATTGCAATGAGTATTCGGCGCTGACAAATGTGTGCATCGAACATTTTGCACTGAATAATTTGTGCAGTGAACATTCTGCACTGAAAAATGTGTGCAGTGAACATTCTGCACTGAAAAATGTATGCAGTGAACATCTGCACTGAAGAATGTGTGCAGTCAACATGCTGCACTGAAAAATGTGTGCAGTGAACATTCTGCACTGAAAAAATGTGTGCAGTGAACATTCCGCACTGAAGAATGTGTGCAGTGAATATTCTGCACTGAAAAATGTGTGCAGTGAACATTCTGTACTGAAAAATGTGTGCAGTGAATATTCTGCAATGCAATCACTGGATAACCTTTAGAGTAACTGCATTGAAATGTAACCCACATAGTGTATCGTATTGTGTGGCCTATATATAACCTTTCTTCCAGATCCTCTCGCATCACATATAACAGGCCATTCCACTCTTTAACCAGTGCTGGCCACTGGGAGGAACTATCCTACTTGGCCAATCGGAATTGTCTTCTGAGCATCAGGAAGTCCTCCTCTACTTGTGAACCTGCAAGTTTCCTCTCAGAGTGGAGTGTAGACCTCCACCCAACATACCCATCCATGCATGATCAACATGGTGCCAGTGATATCACATGTCCTGCCTCAGGCCATGACAGCTGCATGTATGTAGCACTTGGAACAAAGAAACAACTGCATGTACGCAGCACTTGGAACAAAGAAACAACTGCATGTATGCAGCACTTGGAACAAAATCAACAACTGCATGTATGCAGCACTATGTACGCAGCACTTGGAACAAAGAAACAACAGCTGCATGTACGCAGCACTTGCAACAAAGAAACAACTGCATGTATGCAGCACTTGGAACAAAAACAACAGCTGCGTGTATGCAGCACTATGTACGCAGCACTTGGAACAAAGAAACAACAGCTGCATGTACGCAGCACTTGGAACAAAGAAACGACACTTCCCTCATTGAATGGTCATATTTGTGCCATCTTCTGGCCTAGAACTGTATATTCCCTGCATGTTTTTACTCACAATTTAGGCATCTCATACATACGTTATTTTACCAGTAATGTTTACTGCTCTTAATGAGATATTATATATCAAAGAGTGCCCTAAATTACTGACACTTCTCTCGCAAAGCAGTGCCGAAATTGTCAATTAGCTGCTTTCTCGTTTTCCTAGTTGACACAGAGCTGCTATTTTAGGCTGACAATTTTCCCCCATTTGGAATTGTATGCCTTTGATGGAAAGTGTGTCATATTTATTTTGAATTATATGTATTCATTTTTGTTTTGAATTATATTCGTTTTAAGAAACAGTTCACCAAAGTCTGATAAACCGCGGTGTGGGGGGCCCCACCAGCACATGGCTGGGAGGGGGCCCCAGTAAAAAAAAAAAAAAAAAAAAAAAAAAAAAAAAAAAAAAAAAAATTCTAAAAAAAAAAAAGTTTCTTTTGAAATTCACTCTGCATTCATAAAGAACATTTCTGTAACAGAAATAATTTCTTTATGAAGGCAGAGTGACTACAAAAAGAAACTTTCTTTTTGAAGTCTGAGGGCCCCCGTACCCCATGACATGGAAGACCCTAGGCAGGAGGCCTCCATGTCATGGGGTGGGGGGGGGGGGACCCTATGCCTTCAAAAAGAAATTGTTTGTTTTTGAAGCCACTCAGCCATCATAAAGACATTATTTTGATTATGGTTCGGTCCTTAACTGAAATAATTTCTTAATGAAGTTATAGTGACTTAAAAAAGAAACAATGGGGCTCATTCTGACCATACCGGTCCGGAAACAACGGTGCTGGTAAGCTTACAGGCACTGTTGTTTCCGGACCGGCATATTACAGGTCTGCCTGGTGGGGCTGCCGTGCCCGACAGGTCTGACCCTGCCAGGCACAGCAGCCACGGTAGGCAGACCTGTCACGGAAGCACCGGCACCGTTAACAATGGTGCAGGTGCTTCTGTGTCCCCATTCCCGTGGAGTCTGGGGTTTAACGAAATTACCGGCACCTGATTTCCCAGCCGCCGGACTTGAAATAGCACGGTGGCACCGGGAAGTCAGGCCATAGTAATTTTTTATGGGTCTGGCGGCAACTCGCCGGTAGCACCGGCACGGTTACCGCTGGACCCGTAATGAGCCCCAATTTCTTTTTTAAGTAATAGGGCCCCCCCTCAACTCCATGAGGTGTGCGTGTATGAGTCTATGGTGAAAGGGTGCACACTCAAATGTATAGCCGGCTGCCTGTGTGTGTATGGTGACAGGGTGCACACTTAAATGTATGGGTGGCTGTGGGGGTGTGCCTGCATGGTGAAAGGGTGCACACATAAATGTATAGGTGGCTACCTGTGTGAGTGTATGGTGAAAGGGTGCACACTTAAATGTGTGGATGACTGGGTGTGTATAAGGTGAATGGTGTGTGTGCTTGTGTACAGGGGCACAAGAAAACCTTCATTTCGGGGGGCTAACCCTTCAAATGTTGGGAGAGGCGCTAACTTCACATGCGGTGGGGAGGGGGAAACTTATTTGTGTGGGCGCATCCAAATTATTTACGCATTTTAATGAGACTATTCTAGTGCAGATTCAATGTTACAAGCAGTTAACTCTCTCCTATAAGTCTCCTGTTCCCTCTCTACCCTTCCAATCACTCCCCTGGCATGCAAGTACTAAACCCACATCACGATTTCAATCGCCTAAACAATGTGGCATTTGAATGCAGGTACTAACAGTGAAATGCTTTACGTTGGTAATTGCTGGGTTCTTGTTAACAGCAAAAACCAGGTGCCGTTTAAAATCTGTGTCCTGTTCGGTCTGGCAACTGCTCTAAAGGTTAGCCAAGTTGAGTCAATATAGCCCAAAATGTCAAGGGGGGTAGTGCTGAAGCCCAGTCAACTCAATGGTGTTGCGCTACTACTTGTGTTTAATGCCTTGCTTACTCCTAGCCCTATTCTTCCTCGTCCCAGTATTTATATACGAGGCAGTACGTGTGTTTGAGGCACTCTGCCTCATACAAAAGTACTGGGAAGAGGTAGAGGTACATGGAGGTAATGCCTGATTTAGCTACCTGTAATCTTCATCACTCCTAGTCCCACTGTTCCTCATCCCAGTACTTACCTATGAGGCAAGGAGCCTCATACGAAAGCTCTGGGACAAGGAAGAGGGACACAGAGGTAATTCTGGGCCAAGGAGCTGATTGTAGAGGTTGGGGTGGTGGGTGGGAGGGAGAGTGGATGTGTGGGGGGGCAGGATTGTGTGATAAATCATAATGGTTGTCCATGTCCAGGCTAAGCAGGCATGATATGTGGTATTAGTGGCTAGAGAGGCATTTTGATTTAGCCAGTCTAGTCATTCCTCAGTTTGGTATGACTTTCTTTTAACTGGACATTTCTGATAAAGTAGTCCTGCTAACTTTAATTACCTGGCTAGATTGGCATTTGGGTGCTGCCAGTCTAGCCATTTCTTACTGCAGCATTGTATATTTTTTTGGGCATCTGTGATAAAATGATATGATGTGATTCAAGTCATTTATAATGCGCCTGTACACAAGTGTACACAAGGGAGGGATGATAGAGGGAGGACAAGACAAACGATCTCGCTAGGCCTTGTGTCATTGTGAGAACGAGAAGTGCAAGGGAAAAGGGAGCAGGGAAGTGCAAGTGAGAGGGGAGGGGAAAACAGGTCAGCAATGCTCTCAGTAAGTGCAGCCAGGGCAGAGCAGCTATTGGTTGTGCAAGGAGAACAATGGACTGCAGGGTTACAGTTACAGCCCCTAAGTGCATGGTATGCCCGGAGGCAGTGCAAGGGTGACCAATCAAGAAAGAGCCTGGACTCAGAGAGACTCTGAGGGTAGCCAAGCAGCCAGTCAGTACAGCAGACAGGTAGGTCAGGTAGGTCAGCAGGGGGGGAGAGAGAGCGAAAGCAGCAGAGAAGAGGAAAGCTTTTAGCTGCTTCCGAAACTTCAGGTTGTCCGCCTCAAGTTTGAGAGGGGCAGGGAGGCCATTCCAGTTGGAGGCACCAGCAGAGGAGAGAGGTCTACCCCCACTCTCTGCCTGGAGAAATGTCTAAGCCTTAGAGAGTTGGAGGTAGCTGAGTGAAGGGTTAGAGAAAGAAGGTATTTTGGAAGAGAGCATTGGATTTAGTGTTGGCACTGGCCCCAGAAAGCCTTGTGGGCAATGCAAAGGTTCTTGAACTTGATCCTTGCAGCCAGTGGAGAGATTTCAGGGCTGGAGACATACAATCCCAGGGCTTGAGGCCAAGGCTAAGTCTTGCAGTCCTGTTCTGGATTATTTGCAGATGACGGAGACTAGAGGAAGACAGATTGAGAAAGTGGCTGTTGCAGTAGTCCAGCTTAGAGACAGTGAGCTTCTGGTGGAGAGTGAGAAAGGGAAGAGTCCCTTTGAGGAGGAGCAGCTGGTAGTGGGACTTCTTGGTGATGTCCGAGATGTTAGGAGAGAAAGAGAGTGTGGCGTTGAAGATGACACCAAGGTTTTTTGCCTCGCAGGAAGGCAAAGGAAGAGGGCCCAAGGTGGTCTGCTATAGTGAGAGAGAAAACACAGTGGCAAGGGTCCCAATGAGAAGGATCTCTGTCTTACTGGCATTAAGGCAGAGATTGTTGGAGGCGCACCAATCCTGAATCGTGGATAGACAGTCAGGAATGAGCAAGAGAGGAGAGGAGGATGAGGGGAGCCTGAAGCAAAGCTCAGTCATCCGCACAACACTGAAAGTTAGAGGATAAGGTAGAGATCAGGGAGGCCAAAGTGGCCAAGTAGAGGTTGAAAAACCAGCGTGAGAGGATAGAGCCCTGGGGAATGCCACAGGTAGAGAGAGGTGGCGGAGGGAATGGGACCACGATCGACCTGGGAGCGGAGTGGCGGTCCAAGTGGAAGTAGGTCAGTCACTCTAGGGTCTGATCTGTGATGCCCAGGTTCTCACAGAGTCGATTGATCAGGATGGCGATGTTGACCCTGTCGAAAGCAGAGGAAAGATGAAGGATGAGAATAGAAGGAATGCTGGAATCAAGGTTAGAGAGCAGCACAGGTGTTAAGGAGCTGACCACAAAAGTGATGGGTGGAAGGTTTCGAATTAATCTAAACCACTGGCAATTGCTCTGGGCCAACCTTCCACACCACCGTTTTTTAGCCCGTCTGCGCCATTGCAAAAGGGGACCAGCCATGTGCAAATCAGTCAGCAGCTGCCGCCACCGAAGGTAGCAGCCCAGCCCGAACTGCTAGGCCAGGTTCCCTCTGCACAGAAAACCAAGCAACCCAAACATGTCTAGGGATGCTTGTGGTCTCGTGCAGAAGGGATGTGACCTAGCAGTTTGGGCTGGACTGCCCCTTTTGGGGTAGGACCAAGTCTGATTTGCATATGGTATTTCCCCTTCTGTAATGGCTTGGCAGGCTGAAAAACGATGGTCTGGAGGGTTGCCCAGAGCTTTGCCCGTGGTTGTGATTAATTCAAAACCTTCCAGCCATCACCTTTCTGTTTTGCGCAGGTGTTAAGGAGAGCAGTTTCCATGCCTCTGGCAGCTCTGAAGCCAGACTGATGGTCATGGAGACAACCAACAGATTCAGTGTGGAGAGTAAGCTGGGAGATGGCAAGCTTTTCCAAGAGTTTGCTCAGGAAAGGTGGAGATTGAGCGATAGTTTTCCAGCAGGTAGGATCAGCAGACTGCTTCTTGAGGAGTGGGTGCACAAGGGAGTGCTCAAAGGGAGAGGGGAACATTGCAGTGGCGAAAGAGTGATTACAGAAAACGCCAAGGCTGGAGTGAGGGTGTCAATATGGGCTTTGATGGTTCTGGAGGAGCAGCGGAGCACCTGTTTGGACGACACTTTCATAGATCGGACTTGTCTAGAAACCTCGTCAGGTGTTGTCAGAGAGAAAGAGTAAAAAGGAGGAGGAGAGAAGAGATGGCCAAAATGGGCCGAGAGAGGAAGAGGACATAGAGGACAGGATGTCCTGAGATTTAGCAGAGAAATGAGAGGCCAGAGCTGTACAGAGGGCATGGGAGGGAACAGAAGAGGTATAGACCACAACAGGATTGACCAGTTCCTTGCAGATTTTAAAGAGTTTGGCCGTGTTGTTCGAGGCCATGGAGACACATGCTTTATTGTGTGCTCTCTTCTTGATGAGTGTTATTGCTTTGACTGGCATTTTGCTGAAAACAGTCTAGGTATGTCTAAATGTGGCCTGGCATTCTGTACTATAATGTTATTACGTGTTTACACTGGTCTACATTGTGCAGCCAGTTGGAAGCATTAATGTTCCTGTGCAATGTTGGTGACTTGCATGTATTGGATTGTGTTACCCTACAAAACAATTGCAAACACTCTGGCTTTATAGCCAATTTATCTCAGAAAGTGTGCTGTTTTTTGCATTAAAACACATATTTATATCTTTTTCCTAGTGCAGTGTGCGGCATACCCCTTCAGCAGCACGTTCATGCGTATTGTGCAAGCGTGACAGTCTAGGCCGGCCCAGAGTGTGGCGCAACCCGTGATTTGTTGCCGAGTTGGGGGGCCCCCTCAGCATGGCTCGCAGGGGGGCCCCCACATTTTGTGTTACGCCACTGGGAGTCATAGTGCAAAACATGTGGAGTTCTGCAGATTGCAGACCCCTGCCTATGGTCACTTCTCTGAACATTGATGGGGTACAATGTCATTTTCCGATCTTTACATCCCTCCCTGGATTCTCGCAGCATTGACTCCATGCTAAATTAGTCTTTCTTCTGTGGCACTTCATGACATGTCCTGTCAAGTTCATCATAGTGCCGCGGTTCAGCCTAAAATCTTGGGAACAAGATATGAAAAACTGATAGGAAAAGTGATTGGGGAAGTAGTAAGGTAGCAAAAGGAGAATCTACCATGTGTTCCCTCTTGCAAGTAAGACATCTGATGAAAACACGTGCACGTGCATTAAACCACGAGATGCTTTCTCTGTATGCTTACCTTGGGGCATCCTGGCAGTCTTCAGGGAACAGTAACATGTATTAAGCAGAACTCTAAATTAAAATCAAGTTATTGGATGTCCCTACACTAATTTAAGTGACTGAAACAGCTTTGTACATACACGTCAGAATGGTAGTGATTTAAATCGCGCTGTTGCGTTTGGCTTCCTTAGGCAGGCATTAGCATCTGTATCCCTCTCTGAATGCTGTGCTCTCAAATGTGATGTCATGACAGAGGACTATGGAATTCATAGTCAACTCCTGTGACATCACGGCAGGAGGGTACAGCATTTTCTCAGACTGGTGCTTTTTTCTCCTTTTTGGATTGGTGTAGGTGCGAAGAGATGTAACCTGTTGTAAGATGTACAACTGTATTCAACCTTTCTGTTCAGCGGGATATCAATTACACCGTAGGCTTTGCTATCCTTGTTTATCAGATACCGCAGGCTGTGGCGAGCAGCCGTTGCAGTTTTGGAGATGAAAGTAGAGAAGGTGTGAGAAGGTTCATCGATGACACCGAAGTTTCTAGCTGAAGAAGAGCAGAGAAGAGTGTCAGGTGGGAACTGCATAGAAAGGGGAAGAGATGAAAGTGAGTATTTGTCATCGATGAAGAGCACCTCTCTTTTGTTTGAATTTAACATGAGAGAGTGCAAAACCATCCAATATTTAATGGAAGAGAGACCATTTGAAATATTGATAGAGAGGTCAGAGGAGAGTTCAGGAAAGAGAAGAAGATTAGGGTGTTGTCCGTAAAGAGTTGGAGAATATTGCCCCAAGAGCGTAGGTGTACAGTGTAAAGAGGAGACGATCAAAGGCAAAGCTCTGTGTAACACCAACAGTTAGAGGAGTGAGTTGAGAGGTGTTGTTGATCCAGGAGAAAGAGAATTGGCGAGGTGCCAGGTAGGATTCCCAAGAAGAAATAGTCTAAATAGAGTATCAAGGAGATCAGAGTTATTAACAGTGTCAAAGGCAGTGGACAGGTCAAAGAGAATGAGGATAGAGAATAAGTTGTAGTGCTTCGCAGAGGAGATGAATTTGGAGACATTCATGAGAGTGGTTTTAGTGGAGTAAAAGGAGAGGAAACCTGCTTGTAGGGGGGTCTCAAAAATTGTGTATGTATAAGAAATGTGTAAGATGGTTGAACACAATAGTTTTTAGCACTTTAGAGTAGTGCAAAAGAGTAAACGGGCGGCAGTTAGACAGTAGACGTGGTTTTGATTGTTTAGGAAAGGGATGACCATGCCCAAAATAGAAGGAAAGCAAGCAGAGTCTAAAGACAGATTGAAGAGTTCAGTGGGGTGAGAAGCTACTAAAGGGGCAATAAGCTTGGCTAGCTGAGGGGCAAGAGGATCTGATGGGGCGCAAGAGGGGTTAGCCTTCAACAGTAGAGAGAGGACTTCTTCAGTATTAGTGTGACTAAAGTGGGAGTAGGAGGCAGAGAATGATGGCAGAGTAGGGACCATGTAGAATGAAGGAGGAATGTGTGTGAGGAAGGGCAGGAGAGCATTTCTAATGTTTGACAGTTTTGCAGCAACAAATTCAGCTAGAGTGAGAGTGGAGTTGATAGTCATTGGTTTAGGAGTATTGAGCATGGGGTGCCCTCTCGCCAGCAAGGATGATTTGAGTGAGAGTCAATGAGGGTGCAGTACAAAATCAGTTTTGCTTATCAAGAGAGGACTTGAAAGAGTTCAGCGCAGAGTGTCAGGTTCTCATGGGAGTGTTACGCCTCCAACTGCGCAGCAGCCAACGCATGTCTGTGCAGAGGTAGTGTTTGAATGAGGTGACACATGGTTGAATATTCTGAGACTAAGGTTTGCACGTTAGCAGTTGGAAGTGAGAGGAGAATGAGTCACATAGTAGTTATTGGAAGCTTGAGAAAGCAGGGGAACTGTAGGTGCAAGACAAAGGGAGGAATGGCAGAAGGATTACATTTCCTTTTAATAGTAGGTGAGGCAAGTGATGAGGAGAGGTCAGAGGGTGGACAGGAGATGGTTTGACAGTAGTTTTAGTGTCTGAAAGAGAGGTGAAGATGAATAAGAGATCCCACCAGTTACCCTTGGTGGGGATAGGTAGGTTATGGATAGAGTGGACAGCATGTTCACTAGGAACATACTTAAGTTCAGATTTCTGAGAAGTGGTTGGAGAGGGAAAGTTAAAGTCACCTGAAAATAATATGATGATATTTAGTGGAAAGAGAATCAAGAAGTTGCCCATGTTCATAAAAACATGATCCAGTGGGACCAGGAGGGCAATAGATGGCGATGATGTGAACTGAGTGAGGAGGACCCAAAGTAGAGATAGTGATTTCAAAGGAACTAGTAGAGAATGTAGCTTTGGAGATTTGTGAGGCACTGAGGTGGGAAGAGAGTAGTTGTCTGACACCCCCACCTCTGCCAGTCAGACGAGGAGAGGGAAATAAGGATAGTTTGAAGCCAGGGTGTCAGTGTCAGATGGAGAAATCGAGGTTTCAGTGATAGCATGGATATCTAGAGGAGGGGAGATTGATTGAAAAAAAAAGTAATAAAGGATGTTTTGTTGCATACAGACAGAGAAATGTTCAGTTGATGTGGTAAGGTAGAGTATAGGAGTTGAGTCTCAGAGGAGAAGAGGTGTGGAGGATAGTATTAGGGGAGGTATGGTTAGCTCGTCAGCTTTGTTTGTTGGAAGTAGGAGGTGCAAGAGGGATGAAGTAGTGGGAGTTTCGAGATCTGAGTTTTGTAATAGGGATTGGAAAGGAGTAATTTGTAGCATGATTGATGAAAGCAGAGGGAGAGGTGAGTAAGAAGAGCAGCAGGAGCAGCAGGAACAAATGCATTGGATGTGAACACTGTAGTGTAGAGAGACAGCACAGTGACTAGCAAGGTGTGGGTACTCACAGGTGAAGCAGGGAGAAAGGTAACAGCAAAGGCTCAGAAGCAAAGAGACCATGAGGCTGGTCAACTGTTGGTCTTCACCCTTCACTGTTTCCCCTTCAACTGGGTCGCCTCTGGCTTCATGCCCCGAGGGAATTTTAAAGTGTTGACACACGCTCTTATCAAATGATCACTTAGTCCATCAGTGGTTGGTCTCTCTGTTTTTATCTCTAGTGTTGTCGGGATGAGGCCATTTCTTCTGGATTGATTTTCCAAGAGGAGTCTCTTGTGGCATTCAGCTAGAGTGTGGGCCGACTCAAGATGGCTGGAGGACATGATGTGACCAATCCAATATGGTCACAGGAAGTGGTGTCACTGATCGAAGATGGCCACAGGAATTGATGTCACTATCCAAGATGGCCACCATGTGTGATGTTACAGGCAGAAAGTCAAGCAACACACAAGAAGTGATTAAACATGCTCTCATCGCCTGATCGCCTACTCCGTCTGAGGTCGGTCTCTAATTGTATCCCTGGTGTTGCTGGGATGAGGCAATTTCTTCTGGATTGGTGTTTCCAGTGGAGACTCTTGTGGCCTTCAGGTGGTGTGTGGGCCGATCTAAGACTGAAGCACATTGGAGCTTGAAATGTTTTAGCTTGTCTTCTCAATATTGATAAGCTCTTAGTTGGTGGGAATCCTCTAAAAATTGGGTATGTATGCAGCATCTATGCACTTGAAAAAATATATAATGAGCCTTCTTCATCTGCATCTGATCAATCCATCCATCTTAATCTGCATTTGATCCATTAATCCATCTTGACCTGCACATGATCCATATATCTATCGTGACATCTGATCCATCCAGGTTGACCTGCATCTGATCGATCTATCCATATTAATTTCATCCGATCCATCCTGACCTGCACCTGATCCAATCATATATCTTAACTTGTATCTGATCCATGCACCTATCTTGACCTACGCTGATAGATCAATACATCAAGACCTGTTCTTATCTGATCCATACATTGCTCTTGACCTACTATGATACATCCAGGCATCCTGATCTTCAGTTCTACTCTCTGATAAAGAGAATAGATTTGCTCATCCACAAAGTAGCAGGTTACTCTAGGATCCTTAATTGACGTAGAAATGAATTTACCCTGCATTGCACAAAGATGTGAATTGAACCCCCTCCCTAAATCTGCTTTATTCATGGCAGTATAAATTCTGGCCATCACAAAATAGTTTGAGCTCAACTGAGCCCAAATGGAACAATCCTAAATTCCATAAAACTGCAGAAAGATACCTTTGGCACCAATTGACGATAAGCAATGTTTTCTTTTTCCTAGTACAATCATCCGCATATTGACAATATGCCCATCTTGGTATTCATTTCTTTTCCTGTAATCTATGTGACATCTTCCTGATCAAATAATCAGTGAGGTGCATCAGGTTAACAAGTTATTGAGTTTTTGCTTATTTCCCTTTTCCATGGACCACTGCCAAATCCAAAATGGCTGACCGTTCCGACTCGTATCACATGACCACAGTCTTTGTTCAAATGGAAGGCTGCTGTGTGATGTGAGATTCCATTTCATAACATCCAAGTGGCCTTCAACTAGATGGCACAACACACATTTGTCACTCAAACTTGTGTCTGAAAATCACCAGTTGCACCTGAATCTCTAAAAATGATCTCTTCAGTCCAAAGCATTTACCAGTGAAATTTAAGTTGGACGTGCATTTCAATGTTGGAAGTTCAATAATAAAACTTTCAATGTTTGTGAACAAAACATGGGTAAACACTTATGTCACTATTATCAGTTCAAAATACACAATACATAAATATTAAAAATACCAACCATAGGGAAATTCTATATACAGAGAACATGGGAAATGTGTTCACCGTTTAAGACAAGGTGAATATGGCACATGTAATGTCCTGTGGTTGAATAACTTGTTATTTTTTTTATTTATTGGTCTTTTCATAAGAAATGATTTCCCTGCGGCACACATAGGCAGGCAAAGAAGCATTTCAATTGATGAATGCCCTAGCAGTAATTACGATCAGTATGTCTTGTTGTTCATTTGCCGATAGCATGCCAGGCACCACAATGCACAAGTGAGAAGCTAACACTGCAAGGACAATTAGAACAATTACAGAAAATCTATTTAAAGCCCAATTAAAAGGGTATGCCTTCCTTGCAAAAATAAGAGACCAATCGCCAGCAGATTCCTCTGGATGAATACAGAGGCAAACACCATTCCCAGGGGCTGTAGTGGATGATTATGTCGAAAGCCATATTCTGCCTTCATTATGGCTTTTGTTTTCCCTACCAATCAAGGTGTCTCTGAAAAGGGCCTGGTTGCTTGGCTGGGTGGAGTTCCGCAGCTTCCGGTTCAGAGTAAATGTAGTGATTGAATTGCTGGGGGTCTCTTTCGCATGTGTGTGCCGAGGCACCAGAAATGATCCTCTCCGCTTCTGTGATGGTGCTGCCGGACCATTTCCTGCAATCCACATACTATGAAATAAAAATATATGGTGTAGAGCAGTGGACTTCAAACCAGGGGGGGTTAAGGATGTCCTTGGTGGTGGGGGGGGGGGATTGCGGGCAGGGGGCGAGACCATTTGAAAAATGATTAAGATGACATGTGTTTTATATCAGAAAGGATTAAGGTGAATGCTTGAATAGAAAAAGTTTGCAGTAGAAATTCTGCTTATATTTTAATGAGCAGAAAAAACATTTGTGCTGGGGGGTGACTTGGAATGAACACGTTTGAATACCACTGGTGTAGACGTAAATCCCTTTGTACAGAGACTGTGAAGTGGCGGTGGCTATCACTAAAACTATGGGCAACTATGTGCCCGCTATAAGAGGGGCAATGTTTAGAGCCCTGGTGGCAAATGTGCAAAATCATCAGAGTCCAAAAGGTGAGCTAGTTGTGCCCTGAGCCTTACATCCACCGACACTGCCCCCTCCTAGTGCATTATGCATTGACCCTGCCTGTTGAGCCAATGAACACTGCCCTCTTTATCCTGCACAGGACAGCTACCCACTCAAATTTGAGTGTCACCCTCCTATGCCCTGTTTTCTGCCACCTTCAGCTCCAACTTCCAACTTCTCCAGCCTCACCCATCTTCCTTTGTGGGACTCTGCATCTCGTTTAGGCAGCCACGCGTCATGCCACTGTTCCCCTCCTGCAACTTGCGCTGGAATGCAAGAAAAAAATCATTTCTCAGATAAAAAGTTGGTTGTCCTTGCTGATGGCAAAGTGTGCAGTGAGATATTCCAGTTTGGGAGTGTAATGATCAGAACACAACTTTGTATGGGAATCTGTACGCTGGAAAGTGAATTCAGTTTCTGTCCTAATACGTGCTGTGGAGGTGTAAAGGAGGTGCCAAGTACCCCCACCTCAACCGACCCGCCCCTTTTACCTGTATGCTGGAAATCAGATTATATAACATACAGAGAACAGTTGAATCGACAAAGAGCAGAGTATGGATTCAGTCCAGTACCAGTGAAAGTACCAGTACCTAAGAGAATCTGGGAGCCAAGGTACCCATTGAGAAAACCATATCTTTATAAAAGGAAATATGATAGCCATTTGAATGAAATCCCTGAAGAAGCAGAGCCAATAAGCGGCAAGGATGAATGGTAATGTAACTAACTGTTGGGAGTGCCCTGTGTAATTTGTCCACGTAGTGTAGATGACGAATTCTACCCAACAATGTAACCCTGTGTATGGATTTGAAAAGAACCAATAGTAGGGATCAGTTATTTGGAAGAATGGACCCAAACACGATGCAGGAGACCTCCTAGAACCTGGAAAAAAAGGTACATTACACCACAACCTTTTCATTAGACAAGAAGAATAAAGGCAGACAGAAATATAACTACCTCACTGTTGATGGTTAGTATCGTATCCACACACTGGCAGTAAGCAACAACAACATCAATGGAAGTCCTGGAAAACCTGTGACAATAGAAAAAATAGTATAAAGAATTTTAATACAGATATGCTTTGAGGAAAGACAAAGACGATAAAAGGAAGTGGACAGATAATTCTTACCATGAGCTGATACGTGTAGCTACGCAGAGATGGATGACAAATGATACAGGTAAAACCGTGAGGCACTGGGAATTAACAGGGCTATTCCCGACAGCACACAAACGCCTATGGCTTAGGAAGTCCAAGGTGAATGCCCGACGGAACGAGGACGCCCCCTACTCACCCCCCGTATGCTACGCAGGCAGTCTCTAGTCCGTACCGGGGGAAGCAGGGACGAGAGTGCCATAGGTCTTACTGGGTAGCACTTGTAGCGTGCAGGGTTCTGGAAATGAGGCAATCCTTATTGAGGTCTGGGTCAGCAACAGGAGTTCAGAAATAGCAGGAAAGCGCAAGGCAAAAGGCAGTCCTTAGTGGAGTCCGGGTCGCCAGCAGGAGTTCCATGAAAGGTAGCAAGCGCAAGGCAGAAGCAGTCCATAGCGGTGTCCGGGTCGGCAGCAGGAGTTCCATGAAAGGTAGCAAGCATGAGGCAGAGACAGTCCTTTGCGGAGTCCGGGTCGGCAACAGGAGTTCAGGTTACACTGAGGTTGAACACAAACAAAAGTAACAGGGTCTGTTAAGGGATGCAAGATCCAATACGTAGTCAAGAAGTCAGAAAACAAGGAAAAAAAAAAACAAGTATAAGAACATTAAAAAGTCAGAAGACAGGAAAAACTCGGAGCTTGAGCATAAACAACGTAGCACACTTCATGCAATCAGAAGCACCGGGCTCTTGGCAGAAAAGGTTTAAGAACCTAAAATCACATGACAATAACGTGCGTATGATGCAGAAGGAATTAATGTCTACGCCCCAATCTTCATGGCAACTGCCACCGCATAGTGAAAGAAGGATATCTTGTAACGGGTGTAGTTTTCTTGTAAATAATGTGGTATGGTAACTGAACTTCCTTAGATCATTTACCGCGAGGTAGTGAGCATGACTTTGTGCACGAATCATGTGATCTGGTAGGCATACTCTGTGTGAAGCGAGACGGGAAAGGTAAAACCCGAACTCGACTCCTGACACTAACCATTGCCAGTATATGTTACGTGGAGCTGAAGATGACGTACATAGAAGAGATGCAGTGACTAGAGAATGCTGATATTCTATAAGGCATCAAGAAAGTAATAAGAATAAGTGACATCTTGGGCTCAAGGTGAAGAAGCTTATGCCACAGAAACAGATGAATATATCAAATTATTTTACACGTGTACAGATGCAAAAGAAACACAAGCAGCAAAGTAATTGTGAAGCTAGCTTTAAGCTTATAGTGAATAGATTGTGGAAAGCACCAACGTATACATATATAGGAATACGAGAACTATGGATGTTTCCAATAAAAATATTATAGCAGGTTGGACAGTGGCAAAGAAGTCTTCATTTTAGGGTGTCGCAGTTACAAAGCAAGTTGAACTACAAGTGAAGTTCATAAGGCGAGGCTGGATGAGCCAAGAAACCAAGGTCTTATCAAACTGGAGTCAACTGACATTGGCTAGAAAGTCGTATGAAAGAACAAGACTCCTGTTCAGAAGGCACGAACATGACAAGGAAGACATCAGAGGTTTATTAAAAATAATGTTAAATGCACAAAAAGGCTTGATTCCATGGTCTCCAGTCACATGAAAGCATGAAGTTGGATGAACGAGATGGACAAACCTACCACTGAAGGAGACTATGCTACTCACTCCTTCATTTTCTCAGAATAAGAACACTTTCAAGGATGAGCTTCAAAAGCCTAATTGACAGTAGACCACTGAGGTGATGATAGATTGACATGTTAATTGGTGGGAAGCTAAAGTTAAGGCAACCTCACCAGCACCTGGCTGGCCAGTCTATAGGTTGCTAACGTGGGTGGAAAAGTACTGAAGGAGGATAGAGTGCCAACCAATTGTAGAGGACATGTGTATGTAGAGGTCCTATAGTGTGTAAACCAATGGGATGTCATGTATTTAGTGACGTTATTGTGGTCATTTTTAGGGGAGGGCTTAGCTGCCCCATCTGATGTCAACTAATCAATCATATAGTTACACTTTTTGGAGACTAGTATTGATCATATACTTAGATGTTCACTAAGAACAAATCACTCCTGCTTAAAGGTTTTTGTAGTTTGCCACATAGGATGACGATAGTACACATGCAGGTTAACATCATTGATGACAAAAATAGCTTATAAATATTCTGTTTTTTCTTAAATGCATTGAGTAAGAGGATTGAGCGATTGCGTTGATGTTCATTATGCTTCCTATTTTAGAAAATGTATATTAAAACAGTCTTCCTTTTGTCAACTTCCTGAGTCGGCTCTATTATTGATGTATGAGTAAAGTCTGCATTCCTATCCATCTCCAGGGTAATTGCTAGTCATCAAAGGAGCTGGACTATCCAGTTCACTTGGTAGCAGAGAGAGGATGGTTCTGAGCCATTGATCTGAGTAAACTTTAGAGTTTCGCCATTAACGGATGACCTTTGCCATTTGGCTGAAAGGAGGTGAAGCTCCCCGTAGATAGTGGTTAGTGTAATTTTAAAATCTTGCAAGACCTGGTCTGGCGGGTCCCCTAGTTTCCATAGCACCCCTCCCACTTCTACATAAAGCGGATCTGTCGGAAGTTTGAAGAGGCAGTAAAAAGGGCAGACTATCCCGAGAGTCGGAAGACGAAAATGTTATTGGTGAGTAAAAAATTGAGTGAGTTCACAAAAGCATGGGTGATGAGTGAAGAAAAAAGTGAGTAACGGAGGATGGCGAGATAAAATATAATGTGAGTTTTAAAGTGTAATATATATATATATATATATATATATATATGGGGAATGAGATATTGACTTGAGTGTGGCCAAGCAATATATAATCGTGAGAATACGCCCTGGCCTGCGTTTTTCACAAACGTAACAGAAGAAATTTGAACCCAGAGTCCCATAGTGAAACATGTAGACAAAGGATCTGATTTAGGGTGGATCTAAAGGGGTAATTTACACTTCATACAAAGTATTTTAGAGGGCAAGACGAGTCTTAGAGAAAAGGTTGTAGGAGATTTATGTAACCGGTTGAATATGTCTGTTTGTTTTATGTGGATTTTTGAAGCAATGACATCATAAGTGGAAAAAATGTATTGATTGGTTAGAATTGAACCTGATTGTTGTTTTTTAGCAAGATTAAAGTAAAAATTGTGGTTAGCGGGATTGGAGCTTGCGTCGATTGGTGCTTGCTCATATTGTATTATTTTTAGGAAACATACTTTTTAAATTTGTTATTAAAAATAAATGAGTCTCAAAAAGATTAAGGACAGACGAGTTTAGAATGGAGGATATTACTCCACTTGTGCATCTCTGCAAGCAGTTGCCAAAACATGCACCCAACCTTAGACAGTATAGTGCGGAATGAGTTAAAGGAACCACGGATAAAATGTTCATGCTGTGGCCTCAAGGAGGGTCACTGTCGAAGGCAGCCCTACAGCATATGATGGCATATCTGCATGCAGCATACACGGAAAGAAGCAGGACAATCGATTAGCTAGTTTAGAGTTTTGGAAGATGTACCAAGAGGAGCAAGATGAACCGCCTCCTATAGATTGGATACTTAATGTATGTAAAAATGGGGTTGAGGAGCCCTCTTTTCCCCCCGCCCCAACTGAAATAGGAAACGAGAACAAGAAAGACAATGGGCTATACCCATTGAGGGAGCTTAAGGCAGCAACAGGGTATAGTAACACTGCATATGAGACACCTGTGCAAAGCAGTGAAAAGGGCACTGAGAAAAATACTGAGAGAGATGTAATAGCTAAGGTCCCGAGAGACAAGGAGAGATGTGATAAGGAGAGAAGTGATAGAGCAAGCACATCTCTAGATATAGGAAAAGAAATAAAAAGGTGGAAAGGAGAAAGAGATAAAGCTGATTTTACAGAACAAATGGATGGGTGGTCAGATTTTACTCAAACTCGATTGTAAAGGCATTGAGGATGTGAGATAAAGGGAAGATCAAGACAAGCAAGATAAAAAAGATAAGGAAAGAGAAGAATGATTGAAAGACGAAGAAGCGAACATGAAGGATAGGCAAAGACGAGAGAAGTTATACCAAGAAGAGCAGTCAAAAAAATAAGAGAGAGCAGAAGAGCAAAGAAAACGTGATAACAGACAGAGAGCGATCGATGAGCAGGAAAGATTAGAATGAAAAGAATAGAAGCAGATGATAGAGTTAGAGAGGAAGCACGTAAACAAATAGTATTTGACGATGATATGGAACGTAAAAGAAGGCAGAGGGCATGCCATCTTGATCGCTTGGAAAAAGAGATAAGAAATCCTGAGCCCGAAGTAGCATGGGAATACATAGACAAATTCTTCCCAGAATCATTACCAGGCCCGTCAAGATTAAATCTAGAAGACAGGGTTTAATCTAGGAGCACTGGGGAAGCGATCGATAAAGTATATCATGACATGAAAGCTCCGAAAGAATTAAAGGGGAAGGGAAAAATGATCAACTCGAAAGCACTCAGTTGTATGACATAGAGGGGGCCTCTTGTAGTACAAGGCAAAAATAGCTGTTTCTAGATAGATTGACTCTAAGTAGAGATGATGAGGAGAGAAGTTGCACAAGTTGGGCACAAGATATGTCGGGCGCAGACAGAGACACCTTCCATGGGGAAGAAAGAGGGAATGTATGCGGTCCTGAGGGATGTTTTTCAATGGAGAAAGAAGTCAGAGGGTCAGATTTGAACGCACCTGTGACAAGGGCGTAAGAACATTGATACAGTCAGACCAACCTAAAAGGCAACTCCATGGTGAGAGGGGAATTTGTTGCCTTATGTGAGCAGATTAAGATTGTTACCAGGAAGAAGGCGATGTGGTAATATTGTCCCTGCGGTTGAGAGACAAATGATGAGAGATGAGAATGAGTTTGGAGCATCACAGTTTCCCTTGTTAGATAAAGGAGGGGCCAGACCACAGTATATACTGTGGCCCAAGATGGACAAGGATAATTTAAGGTGTAAGCTCCCAAGTTTAAATTCTGGCACTGGGAAGTGTATACAGGAGTTAAAGAAAATGACGGGAGGAAACATGTTGCCTATAGGGGACATTAAAGCTCTCTTAATCGCCATACTTGGTGAGAGAGCTGATGACGTGTGGACAAGGGCAGGATATTCTGTTTGTTTGTGTGTTTATTTATTTATTTGATAATGCGCACCAAACCCTTAGGTAGCTGGGCGCAACAGGACAAGAAAACTTAAAGCCTGGTTACAGCAAATACAATGGGTACAAACATACAGAGATATCATTTGCTACCACTTACGGGTTACAGTAAGGGAGCGGTGCGGAGATCACATATTGCATGTTGCACTCAGGTAGTACAATGGTAATACAGTGGTAACATGTACCGTGAGGCTGGCCGAGCTGTAAGCCGAACTGCCATGGGCAGCAAGCAAGAAATGGAACATAGAAAGGGTAACAAGTATCAAGTGCCGTCCAGGTAAGGTGTGACTACAGTCAACACTGCTCATGACGGCAAACCATTTAAAAACTGTAGGGCGGCAGTCTGGAAAGCGCTTAGAGTACTGTATCCAGACACGTCTGAAATGGGAGCTATAATGAGACGAAAGATGCAGGATGGAAATGATCTGTTTGTTTACATTCAGAGGTTTCAAGAGGCATGGAGCCTGGGGACATGTGAGGCTGTGGGAAAATCTATACCTGTGTGTTATCATATATTGTGTCAAGGGCTACCGGACCCTGTACCGAAGCAGCTCAATAAGTTAGCAGTTATAGAGGCAAAACCGTGGTCGGAGATCCAGCTGACCATTGCACATTATTGCAGACTCTTGCAGGAAAAGAATCGCAAAAAAAGACGATGCTGAAGGAGCGAGGAGTCAAAATCAGTGCAGAAAAAACTGTCTAAGTATGCCATTGAAGGGGCAATGTTGACCAGTGTAGATCGATCAAATTCACAGCAGATTGCAAATATGCCACAGGTGAATAACCAAAGGCAGTTTGATCAGAGTAATAATGGGTTTACTCCGCGTGGAAAGGGTGAATTTCGAGGAAGAGGTTTTCAGAATAATCATGGAAATTGGCAGAATAATCAGGGAAGCTTCCAGAACAATCAAGGTGGGTTTAAAAATATGCAGAATGATGGTCAAAACATGCAGGATGGGCAGATTAGGAGGACACCTATATGTTGGACATGTGGGATGACAGGGCATTTTGCTTGTATGTGTACAAGTGAAGGGTTCATGAAAAGCTCTGAGAATGCAGCAAGGCTTACAGACACAGCAGGTAGCAGTGGCTCTGCCAGAAGGGCAGTCACATCATGTTCCCATGCAGATCCAACAGGGCAAGTAACCACTCCTAGAATAGGGGGTGTCACTGTTGATGCAGGGAATCCTTTCACTGATAACGGAATAAGGCTGTACCCACAATAGGTCAGCTCACTGGGAGACTTGATGTTCTCAGTACTATCTGTGATGCCGGATCCTCACGAGGGACCAAGGGTAGATGTCGATATAGGAGGCAAGAGATTTTCGTTTTTAGTAGACACAGGTACAAAGCACTCATTTATACAAGAGTACAGTTTTAAATGTCTGGCACTGCCTTGAATACTTAAGTCTTTTCAGGAGCTGCAAGTACAGTTCCTTTCACTGAAGAAGGACCAGTCTCTATAAGAGAATGTGACATGAAGGTACCTTTGCTATACTAGAGGCAGACACCTGTCAATATATTGGGTTGAGATTTAATGACAAAGTTGAATATGACAATCTTGTTTACTGATGAGGGCATAGTATGCTCAACACCAGGAATGCGTTACTTAAACATGTTCAAAATTATTAGGACATTTGCAGGACAAATAGCCATGCAACCAATACCTTTGGAACCAGAAGTTTTTTTTTTTATTATTATGGAGTACGCATTTTATTGACATATCTGCCAGGCCTAGTGGGCAGAGCAATGAGAACACCTGACAGATTTTTGTTTAGGCCAAAATACCTGTTCGAGAAGAGGAAGGACACGTTTTCCCTTCAAATTGCAAGCAGCCATTGTGTGAAGTGAAATGGCTTTGCTTGATGGGAATGATGAAAAAGGCAGACAATGGTGAGCAGTAATTGCTATTGGGGAAGGTTACAGATTAACTGGCGTAAGTGATGATGGTCTATTTGGCGATCATCCATCTGATGACGAAGTGATATTTGACATGAACATTACTTATTGGGTAAAAACAATCAAATGAGAGGTCCCTCTGAAAATGATGATTGCACAATAACATCCTGAGTATTTTGATGAAGACATGGCAAATGTGCCAGCTTCATTATGGACTACTGGTCCCTATGACATGCGTCTGTTGAAGGGAGTCAGAAAATGAAGATTACATTGAAACCAGGAGCAATTTTACCTCGAGTATGACAGTACCCCATGTCAGGAGAGGCAGACAAAGGTATTTTTAAGATGATTTACGCCATGATGGACCAGGGTATCTTAGTGACATCAGAGTCACCGTTTAATACTGCTGTGTATCCTATCAAAAAAATCTAAGGGGGGTCTTGGAGACTAATTCAAGATCTTAGGCTGATTATACCAAATTGTAGAAACCGAGTTCCATCTAGTTCCTAACCCCTCTACAATTCTATGTAATGTATATGTTGAAGCACAATATTTCATTGTGATTGATTTGAAACATGTTTTTTTCTCAATCCCATTGCACAAAGACTCACAGGATCTGATGTCATTTACATTCAGACAAACACATTTGAAAAGTACTCGTTTGCCTCAGGGGTATTGTGAGTCTCCATCAATTTTCAATAGAGTCCTGCAGATGTACTTGAGCAATATTGATTTAGAAAGCATTGTCTTGCAATATGTGGACAGTAATTTGGTTTGCAGCAATTCAGAGGAAGAGTGTAGACATGACTCTGTTCAGCTCATGATTATACTCGCTGACAAAGGACACAAGGTTGACAAAGAGAAGTTACAATATTGTCAACAAGAAGTGTTGTACATTGGCCAATTTATTTCACATGAACGAAAGCAAGTTGCTCCTGAGAGGGCTGAGGCTATTTTGAAAACTGCAAAACCACACACGATAAAGCACATGCAGAGATGTTTGGGATAGTGTAATTATGTCAGCACATGGGTCTTTGACTACAGCTCATATATAAGTCCTTTATTGCAGGCTTTAAAGAAGGCACAGACAACACAGGAAACATTGTGTGGACTGAGGAAATGGAAGAAGGGCTTGTAGAGCTGAAAAAGCAATTTGCATGGCTCCAGTTTTAGGGATTCCCATTATGCTGAGGAATTCTTTTTATTCTCACATACAGATGAAACTATTATGACAGCAGTACTCATGCAGAGAACCACATTGGGGTACAAGTCCCTTGCATATTACAGTGGGATTCTGGACCCATCAATGAGGGGTCACTTCCCCTGTGAACAATCGCTGGCAGCCGCATTCACCATAGATAAAGCTACAAGCATAGTGATGGGATGCTCCATGACGTTATATGTAAAACACACATTATTTGCCATTCTATAGAAATCAAAATGAACGTTGACATCTTAAAGGGCTTCTGCCTACGAGATAGTCATATCAAATCCAGTGATTAAAATAGTTTGATGCAGAGTAGTGAATCCTGCAATTGGCTGAACTGCAGCTGTAGCTGAACCACTGGCAGAGGATGAACATGTGCATTATTGTTCGAACTATGAAGAGTTCTATGACAAAATTCCAAGATTAAAAGAAAATGCCTTCCCAGGTGGAGAAATGGGTTTTATTGATGGTTCCTCAAGAATCGATCAACATGATGGACAGAGATATACTGCTGCCGCTGTGGTGAAAAACACACACCTAATGGGGACTTTCGGACATTGGTAAGTGCACAACTCCCATCTCACTATTCAGCACAGGCTGCTGAATTAGTGGAGCTGATTGTCGCGCTTGAGAATCATGCAGAGCAGGAAATAACAGTATACAGTGACTCTGCCTATTTGACGTCAACAGTGCACGCAGGGTTTGCATGTTTGAAAAGGAGGGGCTACCTCTGAGCAGATGGCACGCCAGTGCAGCCCCCGCCTTATTTGACAGGCTATTGAGGCACTGCAACTCCCAGTGGACATTGTGGTCGATAAATGCGCAGCTCACACTTAAAAGGCAGATTTTGTCTCACGTGGAAACCAAGCAGCAGAGGATGAGGCAAAACACGCTGCATGTTCAGAAAACATAATGACTTTTGAAACACCTGATGTAAAAGAAAAAATGATTGTGTTGATGAATGTGGTTGAAAAATACAGTGATCTTTCAAAAACACAGCTTATGGCGGTTCAGGTAGAACCACCTCAAGATGAGAAAGATTTATGGACACAAAGGGGGTGTTCTTCAAACCCCTCTGAAGCATTGTGGTGACAGGACAGCACTGGTAAACCTGTCATGCATGTTGCCTTATTGAGGGTGGCACTGGAACAGCTACACTACCCTGCGTACACAATTAGGCAGAACCTTGCAGCAATGATTGCTGAAGATTAGTTTGTACCAAATGTGTTATTGCATATTGCATTTTTTATGACAAATTGTATAAAATCTATCAAAAAGTCATGGCTGGGCATACACTGCAAACATTTACGGGTGTTATCCCGGGGCCCAATGGCCCCTTTCAGCATTTACACATCAACTATGTCAATATGATACTAGTATGTAATGGATATAGATGCATGATTGTTGTAGTGTGTCCCTTTTAAAGGTGGATTGAAGCAGGTCACTGTACACACCCATATTTCACCTGTGCAGCTCCATTTTTAGTGTGGGAAGTGTTTCTCAGTTGGGGAGTATGTGAAGTAATGAGGTCAGATAATGGCCCACATTTTGTTAATCAAACATTTGAGCAGATCAGCTTGTTTCTTGGTATAAAGCACACGTTTTCTTTGGCTTATCATCCACAAGGAAATGGGATCTGTGAGAGGCTCAACGGCCTGCTAAAAAAAGGAATAGCCAAATTGAAACTTTCCTTGAAAAAAGAGGTGTTTGCATTGCCTAGCACTGGCATTATATGCTTTAAGGAACCAACCGGGTTCTGACCACCATCTCATGCCCCACGAGATAGTGACTGGGAAGCGAATGAGAACACCCCTATCGCCTTCACCCAGAGTTAGAAGTGATGCTCAGCCAACTGCAGATTTGCGAGGAATGGAAATGTGTGACTATTTGAACTATATGGCTTCCAGTATGTCTGTCATTTCAGGACAGCTTCAGCGATAAGGGTGCAGGGCAGTACAGATCACAAAAGGAGATGCATCAACAAGTGAATCTCAAGAAATTGTTGTTTCCCAACTATTCCCCAGGAATGCGGTCCTAATACGCAACCACACAAGGAAAAAGTGGGACAAACCAACCATCCATTCATTGTGGGAGACGTTACGCCGTCTGCTGTCAAAGTGCAGGGCGGGCGTGTTTGGATGTTTCTAGGCAATGTGAGGATCTTTGCTGGAAAAACCCCTCTGCCCGCACCCCTACTAGAAGCAAGTACAAGCATCAGGGAAGAACCAGAGCACGTGCAGACGAGATGTATGATAAGGAAGAAGGATGCAGAAGCTGACAAGTAGGAAGACAAAGGGCCTCATTATGACCAAGGCAGAGGACCGTGGTGCTATTAGCACCATGGTCCATGCCGGTAACTTACCGACTTCACCATGGAGAAAGGGGGAATTACCACCATATTACAAGGTTGGCAGGGCGGTAATTCCCCCTTCCTCCATGGCCCTTCCCCGTACCCATTTTTGCCCCATAGGGCATAATGGGAATAGGGAACGCGGTAATTACGGTACTGCAAATTGAGGTACCGTAATTAGCACCAAGGTCCCTTTGTGGGTCCATTCCTTAACGGCTGGTAAAACCAGCCGCTAAGGTGGGAACCCGCAAAGGGACCTTGTAATCAGGCGCTTAGGGATTACCAGTACGGGTACCCTTACCGGTACCGGTAATCTCTTAGCGCCAGGGTCGTAATGAGGCCCAAAGATTTCATTGGACTGTGGCTTGGTTTGGGACACTCATTTAGCCATCTCTGAAAGGGTTAAGGGAAGCTGATGCAAACACTCTGTGCTATCATTTCAGGGTGAGATAAAAATTGTTTGTTCTTAAAGCCACAGGCACTTGTTAAAAACTTTGGACTGATGCATGCTTAAGCCTTAAAAAGAAGAGGAATATGCCAGATTCTGATTGTGGTTTTGACAATTGAAAGAGAGTGCAGTATTCTGACTCATTTCACACTGAATTTGTGTTTGGATTTGCCCATGGTGTTATCCAATGACATTGTTTGAAGGATCGTATTTGAAGTTCTTTTCTTTGTTCTGCGCTCTTATCTGGCTATTGTGGGGAGAACCTCTAATATTTGTGTTTTCTTGCAAAATCCTAAAAATGGTCCTATTTTAAGGAGACTCCTTGCGACAATCATCGAGCAGGTTTTGCAGTTACCTGAGTTTAATGGGGATAGTACAAATACCCCTATCAACTGATGCTGCACACAGACTTGTCAGAAGTGTTTTCTTTCATCTAATTGAAGAGTACCCGCAAATTGTTGGCAGACACACGGATGTGCTCACATTTCTAAGGGATCCTAGAAACACTGCAAATTTGAATATAATCTTGAAAGGTTTTATAATCCAAGTGAGCCTGTAATCCGAGCTAAGCCACAGGTTGTTGGTGTGAAACTTTCCTTTGAGGGACAGATCGAGAGGTTGCTGATATAAGACATACTCTTGGTTCAACATGTCATCTGGGTTAAAGCAACTTTGAGGAGCTGACTGGGAGCTAGTGTATGTCATTGAACTCGTCTAGACATACTGAGAATGTGTTTTCTTCTTTGTGGAGGGACATCTACATTTTGTGTGTTTTAAAACAGGTTCCAGAAAGAGATTGAGACCTTGTTCTTAAAAACCAGCAGTAAACAATGGGCAGCACCAACAGTAATGTTGTTATGTCTGATACAGGGAGAAATCCACAGTGTCCACAAAGTAGATGCTGCAAATTGACATATCCTTGCATCATTTATGCTTGCATTTTTTTCATCATGGTGTTGCTTTCACTCATGGTTCGAATGTCATACTACCTTGATGTACATGGAGCTAAGACTCCAGTGAATCTTCCTGAGCATAAGGAAAGAACAACTGTGGCAACTACTAGACACCCAAAGCACTATGTAGTTATTCCTGTTCCAAAGAAGATGACCAATTACCTGAATCTGAGATAAGTGTCATTAGCAATCATTCACATGCAAGAAGGTTGTAGAAAGGTTGTTTGGACACAAAGGCAGGCTTGGCAAGACAGGCAAGACAAGCAGTTGTTAGATGATGAGCCTATACAGGTAATGAATCCAAACAAACTTAGTCCTATGATAAATAATCCAAAGGTAATCCCTAAAAGAAAGACACACATGGAGATTTTGCAAGACATGTTCATGCCTAAATGGTCTGCTGAGCAGATAAGACGTTCTGTACTTTCTTCTACTCAGACAGCTCATGTAGGTGTAGGTGTACCTCGTCCACTGATAGATGTGCCTATGATTTATCCAGAAAGAAGAAGTTATTCTGGTACACTTCATGACATGATTATGGAAGGTCGCGTGAGGAGAATGAGAACTAAAAGGAATGCTCAAGAAGATGATTTTGAACTGAATGATTACTTGGACAGTACAGCTCATAACATTTGGTATTAACATATGAAAGAAGTGGGAAGAATGACCTAAATGAGGAATGTTTTGTGTGTGCACTACTGCCACAGAGAATGAGGAAGTCTAAAACATTCATAGCAATTGAAATAGATGTCCAAACAGCTTGTTGTCTTTCACATGTAGCACATTGCAAAACCAGAGGCCAGTCCATGGGACGAGATGCCTACCTCAAATGGGAAACTGAATTGACAGATCCAGATGAAGATGACCATGTGCAGGATACCAAGACAAGAAACAGAGCCCATACTAAGAATCATGTGATCAGATAGGAGACGCCCAGAGAAAAAGGAGCTGGAATCAGATGGGAGGTGAACAAGAAACTGGAGGTTGCAGGAACATCTGCAGAGGACATTCGAAGATGGAAGAACAGAGGACACATGCAGATATGGAGATCTGTGTTATCACCAGATGGATGGGAAGAAGGAGTGGTTATCTCTCAAGCCTGGGTGATCATTGGATGTTATACACCAGTCATTGAAATTGTGCAGAATGGCTGCAAGCCATTATGGCCAAGACTTGCTAAGCTACTGACTTGGGTCAAAGATAGAGGAGAGCCCTTGCAGATAGTACCTCTGGAAAGTTCAAAGCTGTGCTTCAAGAACAATGGCACAAGAAGAGTTGGAGAGAATACGAATTATGGCCAAATCTTTGATGTTCCGGGAATCGTACATGGTACGGCAGTGATCATGGATCAATTTTGGGCTTGTGGATCCAAGGCATACATGAAGTTGCCCAAAGACTGGGGAGGAATATGCTTTTTGGTGAATGTCCATGTTCCAGCATTGATGATTCCAAAAAGTGATTTGCACCTAGACAATTTTTCAAATGTAGATGCTCACATGAGGAAGAGGAGATCTGTGGAGCTGATAAAGAGGATGATGAGAGATAACTATTTATCGGCTAAGTCAATAGAAGCTTTTGATGCCATACCATTTGACAATAGGCTGTTCAGCCAGACCTCATCTGTGTTCATGTTGAGCTTCATGCCGAGTATCCAGGTTGGAGCAAACACAAAGTGGCTCCAGATTACCAGATGAGAATTGCTGCATACAATTAACACTACAATACAGGGATTCAATGTGATTAGAGAAGAGATGAGAGCTACACAACTGATGACTCGTCAGAACAGATACGTCTTGGATATGATTACTATGAAACAAAAGGGGCTACTTCTACCACATAATACATTTGTGACAATACATTGATACTTGTATGCCTACTGTAATTTACAACCAAGTTACACATATTGCTTCAAAAGTAAGCTAGACGTCCCTTGACTTAGTGCTAAGTGTGTGGACTCAATCCATGCATATATCATAGAGCAGTGGTTTAAATCATAGTTCTGCTTTATGAGTTTAGCATATCTTTTTGTCTGTTTAGTAGACAAGCATCTTTAGTATTTTTCAGTTCATACTTGTTGACAATGAGGGTATACAACGTAGTCTTGGCACAGATAAGGTATTGAACAAGACAATCATTGCTCGAGTCACAAATATGTTATCAGACAAATATTACATCATATTTGACAGTCACATATATATTGAAACAGAGCTTTGGTCTCTGAAAAAAGAAACTAAACATTCCAATGTTTCCTTATTGTATTAGAACACAGTTTTGCTTAAGTCCTATATGATCTAAAAGTAGATTAATGTATGCTAACTCAGTCAGACAAATTGTCTGATTCCTAGCTAGGAGGACCAGACTTTGGGTCAGCTAAATGATGTAGGTCTATGCCAGGGGGCAAAACTCCCTAAAGAAGTGGTGGACCTGCAAGCTCGCTGTTGGCTCTGTCCACTGGCATTTCGACTACAGGTTGTTAAGCCTTCTTCTGGGCCTTTGGGATAGTCTCTCTGGTGGGATCGGATCGGGCAGGCTGGTGGGGGCGTCTTGCACGTTATATGGACGGTGTTGTCCCTGATTGAAGTAATAGTGGGTGCCTTTGTGGTCAACAATCGTCAAATTTGCATGTGCTGGATGGGTACTTAGCACAAGTCTTGGTATCTGGACTGAACTCCTCACTGTTGAAAAGATCTGTTGAGATTCCTCAATGTAGCCAGAGAGTATGGTGTGTGGGCAAATCTTGTTCCTTGTATGGGAACACCTCTGTGTGGTTGCTTGTGCGAAGGCAGGCAATCCTACGTGGAGCGAAGGAAGCTGTGTGAACGGGTGTCGGCTTCTGTGGTCCAAATGAGCTGTTCTCTCCCATTATCCTTCCACATTAAGGGCCATCCCTACTGTTACCTTAGTATGATCATAGCAATGGATGGAGGTGTTTGTGCAAAAATCAGAGAATCATGTTGCACATTTATACCTTCTCATGATGACGAGAATGGAACCTTGACAGAGGCCATAGACATGCTGACGAAACTTCATGGCCAGATGATAGATGAAGTGGAAGTCATTGCTGATGACAGTTTGTTTGGATAACTCTTCTCTTGGGTTGCACAATGGATGGCAGACATGTTCAAGATTCTTGGAGCCCTGATCGTGATGGTGTTGCTTGGATTTTGTTTGATCAAGATAATAATCTCACAATGCAAGAGGACAGCTAAGAAAGCCATAGGGATGAAGATCATGATCGATGTTGAATCAGGATGGAAGCCCAAAGACCTGACAGATGAAGAAATCAGAGACTTTGTGAAGGCTAGTGTCCATGCACCTGAGGGGACGAAGTTCCTGTATCCAAAGAATCACAAGAAGTATGTGGGAAGATGGATCTACTGTAGTCCAAGTAGACAATGTAGTCTTATGACCTGGAACAAAGGTGAACATGTGAACACAGCAGGATGCCTAAAGGGAGTCATGAAGATATGGGTCCCAAAGAAGCTTTTCTTCAGGCCAAGCTTTCTGGATGTGAAGGAGGATGTGAGAGTGGTCGATGAATCGCCCAGAGGGGGGAGTGTAGAGGAGGAGCCAAGTACCCCCACCTCAACCGGCCTCCCCGTTTTACCTGTATGCTGGAAATCAGAGTATGTGACATACACAGAACAGTTGAATCAACAAAGAGCAGAGTATGGTATCAGTAGAGTACCAGTAAAAGTGCCAGTACCTAGGAGAATCTGGGAGCCAGGATACCCATTGAGAACATCATATCTGTATACTAGGAAATATGAACGCCATTTGAATGAAATCCTTGAAGAAGCAGAGCCCATAAGCAGCAAGGATGAATGGTAATGTCATTAACCATTGCCAGTATATGTTACATGGAGCTGAAGATGACGTACATCGAAGAGATGCAGTGACTACAGAATGCAGATAGTCTATAAGGCATCAAGAATTTCATAAGAATAAGAGACATCTTGGGCTCAAGGTGAAGAAGCTTATGCCACAGAAACAGATGAAGATATCATTCTATTTTACACGTGTACAGATGCAAAAGAAACGCAAGCAGCAAAGAAATTGTGAAGCTAGCTTTAAGCTTATAGTGAATAGATTGCAGCAAACGCCAACACATATATATATATATATATATATATATATATATATATATATATATATATATATATATATATATATATATATATATATAGGAATAAGAGAACTATGGATGTTTCAACTTAACGTATTATAGCAGGTTGGACAGTAGCAAAGAAGGCCTCATTTTAGTGTGTCGCTGTTAAAAAGCAAATTGAACTACAAGTGAAGTTCAGAAGGGTAGGATAGACAAGCCAAGAAACCAAGGTCTTATCAAACTGGAGTGACCTGACATTGGCTACAAAGTCATGTGCAAGAACAAGACTCCTGTTCAGAAGGCACAAACAAAACAAGGAAGACGTCAGAGGTTTATTAAATAATAATATTAAATGCACAAAAAGGCTCGATTCCATGGTCTCCGGTCACAGGGAAGCACAGAGTTGGATGAATGAGATGGTCACACCTATGCAGAGATGCAGACTGTGCTATTCACTCGCTAATTTTCTCAGAGCTAAGAACACTTTCAAGGACGAGCTTCAAAAGCCTAATTGACAGTAGACCACAGAGGTGATGATAGATTGATATGCTAATTGGTGGGAAACTAAAGTTAAGGCGACCTCACCAGATCCTGGATGGCCAGCCTGCAGGCTGCTAACGTTGGTGGAAAGGCACTGAAGGAGGATCGAGTGCCAACCAATTGTTATCATACTTGTGTATGTATGTGTCCTATAGTGTGTAAACCAATTTAAAGACCAAAAATGAGGCTTACTATAAAGAAATAGACAGTCACGAGGTCAAAGAACATTTATAACAGTCATATGAATGGGTCTCAGCACCCCACGATGCATCTGTACAAACATCGTGGTGGGAGGGAGCCCTGAGTCACCAGAGGTAGGTTCTTATATACATTTAGGAATAACATATGATACACTTGTCCAGCCCCCTAATGTGATAGGGACCACAGGGTTCATAACCTTTTCACATAGATGCTATTAAAAAGACAACATACTTGCATTTTTCCACGTCCGACAGACAATTTACTGTCTGGGAGCAGGGCCAAGCAGTGCAAGGGGGCATATTGTGTTCTCTGGTACAAGGTAACATTTGCTGTGCAACTTATCGATGTTGCTCTTAGAGCTCTAGAACTTGGGAATAGGGTTTCTCTAGAGTAGCATGGTTCTGATGCACATTATTACAATTAATGGTTCAGCAGAGAAAACATGGTTGAGACAGGAGGGCACCTAACTTGTAGATTAGCTACGCTTCTGCAAGGACTGACTTCAAGGTTCTATAGCGTAAGACAAACAGAACGCTCAGCAAATTGTGCATTCCTGTCTCGTAAGTGTCAGAAAGTTCATGCAGTGGTCTTCTACCATGTTCATAGTGAAAAACGCAGAATGAGCAGGGAACTGAACATTGCATCCAAGACGGCGAATAAAACAAAATGGCAATGTGACCATCATTATTGCAGCAATAGAATTGTGGTGTGATGGGAATGCGCTTAGGCCAATATGCATACCTTATAGGACACTAAACTCAGTATATTTTCACACAATGAGACATTGTGTATTTACTGACGTTCATAGTGGTCATTTTTAGTGGAGGATTTAGTTGCCCCACCTGATGTTAAGAAACCAATCACATAATTACACTTTTTTAGACTAGTATGGATCATATACTTAGATGTTCACTAAGAGCCAATCACTCATGTTTATAGGTTTTTGTAGTTTGCCACATCGGATGACGATGGTACACATGTGGGTTAATGTCATTGATGATGAATATTGCTTATACATGTTCTGTTTTTTCTTAAATGCATTGAGTAAGAGGAGAGAGCAATTGCGTTGATGTTTGTTGTGCTCCCTGTTTTAGTAAATTGATATTAAAACAGTCTTCCTTTTGTCAACTTCGTGAGTCGGCTCTATTATTGATGTATGAGTAAAGTCTGCATCCTCATCTATCTCCAGCGTAAATGCTACTCATCAAAGAGGCTGGACTACCCAGTTCATAGTACTTGAGAATGCACTGAAAACACTCAAAAAGGTTCATCCATGGCTCAGATGCAAAAAAAACATCAGCTGGTGTTGATAATTTCTGGGGTGATCCACAACTTTGTTCTGTAGGAGAAATCCTGAATCTTCCATTTCTACACAATGTGTATACCACAGCACCTTAACTAGACAATTACAGACCTTGCACTGTGCATTTCGTTCCAGACGGCCATTTACTTCTAATGCATTTTTATTTCTAGGTATAAACCAAAAACAAACTAGACACAATAAATAACCACTGCACGCTTTTGCAGTTATGCACCTTTATATTCACTCATCGGAAAAAACAGATAAACAGTCAAACCAGTTCATACTTGGTAAACAGGAAAACATTTGAAATAAGTGTTTGAGTTTGACACATCATGTTATATAAAAGGCCAGATCTAAGTTTATCCGAAGCCCTCTTACCTGCTTAACCTTTATCATTGCTAGAGGGAACTGTTTGTTTGTTTGTTTGTTTATTAATTTGTATAGCGCACCTGACCCAAAGGTATATGGGCGCTTAATCTTCGAGTTACAGGCAAGGTAGGGTACAATTATACAGTGATGAAGCAAAGGTATACAAGACAGGATAGCAATTCGTGCATAGACAGTAATATAGCAATTCGTGCATAGACAGTAATATGCTGGCATGGTGCAAAATACAATCAAGCAGGAGGTATGCATTCAATCATGGTAGGTTAATTGTTGAGTAACCAGGTGATGACCTTAGTTCTGAAAGGTTGGAAGGTGGGTGTAGATTTGATATCCAGTGGAATGGTATTCCAAAGTTGTAAAGCCAGAACTGGGAAGCTGGAACCACCAGCTCTTTTGAGGGAGAATTTGGGCACAGTCAATTGTAGTGTATTAGAGGATCTAGTGGTTCTAGTGTTCTGTCTTAGTGTGAATTTGTTGGTGAGATAGGGCGGGGCAAGGCCGTTGAGTGCTTTATAGGTGAGGCAGATAGTTTTTAGATCTATTTTTTGTTGGATGGATAGCCATTTGCATGCGATTCTGGTAGCCGAAATATGTTCTCTTCTGGGAATATTCAGGGCGGCACGGAGTGCATTATTTTGTATAACTTGCAGTTTATTGATTACCGTTTTGTTGGCACCTACGTAGAGACTATTGCAGTAATCTAGTTTAGATTGTATAAGTGCTCTGGCTAGGGTGAGGCAGTTGTTAGGGGAGATCAGCGGTCTACAGGCCCTGATTAGTTTGCCTGTGTAGGCCGTGGCTGAGGCAGTCATATTAATTTGTTTGGCTAGGTTAGTGTTCGTGTCGAGGTAAAAACCAGGGGTTTTTACATTCTTGGCGATAGTGATGGTGTTGCCGTCAATGGTAAGGCTAGTGTAGCTAGGACTAAGTTTCCGAATGGTGTTGGGTGAGCCGACAAGGAGCAGTTCAGTCTTGTCATCATTCAGGCAGAGGCCATGTGTGGCCATCCATGCCTGAATGATGGAGAAGACTTCATTGATCCAAATGGCGTCCGAATTATAGTTGCCGGTTAAGGTGAGGAGTATCTGGGTGTCGTCTGCGTAGTTGGTGTAGGTGACACCCAGATGGTCCAGCTTGTCGAATAGGGGCTTTGTAAAAATGTTATACAAAGTGGGTGATACACACGATCCTTGTGGGACACCACAAGTAATAGGAATAGGGTCGGCCGCTGCTAGGGGTGAGAAGACCCGCATGGTCCTATTGTCCAGAAGGATTGGATCCATGAAATTGCGGAGTGGGAGAAGTGAACTGCCGATGACAGATGGTTGCACAGGATTTTGTGATCAACCAGATCAAAGGCAGCGGATAGGTCAAGAAGAAGAAGGATGCCAGCTTTACCTTTGTCTTTGAGGTCGTCTATCTGGCACTTGAGATCGACCAGGGCCGTTGTTACCTGTGTTACCTTACACATAGAACAAAAAGACTTCAAGTTCATATTCCAGGTGGACAAAATGTGAATTTCAACAAAATCACTAGTAGAGGGAGTTGTTGCCTTACGCATACAACAATACAACTTCAGGCTCTGGAGCAAGACATTTCGGCGCAGCCGGTTCAGCATGGGCCGATGTGGAGCAGATGTTTCACCGCAAGAGCCAGCTCGGAACATCCAGTTCGGTGCTCTGGTTTCGCGCACACTATTCCATGGGGGAGGGGGATGGAAAATGTGAGCAGACACTGGGTACTACAAACACAACATGCCAATTTCGATGTCTCCTATGTTTCCCCTGGAAATACACCATGGATTTCTTCCCTGATTAACAAGGTCTGGCATTAGGTCACTTATTCATGACAAGTAACACGTGTTGGACTTTGAAAGGAGGATGGGATGCACAACCAGTAAGTAGACAACGTCTTAAGTAAAGTAATCCCCAAAGTAAGTGAATTGCAGTATAAATATATTTTTCAGGAAAAAATGTTAGTAAAAAATTAGCCACTATGTTTTAAGAAGTAAAATTGGGCTTTCCTAAGATGGCAATGAACTGGTGTATGATGGGGTACACTGTGGATTCACTGCTAGGGTGTACTGCTCAGTGCAAGTTTGCAACTTTACTTATAGAGAGAAATGAAGAGCGATTTATACACAAGGTACCCAGTGAACCTAGTTAAGCATTCATAGTTTTGCATGCACTCCTACCTGACGGTTACAAGATCTTCTCCGTGCCCAGGCCCAACCGTGCAGGTGGGGGTGTTGCCCTTATCTTCCCTGAGTGGATTCCTGCCACTGTCACTCCTACGCAGACCTACTCCTCTTTTGAATGTCTTGTCTGCCGACTCTCTCTCTCTCCTAGCCATTCCCTTACTGTGGCTACTATCTATCGGCCACCTGGCCAAATTTCCTCCTTCCTCTCTGAGTGGGCTGACCTCTCCTCCTCACTCCTGTCCTCAACCACTCAACTCCTCTTTCTTGGTGACTTCAACATCTACCTTGATGCCTCCTGTCCCCCCACTGGACTCTTTCGTGACCTCTGCGACTCTCTCTCACTCTCTATTCTCCCGTCTGGGCCTACTCATTCTGCAGGGCACACTCTTGATGCTCTGATCTCTTCTGACCTTCCCCTCTCTGTCCCTCTCTCCACTCCTCTCTCCTGGAGTGATCACTTTCTCCTAACCTCCCACCTCACCCTCCCTACCCCACAGGCAAAGCCACCCTCATCATTGCACCCACCTTTTCGGTCATCCGACCCATGAAGCGCGTGTCAGTTGAGGCTTTCGCTGCCACCTTCTCATCCCCCCCTCCCCCTTCGGCTGACTCCCACCCTGACACAGCCCTCTCCATGCTCCACTCTGCTATATCTGATACTCTTGATATCCTTGCCCCTGTCATGAGAATCCGCCTGAAGCCCAAAGCCAAATGTAACTCCTGGTATGACTCGGATCTCGTCACCCTAAAACGCAAGTGCAGGTGGCTGAGAGAAAATGGCGTGCTTCATGTTCATCCTCTGATAAACTGGCCTGCCGCCTGCTCCAAAGGCAATACCGTCTCTCCGTTCTCACCAAAAAGAGAGCCCTTATCCAAGCCTGCATCTCTGCGGCATCCAACAACTCGGCTGAACTCTTTAAAATCTGCAAGGAGCTTGCCAACCCTGCTGCAGTCTCTACCTCTCCTGTCCCCTCCCAGGCCCTCTGCACTGCACTGGCCTCTCACTTCATCTCAAAAACTCAGGACATCCTGTCCTTACTCTCCTCCTATCACCTCCCTCCATCTCTTCCTGTCTCTTCCTCTGGCCCTTCTGCAGCCACCCCTCCTCCCTCCTTCTCTGCCTTTCCACTTTTTTCTGCTGACGAGGTTTCCAGACAAGTCCGATCTATGAAAGTCTCGTCTAAACAGGTTCACCCCTGTTCCTCCAAAACTATCAAGGACCACATCGACTCCCTGGCTCCTGCCCTGGCTGACTTTTGCAACCACTCCTTCGCCTCTGGAGTCTTCCCATCCCCCCTCAAGCACTCCCTTGTGCACCCTCTTCTTAAGATACCCTCCTCCGACCCCTCCTGCCCGGCTAACTATAGCCCAATCTCCATCACTCCCTTCCTGGGCAAGCTCCTGGAGAAACTGGCCATCTCCCAGCTAAACCTCCATGCTTAAACTGTTGGTAGTCTCCATGACCATCAATCTGGCTTCAGAGCGGCCAGAAGCACGGAAACTGCTCTCCTGAACATCCGTGAGGACCTGCTCTTGAACCTCGACTTCAACACTCTGTGTGTTCTCATTCTGCTCGATCTCTCCTCTGCCTTTGACACTGTCAACCATGCCATCCTGCTCAACCGTCTCCGTGATGACCTGGCTATCACTGGTCAGGCTCTGGCGTGGCTGACCTCTGTCCTTTCCAATCGACCCTCCCAGGTCCAACTTGGGTCCTTCCTCTCTGACATCTTTTTCTCCACCTGTGGTGTTCCCCAGGGATCTAATCTCTCTCCCTGGCTGTTCAACCAGTATGTGGCACTCCTTGCCCACCGCATCACCGCTCTCTGCCCCTACTTTCAGTGCTATGCGGACGACACCCAGCTCATTTTCAGGCTACCCTCGGCCTCCTCCTTTCCTTCCCTCATCTCTGACTGTCTGTCTGCCATCCAGGAATGGTGTGCCGCCAATGACCTCTGCCTTAATGCCAGTAAGACTGAGATTCTACTCATTGGCACACCCACTTCCTCCATCCCTGTAGCTCTCTGGCCAGCCTCGCTTGGCCCTCCTCCTGCTCCTACCTGCAAGGCAAAAAACCTCGGGGTCATCTTCGACTCCACACTCTCCTTCTCTCTTCATATATCTGACGACTCTAAGAAGTCACACTACAAGCTGCACCTCCTCAGAGGTATTCTTCCCTTCCTCTCCTTCCCCCAGAAGCTCACTGTCTCCCGAGCCTTGGTTCTCTCGAAGCTGGACTACTGTAACAGCCTCTATCTTAATCTGCCTGCCTCCACTCTCCGCCCCCTGCAACTCATCCAGAACAGAACTGCGAGACTTGTCCTTGGCCTCAAGCCCAGGGACCGTATCTCTCCAGGACTGAAATCTCTACACTGGCTCCCAGTGGCTGCGAGGATTAAGTTCAAAACCCTCTGCATTGTCCACAAGGCCTTCTGGGGGCTGGGGCCTAAATACCTTCAACTCTCTCTTCCTAAATATCTTCCTTCCCGAGCCCTTTGCTCATCCATCTCCAACTCCCTCAGGGTCAGCCACTTCTCGAAGCAACGAGTTGGGGGTCGATCTCTCGCCGTGGCAGGGGCCTCCCTCAGGAACAGCCTTCCTGCCTCCCTGAAACTTGAGGAGAACCATCTCCGCTTCCGGAAGCACCTCAAAACCTTCCTCTTTGCTTCTGCTTTCTCTCTCCCTCTCCCCTGCTAAATTCTCGACTGAATCTGCACCGAATCTGCAACTGGGCCACTCTCACCGATCTCGGTCCTGGGCCCAGCCACTCTCCTCTTGCACTGCCTCCCTGGCAACCCCTGCACTGAGGGACTGTCTCTGTATCCCTACAGCCCCCCCTTTCCCAGCACTTGTCTGCACTTACCTTGCACTTGCCACCAGCTGGCCCTAATTATTTACTTACTCTACTTACTTGTATTGCACTTCCCACCTCCCCTTCCCCTTGCACTTTTCCCTTCCCCCTACCCCTGCACTTGCGCGGTGTGAATGACACCTGGCCTAGTAGGATCATTGTCTGTCTTCCCCTTGTTCCCCCCTCCCTGCGTTACAAATGCCATATCATATCATATCATATCATATCATGCCACTTATGTAAGACTGTGAAAGGCTAGTGTTGACTTGGAGCAAACAGGTGGTGTGTTGCTTTCTCCCACGCTGAAACATGCTGGCTCCAAACCATCCAAGTCTTGGACTGGCCACGCAGAACTGTCCGCGCCTAATCGTCCTGCGCAAATCTGTCCACGCAGAAATGTATTTTACCATCAGGTTCATCTTCCAAGCGAACACAATGGGCCTCATTATGACCCAGGCGGTAAGTTACCGCCTGGGTCGTACCTTTACCACCATGGCGTAAACTACGTTTACGCCATGGTGGTTGGGGGACTTACCGCCCCATTCCGAGGTTGGCGGGGCGGTAAGTCCCCAATCCCCATTTACCCTTCCCCATTCCCATTTTTGCCCCATAGGGCATAATGGGAGTGGGGAAGGCGTTAATTACGCCACCATAAATTACGGTGGCGTAATTAACATCAAGGTCCCTTAGCGCCATGGATTTTTACACCTGCTAAAAGCAGGTGTTAAAACCTCCATGGCGCTAAGGGACCTCGGAATCAGGCGGTAAGGGTCGGCACTGTTTACGCCGCCGTAAACCCCTTACCGCCTGAGTCGTAATGAGGCCCAATGTGTATTTCAACAATTGTGACATACAATTAGCTGCAGAAAAGGAACACTAAGAACATATACATTTAAGAAAAAAACATAGAAACAGAAATTCATTTGATGAAGCACTTGTTCTCTAAAAAAATAAATTTACTTTTTTTCAATGTACTTATGTATCATGTTATTATTCATTGCAATATTTCTTGCTATGTATTATTTTATCAACAATATTCTTCAGGCACGCTTTAAAATATATTTGACTTCATATGTATGTACAGTCTGAAAACATCCTCCTTTCCTTACATTAGCCCATGCACACAGGCTTTACCACCATTGTGAGAATAAAGGAAAATACACTCTATAACAACAGACACTTTGCAATTGGTCAGCATAGCAATTCAAATGTAAGTGATTTCCCTCTACCCTGAGACATCCTAACATGCACTCTTTGGCTATGAAAGCAATGCACTATGAAAACAGTTTCAGCTCTCAGTTATTCTCCTAACCTTGCCTAAAGCTGTGTTAGTAACAAGTTTATGAGATCATTTCATTGGTGATTTTGAGATTCAGATCTCTTCTGCATGAATGGAGACACCCCCAAGCTAATACTTCGGATTCTGGCTACTTCGTCAATCCTTTGGTACCTGACAGTTTGAAAAAGTTCTGCCTTGTGTGTCCAGTCTGACACGTTGCCAATGAAAAGGCACTGCAGAAGGAGTCCAAATTGGTTGTCAACCTATTTATACTCACCCTGACCTCCCTGCTCTTTGGAATGATCATCACACCTTTGATTTGCAAGGCTCTTCTTGCAGAATACAATTTCAGCTTTTTTCTGCCAGGTCACTGCACCCGATTCAAAAACACAGCCTTCAAGGAACACTCTCTGTAGCAATGGATTCCAGCCCAGTCGAGAAACCTCCAGGCAGCTACACAGGAAGAGCCCTTTCTTCTGCCAGCCAGAAGAACTTCTTTCTCCTCAGGAAGCTAGAAGCACCAGAGGCAGCACCTCCTTTTCAACAGAAAGCTCAAAGTCCCCTCCTTTCTCTTTGCTCCCTCTTTTAAACATTTCAGTGAAACCTGCATCTTAACCTATGTCTCCGTACATTTCCTTTACCATTTTCCAGCTGCTTCCGTTGTGTCATCTGTCACCTCTCACACCACTTGCCAGAACATTCCAGCACCCATTCCACCCCTCTAATTCTGCTTGTGTAATTATCCAGCCACTGGCTTGAATTACCTTTGGACAGTATTCTGCATACACAGGCTCCTAATAATGTTGCATCTTCCTTCCTCTATCTGCTTTGCACAATGAATGTTTATTTTCAAGGTCCATCACTCTGTTACACTGCACACTGTTCCTTTGTGAAGCACTGCTGTTCAGCTTTCAATTTTGCATTCATTTCTGGTGATGAATAGTGAAAGTATTTAAATATCTGCTGCAACATTAGTACAATCAGAGCATGTGGCTTAACACATCTAGCCCACTCAATTCATCCCTAAACTAAGTCTTAGTAACCAATGTCACCCCTTTGTTGTCCCCAATACTACATGTTAACTTTTGTACTACACTACACACAAATCATGCTGCAAAAAATGTTCAGCTGATAACCTTCGCTACAGTTCCCGTCAACATAGCAGATTTGGTAGCAGCAATGGCAAGTGACTATCCCAAAAAGATCCACCACTTAACCAAGCAAGAATTGTGCACTCTAATAATCTGATGGCTTGAAATGGGCAATTTACAAATTATCAGCTGGTCAGTTATACATTCCATGGACATAACGGTAATAGTAAGATCGACTATATTACGATGAATGCATCATTCTGGAATAGGAGAGAGTGACTCAGCAAAATGCATATATTGAAATCCAAGGTCAATCAAGGCAGGTGGTGAAGTGGTCGAGGATTATGGACCAAAATCTGAAACCTGAACTCTACCAGATTGTTGAAACCCATGTAGCTTCTATCTGTGACCCTTCAAATGATGCTGCCATGGTCTTGGAAGCATGCTCATCTATTAAGCAAAGGCTAAAAACTCTTCTAACAAAAACTAAGAAAAACCTTATACAGAACCTTAAGCCAAGGCAGTAAGGCAGTTATGGTTCGATGAGGATTGCAGACAATATAACACAGTCTTAATTTCCTGTCTTAGAGAAAAGCCTTTTGCAGATAAAGCTCGCCTGAAATATTTGCGAGTGTCATATAAATCATTTACAAGGGACAAGAAAAAGAAGCATGGAGAGAAAAGGTGGGAAATTCTAACTAAGGCATGCATTTAAAAGGATTCCGATTACTTCTAGAAACTCATGGCTGGGGCGATCTTGTGTTGTGCAGATAAACTACAGTGCAGTATTGCAGCAGATACCTGGAGAAGCCATTTATTTTATTTATACCACGCTGAAGAGTGTGACATTGCCCTAGTGCTGGAATTTGCGAGTGCAGATCTACTGGACAGGAGCTTTATCGTCCAATCGAGGAGGTGAACAGCGCAATTAAAACTATGAAAAGCAGGAAAGTTCCTGGCCCCAACTGAATAAGTACTGACATGCACAAGGAGGAGCCAACTGTGTGGGGTCCTGTATTAACCAGAGTGTTTTATGCTGCTATCAAATCAGGTACAGTCCCAGACTCATGGCAGGAGGCTGTGAAAAGGTTCTATATAAAAAGGTTGGAGGGAGGTTCCTGGAAATGATCAACCTATCAACTTCCTTGATTGTGCTGGGAAAATCTATACGAAGTTAATCCTGGAACACCTGCAAAAAAATTGACCACCTCAGAAGGAATATTGAGCCGGTTGCAAGCTGACTTCCATGGGGCATGGGAACAGTAGAACAATGTTACACGGTTGGATCGCCTGTTTAAAAAATATCCAAGTTTATGTACTACTAAGCTGCACGCTATCTTTGTAGACCTCCTCCCTGATTTTGATTCAGTCTCACGGAACAAAGTGTGGTCAGTTCTAGCAGCATATAAAATACCTCCAGCGTTACTTGGTTTAATCCAAGTCCTATACATGTACAGCAAAGCTGCCTTTTGCAGGGGTATGAAAGCCAAGTGTACTTAGCCATTTGCAGAAACGTGAGGCGTTAGACAAGGATGCGTTTTGGCTCCACTACTCTTCTGTCTCTATATTAATGGTCTAAAAGAAGAATTGTTGATTAAAAGTTGAGATGCATCAAGGATGGGCAACACAGGCTATCCGGCGCTATTCTTTGTGGATGATGCAGCAAGCCCTATGGGAGCTAAGCAAGTGATAAGATCTTTCGTAGAGATATGCAAGAAATGTTGCCTGGCTATACGCTAAAACTAAGGCATTGATTTTCAGGCATGAGATCCTCTAGGAAAATTAACATCTGCTTTGAGGTCACTGGAACAACGTTGTAGCAAGTGCTGGCCTAGAACTATCTGGGCCAATTTGCAGAGAATGGCCTCTGGATAGAACATGTGGTGAAAGCGAACCTGAAGTTGGAAAAATATTGAGGAGAAATAAGAAAGTTCATCTCATCACATGGTGGTGGCGGTGGGTGTCTGGTTAAAGGTGCGTTTACAAAAGGTTCGAATGCAATAGGTTCGGGTACATAGGACCGAAAACAAAAGGTGTGATTTTTTTTTATTAAATATTTATTTTTGGGTTTCCGTATAGGTAAAAAAAAGTGTTTTTTACCACAAAACTAGTAAAAAAAAGTAAAAATAGTAAGCAGAAGAGGTGCAAACATGGGTGCATGTTTGCACCTCTTCTGCTCTAATAGGCTACAAACTAATGCTGAGTTCATAGTGCTGGAATGTAGTGGCTCAACAGTGTGGCTCAACTCTGTGGCTCAGACACATCAAGTTCTGGTTGCATCGATTTGGCCTGTCTGAATTGTGGGGCCGGCCATCTGCAATGACCAAGGGAAGTTCAGACGTGATTAAAGAAGTAAGTCTAAATGAATGTAGTAAGTCTATGGTAACATCCTGCCTCAATCTTTCGTGTGGCTAGCAATATCCTGGAAGCAAAGAGGACTTTGGTTTTGAACCATTTCTTGATATGGTTCAACCCCCATATGCACGCTTGTTTTTATTTTTTATTTGAGAGCTGGTATTCTGAAAACTACTCCACTACATTGAATTGCCCCCGCATAATTCTTCTGCTTGTCTGATATGCGGGGCTTCGGAAGAGACGGATTGTCATTTCCTGCTGTTATGCCCTGAGTATGCTGCACTAACATCACAGTATTTACTACCAATATTTAGACTCAAGAACATTGGTAGGGTAGCTGAGGCACTTCATTTTTGCTCAACAAGTCACAACTCATGTATGATCCAGACTGCGCCGAAGTATCTGCACAGGGCTTGGCTCACGGGTACGAGCGTGCTAAATGAATATGGAAAAGTTATTGAGTGCGATATCTAACCATTTAACTAAAGTTTTTAGAATAGAGCTGTTTTAAGGATTCCATTTTTAAACAACAATGATGCTGATGGCTGATGTTTATTTTGTATAAAGTGCTTTGATGGTTTTTTATATCCGAATAAAGCTTGCTTTGATTGATTGCAATCTGTGTTAGCTCATTCCAACCCTCCAAGATTAAGTAAAACAGACGAGGTACACCACAGGCCGTGGACGTGGAACGTTTTCTCCGACACAGCAGGTAAAATACAGACAATCACACAGAAGGAACAGGAATGGCAGCAGCAGTGTGAACTTGCAGCAGAGGTAAGCTGCATTCACTCCACTCCCACCCATGCATACAGGAAACAGCAAAGTCAGTGTCAAAGCAGGCTTCTAAACTGCTGGTGTGGGGTAGTGTGCATGCCTATGACCATAGGAGCATAGTCGCCATTTCCACTTAAGAGGTTCACAAACTAGTCTGATCAGATAGCAATAGTGCATGTTTCATAAACGCATTCAAAAAGTGCAAGTTGTTCCCACACAAAACAAGGTTTTTCCTCATCACCATAAACAATAGGCAGAGCACAATCTGTGGGGATGCAAGGTTCTCCCGGAGTCAACCAGAATAGAGCAGGATTTAGCATGAAAATATGACGTAAACTATTCAAAGCTGATGACACAACTGCAGTGCACGCTTCCTTCACATGCAACAGCTGCAGAAGAGGGTCCACAAGGTGAGTAGATCTGCAAGCCTCTGCCTCATGCACAAGGTATTGCAGAGGCGCTGCCACCTTGCTTGGCCCATAGAAGATGTTTAGTGCAAGCATCACTCACTATTAAAAGTGCAGACAGTGATATTGATAGATGTCTTTACACAGAACACAGATACGTCGTTGCTGGCAGAGGAAGGGTAAGCTTCTCTCACACACCATACTCATATCTCTGTGAGATGACGGGCTGCCTTCCACAAATCCTGTATGCTGGCAAGGGGGGGGTGAAAGTGTAGGGATCCACGCATCCTCAAATTTGCTAGTTGGATGTGTGGCGTAACAGGGGGCCCCCACAGTCCCTGTGATGCAGGGGGCCCTGCACATGTCCTGGAGGGGGCCCCTCAGACAAAAAATAAAATAAATAAAATTAAATATCAGATGAGCAATATTTTCTTTTTGAAGTCACTCTGCCTTCATAAAGAAAATATTTCTGTTACACCATAAAATAAATCATTTCTTTATGAAGGCAGAGTGACTAAAAAAAAGATACTATTTCTTTATGAAGTCCGAGGGCTCCCGCACCCCGTGGCATGGAAGCCTACAGGTAGGAGGCCTCCATGTCAAGGGGTGGGGGAAGCCCCACAACTTCAAAAAGAGATAGATTCTGTTTGAAGTCACTCTGCCTTCAGAAGGAGATGATTTATGTGCTGGTGTGGTCCTTTAACAGAAATAATTTTGTTATGAAGTCAGAGTGACTTAAAAAAAAAAAACATTTATTTTTGAAGTAACAGAGCTTCCCTACGCCCCATGACACGGGTGTCTCCAGATCCTCTGCAGATGACAGGAACAAGCATTCCTGGCTGCTGCAGGGAGCTAAAGGTCTCGGTCATGTAAAGAAGCAGCAAGGTCCCGTTCGTACATACAAAAAGAGCCAGAAACTTGAAACAAATCACTTTCAAGTTTATTAAAGATACAAAAAGTGCATCATGTTTAAAAAAAAAAAAACGCCATAGACCCCAAAACAGGCAGGCCACCAAGAGAGCAGTCCTGTATGGACAAGTTTCGCGCTATACAAAGTGCTTGTTCACCAATGGGGGGAGGGGCTCAGCATAGTATAAATAGCAGGGTAAGTCCCTTCATGATTTCTACACCTCGGCAAGTGGATACCTGTGTAGGTAAAACAATGGCAGACATCTTGTAACGTAATGGCAAAGTGCTTGAGCCTAGAAACAAATAAATGACATTAGGACACAACCTGATCACAAAAACACAGGGATAACAGAATAAGTGAAATTACCCAAGCTAAAATTTGTAAAAGAGTCAACATTTTTCATACAGTTGCATAGGTTATAAAACATACAGTGCAACATCAAACCAAACTGTGAATGCTGAATGGCAATGAAATAACAGCAGAATGCAACAGTTTCAATATGACATGGTTAAAAATATTAGAATGAGCTGAAATCATCCACCAATTGTGTTGATCACAGTATAAACAGCACAAGATAAAAGCAAAGTGCAAGTGCTTAATAGCAGCATATTGTTGGCAAGTGCAAATATATGTATAATATGTATACATTGAAATATGAATTAATGCGGGTATGTGTGTGTGAGTGTATCTTGAAAGGGTGCACACTCACATGTATGGCTGGCTGGGTGTGCATGTGTGAGTGTATGGTGAAAATGTGCCTACTTGAATGTATGGAGGGCTGCCTGGGTAAGCCTGTATGTTGAAAGTGTGCACACTTAACTTTATGGGTGGCTGGGTGTGCATGTGTGTGCATGTATCTGTATGGTGAATGGTGTGTGTGCTTGCATTCAGGGGCTCAACAAAGCCTACATTTCGGGGGGATAACCCTTCAAATGTTGGGAGAGGCGCTAATTCACAGGCGGTGGGGGAGGGGCAAACATATTTGTGTAGGGGCATCAAAATTCTTTACACATTCTTATGAGTTTATTCTAGTGCAGCTTCAATTTTACAAGCAGTTAACGCTCTCATTTAAGTCTGAACACACACACTTATGGACTGCTGTGAGAATGAGCAGTCTTCTGTACCATTTCTACCCTTCCAATCATTCCGCTGGCATGCAAGTACTAAACCCACATCATGATTTTAGCTGCCTAAAAACTAACAGTGATATTTTTTACGTTAGTAATTGCCAGGCCTTCGTTAATGGCAAAACAAAGGCGCTGTTTAACAAATGTGTCCCTGTTCTGTCCGGCAACGGCTTTGTAGGTCAGCCAGGTCAAGAGTACATAGCCAACAATCTCAGGAGTTGGGGGAGAGGGTTGAAGCCCAGTCAGATCAATGGTGGTGTGCCCTGATTGTGTTTAATGCCAAGATTACTTATTTGTAATCTTCATAGCTCATAGTCCCATTTTTCCTCGTCCCAGTCTTTGTGTATGGGGAACTTTGCCTCATGAAAAAGTACTGGGATGATGTAGCATAGAGGTAATGCCTGGCTTAGTTACCTGTAATCCTCATTACTCCTAGCCCCACTCTTCCTTGTCCTAGTACTTACCTATGAGGCAAGGTGCCTCATACGTCAGCACTCTGACAAGGAAGAGCGACGAGAAGGTAATTCTGGGCTGATTTGCTGATTTTGGGTGTAGGGGCAGATGGTTGGAAGGGGAGGGGATGTGTTGAGAGGTGGGGATTGTGCGATAAATTGTAATGGTAATCCATCTCCAGCCTAGGCAGACATGATATGCGTTATTAGTGGCTAGAGAAGTAGTTTGGTGACGCCAGTCTAGTCATTTCTTAGTTTGGCTTGACTTTTTTTAACTGTGCTTCTCTGATAAAGCAGTCCTCCTAAGCGTAACTACATGGCTAACAAAGTTTTTTCACTGAATTTCAAAGGTTTTTAGTAGCACAATTTAACCATAACGTCCCTTTAACAAAGTTTTTTTACTGAATTTCATAGGTTTTTAGTAGCGCAACTTAACCATAATTTCCCTTTAACAAAGTTTTTTTACTGGATTTCATAGGTTTTTAGTAGCGCAACTTAACCATAACGTGCCTTTAACAAAGTTTTTTCACTGAATTTCATAGGTTTTTAGTAGCGCAACTTAACCATAACGTCCCTTTAACAACGTTTTTTAACTGAATTTCATAGGTTTTTAATAGTGCAACTTAACCATAACGTCCCTTTAACAAAGTTTTTTTACTGAATTTCATAGGTTTTTAGTAGCGCAACTTAACCATCACGTCCTTTTAACAAAGTTTTTTTACTGAATTTCATAGGTTTTTATTAGTGCAACTTAACCATAAAGTCACTTTAACACATTTATTTTTACTGAATTTCATTGTTTTTTATTAGTGCAACGTAACCATAACGTCCTTTTCAATGGAGGAAGATCACTAGCATCCTAGGTTCTCAAAGTGGGAACCCGGGGTGGTAAAAAAAAAGATTTTTCTTCCCAAACCGGGACGCCACAGGCAGGCATGAAAGAGACACGGGGCATGAGTGGGGGGTAACACGAGGGAGACACGGGGCATGAGCAGGGGGTGGGGGGAAGAAAGGGGGCATGAGCGGGGGGTGGAGGGGGAAGAAGGAAGACACGGGGCATGAGCGGGGGGAGAAGGGAGACACGGGGCATGAGCGGGGGGGAGAAGGGAGACAAGGGGCATGAGCGGGGGGTGGGGGGAAGAAGGGAGACCCGGGCATGAGCGGGGGGTGGGGGGTACAGGAGGGAGACACGGGGCATGAGCGGGGGGGTGGGGGTACAGGAGGGAGACACAGGGCATGAGCGGGGGAAGAAGGGAGACACGGGGCATGAGCGGGGGGTGGGGTGGGAAGAAAGGAGACACGGGGCATGAGCGGGGGAACAAGGGAGACACAGGGTATGAGCGGGGGGTGGGGGTAAGAAGGGAGACACGGGGCATGAGCGGGGAGAAAAGGAGGGAGACAGACACAGAGCATGAGCGGGGGTGGGGGTGAACAGGAGAGACACGGGGCATGAGCGGGGGTAGGGCAAGGTGGGGCCCCCACCCCCGCTCATGTCCCGTGTCTGCCCTGTTCCAGCAGGGCAGACACGGGGCATGAGTGGGGGGTGGGGGGAGAAAGAAGTGAGACGGGGCATGAGCAGGGGGGTGGAGGGGGAAGAAGGAAGTCACGGGGCATGAGCGGGGGGGGAAGGGAGACATGGGGCATGAGCAGTGGGGGAGAAGGGAGACACGGGGCATGAGCGGGGGGTGGGGGGGAGAAGGGAGACACAGGGCATGAGCGGGGGGTCGTGGGTACAGGAGGGGGACACGGGGCATTAGCGGGGGGTGGGGGGATACAGGAGGGAGACACGGGGCATGAGCGGGGGGTGGGGGGGAGAAGTGAGACACGGGGCATGAGCGGGGGAAGAAGGGAAACACGGGGCATGAGCGGAGGTGGGGGATACAGGAGGGAGACACGGGCATGAGCGGGGGGTGGGAGTATACAGGAGGGAGACACGGGGCATAAGGGGGGTTAGGGGTTAAAGAAGGGAGACACGGGGCAAGAGCGGGGGGTGGGCTGGGAAGAAGGGAGACACGGGGCATGAGCAGGGAGTGGGGTGTGAAGAAGGGAGACACGGGGCATGAGTGGGGTGGGGGAAAGAAGGGAGACACAGGGCATGAGCGGGGGGAAGAAGGGAGACACAGGGCATGAGCGGGGGGTAAGAAGGGAGACACGGGGCATGAGCGGGGGTGGGGGGAAAGAAGTGAGGGAGGGGAAAAAGGGAGACACGGGGCATGAGCGGGGGGTTGGGGGGGAAGAAGGGAGACATGGGCATGAGCAGGGGGTGGGGGGAAGAAGGGAGACACAGGGCATGAGCGGGGGGTGGGGGAAGAAGGGAGACACAGGGCATGAGCGGGGGGTGGGGGGAACAGGGCAGACACGGGGCATGAGTGGGGGATGGGAGTGAACAGGGCAGACACGGGGCATGAGCGGGGGGTGGGGGGGAAGAAGGGAGACATGGGGCATGAGCAGGGGGTGGAGGGGGAAGAAGGAAGACACGGGGCATGAGCGGGGGGGAGAAGGGAGACACGGGGCATGAGGGGGGGGAAAGAAGGGAGACACGGGGCATGAGCGGGGGTGGGGGGAAGAAGGGAGACACGGGCATGAGCGGGGGATGGGGGGAAAGAAGGAAGACACGGGGCATGAGCTGGGGGTGGGGGGAAAGAAGGGAGACACGGGGCATGAGCGAGGGGTGGGGGAAAGAAGGGAGACACGGGGCATGAGCGGGGGAGGAAAGAAGGGAGACATGGGGCATGAGCTGGGGGTGGGGTGGAAAGAAGGGAGACACGGGACATGAGCGGGGAGTGGGGTGGGAAGAAGGGAGACACGGGGCATGAGCGGGGGGTGGGGGGAAAGAAGTGAGACACGGGGCATGAGCGGGGGGGAGAGAAGGGAGACACCGGGTATGAGCGGGGGTGGGGGGAAGAAGGGAGACACGTGCATGAGCAGGGGTGGGGGGAAAGAAGGAAGACACGGGCATGAGCGGGGGTGGGGGGAAGAAGTGAGACACAGGGCATGAGCGGGGGGTGGGGGGAAGAAGGGAGACACGTAACATGAGCAGGGGGTGGGGGGAAAGAAGGGAGACACGGGGCATGAGCGGGGGGAAAGAAGGAAGACACAGGGCATGAGCGAGGCCTGGGGGTTAAAAGAAGAGAGACACGGGGCATGAGCGGGAGATGGGGGAAAGAAGGGAGACACAGGGCATGAGCAGGGGGTGGGGGGAAGAAGGGAGACACGGGGCATGAACGGGGTGGGGGGAAGAAGGGAGACATGGGGCATGAGCAGGGGGTGGGGGGGAGAAGGAAGACATGGGCATGAGCGAGGGGTGGGGGGAAGAAGGGAGACACGGGCATGAGCGGGGGGTGGGGGGGTAAGAAGTGAGACACAAGGCATGAGCACGGGGTGGGGGAAAGATGGGAGACACGGGGCATGAGCGGGGGGTGGGGGGGAAGGAGGGAGACACGGGGCATGAGTGGGAGGTGGGGGAACACAGGGGAGACACGGGGCATGAGCGGAGGGTGGGGGGAAACAGGGCACACATGGGGCATGAGCGGGGGTGAGGGGGAACAGGGCACACACGGGGCATGAGCAGGGGGTGGGGGAACAGGACACACACGGGGCATGAGCAGGCAGTGGGGGAACAGGAGGAACACTCAAAGCATCAGCGGGGGGTGGGGGGAACAGGGGAGACACAGGGCATGAGCGGGGGGTCGGGGGGAAACGGCACACACAGGGCATGAGGGGGGTGGGGGGGAACAGGGCACACACGGGGCATGAGCAGGGGGTGGGGGTGGGAAAGGAGGGTGACACGGGACATGAGCGGGGGTGGGGGGAAAGGAGGGAGACACAGGGCATGAGCGGGGGTGGGGGGAGAACAGAGGAGACACAGGGCATGAGCGGGGGTGGGGGGAAGGGGAGAGACACACGGGGCATGAGCGGGGGGAGGGGGAGAGACACACGGGGCATGAACGGGGGTGGGGGGGAGGGGAGAGACACACGGGGCATGAGCGGGGGGTGGGGGGAGGGGAGAGACACACAGGGCATGAGCGAGGGTGAGGGGGAAGGGGAGAGAGACACGGGGCATGAGCGGGGGCTGGTGGAACAGGGGAGACACAGGGGTGGGGGGGACAGGAAGGAGACACGGACATGAGTGGGGGGTGGGGGGAACGGGGGAGATACACACGGGGCATGAGCGGGGGTGGGGGGAAGGGGAGAGACAAACGGGGCATGAGGCGGGGGTGGGGGGTACAGGGGACACACGGGGCATGAATGGGGGTGGGGGGATCGTGAGGGAGACACAGGGGATGAGCGGAGGGTGGGGGGGAACACGGGAGACACAGGGATGAGCGGAGGCATGAGCGGGGTGGGGGGAACAGGGGAGACACAGGGGATGAGCGGGGGGTGGGGGGAAGGGGAGAGACACACAGGGCATGAGCGGGGGGTGGGGGGGAAAGGGAGAGACACACGGGGCATGAGCGGGGGGTGGGGGGAAGGGAAGAGACACACGGGGCATGAGCGGGGGGTGGGGGGAAGGGGAAAGACACACGGGGGATGAGCAGGGGGTGGGGGAAGGGGAGAGACACACGGGCATGAGTGGTGGGTGGGGGGAAGGGGAGAGACACACGGGGCAAGAGCGTGGGGTTGGGGGAACAGGGGAGACACGGGGCATGAACGGGGGGTGAGGGGAACGGGAGGAAGACACAGGGCCTGAGCTAACTGTGCAGGCGGCAGATCCCGCTTCTCGGCCCTCCGCAGGCCACCGTGTGCCGATGGCATGAGCCAGGGGAGACACGGGAGTGGGGGTGGGGGGGACAGGAAGGAGACACGGACATGAACGGGGGTGGGGGAACGGGAGGAAGACACTTACTAGCCGGGCTCTCACCGCAAACCACAAACAAAGATGGCGGGCGTCTTGAAAATACGACGCACTGCACGCTGCAGTGCAGCCAATGGGAAAGCACGTAACATGTCCGTGAACATCACGCAACCCGCTTGCCCAATCCCTGTCCTGTCCGCAGAGCGAACAGGGAAGTGTGTCCGCGAAGCGAACACAGACATCACTAATTTTTTTGGACCTAATTTTGGTCATTTTTTTTTAAAACTACTGGACGGATTTTCACCAAATTTGCCAAAGCACGCTTTCGGGACCAAGCCGCTGCTCCTGGTCCAAATTTGGTGAAAATCCGTCCAGCGGTTTGGGCTATAGGCACGAGCAAATTTTTTTTCCCATTCAGTCTATGGGAAAAAAAGAAATTTTGGGACCCCCCCTATAACTTTCCCCCCCCTGGATGAATCCTCAACAAACTTTGCACAAAAATTCAGAGTGGGCCATATACTTTTTTGCAAAGTTTGGTGAGGATTCGTCCAGGGGGAGCGAAGTTATAAGCTGCCCAAAAAGTGCTCTTCCTATGGAAACAGCAATTTATCCATAACTACACGGTAGTGGCTCACGCGCTAAGGGCATTTGGTCCAATGAAATCGCATATGCGTGCTGCCGTGCATACGCGCTAAGAGCCTTTCCTTGTATTACACGCGGACGTGCAGTTTTCGACGCGCGCTTACGCGCATGGGCCCTCTCCTCGTATTACACGCGGACGTGCAGTTTTTCACGCGCGCTGAAATGCCCATGCACGTCTGTACGCGTCATGTCACAGGGGCGCTTGCGCTTGAGGGGCCTTCTGTCCAATGAAAATGCGTATGCGTGCAGACGCGCTTATGCGCTAAGGGCCTTTCCTCGAATTACACGCTGACGTGCAGATTTTTCACGTGCCAAATCACTCCGTATCAAGCTGGCCATGCGTAAGCACACGGAAGACCACGCTCCTGCCCAGAAGGCCGAACTACTGCCCCCCAGAGCCCCGAGCACGCTCCCAACTGCCATCTGCTGCTGCCTGACTGCCTGTTGCCCACGTGCCCTGCCATTTGCTGCCTGCACATCAGCCAGGGGTGCTGTTGCTGTGACCACCCCTGCTGGAACCGAAGACTCCCGACTGGGATTCCATCGCTCCACAGCCCAGCCCCAGGACCCAGTTGCCCACCCACTCCTGCCTCTGGGGTTGTCATGTCGGGGCAAACACCATCTGGGACCACTGACAACCCCCGGCCAGAGAGGCAGAGGGGCACCAGCTTCAGTGCCACCGAAGTTGGTGTCCTGGTGGAGCAAGTCCTGGGGCAGTATGATGCCCTCTTTGGAAGTTCCCGCGCTGACAAGGAAGGACGGACTTGGATCTGGACTGACATCGTGACTGCCATCAACGCGGAGGGGGTTGCAGTCCGCGACTTACAACATGTCAAGAAGCGCTGGGAGGACTTCAGGTCCAGGACCCTGAACAAGGCCCGGCGCCTCTTGAAGGCAGCGGATGCCAAGGGGCGCCGGGGCCACTTGTCGGAAGAACAGATGAGGGTCCTGGAACGCATATCCCCAGCGCTCCACGTCCAGGTCCTTGAGAAGCAGACCCGTCTGGAGTCGAGCAGTGAGTGTACATGCATCCTGATTGTGAGCAGTGCGTGTTGTGATTATTCAGTAGTGTGCAGGTTGCACATCTGTTTGTATGGGGTCGAGTATGGGTGGGGGTGTACAGGGCCGTGGGGCTGACACATGCGAGGACTGGAATGTGTGAGACATGGATGGTTCTTGTGTGTGTAGGCTTGCATGCCAAATGCAGTTGTGTGGGCACACATGTTTGGATGAATGTGTATGTAAGTAGACATGTCCGTGATGTCCACCATATATGTTGTTTTTGGCTGCATGTATTAGCACAGTGTACATGTGCATGTGTGTGTATTTGACAAGGGTGCAACAGTGATGCAACATGGATGCATGTGACAGCGGTATGTGGAAGCCTGATTGGCAGATGTGACATGGATGCCCGTCTGAACACTGCGACACTTGGCAGAGGTGTACACATGCATGCAAGTGTGGTGGTGTGTGTACATGTGTGGTGCACTTCCTGTGTTGCATGTGATGTCTGGCTCACCTTTGGCTGCTCATGCTGTTGTATGTGTATGGATGGTGGTGGCAGTTGCGATATGGCTGTGGTATGGCTCATGTGCGCGAGTTGTAATGACATGTGTGTTGGGGATTGTGATGACATGTCTGAGGTTTGCCAATGCCATTCATGTACAACTGTCTTGTGTGTATGTGTCCATTGTACAGTGCCCTGATGCCTGTGTTTTGTTTCTCCCTGTCTGCAGCGTCAACTGATGAAGAGGGCGGAGAAGGTGCTGTGGAGCACAGCGGCGGGGATCCCACCGCCAGCCGGAGACGCAAGGCCCGGCTCCCCTCCCATGTTGTGATCTCGTCGGGGAGTGAGGAGTCTGGTGCCGCGTCCCAGGCCGCAGCTGCCGGGGGGAGGTCCAAGAGGCGGAGGTTGGAGTTGGACTCCTCGGCAGCAGAAGGGACAGCTGGGACCCCACAGGGCCCAACAGGGGAAGATGGCACGGAGTCATCCAGGTTGGTGGGGCGTTTGGTGGAGGAGGAGGCCGTGCAAGCACCAGAGACGGGGTCTGGAGGTGGGGATCCCACTGGTGCTAGTGGTGCAGTGCAGGAACAGGGACAGGAGGCAGCACAGGCCGCCGCGGAGGTGCCTGTGTGCAATCCTGTCCCTGATCCTGTCCCTGCATCATCTTACACCAGCAGGGATGCCTACGTCCAGACCCGTTTTCAGGCAGGGGATGAGCTCACGTCAACTGGCCTTCCTCTGCCTGCGGACGTGGCTATCCGGGTCCGGGTTGAGCCTGTCCTGACTGGTGTGGCGTTGCGTCAACGGGCCATGCAAGGTGACCTGCAGTCTTTTCACGAGGAGACTGCATGTCATCTCGAATGGCTCGTTGACCACGTCAGCCTGCTGGGACAGGTCACCCAGGCCGGATTCCTCCGGTTGATGGGGCTTGCTACGACCCCCTCCTCAACTGAACCCCCTACGCGCCAGTCGTCCTCCGTGCCATCTTCCCACCCATCAGTCACCTCGGTGCCTGTGGAGCTGCCTCTGACGGTGCGGCCAGGCTGGTGGAGGAGGCATCCCTGCCACAGTCGAGAGTCGGACGTCCAGCAGGGGTGGCCACATCAACGACTGCACCCCAGCCGGCGGAGGATGTGCAGGCAGCAGGAGGCAGTGCACGGGCAGAGGCACAGCAGCAGCAGCAACGTGGTGGGATTAATGAAGGCTCGGGGCCTTCAACATCGGAGGGGCAGGCATCGGCCGGAGGGCAGGAGGACCCAGGACAGAGAGTGTCTTCCCTGTGGCAGCGGTTGGGCCACGCCATAGATGCGGAGCGGCAGCGGGCGGAAGAGGCACGGCTCACAATGGTCAGGGCGGAGAACTCCATGCGGAGGGCCCTGAGGCAGGCCGAGTGCCTCGAGGCAATCCGCAGGGGTTAGGAGGTGGAGACGTCGACGGCCTTGCGGACCCTCTGGGCCATGGAGGAGGACCGCCCCCGGGACATTGAGGAGGAGTCCGATGATGCCATGGCCCGGGACATCCACAAGTGAGCCGTGAAACTAGCCCGCTGCCCTTGTACATAGTCATGTAGGTAGTGTTAGGTTTCATTTTTGTTTTGATTTTATTTGGACCTTTCGGACATTGGCCACATTTTTGTATATAGTTTATTTTATTAGTTAGTGTAGTTAGATAGGTTTCCTTTATTTTGTTGGGATAATGGACCCTGGCTTGTTCCCATGTACATAGTTCACAGTTGGATTGTATTTTCTTTTCACTTTTTAACCATGGAGCAATGGCTTTCTTTTTTATTTCCCATTGGATTTTGTTTTGTGGACATTGACTTTGGACAACATTACTTTGGAATTATATTTTTGGTTTTGCTTTTTTTCACGGACATGCTTCTTTTAATTTTTGTACATTCACATTTCTGTTTCTTCATTTTTTATTCTATTTATGTTTCCATTAATACATATTTTTTTTGGTGAACTTCAATGTGTGGTATCTCATTGGTTTCATGCATTTCATGATATGTGTTTTGAGATTCACTGACACCCATTGGGTGTATGTGAGGGAAATGTGTTTGTTTCGGAACTTGCAATTGGTGTTCTGTGATGTAATTGCAAATTATGAGTGGGTGGATGCAATACTCGGGTGGGTGTTTTGCATTTGGAGGCTGACCATAGGGACCAGGGATCTAGATTGTGATGACATGTTGGCTGGGGAACATGAGTTGCACATGGGTGGGGGCCTGCTGGCAGGTGCCCCACAGTGCTGGGGGGTGGGGGTGGTGGGGAACATGAGTTGGACATGGGTGGGGGCCTGCTGGCAGGTGCCCCACAGTGCTGGGGGGTGGGGGTGGTGGGGAACATGAGTTGGACATGGGTGGGGGCCTGCAGGCAGGTGCCCCACAGTGCTGGGGGGTGGGGGTGGTGGGAGACATGAGTTGGACATGGGTGGGGGCCTGCTGGCAGGTGCCCCACTGTGCTGGGGGGTGGGGGTGCTGGGAGACATGGGTGGGGGCCTGGTGGAGGCTGCCCCTGCACTGCTGGGGGGTGGGGGTGGTGGGAGACATGGGTGGGGGCCTGCTGGCAGGTGCCCCACAGTGCTGGGGGGTGGGGGTGGTGGGGAACATGAGTTGGACATGGATGGGGGCCTGCTGGCAGGTGCCCCACAGTGCTGGGGGTGGGGGTGGTGGGGAACATGAGTTGGACATGGGTGGGGGCCTGCTGGCAGGTGCCCAACAGTGCTGGGGGGTGGGGGTGCTGGGGAACATGAGTTGGACATGGGTGGGGGCCTGCTGGCAGGTGCCCCACAGTGCTGGGGGGTGGGGGTGCTGGGAGACATGGGTGGGGGCCTGGTGGAGGCTGCCCCTGCACTGCTGGGGGGTGGGAGTGGTGGGAGACATGGGGGGGGGGGCTGCTGGCAGGTGCCCCACAGTGCTGGAGGGTGGGGGTGGTGGGGAACATGGGTGGGGGCCTGGTGGAGGCTGCCCCTGGTGACTGGGGGGGTGGGGGTGGTGGGAGACATGGGTGGGGGCCTGGTGGAGGCTGCCCCTGCACTGCTGGGGGGTGGGGGTGGTGGGAGACATGGGTGGGGGCCTGGTGGAGGCTGCCCCTGGTGGCTGGGAGGTGGGGGTGCTGGGAGACATGGGTGGGGGCCTGGTGGAGGCTGCCCCTGGTGACTGGGGGGGTGGGGGTGGTGGGAGACATGGGTGGTGGCCTGGTGGAGGCTGCCCCTGGTGGCTGGGGGTGGGGGTGCTGGGAGACATGGGTGGGGGCCTGGTGGAGGCTGCCCCTGCACTGCTGGGGCCGGGGGGTGTGAGTGCTGGGAGACATGCGTGGGGGCCTGGTGGAGGCTGCCCCTGGTGGCTGGGGGTGCTGGGAGACATGGGTGGGGGCCTGGTGGAGGATGCCCCTGCACTGCTGGGGGGTGGGGGTGGTGGGAGACATGGGTGGGGGCCTGGTGGAGGCTTCCCCTGGTGGCTGGGGGTGGGGGTGGTGGGAGACATGGGTGGGGGCCTGGTGGAGGCTGCCCCTGCACTGCTGGGGGGTGGGGGTGGTGGGAGACATGGGTGGGGGCCTGGTGGAGGCTGCCCCTGGTGGCTGGGGGGTGGGGGTGCTGGGAGAAATGGGTGGGGGCCTGGTGGAGGCTGCCTCTGGTGACTGGGGGGGTGGGGGTGGTGGGAGACATGGGTGGGGGCCTGGTGGAGGCTGCCCCTGGTGGCTGGGGGTGGTGGTGCTGGGAGACATGGTTGGGGGCCTGGTAGAGGCTGCCCCTGGTGACTGGGGCGGTGGGGGTGGTGGGAGACATGGGTGGGGGCCTGGTAGAGGCTGCCCCTGCACTGCTGGGGGGTGGGGGTGGTGGGAGACATGGGTGGGGGCCTGGTGGAGGCTGCCCCTGGTGGCTGGGGGGTGGGGGTGCTGGGAGACATGGGTGGGGGCCTGGTGGAGGCTGCCCCTGGTGACTGGGGGGCTGGGGGTGGTGGGAGACATGGGTGGGGGCCTGGTGGAGGCTGCCCCTGGTGGCTGGGGGGTGGGGGTGCTGGGAGACATGGGTGGGGGCCTGGTGGAGGCTGCCCCTGCACTGCTGGGGGGTGTGGGTGCTGGGAGACATGGGTGGGGGCCTGGTCGAGGCTGCCCCTGCACTTCTGGGGGGTGGGGGTGGTGGGAGACATGGGTGGGGGCCTGGTGGAGGCTGCCCCTGGTGACTGGGGGGTTGGGGGTGGTGGGAGACATGGGTGGGGGCCTGGTGGAGGCTGCCCCTGGTGACTGGGGGGGGTGGGGGTGGTGGGAGACATGGGTGGGGGCCTGGTGGAGGCTGCCCCTGGTGGCTGGGGGGTGGGGGTGCTGGGAGACATGGGTGGGGGCCTGGTGGAGGCTGCCCCTGGTGACTGGGGGGGTGGGGGTGGTGGGAGACATGGGTGGGGGCCTGGTGGAGGCTGCCCCTGCACTGCGGGGGGGTGGGGGGGGTGGGAGACATGGGTGGGGGCCTGGTAGAGGCTGCCCCTGGTGGCTGGGGGGTGGGGGTGCTGGGAGACATGGGTGGGGGCCTGGTGGAGGCTGCCCCTTGTGACTGGGGGCGTGGGGGTGGTGGGAGACATGGGTGGGGGCCTGGTGGAGGCTGCCCCTGGTGGCTGGGGGGTGGGGGTGCTGGGAGACATGGGTGGGCGCCTGGTGGAGGCTGCCCCTGCACTGCTGGGGGGTGTGGGTGCTGGGAGACATGGGTGGGGGCCTGGTGGAGGCTACCCCTGGTGGCTGGGGGGTGGGGGTGCTGGGAGACATGGGTGGGGGCCTGGTGGAGACTGCCCCTGCACTGCTGGGGGTGGGGGTGCTGGGAGACATGGGTGGGGGCCTGGTGGAGGCTGCCCCTGCACTGCTGGGGGGTGGGGGTGGTGGGAGACATGGGTGGGGGGCCTGGTGGAGGCTGCCCCTGGTGGCTGGGGGGTGGGGGTGCTGGGAGACATGGGTGGGGGCCTGGTGGAGGCTGCCCCTGGTGACTGGGGGGTGGGGGTGGTGGGAGACATGGGTGGGGGCCTGGTGGAGGCTGCCCCTGGTGGCTGGGGGGTGGGGGTGGTGGGAGACATGGGTGGGGGCCTGGTGGAGGGTGCCCCTGGTGACTGGGGGGGCGGGGGTGGTGGGAGACATGGGTGGGGGCCTGGTGGAGGCTGCCCCTGCACTGCTGGGGGGTGGGGGTGGTGGGAGACATGGGTGGGGGCCTGGTTGAGGCTGCCCCTGGTGGCTGGGGGTTGGGGTGCTGGGAGACATGGGTGGGGGCCTGGTGGAGGCTGCCCCTGCACTGCTGGGGGGTGTGGGTGCTGGGAGAAATGAGTGGTGGCCTGGTGGAGGCTGCCCCTGCTGGCTGGGGGGTGGGGGTGCTGGGAGACATGGGTGGGGGCCTGGTGGAGGCTGCCCCTGCACTGCTGGGGGGTGGGGGTGGTGGGAGACATGGGTGGGGGCCTGGTGGAGGCTGCCCCTGGTGGCTGGGGGTGGGAGTGGTGGGAGACATGGGTGGGAGCCTGGTGGAGGCTGCCCCTGGTGATTGGGGGGGTGGGGGTGGTGGGAGACATGGGTGGGGGCCTGGTGGAGGCTGCCCCTGGTGGCTGGAGGATGGGGGTGCTGGGAGACATGGGTGGGGGCCTGGTGGAGGCTGCCCCTCGTGACTGGGGGGGTGGGGGTGGTGGGAGACATGGGTGGGGGCCTGGTGGAGGCTGCCCCTTGTGGCTGGGGGGTGGGGGTGCTGGGAGACATGGGTGGGGGCCTGGTGGAGGCTGCCCCTGCACTGCTGGGGGGTGGGGGTGGTGGGAGACATGGGTGGGGGCCTGGTGGAGGCTGCCCCTGGTGGCTGGGGGGTGGGGGTGCTGGGAGACATGGGTGGGGGCCTGGTGGAGGCTGCCCCTGGTGACTGGGGGCGTGGGGGTGGTGGGAGACATGGGTGGGGGCCTGGTGGAGGCTGCTCCTGGTGGCTGGGGGGTGGGGGTGCTGGGAGACATGGGTGGGGGCCTGGTGGAGGCTGCCCCTGCACTGCTGGGGGGTGTGGGTGCTGGGAGACATGGGTGGGGGCCTGGTGGAGGCTGCCCCTGGTGGCTGGGGGGTGGGGGTGCTGGGAGACATGGGTGGGGGCCTGGTGGAGGCTGCCCCTGCACTTCTGGGGGGTGGGGGTGGTGGAAGACATGGGTGGGGGCCTGGTGGAGGCTACCCCTGGTGGCTGAGGGGTGGGGGTGGTGGGAGACATGGGTGGGGGCCTGGTGGAGGCTGCCCCTGCACTGCTGGGGGGTGGGGGTGGTGGGAGACATGGGTGGGGGCCTGGTGGAGGCTGCCCCTGGTGGCTGGGGTGTGGGGGTGCTGGGAGACATGGGTGGGGGCCTGGTGGAGGCTGCCCCTGGTGACTGGGGGGGTGGGGGTGGTGGGAGACATGGGTGGGGGCCTGGTGGAGGCTGCCCCTGGTGGCTGGGGGGTGTGGGTGCTGGGAGACATGGGTGGGGGCCTGGTGGAGGCTGCCCCTGGTGGCTGGGGGGTGGGGGTGGTTGGAGATATGGGTGGGGGCCTGGTGGAGGCTGCCCCTGGTGGCTGGGGGGTGGGGGTGCTGGGAGACATGGGTGGGGGCCTGGTGGAGGCTGCCCCTGCACTGCTGGGGGTTGGGGGTGGTGGGAGACATGGGTGGGGGCCTGGTGGAGGCTGCCCCTGGTGGCTGGGGGGTTGGGGTGCTGGAAGACATGGGTGGGGGCCTGGTGGAGGCTGCCCCTGCACTGCTGGGGGGTGGGGGTGGTGGGAGACATGGGTGGGGGCCTGGTGCAGGCTGCCCCTGGTGGCTGGGGGGTGGGGGTGCTGGGAGACATGGGTGGGGGCCTGGTGGAGGCTGCCCCTGGTGGCTGGGGGGTGGGGGTGCTGGGAGACATGGGTGGGGGCCTGGTGGAGGCTGCCCCTGCACTACTGGGGGGTGGGGGTGGTGGGAGACATGGGTGGGGGCCTGGTGGAGGCTGCCCCTGGTGGCTGGGGGGTGGGGGTGCTGGTAGACATGGGTGGGGGCCTGGTGGAGGCTGCCCCTGCACTGCTGGGGGGTGGGGGTGGTGGGAGACATGGGTGGGGGCCTGGTGGAGGCTGCCCCTGGTGGCTGGGGGGTGGGGGTGCTGGGAGACATGGGTGGGGGCCTGGTGGAGGCTGCCCCTGCACTGCTGGTGGGTGGGGGTGGTGGGAGACATGGGTGGGGGCCTGGTGGAGGCTGCCCCTGGTGGCTGGGGGTGGGGGTGCTGGGAGACATGGGCGGGGGCCTGGTGGAGGCTGCCCTTGGTGACTGGGGGGGTGGGGGTGGTGGGAGACATGGGTGGGGGTCTGGTGGAGGCTGCCCCTGGTGGCTGGGGGGTGGGGGTGCTGGGAGACATGGGTTGGGGCCTGGTGGAGGCTGCCCCTGCACTGCTGGGGGGTGGGGGTGGTGGGAGACATGGGCGGGGACCTGGTGGTGGGTGCCCCTGGTGGCTGGGGTTGCAGGGGGACATGCGTTGGTGGGCAGTAGTGCAAGTTGACATGTGGGTTGGCTGGTGGGCATGGCCATGGTGGATGGGGTGCCTGCAGGACATGTGCTGGGTAGGCCCCTGTGGTGTGAGCCACCTGCAGGGGCCGTGGAGGGTGTAGAGGGAACATGTGGGAGGACCCACACGTGCAATTCACGTGTGCTACTCCCGGCGCACCCCTCTAATACACGTACCCTGACGAGATTGCGTGTGGAACTTCCCGCGCACCCCTGGAATACACGTACCCTGCTGATGTTGCGTGGGATACTTCCCCCGCACCCTGAAATACACGTACCCTGATGAGATCGAGTGTGTGACTTCCCGCAAACCCCCGAAATACACGTACCCCGCTCAATCGCGTGTGTAACTTCCCGCGCGCCCCGGAAATACACGTACCCCGCTCAATCACATGTGTAACTTCCTGCGCACCCCGAAATACACGTACCCCGCTCAATCGCGTGTGTAACTTCCCGCGCGCCCCCGAAATACACGTACCCCGCTCAATCACGTGTGTAACTTCCCGCGCGCCCCGAAATACACGTACCGCGCTCAATCGCGTGTGTAACTTCCCGCGCACCCCCGAAATACACGTACCCCACTCAATCGCGTGTGTAACTTCTCGCGCGCACCCAAAATACACGTACCCCGCTCGCACAGGCCCAATTGCTGTATGTTGCCACTTTTGTGATGCGCTGGGACTCTACCGCCTGCCTTCGTGTGGCGGACGTGTTTCAGCTTGTGCGTGTCTTTGGCTGTGCGTGGCTTTGCCCTATTCGATTCCATGAATACGTGTGTTTCGAGTGCGTGTGGGCGTTCCGTCTGCTTCCCTGCAGTACATCCCCAGTTACGCCCTTATTTTCACGCGTTGTTCCCCATTCCGCGCGTTACGCCCCGTGCCCCTCCCACTTTCTGGTGTATGCGCCGAGGTTGTGCGCTTTCGGGATGTTGCAGTGACTTGTGCGCCATGCACGGGTTTGGCGCACATCCCGAGGTAAACACGCGCAGGGACTTCCATGGATCGCACGCGTGCGCGTGCGCCTGTTTTTTTCCGCTTGCACCTGCTTGCGCGAAGATTTTCGGCGCACGTTTTTTTCCATGAATCGGCCCCTATATGTGTTGTCAAGATTGTTTGCTGCATTTCCGTGAAGTACTAACATTTGCAAACACAATGGGTCTGTACTGTGTGAGTAAATGTTGTCAACAATTGGTGGTAATTGAAATAGAATATTCATTGCTACATTTGCATAGCAACTTACACCAACTATATTTGAGAATTGAAATGGTCCAGGTAGTTCTGTATCTAACTGCTTTTTTTGGAGTTTGTCTTCCTTCTTTAAAGGAGTACCTGGTTTACTTTCTCTAATTGATTATTTTTTGTTTGTGGTACCTGATGAAGTATTAGTTTCTTTTACTCTCTTTGGAGGATTTGCAGTGACGTCCTGTTGCATTTCTGTTTGATTTAGTTTTAGAGGAAAAGGCAAACTGCACTCTCGCGGGCCAGGCGCTTGTAAAAAACTCCAAAATCACGGACAAAAACAAAGAAACACTGTGTAGTAAATACAGATGTTTTTAATGTTTAAAAAGAGGTTGTACAAAAAAATATTAAGCACAACAAGCAGCAACGAAAAGACAAACAGAGGTAGGACGCCATGGTGCACAACCTGCAAAACAACGCATTTTTGGCTGGTAGAAATACAAACAGTAAGGGCAGTCCTATTACTCTGTCAGTCGACTATGTAAGCCATGGCTATGGGTGGAAATACTGACGGCCATGATGGAATGGGATCAAGAGCATGTATAAGCATAGGAAGCTGAAATACACCTAAGCAGATATAGAATAAAGGGCAGAACCACAGACGAAAAGCATAGTGCACATATACTGCTATATATGTAAAACAATACGGCAAAATATAAATTAATAAATCTGTATAATGTTGAAGTGAATAAACATATCAGAATGCCATATATACATATATATATATATAATTTATATATACACAGTCATCAATAAAAGCAGGTGTAAAACAGAATGTGGCCAAAAAAATCCCTAAATTTCAATTATACATGCACACAGTACACAAGGGAAATTGTTCCCCATATTGAAAATGGCTTAGTGGAAAAATGGCAATAATAGAATAGTAAAATAAACAAATCTATATGAGGCAATAACAAAGCCATATAAGGTGCACACGGGAAAAATGCGGATATTAACAGCCAAACCCAGATGATACAATATGTAGGTAAAGTAATTGCAGAAAGATATAAAATAGGACAAAGGGCTAAGTGTTAGTGCAAAAATGGAGATGAAGTCACCACCATAAGGTGTAATATAATAATGACCCAAAATTGCCGAGTCAAAATATATACATATATATATATATATATCACTACAAAAAAACGTTGTTGAGGGGACGTTATGGTTAAGTTGCCCTACCAAAAACCTGTGTACTTCATTAAAAAAAAAAAAAAAATTCTACCTCCCCATTATGGTTCAAATTAAAGCCAAAAAAAACCTGAAATTCGACAGTTATGGTAAACTAAGCCCCTATACCTGCCATCACCACTGTGCACTGCTAACACTTAACACCCAGAACATGAAAGATGGCATCACAAATGTTATTGTTGACATCACTGACGACATCACATGTTTAGCCATTTTGTTTTCGTTCACTGCCACATATATATATGTACATTCAGTAAAAAAACTTTGTTAAAGGTATGTTATACTTCACAGTGAAACCAAAAAACACTGCACATTCCCCCATTATGATAAGGTCAGCAACCATAACTTTCAGCATCTACATGCATTGCTAAGACTAACACCCAGGACATCAAATATGACATCACAAATATCATTGATGACATATATGTATATTTTTTTGGTACAGACCAGGAAAGAAAAGCATAAAGGCCAACAAACGAGACAGAAAAAGACAGGATGAAAAGGATTGAGCAGAAAATGGATGTACTGAATGACAATTTTAAAAGTTTAAGGGAGCTTGTGGAGGGCTGTGTGAGAGGAAATGTTTGTTACCATTGTCCCACCTGTACCTGCCCCGCTTCTCCATTCCCTTGTGAAACATTCCCCAACCCTTCAAGAAGAAAATGAACGTTTTGACGAAATATCGGTCCCTTCTTCCCCTCAGAAATCTTCTCCGCATAACCAGCCCGTGTTGAATCCTAATTCCCCTATATTTGTGTCAGTATCTGCTTCCCACGCTATTTCTTTGGATTGAAGTGTGTGTGTGTGTGTGTGTGTGTGTTTGGAATGTTTTTGTATAGTAGTTGTAGTTATAGAGTTTTGTGGATTTTTTTTTTTTTTAAAGACTTAAAATGTTCTCGAACAGCGTGCCTGTTTGACCTATCCGCAAGGAATGGAATGTGGGTGTTGTAAAGGCAGTACACCTGCCCTTACTAATGTCAAGTAAGATGGAGTTGATGTTTGACTGCAACATCTGTTCAAGTTGTGCGCACATAAACAGAAAGGGGCGTTCTAAGGACATTATAGCAGGCCGTGCCGCTTACAAACGAGATGAAACATGTTCATAGAACAGACCAGGTGTCCGGGATGATTGTAAAAGAGCAAAATGGGAGTGTGTTAAGGACAGTACACCTGTCTGTATCGTCCGCTGCCAAAATGGTGGTGTCCGTAGAACAGGCGCGGTGGCTGGAAAGTTCGTAGTCAAACAAAATGGAGTTGTCCAAAGGAGACTGGACCTGTCCGTACAGTGAGCATAACATGTATGCACATGCGTAGTACAACCGTAAGTATAGCGAACAGCGCACCTGTCCCTAACTGTCCGTCTAACTTGTGTCGCACTTTGAATTACTTTGAGAAGCCGAACACTGTCTGTAGGACACTTGTGCGCATGGGCACGTTTGTTACATTTGCTGTCCAGCGGACTCCCATTTCTGTCGTGGATGTGTTCAGGATGTCATCATGTGACTGCACCCACACTGAGCGTGTGGACTAATTTGCGCAGTTTGTGTGCTTCCGCAGCAGTACAAAAGAACGTGTAGACACAAGGAAACATTTTGTAGAGTGTAAAAATATCATTTCACATATCCCAGACAATAGCTTACCTGAGGAAAACGTTGTACCGCTTTGGGGGGATGAAGACGGTCACGAGGCACAACCCTCCACCAACACCACCTCCACAAGGGCCTGCAGAGAGATATACGGGTGAGGATGTAGAGAGCGAGGAAGAAAAGGAGGAAGAAAATGAAGTGGAGGAACTCCGCACTAGGAGCACTTGCGGGAGTCGTGGGTGTGGCGGTTGTTTTCCGTTTATGGGAACGTACCAAAAGCACATGCGAACGTGGTGAGGTGTAACCAGTGAGAGGTGGTGCTGAGTCACGGGAGACCCGGTGCGTACATCTTTGGTACGACAACCATGAAGCGACACCTCACTTCCTTCCACACTGCGGACATTCGCAAGGTGGTGCCATGTGAAGAACGTAGTCGATTGAGTTCCTCCACAGCATCCTCCGAGTCCGATCCTCCCACCACAAGAGACACTCCTGTGGGTGATTGCCTCCCTCCAGCTGCCTCACAAGCTATTCACAATACTGTTGACCCTTACGTTTCAAAGGTGACAATAGTGTGTATGTATTGTGACGTAGTACTCTGCAGGGGGGAGAGTTTTTGAAGTGCTTTTGAGGCTACGATCACGGAGCAACAGAAGATCTGCTCCTTACCTAAGTGAAGCTCACTCTATACCTTTCTCTGTCCACTTGGCCTTTCTTATCCCCGTGGCTGGTGTCCCTTCCTTACCCTCCTTTTGCCTCCTCTCCTAGTGTGACGTGTGCTGAGAACCAATAAACGTGAAAACAACAAAAAACTACAGAAAAGGCTCTTTTCAGAGACGCCTTTCTCAGTTTAACAATAGAACTATGAAGTGGCCATTGTAGACCCCCGGGGTAGTTGTGAAAAAGTTCACGGACAGTCGTAGGGAAAAAAAAGTAGGGTTCAAGGGGAGCAAACACAATGAAGTGTACGCTGGGAGTAAGTGGTGGCTCTGAAAAGAGCCTTTCGGTGGTGTTTTGTGTGGGTCAAAAACTGTGGATTGGAGAAAACGGATTGTCACATAGGTTATTGTGAATCCAAAAGAGGTTGCAATGCATTTTGTACATTGCGAAGAAAAATCTGATTGCCAGTGTATGTGAGATGGACTCCATCTCTGCGGAAAATGAAAGAGCTGCGAAACTGAATGTTTTCATTGTGGAATGAGGACATGCCAACATCTCTTAAAAAGGCATAAACAGCCTTATTCACATTGCGTCTCGCTTTCTCCATTTGTGTACCAAAAACAGAAGAACGCAGCCTTATTTGTCTTTGTGCAATACGGGAAAAAAAGTATTTGACAATGTGTAAATATGTCCATGAGCTTCACAAGTCCTTCCTTCATGGCAAATTGCAAAGAATTCCAGAGACATGGCCTAAACTGTTTCCTCCGCAATGAATGATAAGTATATCTTGATGATGCTCTGTCAGTAAAGTAACACAGAGAGGTACCAAGTCCAGCCACCTCATGCCACGCACGCCTTGCCAGTGCACTTCCACATGAGGATATCCAAGATCTGCAGATAAACTGCAGCTTTCGGCATGCACCTTCAACCTATGTATCCATGAGTCTCCCGAAACCCAGATAATCTGTTTGCGAGCACGCAAAGCCATGGCTGTGTGGTCTCCTGTCAGGGAGAAGCCGGTCTTACTAAATCTCGCCGTTCAGAACACACCGACTCAACTTTATTGACCAATCCCTAGGCCCGCTCATTTTCATTTGCATGTGTCTCCACCCCAGAATTCCTGTTGGTGATATGCGCTGGCTGCAAACTACCGCCATGTCCGCGGACATGTATAGGATCAGAGCGTGACGACGGTACATTAATGTATTATTCCCCTTTTTCCTCTTTAAGGTGGGCTCTGAAAAGAGCCGTTTTTTTATTTTTGGCCAGATACCTTACAGACATCTGTTATTTTGTTTATTTTTTTGTATTTTTTGTCCTTACTCTACTCCTACAACCATTACAAAACATTCTCTAAAGCAAGCCTTACCTTCCAAAAGAACATTGCATTTCCCAAAGAAGATAGTGCAACACCATCTGCTTCAAAATAATCCGTATTACTTGGAACAATGTTTTTGTGGCTGCAGAAAAACATACCAGCGCGTAACATAAACGCACACATGTCGCGTATACATGCATGCCGCGATTAATGCTACACCTCCCAATACTTTGATCTGGGCAGAAAAAAGAATTGCTGTTCGATTGTACTCTAGGGAGTAAACCAGAAAAAATTACTTTCGCAGTTGGAAAGAAGTTCGTGAGTGCTTCAACCAACTGTCCCAAATCTGCCAACAAAGTATGTGCAGTCACGTAGCCCAAATGGCAAGCACCGTAGTGCAAAATTACCACATGAGGAGAGGTCATCATACGTATGTGTCTGCAAACTTGCAGAATTCCCGCAACAATGGCATCAGTCTCAGCGTTCCACACCACCTCGAACTCCACTCACATCGAAATGGTGTGCCACATGCCTACTCTCTGCATAATGTTGTAAACCATGGAGAAAAATGTCTCCAAGCACCAAAACCCTGACCCTCTCCCCCTCTGCCATCTTCAGTGTACGTACCGTCTTTCAACACAAAAGAGTAATATGAACATCTTATTGGCTGATGCCTACAGTTCCCTTTCCGTGCAGGATTTGCTGTAGAAACCCGTATGTGACACGCCCTACCCGCGGACAATCGTTGCCTACGTGCGGCATGCAACTCTTACCCAGTCCTTTCACTCTGTCCACAGCCAGCGCCTCATTGGACACAACTAAACTGTCACACAACCATCCACCAATCACATTGGAAATCGCTAAATATAACTCTGTCATCAACATTGCGCACTTCAAAATTACTGTCGATAATTCTGAATCGAAGTTGCATATCATTGCAAAGCACCTACTCAGAAGCTACTGTGGAAGTGTTGCAAATTTCTACATACAGCTCCATGAATGCGCAAATGCATGAGTATAGAGTACAGGTATATATGTTTCAATCAGAGAACATGTGCAACCTTTATGATTTAATTATACAACAAATGAATGCTGCTAAATGTGCATAGGCAATACATACCAACGTTCCCCCTTTTAAGTGCAAGATGTCCGATTTATCATTCACAAACCGCACAACTTCTTACTATCTTCCGAATAACCTATACAAACGTCGCAAGGATGCCTATTTACGGCGAAACTCGATTTTGTATTAGAAAATGTCGGAGTTGTATACTGTGTACGGCCCACAGTAATGCTACTTGCAATGTAATCGTATGACAAAAATAAGCGCTCCCGATTGCTGTGGTGACATCTCCCTCTGAGGATCTCCCGATTTTTCGGCATTGTGCTTTTCAATTGCAAGCAGAACATTTTTTCCCATCTACTACTATGCCCTATCGCTTACAAAAATCTCTCCTATTGATAGTACACCTTGTAAAAAACAAGGCATTTTAATAACCTTAAAAATGTTAGCAATTTTGAAGGACTTGCAAGTAAGATATTCCAAATACGATGCAAAGCCTGCACAGAGTGAAGTGAAATGCGCACATGCACTGGGTTAAATATGAAAGGAGAATGCTCTGACGAATGATGCACAATGAATGTGTGCAGTGTCAGCACTGCTATCAACACACAAAGTAATTAATTTTGTTTTTTTGAATCGCAGTGAAGACTGGAACTGTCCGTACAGTGAGCATAACATGTATGCACATGCGTAGTACAACCGTAAGTATAGCGAAAAGCGCGCCTGTCCCTAACTGTCCGTCTAACTTGTGTCACACTTTGAATTACTTTGAGAACCCGAACACTGTCTGTAGGACACTTGCACGCATGCACACGTTTGTTACTCTGCATTTGCTGTCCAGCTGACTCCCATTTCTGTCGCGGGTATATTCAGGATTTCATCATGTGACCGCACCCACGCTGAGCGTGTGGACTAATTTACGAAGTTCGTGTGCTTCCGCAGCAGTACAAAAGAACGTGTAGACACAAGGAAAAATGTTGTAGAGTGTAAAAATATAATTTCACATATCCCAGACAATAGCTTACCTGAGGAAAATGTTGTACCGCTTTGGGGGGATGAAGACGGTCACAAGGCACAACCCTACACCCCTACAAATGGCTACACCCCTGAGAGCATCTTCATTGTCCTTCTAGCTATAGCAGATTGAGGTGTATTGCCTTTACTGCTTTAGTGACCAAAAGGAAAGTAATCGGCATGGCTTCCATGGCTGCTGCTGCTTCATTAGCCTCTGCACCACCCCCAAATCCGCCACCACCACCACCTCCACAAGAGCCTGCAGAGAGGTATATGGGTGAGGATGTAGAGAGCGAGGAAGAAGAGGAGGAAGAGAATGAAGTGGAGGAACTCCGCACTAGGAGCACTCGCCGGGAGGCGTGGGTGTGGTGGTTGTTTTCCATTTATGGGAACGTACCAAAAGCACATGCGAACGTGGTGAGGTGTAACCAGTGAGAGGTGGTGCTGAGTCGCGGGAGACCCGGTGCGTACATCTTTGGTACGACAACCATGAAGCGACACCTCACTTCCTTCCACACTGCGGACATTCGCAAGGTGGTGCCATGTGAAGAGCGTAGTCGATTGAGTTCCTCCAGAGCATACTCCGAGTCCGATCCTCCCACCACAAGAGACACTACTGTGGGGGAGTGCCTCCCACCAGCTGCCTCACAAGCCATTCGCAATACTGTTGACCCTTACCTTTCAAAGATGACAATAGTGAGTATGTATTGTGACGTAGTACTCTGCAGGGGGGAGAGTTTTTGAAGTGCTTTTGAGGCTATGGTCCCGGAGCACCAGAAGATCTGCTCCTTACCTAAGTGAAGCTCACCCTATATCGTTCTCTGTCCACTTGCCCTTTCTTATCCCCGTGGCTGGTGTCCCTTCCTTACCCTCCTTTGGCCTCCTCTCCTAGAGTGTCGTGTGCTGAGAACCAATAAATGTGAAAACAACAAAAATTACAGAAAAGGCTCTTTTCAGAGCCGCCTTTCTCAGTTTAACAATAGAACTATGAAGTGTCCATTGTACACCCCCGGGGAAGTTGTGGAAAAGTTCACGGACAGTCGTAGGGAAAATAAAGTAGGGTTCAAGGGGAGCAAACACAAGGAAGTGTACGCTGGGAGTAAGTGGTGGCTCTGAAAAGAGCCTTTCGGTGGTGTTTTGTGTTGGTCAAAAACTGTGGATTGGAGAAAACGGATTGTCACATAGGTTATTGTGAATCCAAAAGAGGTTGCAATGCATTTTGTACATTGCGAAGAAAAATCTGATTGCCAGCGTATGTGAGATGGACTCCATCTCTGCGGAAAATGAAAGAGCTGCGAAACTGAATGTTTTCATTGTGGAATGAGGACATGCCAACATCTCTTAAAAAGACATAAACAGCCTTATTCACATTGCGTCTCGCTTTCTCCATTTGTGTACCAAAAACAGAAGGACGCAGCCATATTTGTCTTTGTGCAATACGGGAAAAAAAGTATTTGACAATGTGTAAATATGTCCATGAGCTTCACAAGTCCTTCCTTCATGGCAAATTGCAAAGAAATTCCAGAGACATGGCCTAAACTGTTTCCTCCGCAATGAATGATAAGTATATCTTGAGGATGCTCTGTCAGTAAAGTAACACAGAGAGGTACCAAGTCCGGCCACCTCATGCCACGCACGCCTTGCCAGTGCACTTCCACATGAGGATATCCAAGATCTGCAGATAAACTGCAGCTTTCAGCATGCACCTTCAACCTATGTATCCATGAGTCTCCCGAAACCCAGATGATCTGCTTGCGAGCACGCAAAGCCATGGCTGTGTGGTCTCCTGTCAGGGAGAAGCCGGTCTTACTAAATCTCGCCGTTCAGAACACACCCACTCAACTTTATTGACCAATCCCTAGGCCCGCTCATTTTCATTTGCATGTGTCTCCACCCCTGAATTCCTGTTGGTGATATGCGCTGGCTGCAAACTACCGCCATTTCCGCGGACATGTATAGGATCAGAGCGTGACGACGGTACATTAATGTATTATTCCCCTTTTTCCTCTTTAAGGTGGGCTCTGAAAAGAGCCGTTTTTTTTATTTTTGGCCAGATACCTTACAGACATCTGTAATTTTGTTTATTTTTTTGTATTTTTTGTCCTTACTTTACTCCTACAACCATTACAAAACATTCTCTAAAGCAAGCCTTACGTTCCAAAAGAACATTGCATTTCCCAAAGAAGATAGTGCAACACCATCTGCTTCAAAATAATCCGTATTACTTGGAACAATGTTTTTGTGGCTGCAGAAAAACATACCAGCGTGTAACATAAACGCACACATGTCGCGTTTACACGCATGCCGCGATTAATGCTACATCTGCCAATCCTTTGATCTGGGCAGAAAAAAGAATTGCTGTTCGATTGTACTCTAGGGAGTAAACCAGAAAAAATTACTTTCGCAGTTGGAAAGATGTTCGTGAGTGCTTCAACCAACTGTCCCAAATCTGCCAACAAAGTATGTGCAGTCACGTAGCCCAAATGGCAAGCACCGTAGTGCAAAATTACCACATGAGGAGAGGTCATCATACGCATGTGACTGCAAACTTGCAGAATTCCCGCAACAATGGCATCAGTCTCAGCGTTCCACACCACCTCGAACTCCACTCACATCGAAATGGTGTGCCACATGCCTACTCTCTGCATAATGTTGTAAACCATGGAGAAAAATGTCTCCAAGCACCAAAACCCTGACCCTCTCCCCCTCTGCCATCTTCAGTGTACGTACCGTCTTTCAACACAAAAGAGTAATATGAACATCTTATTGGCTGATGCCTACAGTTCCCTTTCCGTGCAGGATTTGCTGTAGAAACCCGTATGTGACACGCCCTATCCGCGGACAATCGTTGCCTACGTGCGGCATGCAACTCTTACCCAGTCCTTTCACTCTGTCCACAGCCAGCGCCTCATTGGACACAACTAAACTGTCACACAACCATCCACCAATCACATTGGAAATCGCTAAATATAACTCTGTCATCAACATTGCGCACTTCAAAATTAATGTCGATAATTCTGAATCGAAGTCGCATATCATTGCAAAGCACCTACTCAGAAGCTACTGTGGAAGTGTTGCAAATTTCTACATACAGCTCCATGCATGCGCACAAGCATGAGTATAGAGTACAGGTATATATGTTTCAATCAGAGAACATGTGCAACCTTTATGATTTAATTATAAAACAAATGAATGTTGCTAAATGTGCATAGGCAATACATACTAACGTTCCCCCTTTTAAGTGCAAGATGTCTGATTTATCATTCACAAACCGCACAACTTCTTACTATCTTCCGAATAACCTATACAAACGTCGCAAGGATGCCTATTTACGGCGAAACTCGATTTTGTATTAGAAAATGTCGGAGTTGTATACTGTGTATGGCCCACAGTAATGCTACTTGCAATGTAATCGTATGACAAAAGTAAGCGCTCCTGATTGCTGTGGTGACATCTCCCTCTGAGGGTCTCCCGATTTTTCGGCATTGTGCTTTTCAATTGCAAGCAGAACATTTTTTCCCATCTACTACTATGCCCTATCGCTTACAAACCTCTCTCCTATTGATAGTACACCTTGTAAAAAACAAGGCATTTTAATAACCTTAAAAATGTTAGCAATTTTGAAGGACTTGCAAGTAAGATATTCCAAATACCATGCAAAGCCTGCACAGAGTGAAGTGAAATGCGCACATGCACTGGGTTTAAATATGAAAGGAGAATGCTCTGACGAATGATGCACAATGAATGTGTGCAGTGTCAGCACTGCTATCAACACACAAAGTAATTAATTTTGTTTTTTTGAATCGCAGTGAAGACTGGACCTGTCCGTACAGTGAGCATAACATGTATGCACATGCGTAGTACAACCGTAAGTATAGCGAACAGCGCGCCTGTCCCTAACTGTCCGTCTAACTTGTGTCACACTTTGAATTACTTTGAGAACCCGAACACTGTCTGTAGGACACTTGCACGCATGCACACGTTTGTTACTCTGCATTTGCTGTCCAGCTGACTCCCATTTCTGTCGAGGGTATATTCAGGATTTCATCATGTGAGCGCACCCACGCTGAGCGTGTGGACTAATTTACGCAGTTTGTGTGCTTCCGCAGCAGTACAAAAGAACGTGTAGACACAAGGAAAAATGTTGTAGAGTGTAAAAATATCATTTCACATATCCCAGACAATAGCTTACCTGAGGAAAATGTTGTACCGCTTTGGGGGGATGAAGACGGTCACAAGGCACAACCCTACACCCCTACAAATGGCTACACCCCTGAGAGCATCTTCATTGTCCTTCTAGCTATAGCAGATTGAGGTGTATTGCCTTTACTGCTTTAGTGACCAAAAGGAAAGTAATCGGCATGGCTTCCATGGCTGCTGCTGCTTCATTAGCCTCTGCACCACCCCCAAATCCGCCACCACCACCACCTCCACAAGAGCCTGCAGAGAGATATACGGGTGAGGATGTAGAGAGCGAGGAAGAAGAGGAGGAAGAGAATGAAGTGGGGGAACTCCGCACTAGGAGCACTCGCCGGGAGGCGTGGGTGTGGTGGTTGTTTTCCATTTATGGGAACGTACCAAAAGCACATGCGAACGTGGTGAGGTGTAAGCAGTGAGAGGTGGTGCTGAGTCACGGGAGACCCGGTGCGTACATCTTTGGTACGACAACCATGAAGCGACACCTCACTTCCTTCCACACTGCGGACATTCGCAAGGTGGTGCCATGTGAAGAACGTAGTCGATTGAGTTCCTCCACAGCATCCTCCGAGTCCGATCCTCCCACCACAAGAGACACTCCTGTGGGGGAGTGCCTCCCTCCAGCTGCCTCACAAGCCATTCGCAATACTGTTGACCCTAACCTTTCAAAGATGACAATACTGAGTATGTATTGTGACGTAGTACTCTGCAGGGGGGAGAGTTTTTGAAGTGCTTTTGAGGCTATGGTCCCGGAGCACCAGAACATCTGCTCCTTACCTAAGTGAAGCTCACCCTATATCGTTCTCTGTCCACTTGCCCTTTCTTATCCCCGTGGCTGGTGTCCCTTCCTTACCCTCCTTTGGCCTCCTCTCCTAGTGTGTCGTGTGCTGAGAACCAATAAACGTGAATACAACAAAAATTACAGAAAAGGCTCTTTTCAGAGCCGCCTTTCTCAGTTTAACAATAGAACTATGAAGTGTCCATTGTACACCCCCGGGGAAGTTGTGGAAAAGTTCACGGACAGTCGTAGGGAAAAAAAAGTAGGGTTCAAGGGGAGCAAACATAATGAAGTGTACGCTGGGAGTAAGTGGTGGCTCTGAAAAGAGCCTTTCGGTGCTGTTTTGTGTGGGTCAAAAACTGTGGATTGGAGAAAACGGATTGTCACATAGGTTATTGTGAATCCAAAAGAGGTTGCAATGCATTTTGTACATTGCGAAGAAAAATCTGATTGCCAGCGTATATGAGATGGACTCCATCTCTGCGGAAAATGAAAGAGCTGCGAAACTGAATGTTTTCATTGTGGAATGAGGACATGCCAACATCTCTTAAAAAGGCATAAACAGCCTTATTCACATTGCGTCTCGCTTTCTCCATTTGTGTACCAAAAGAAGAAGAACGCAGCCATATTTGTCTTTGTGCAATACGGGAAAAAAGTATTTGACAATGTGTAAACATGTCCATGAGCTTCACAAGTCCTTCCTTCATGGCAAATTGCAAAGAAATTCCAGAGACATGGCCTAAACTGTTTCCTCCGCAATGAATGATAAGTATATCTTGAGGATGCTCTGTCAGTAAAGTAACACAGAGAGGTACCATGTCCAGCCACCTCATGCCACGCACGCCATACCAGTGCACTTCCACATGAGTAAATCCAAGATCTGCAGATAAACTGCAGCTTTCTGTATGCACCTTCAACCAATGATCCATGAGTCTCCCGAAACCCAGATAATCTGATTGTGAGCACACAAAGCCATGGCTGTGTGGTCTCTTGTCAGTGAAAAGATGGTCTTACTAAATCTCGCCGTTCAGAACACACCCACTCAACTTTATTGAACAATCCCTAGGCCCGCTCATTTTCATTTGCATGTGTCTCCACCCCAGAATTCCCATTGGTGATATGCGCTGGCTGCAAACTACTGCCATGTCCGCAGACATGTATAGGATCAGAGCGTGACGACGGTACATTAATGTATTATTCCCCTTTTTCCTTTTTAATGTGGGCTCTGAAAAGAGCTGTTTTTTTATTTTTGGGCAGATACCTTACAGACATCTGTTATTTTGTTAATTTTTTTGTATTTTTTGTGCTTACTTTACTCGTACAACCGTTACAAAACATTCACTAAAGCAAGCCTTACGTGCCAAATGAACATTGCATTTCCCAAAGAAGATAGTGCAACACCATCTGCTTCAAAATAATCCCTATTACTTGGAACACTGTTTTCGTGGCTGCAGAAAAACATACCAGCGCGTAACATAAATGCACACATGCCGCGTTTACACGCATGCCACGATTAATGATACACCTCCCAATACTTTGATCTGGGCAGAAAAAATAATTGTTTGATTGTACTCTAGGGAGTAAACCAGAACAAATGACTTTCGCAGTTGGAAAGATGTTCACGAGTGCTTCAACCAACTGTCCCAAATCTGCCAACAAAGTATGTGCAGTCACATAGCCCAAATGGCAATCACCGTAGTGCAAAATTACCACATGAGGAGAGGTCATCGTACGCATGTGTCTGAAAACTTGCAGTATTCCTGCAACATTGGTGTGCCACATGCCTACTCTCTGCATAATGTTTTTTGAATCGCAGTGAAGACTACTCTCCTAAGAATCAACAACATCTACACTGCAGACCTCATATCCGAAGAAACCTGGTCATTTTGCAAAAAAAAGTAAGTACAGTACTACCTTCATATTATAACTACTCCTCAAAGAGGATGCATGGGCTATTTGTTTAATTTGGGCACCAAAGCAAACATTGATTTCTGAACCATTCTACCTACAAATAACCATTTATTGAACAAAGAATAACAGGCAGAATGGCTCACAAATCCCTGTGTGTTTGGAACTCAAATAACGTACGTAATCCTTAGAAGGTTAGATTTAGAAAAGTAGTTGCTGTTGCAAGTTTATAGTATTTTGTTTATTAATAATGCTTCTCATCACCACTAGCCCACTTTGTACTCTCATCTGAAGCACATTGTACTAGTATACAAACAGTAAAATAGCCTTCCCAAATCATTGCAAGAGTCCAATGCACATTCACACACCATAAAAAAGAGCTTCCCCATCAGACTCATGCACACATGCACACAGCACACATACATTATACAACAGACCAAAGTATGCCTTCTTTTTTAAACAGATACCAAAGAATGCCTACCAAAAAACAACTCCGTAGAAAGGAACGCAGAAGTAGAGCAAATAAAAATAAAAGTGCCCAATCTAAGCATCCATCTGTTGTAGAGTTTGAAGAGAATGGTGGAAGAAACCAGCTAATGCAGTCGGTTAGCAAAACAAAAGAATCTTCAACTACCGAAACTTTACGTCTTCCATCAAAATTTGTCACAAAACACAAAAATGTTGACAAAAAATCAGCTACCAGTACAGCTAACAATGCCCTACTACTCCTGACAGTGTAACATGAACCCATAGTAAAAAAAAGTATTTTATCAAAAATGTTTTGTCATAGAGTCCTTCAGAATCTACTAAGAAGAGGACCGAAATCATTCTCACCCCTTAAAAGCTACCGTAGAAAGTTAATCCTACAAGCTCTCGTGGACAGTGCAATCCTTCTGAAAAGGAAGGTGTTTATATTAGTGTTAAATAGGGTGAAAGCACTAACAAAACTAAGTACCAAACTACAAAAGAAACTTAGCAATAAACAGAATGTGAACAAAAATATTTTTTTTATTGTTTGTGGTGGTGTTGTCACACAACAACCACAGAACCATATTTTAATTAAGAAGCATACAAACAAAATCAAACAAACACAATTGCAATCCATAGCAGTGGATGAGGGTATGAGAAAATCAATATTACCATCATGGAACAAGAAACACTGCTTACAAAAGTATCCTCTGTAAACTCAGAATTACCTCTCGATTCAGCAGAACTACACTGTCCAGTATACTAATGACCGTGCACATAAATGTGTGCCATTCCAAACAAAGCTTTCAAATCTTTACGTCAGTTCCTCAATCAGTATGTAAAAGGTAAAGACAAAAGTAAAATGAAAGGGCTGCAAAACATGGATATTTGTCCAGTGCTCCAGTGCGCAAATACACAGGACTACAAGGACATTCATTAGCCTGCATTTTTGGGCCTATTTGCAAAAGTACCTTCCATGATATCAAAAGGATATCAATACATCATTCAAGTGTAAGAAATCTAGTGTATAAAATATACTATGCAAAAACTCCAGATTCAGAATTAGGCAATTTAAACAACACTCTTCTGCATTGTACACCCAAACACTTACAAGAAGAAATTGAACGTATTCAGAGAAAGTATTTTGGAAGTGAAAGCCACTTACAAAATGCAATAGTTTTAGAACATAGTAGTAACAATTCTATACATACCAACCTTCTTTTACACACATACAGAAAAGAAATAGTAACACTGAAAAGGTCATCGGCTGAAGTACCAAACCATGTATGTGTGTGTTGCCGCAGAACATTTTACAAAAGGAACACAAAAAATGTAGACATAGCATACAAAATAGAAGACAATGAAGACTCTAAATGGTTTGAATTATCTCTCCACCTTTTAGCAGAAAACAAATATGAACTAACTGAACGCCTAATATGTTGCAGTTACTGTACTACAAAATTAGACAACAACCACACTCCTTCATGTGCTATTACAAATAATTTGGAATTGTTCCCACTACCAAAAATCCTGCAACAACTTAATTTGAACGAGAGCATAATAATTCAAACAGTTCACCCGTTTCAAGCTATTATACGTCTTCATCCAAAAACAGCAAAATTACCTTCCTCTGAATTGGTGAAAGGCATTCGTGGTAAAGTAGTTTATTTGTCATTAGATCTAACGGAAAATGTACACACTCTAGGAGTGCAACGTTCAATAGAGCATTCTTTAATAAAAAAATTGGCAACAACTGGTGGACTTACATAAAGTTAGACAAGCATTGCAATATCTAAAAGACAATAACGAGTACTTCAAGGAAATAAATATTGATGAAAGCTTAAGGGAAACAACTGAAATAATTCAAGAGCCATCAGAAACTGGACAATTCAAACTTCTGGATCCTGCTACAGTATCCACTCTTTTGGACCACTACACAATTCATCCATTGCATTCCAATGAAAGCATAGATGGTGCACTAGAAACTTACCAAATGAGACAAACCAAAGGTTCACCAATGAGTATATGGGGAAAAAGTATAGAAGCACGTGCTTTTCCACTGCTATTTCCTACTGGCAAAGGTGGAAGATACAATGATAGACCCACTCAGATTGGGGCATCAGAATACTGCTCTTTACGAATGTATTCACAGGATCCCAGATTTAGACAAAATGTGCAATTCATATTCTACCTACTCTATGAAAGTGAATTAGCAACACTATGTTACAGAGTTGCACACATTTTGAAATCTGGAACCCACTTTCAAAATATGTCAGCTATGCAGTTAATACAAAATGTACAGGAAAAAGATGAGGTTTTACAATCAAGTATAACAAATTTGTTTGCAAACGTGTGTGGTACAAAGGAATAGTGGTTCCGACGGCACGGAGACGTGCGTTGTATGATCAGACACCTTGGACCACCGACTTGGTTTGTTACGCTAAGTTGTGCAGAATATGCATGAGAAGATTTACATGAGTTCCTACGCATAGCAAACAGCAACAAAAACAAAATAGAAATATTAACACCTGGGGAACTTTGCTCTCTAGATCCAGTTAATGTGTGAAGATATTTCCATCATCGTTTCATTGCCATGCTACAATTTATTTGCAATAAAACTGTTCCTCCCCTTGGAGAAGTGCAACACTTCTTTTGGAGAAAAGAATATCAAGTGAGAAGAGCACCACATACTCACATGCTGTTATGGATCAAAGGTGCACTGAAATTTGGTCACGACAGTGTTTTGCAGTTTATCCAAAAATATGTCACTTGTGAAATCCTTTCACAACAGACACATAGTGAGCTGCATGGGCAGATTTTACAATTTCAAAGACACAAATGTGGCAAATATTATCGCCGCGAATACAAAAACAAAGCTAAATTCTACACCAAATGCTGCTTTGGTTTCCCTAGACCAGTTACAGAAACAGGTCAAGTAAACAATTTCATGTCTTCAGTTCGACATAGTGTTAAAGGTAAATCACATAAGAACACGTATTACATAAACAATCTGAGGTGAATCAAAGCCAACATTAGGTTGGAGACCATGCTCACTTCATCTATTAGTAGCATTTTCATTTGTTTTAATACTCTGCGTAATTCCATTGCAGCTTCTGCAGAAAATGTGTAAATGAACCTTACCCTAGATAAAGCATTGATAGATATAGGAAACACAGTCTTTAAGGAAGGCATGATCTACGTAGCATTATCACGCTTACGTACACTTGACGGTCTATTGCTAGTAAACTTTGATGCAAGTAAAGTGAAAGCTGATATTCTTTGCATTCTAGAATACAATAGACTCTGTTCACTGTACACCCCTCATCTGAAACAATATCCTGTTCCAGATAAAGTAAAACGTGGTAAAAGAAAACTAAATGAAACAGAAATGCAACAGAATTCAACAGCAAATTCCTCAAAGAAAAGAAGCTAAAGTTTCAGCAATTACCACAAACAAAGAAGAACCTATTAGGAAATGTAAACCAGGGCCGTCGGCAAAGAAGGAACAGAAATTCCGAAAAATGCACTCAGATACAGAACTAGCTGGTCCATTCAAATTTGCAAATGAAAGTGGGGTAAGTTGCTATGCAAATGTAGCAATGAATATTCTATTTCAATTGCCACCAATTGTTAACAATATTTACTTGCACAGTACAGACCAATTGTGTTTGCAAATGTTAGTGCTTCATAGAAATGCAACAAGCAATCCTGACAACACATACAGTGTTCATGAAATATGGAAAAAATTGGACGACTGTGCTGGAATGGTGAGATTCACTCTGAACTCACAAGAAGATCCACAAGAATTTCTAATTTACTTACTATTAGTATTGGAAAACAAAAGCATACCTGTAAATCAAATTTGCAAATGAAAGTGGGGTAAGTTGCTATGCAAATGTAGCAATGAATATTCTATTTCAATTGCCACCAATTGATAACAATATTTACTTGCACAGTACAGACCAATTGTGTTTGCAAATGTTAGTGCTTCATGGAAATGCAACAAGCAATCCTGACAACACATACAGTGTTCATGAAATATGGAAAAAATTGGACGACTGTGCTGGAATGGTGAGATTTACTCTGAACTCACAAGAAGATCCACAAGAATTTCTAATTTACTTACTATTAGTATTGGAAAACAAAAGCATACCTGTAAATGAAATCTTCCAGATTTTGTACATGTGGAAACATACATGCACTCTCTTTAGCAATGTGATACAAGAAGAAATCCCAAATGAGCGATGTGTATGTTTCCATACCAAATTGTGAAAGCATTCCATTTCAGCAACTTGTACAGAATGCAAACCATGGCAGATTATGTACTATTTGCAATTCAGACAATCGCTCAACCTTACTGATACAATCACATAGTACCTACATAATACTTATACTTCTACGTTATAATGCAGATGGTACCAAAAACAACTGCAAACTGACTGGATTCACACACGGTCAAGTGTCACTTGGAAAGAAAACCTTTACAACAATTGGTATAATCTACCATGCAGGAACTACAACGAATGCTGGTCACTACACTGCCTACACTAAAAAGAAATGTGGATTTTTTTAATGTACTGATAGCACCATTACTCTAAAGCAAAGATTGCCAGCTAATCTTACAAATGCGTATTTAATCTTTTGCAAGCCAAAATGTAACAAATAATATGTACTTCAAGATTGCCAAAAAATTATGCGGAAGACGACAAACAGTTCGACTACGCCAATAGGTATCTAACTGCCCAAGAGGATATAACAATGACACAAATAAATGGATATCACAGATTTGTAGGAACAAATGCACAGTTAGAATACACCTACAGGTATCTAACTATTGTTAAAAATCGGAAGGAAGGCAACAAACATAACATTATTCAGAAAGATGAAGGAAACAGTATGTAACAATGACACAAATAAATGAATATCACAGATCTGTAGGAACAAATGCACAGTTACAATATTCCTACAGGTATGTAACTGTTGTTAATAATCGGCAGGAAGGCAAGAAACATAACATTAATCAGAAAGATGAAGGAAACACTCAAAGGAAACAAGGAAGTAGTTAGTACCATAGGAAAAGAAGGGTTTGACAAGGATTTTTTTCCCCAGACCCAAGGATTAGAAAAGCAAACACAGAAACTGAGCACAATGCACAGTTCACTTGTTTGTAAACTAAATATGAGGGTAAAAAAAAAAAGGTAAACTGTCTATTATGCAATGTATTAAGTTTTCATAAAATGCAAAGACTAACATACCTTTTTCTTTTATCACAGAAATGAAAAAAGGGATACTTCTGCCAAGTACGAAAAGCATTTGAAAAATAGTAGTGGATTCTGAACAAAGTAAGGAGTAAGTATATTGGCTGTCATTTTCTACACATGCAAATGTACACGTCTAATCTATGGTAGTAGTATGCTGCAGTGGCTGGAGGCTGGCCTATGCATCTTCAGTGTGTAACCTACGACCTACGCCTTATGACCAAAGTAATAAGAGTATACTTCCTAGCCACAAAAATTGCTGAATATCCAAACCATGTTCCTTGTAAATTAGCTACTTATATATTTACTGTTGGGACCATCGTCTGCAGCCATGCAACCAAGACATTAGGGCGTGCACACAACTGACGCATTACACCACTCCCATATTCACTTATAACTCCACTGCTTTTGACTTCAGTCTTGGGTGCATGGTCTTTGGGCATGCAGTCAAGACTCTAGGTCCTGGCCAGAAACACCACAGCATATCGGAACCACTGTGCCTTCTCATTTCACTATATATAAAGTAAGTTTTGGGATCATGGCCTTTGGCCATGCTTCCAAAATGCTACGTCCTCCCCACAACCACCTTAATGATGTTGCATAGTTCAAGTGCACCAATAGCTGTGATTTGTTCTGGCCAGAGGCTTCACTCCTAGCTGTATGTCCATAGCTATTACATGGGATGGGTGTGCAGTGCCTTGCACGTCCAGTACTTACAACTTTGTTGTTGGGTGCATGGCCTTTGGCCATGCATCCAAGACTGCACACACTCCCCACAAGTTATCAATCGATACGCAATAGTACAAGTGTATCTGTGGGTGTGACATGCTGCAGTGGTTGTGGCCAGGGCCTACAGTCTTGGAAGTGAGACCTTCGGCCGACGGCCATGTATCCAAGACTCTAGGCCCTGGCCACAACCACTGTAGCATGTCACACCCATGGCGGCGTACTGATGTATATAATAATACCCATAAGAAAAAGTATTGCAATTATGGCATGTTGTCACGTGTCTCCTTACAACAGTAACATGTTTCCTGTGCACTGCATGGACTGAAATGCTACCATTATTAAACCTCTCATTTTCTGTGCGTACAAGGTGGCCATAGAAAATACATCATGAAGAGGTTCTAACTTTGTTATTGGGTGCATGGCCTTCGGTCATGCACCCAAGAGTGCAGTGTCTCCCCACAACCACCTCAGTGATGTGTGATGTTTTTTTTTTCTATAAGTGTGGTATCGTTCACTGCTTCTGGCCAGAGGCTTCACTCCTAGCTGTATGTCCATAGATATCACATGGGATGGGTGTGCAGTGCCTTGCACGTCCAGTACTGACAACTTTGTTGTTGGGTGCATGGCCTTTGGCCATGCACCCAAGACTGCACACACTCCCCACAACTTAGCAATCGATATGCAATACTACGGGTGTATCCATGGGTGTGACATGCTGCAGTGGTGTGGCCAGGGCCTACAGTCTTGGAAGTAAGGCCTTCGGACTTTGGCCGACAGCCATGCATCCAAGACTCTAGGCCCTGGCCACAACCACTGTAGCATGTCACACCCATGGTAGCGTACTAATGAATATAATAATACCCATAGGAAAAAGTATTGCAATTATGGTATGTTGTCAATTTCAATGTTCGCTACCACTACGCGTCTCCTTACAACAGTAAAAAGTTTCCTGTGCACTGCATGGACTGAAATGCTACCGATATTACACCCCTAATTTTCTGTGCGTACAAGGTGGCCATAGAAAATACATCGTGAAGGCCGACCCCCAGAACAAATGCATTGATCATCCATGTCTTACTGTGTGAATCTGTCCCAACGCTCGGTGACACAGCAAAAGAGTTTTTTATAAATATAGCATGTGTACGCTGGTTGTTGCTCCTCTATCGGCGGATCCAAGATGTCGGGCGCAGCCAAACAATCTGGCACAGAACACATCTCACAGCAGCCAATTGGCAGAGATGTCAAGTGTCCGCGGTCATGACGCGAGCCCATTAGCCAATTGTTATCTTGTCTGCGGAGCGAACAGGGAAGTGTGACCGCGGAGCGGACATAGATATCACTCATTTTTTTAGACATACTTTTTGGTCGTTTTAAAGAAAAATACTGCACGTATTGTCACCAAATTTACAAAAGCATGCTTTCTGGACCAAGCCCCTATACCTGCCGCAAATTTCGTGAAAATCCGTCCAGCGGTTTGACCTGCAGCCGTGCGCAAAGTTTTTCCCCCATTCAGTGTATGGGAAAAAAAGACGTTTTGGAACCCCCTCTATAACTCCTCCCCCTGGACCAAACATCACTGAACTTTGAAAGAAAATTCAGAGTGGCCAATATACTTTTTTTGCAAAGTTTGATGAGGATTCGTCCAGGGGGAGCTGAGCTATAAGCCGCCTAAAAAGTGCTCTTCCTGTGGAAACAGCAACTGAACCATAACTACACAGCCACTACTGTGGCCGTGTAATGCAAAAAAGATAGGTTAAGGTGCAAGGAAGATGATATAATCAACTATAAACACCTACCAAGAAATGCCCAAGCACTCAAGACCAAAATTGTGTTCTAAAATGTCATTTTATTTATCAAAAAGGTGCAAATTCATAAAGTTCATAAAAAGCATACATTACAGTTCCTGGGAAGACCAGGTGGCTTGCAGCACTCACCCACAGCGGGTGGAAAATGCCTCGCGTTCCGCTCGACTCGCTAGCTTCTTCAGGCTTTTTGTTAATCCAAATGTTTGTTTCCTCGTGTGTTTATTGCCTCACAAGAGAGGTGATTGGCCCCAACCTGCTGTGCACCGCACGTAACGTAAAAAATGTTACCTATTCATTAACTCAAACTCTATGGTTATAATGGCAGTAAATCCGCCATTTTGAAGTGTTAATATACACAGCTACCCACTAATGGGAGCAGTCTATTACCCAATTAATCTACGGCTTATGTGAGCGGTAAACAACTAAGGTGACAGTCAGTCAACATATCTCGCAATGAAGACGCAATACTGAAATAACGAGTTTAGGCGCAAGTGCGCATATAAAGTATGTTGCTGCGTTGTGAATTAATAAATTCCTCACAGCGCAGTAGTCATTCCGCATAGTGGGTTGAGTGCTTGAAAGTGAGTGAATGCAGCTGACGCCTAATCCCACCTGTGCCCGCTCTCACATAGTGAAGTGGACTTGCAAATTTAAAGCCTCATGTCTTATTGTTAGTATAACTAGCCGACACAGGGAACAGAATTAACCTTCAGCCTGTCAACTCATTAAATACATACAAATACATTTGAATGTCGCAAAAGTGCCAGTGCATTTTTCCATGGAGCTAACTTGTGCAAAATACTCATGTACCAGTAATCTGTGCACAATTTGCTAGTGCATGTCCATATCGCTCTAAGTGGTACAGAATACCGATGTTTATACACATCCTTCTCACAGTCATTGATTATGTGCTAAGCAGTATCACAGTCTAGACTCACATAATTAGTAAAGTGCAAGTTCAGGACATTAATATGAGATTAGTCAGCACACATGGCATAATGCTAGTGGGTCAGAGTGCAAAGTCCAACATATTGTTCACATCGTGGAGCAAGCACATCTTGAAAAAGCAGCATGTGATTCTCTGACCAGACAATCTTCTCCAACAATGACCTCATTAGTTGTGGAAATGCAGAGTTTTTCAAAGAAAATGGCATTTTGTTGTCACCCATTGGCATTGCAGTTGTGTTTTCCCATCTACATGATGTGGTGGAGAGTTTACTGTAATAATGTGAGCACAAAAAGCACAAAATCAAATAAAAAATGAAAAAAGGTGTTTCTCTAGAAGCATCTACAAAAAAAATGCTCTTATCAGAGCTGCCCCTTACAACGAACTCCCCCTACCCTGGTTGCAATATTTTCCCCACGCCCACACTCAGCAAGAAAGTCACATCCGGGAATTTTCAGGATGGCGGTAATGGAAATGGGACTGTGGAGGCAGAGGGATTGCACAATAAAGTTTCTGGGCATGGTGTGTACACAGAGGACTTCTCTAACTTTCAAGTGTCTCAACAACCGAACACCAAGCTACCTAAAAGAGAGATTTAAAAGAAGAGTTGCATCTAGACTCACGAGAGCTGCCTATACAAACTGCCTATCAGTTCCCCTGTTCAAAATGACCACAATTGGAGGAAACTTCCCTGTCAAAGCTCCTTCCCACCCTCATTAAGGACTGACCAATCATACCCACATTTTAGAACAAATGTGATTAAGTGGTTTAAAGAAAATGACCGATAGCCCAGCCACACGACTGTTAAACAAGGTTTCACGGGATCGCTGGTTACCTTTTCTTCCCGGGGTTCGTGGAGTCGAGGCAGCCAGTCTGTCGGAGCGACAATGCCGATGAAGCAGTAACGCGGGAAATTAACCCAACACCCTCCTGACAATAAATGACAGGATAGCACTGGACCAACTCCCAACGCCACGGATGGCACTTCCCTGCATTAACGTGACGTCGGGACAGTGTTTCCACTGGCAGAGAAGGCGAATTAGTCCTTATAACACCAGTAGATGGATGAGCTGATCTTGGGGACTTCCAGGAAGGCAGTAAGGCACGGGTACCGGCAGAGCACAAGTCAGGAGAAGGGAAAAGGTCAGGCAGCAAGGACAGGGAGGACTGACCAGGGAAATCCCACGGGACAGGAGCCAAGGAAGGGAGAAGGCTAGACAGGCAACCCAGACAAGACCCCTCCAAACCCCAAAACCAGAAAGTAGGTAAGGTCAAGACAGGGCTGGGAAACCAGGAACTGAAGTACCAGGGAGCAGGGAAGGAGAGGAAGGTTGGAAGGCAGGACAAGGCAGGGCAAGACTAAGCAAGGGAAACTGGAGAGACTGTAGCACAGGTAAACAGGCTCCAGCAGCGCATACACGGCAACAACCGCGTTGAGACGCGTTAACTCCGTGCATGAGAAGCCCTTTTAAGGTCCGGGGCCAAAGCGAGGCCTGGGACGCAAGTCCGTGTTACTGCGCATGCGTGAACGTCAAATACTGACGATCCGCGCCCACGGACCGCGGAACGGCGTGGGGAAAGACGCCACCGCGGATAGAGTCTCCATGAAGGAGGAGACTGCCGAGGCCGAGGACCCGGATTCCCGTAGCAGGTAAGTGGCGCACGCGGTGTGACACCGACCTAGTTTACCCAGCAAACAAATTGGACTTTTTGACCTTCGTGCGCGACCCGCACCTGCACTGCACTTCGACTAACTATTGTATTGAATATTCATTTGTAATGCATATGTATTATCTGCTGTATTCATACTAATCTGCTTTTGCCTTTGTAACCTGTGTAACTATAAGCAACTTGTACGCCTAAAGTATTCTTGTTCTCGTGCCCTGATACCTTCGGGTCTGGTGCACGCTACAAATAAATAAACAAACAATACAAACGGTTGTACAGCACTGATACTGTTACATGGGGGTCCATAGCTCCGGAAATAAGGGCCCATGCACAGCGTGGGTGTGGTCGCATGGTGATATAACCACTGCTCTCTTCACAAACTGCTGTCCACAGGACGCGTTTTGGGTGCAATACGTTGTGCGCATGTGCATACCACTGCCACTTCTATACTGAATAATAGGGCCCCATACATTGGCCGAGCACATTGGGAGATGTTGGCTGTTTATAGGGTATAGCAGGCGGGATGTTTATCTGAATAGGTACCTGTAGTCTGTGGGTGGGCACTGTGACCTAATTAACATTTGTTTGCATATGCTGCATAGTGGCAGTGTTACCAGGACACAGAGGAACAGATACACATGTGGGTACTTGCACAATGACCAAATGTCCCCTCCCACACCATCGTAGGTGGAGGACAACATGCAGACATACGGAGCATGCTGGTGTTGTATGGGCGCCTCCTCTGTCATTATGGATAGCCCTGGCAACTGTGGTGTCCGTAGGACACCTACCTTTTCCTTAATCACAGTCATTCTGACGAGGACTGTGTGCCGCTGAGTAAGAACTGTGTTAGGCAATGTTTGTATGCATTACCCTCAGGGAACACTACAAACAACTCTGACTACAGGTATAGGAAACCCAACCTTAGGTAGAAGCTTGTACTACACAGTTTTGGTAGTGTGTTGAGCAGCCAAGCTTATCACAAGAGGGGTCAATGTGAGCTCTAGGGGAGTTACACAGTTATTCACAGTGACACGTGTTCAAACAAACTCTTACACCCAAGGTTTCTTGAATAAACAATTATTAATTTATTTATTAGTCAGTTAGAATAAGCCTTCTTCATAAGAGAGCAATATAGAAGTAACACACAAATACACTTCAGTGCTGTACACTCTTAGTTTCTAAATCAGTAAATACCCTTTTGGGATGGCCCACAGACACAACAACCTACACCCTCAGGTGACCTCAATAGCTAGGGTCATGGGGACATTAATATCGTACTGTTGGTATTTAGAATACTCATAGAAATTGGTAAAAGGAAAAGGTTATTAGAACAATAAGAGACCACAAATATTCTTAAGTAGGTAAATACGTTTGGATCCACTAAGAAGAGTCATTCAGTAAACCAGGCTAAACCAAAGTAAATGGGCAACAGTCTTATATAGGATAAAGCACTTCTGGTAGGTAAGAAATGCATTTGCACAATGTTTTCAAAGTCTTTGAAGAAAAGAAGAATCAAATGTAGGGTCACAAGCTGATTAGACTTGTGATCAGGAGAAGATGCATGCAACTCTACCATGAGAGGTAAGTTCTCTCAGACTTTACAGTACCTTTATATTGAAGAAAAAGTCCAGCAGATTAATCCTGTTCCTGTGCAGCTCTGCAGATCTCACTGATCCTGGGCCTCAGTTGGGGCGACAAGAGGAGGTACTTCTGGGGACTCCTGCTCTGCAATGGGACAGTCACTGCTCGCAACCGGCAATCTTTGCAACAAGTGGCACTTCGGTGTTTCAGCTCCACGGGACTACCGAAAATAGTAACACTGTGGTTTCTGGTGTCGAGAACGACTTTCTTCACTTCTGGGGTCACGCTCTCCGTTTAGGGGGATCAGGCTCATTCAGTCCTGCTTCCTGGGAGCCGGAGAATCTTCCTGGAGCTCTTGGCTAACTTAAAAGCAACGCACATGATCTGGTGTTCCTCTCCCTGGCTATACGGTTTCCAGCAGCAACTCTGTGGAAATTCAACCAGTGCCAAGAAGGATGTCCAGTTGGCTTACTTTGGATTTGATTGGTCCTTGCAGGGGCTTCTCTGTCAAAATGCACAGCAGCAGGGCTTCATCAGGCTAACTAATGGTCCAGGAGCTGCAGCAGGTGCCCTCTTCAAGTTTTTCTTTGGTTCCTTTGTCCAGTGGTCGACTGCCTTCCAAGCCAAAAGCTTTGCCTTTTATTCAGTTCTCTCCCATTCATTCCAGCCTAGCTGTCAATCACCCAGCAGAGTGGCTGTCCTTACCGGACAGTCAGCCGGCCAATCACTACAGAGTGCATTTGGGTCTCCAAGAAGACTAAGCACAGGGAGTTTTGGTCACCTGCCTCACTTCCTGCATAATCCAGACACCCTGGAGCCAGAAGCGGGCTGCACTTGTGAATCCCGCCAAAGGCAAAGCGAACAATGGGACCAAACCTGGTTTGACGCGCAGAGTAAACATCAAAAAGGACCTTTCCACAAAGAAATGGCGAAAAAAGAAGACTGGGGCCATTTTGATAAAAATGGCACCATTGGGTGCTGTACTGCAGCTGCAAAAGCAGCCCGCGGTAAATGCACACCACTGTAGAAAAAATGAAACCACTGCCACCAGCCATTCAGTGAGAAAAGGGTAACATAAAAAAAATGTTACATGAGAAGCTAGACAGAATCATCAATGCAAAGTTCAGGCAAGGTTTCCTTCAACAAGACATTTCCTTTCTGGGGGGACGTATTTCCACAGCAAGATCATATTTAACAAACCAGGAAGAATGCTAAAACATGGGAATATACTTTCAAATAAACTGTTTACTTGTACATGATTCATAGTGCATGCACATGGTATATCCACTTTTAGTAAGTTTACAATTCAAATACTTAGCTTATGAAGAAAAACGTGTAATTTAAACACTACAATATACAACATTTAGAGGCCGATTCATGGAATAATTAGCGCGGCGCAAGTGGCCAAAAACGTGCGAATCGCAGTGGAATAGCGAAAATCGCAGTGCAAGTGCGAAAATCGCACGAAAAGCAGCGCACATCGATTCATGGAAGGCCGTGCGCGAGAAACCCATTGGATGTGCGATAATAAAGTGCGCGGCGCACGTTAGCGCACAGGCCATCTAACTGCGTGCGCCAGGTCACAGCGAAAATCGCACAGGCCACAGCGAAAATCGCACATAGCGCGGCGCACGCAACAAAAGTAGGCGGAACACGGGGCGTAACACTCGGAATGGGGAACAACTTGCCAAAATGTGGGCGTCACGGGGGAAGTACAGGGTACAAGTGCGCGGAACGCCCACACGCTCGCCTACAACACGTATTCATGGAATAGAATAGGGCAAAAAAGCGCACGCTCAAACCAGCGCACAGGCACAAACACGACCGCCACAAGAAAGCAGGCAGTAGCGTCTCTGCGCCTGTAAGAAATGTGCGCCAAAAGGTGCGCCAAAAAATAGCACCTATATACTGCCATGATGAATGTCCCATACTGTGGCCCTCCAGGACAAATGACGTGCAAAGGGGTACCCACAAACACGGACACCCGCTGACAAAAAATAGGTGTGCGTGTATACCGGGGTGCGCAGGAAGTCTCACACGCGAATTGGCAGGGCATGTGAATTCCAGGGGTTTGCGGGAAGTACCACATGCGATTTGTCAGGGTACGTGGATTACAGACGTGCGCGGGAAGTTCCACACGCGATTTGGCCGTGTACGTAGATTCCAGGGGTGCGCAGGAAGTTCCACACGCGATTTGGCCGGGTACGTGGATTTCAGTGGTGCGCGGGAAGTTCCACACGCGATTTGGCCGTGTACGTGGATTTCAGGGGTGCGCGGGAAGTACCACACGCGATTTGGCCGGGTACGTGGATTTCAGGGATGCGCGGAAAGTTCCACACGCAATTTGTCAGGGTACGTGGATTTCAGGGGTGCGCGGGAAGTTCCACACGAGATTTGGCCGTGTACGTGGATTTCAGGGGTGCGCGGGAAGTCCCACACGCGATTTGGCCGGGTAAGTGGATTTCAGGGGTGCGCGGGAAGTTCCACATGCTATTTGTCAGGGTACGTGGATTTCAGTTGTGCGCGGGAAATTCTACACGCAATTTGGCTGTGTGCTCCCAGGTATTCCCTGTACACCCTCCACGGCCCCTGCAGGCAGCCCACACCACAGGGGACTACCCTGCACACCTGCTCATGTCACCCAGCACCCCCACCCCCCAGCATCCAGGGGCACCCTCCACCAGGCCCCCACTCATGTCTCCCACCACCCCCACCCCCCCAGCCACCATGGACAGCCCCCACCAGGCCCCCACTCATGTCTCCCACCCACCCCCACCCCCCAGCCACCATGGGCAGCCTCCACCAGGCCCCCACTCATGTCTCCCACCCACCCCCACCCCCCAGCCACCATGGGCAGCCCCAGCAGGCCCCCACTCATGTCCCCTATCACCCCCACCCCCCAGCCACCAGGGGCACCCTCCACCAGACCCCCACTCATGTCTACCACCACCCCCACCCCCCAGCCACCAGGGGCAGCCCCCACCAGGCCCCCACTCATGTCTCCCACCCACCCCCACACCCCAGCCACCATGGGCAGCCCCCACCAGGCCCCCACTCATGTCCCCTATCACCCCCACCCCCCAGCCACCAGGGGCTCCCTCCACCAGGCCCCCACTCATGGCCCCTATCACCCCCACCCCCCCGCCACTAGGGGCAGCCTCCACCAGGCCCCCACTCATGTCTCCCACCACCCCCACCCCCCAGCCACCAGGGGCACCCTCCACCAGGCCCCCACTCATGTCTCCCACCACCCCCACCCCCCAGCCACCATGGCCAGCCCCCACCAGGCCCCCACTCATGTCTCCCACCCACCCCCACCCCCCAGCCACCATGGGCAGCCTCCACCAGGCCCCCACTCATGTCTCCCACCCACTCCCACCCCCCAGCCACCATGGGCAGCCCCAGCAGGCCCCCACTCATGTCCCCTATCACCCCCACCCCCCAGCCACCAGGGGCACCCTCCACCAGGCCCCCACTCATGTCTACCACCACCCCCACCCCCCAGCCACCAGGGGCAGCCCCCACCAGGCCCCACTCAGGTCTCCCACCCACCCCCACATCCCAGCCACCATGGGCAGCCCCCACCAGGCCCCCACTCATGGCCCCTATCACCCCCACCCCCCAGCCACCAGGGGCACCCTCCACCAGGCCCCCACTCATGTCTACCACCACCCCCACCCCCCAGCCACCAGGGGCAGCCCCCACCAGGCCCCACTCAGGTCTCCCACCCACCCCCACCCCCCAGCCACCAGGGGCACCCTCCACCAGGCCCCCACTCATGGCCCCTATCACCCCCACCCCCCCGCCACTAGGGGCAGCCTCCACCAGGCCCCCACTCATGTCTCCCACCACCCCCACCCCCCAGCCACCAGGGGCACCCTCCACCAGGCCCCCACTCATGTCTCCCACCACCCCCACCCCCCAGCCACCATGGCCAGCCCCCACCAGGCCCCCACTCATGTCTCCCACCCACCCCCACCCCCCAGCCACCATGGGCAGCCTCCACCAGGCCCCCACTCATGTCTCCCACCCACTCCCACCCCCCAGCCACCATGGGCAGCCCCAGCAGGCCCCCACTCATGTCCCCTATCACCCCCACCCCCCAGCCACCAGGGGCACCCTCCACCAGGCCCCCACTCATGTCTACCACCACCCCCACCCCCCAGCCACCAGGGGCAGCCCCCACCAGGCCCCACTCAGGTCTCCCACCCACCCCCACATCCCAGCCACCATGGGCAGCCCCCACCAGGCCCCCACTCAAGTCCCCTATCACCCCCACCCCCCAGCCACCAGGGGCACCCTCCACCAGGCCCCCACTCATGGCCCCTATCACCCCCACCCCCTCGCCACCAGGGGCAGCCTCCACCAGGCCCCCACTCATGTCTCCCACCACCCCCACCCCCCAGCCACCAGGGGCACCCTCCACCAGGCCCCCACTCATGTCCCCCTGCACCCCCACCCCCCAGCATCCAGGGGCACCCTCCACCAGGCCCCCACTAATGGCCCCTATCATCCCCACCCCCCCACCACCAGGGGCCGCCTCCACCAGGCCCCCACTCATGTCTCCCACCCACCCCCACCCCCCAGCCACCATGGGCAGCCCCCACCAGGCCCCCACTCATGTCCCCTATCACCCCCACCCCCCAGCCACCAGGGGCACCCTCCACCAGGCCCCCACTCATGTCTACCACTACCCCCACCCCCCAGCCACCAGGGGCAGCCCCCACCAGGCTCCCACTCATGTCTCCCACCACCCCCACCCCCCAGCCACCAGGGGCACCCTCCACCAGGCCCCCACTCCTGTCTCCCACCCACCCCCACCCCCCAGCCACCATGGGCAGCCCCCACCAGGCCCCCACTCATGTCCCCTATCACCCCCACCCCCCAGCCACCAGGGGCACCCTCCACCAGGCCCCCACTCATGTCTAACACCCACCCCCACCCCCCAGCCACCATGGGCAGCCCCCACCAGGCCCCCACTCATGTCCCCTATCACCCCCACCCCCCAGCCACCAGGGGCACCCTCCACCAGGCCCCCACTCATGTCTACCACCACCCCCACCCCCTAGCCACCAGGGGCAGCCCCCACCAGGCTCCCACTCATGTCTCCCACCCACCCCCACCACCCAGCCACCATGGGCAGCCCCCACCAGGCCCCCACTCATGTCTCCCACCCACCCCCACCCCCCAGCCACCATGGGCAGCCCCCAGCAGGCCCCCACTCATGTCCCCTATCACCCCCACCCCCCAGCCACCAGGGGCACCCTCCACCAGGCCCCCACTCATGGCCCCTATCACCCCCACCCCCCGCCACCAGGGGCAGCCTCCACCAGGCCCCCACTCATGTCTCCCACCACCCCCACCCCCCAGCCACCAGGGGCACCCTCCACCAGGCCCACACTCAAGTCCCCCTGCACCCCCACCCCCCAGCATCCAGGGGCACCCTCCACCAGGCCCCCACTCATGGCCCCTATCACCCCCACCCCCCCCGCCACCAGGGGCAGCCTCCACCAGGCCCCCACTCATGTCTCCCACCACCCCCACCCCCCCGCCACCAGGGGCAGCCTCCACCAGGCCCCCACTCATGTCTCCCACCCACCCCCACCCCCCAGCCACCATGGGCAGCCCCCACCAGGCCCCCACTCATGTCCCCTATCACCCCCACCCCCCAGCCACCAGGGGCACCCTCCACCAGGCCCCCACTCATGTCTACCACCACCCCCAGCCACCAGGGGCACCCTCCACCAGGCCCCCACTCATGTCTACCACCACTCCCACCCCCCAGCCACCAGGGGCAGCCCCCACCAGGCCCCCACTCATGTCTCCCACCACCCCCACCCCCCAGCCACCAGGGGCAGCCCCCACCAGGCCCCCACTCATGTCTCCCACCACCCCCACCCCCCAGCCACCAGGGGCAGCCCCCACCAGGCCCCCACTCATGTCCCCTATCACCCCCACCCCCCAGCCACCAGGGGCACCCTCCACCAGGCCCCCACTCATGGCCCCTATCACCCCCACCCCCCCGCCACCAGGGGCAGCCTCCACCAGGCCCCCACTCATGTCTCCCACCACCCCCACCCCCCAGCCACCAGGGGCACCCTCCACCAGGCCCCCACTCATGTCCCCCTGCACCCCCACCCCCCAGCATCCAGGGGCACCCTCCACCAGGCCCCCACTCATGGCCCCTATCACTCCCACCCCCCCGCCACCAGGGGCAGCCTCCACCAGGCCCCCACTCATGTCTCCCACCCACCCCCACCCCCCAGGCACCATGGGCAGCCCCCACCAGGCCCCCACTCATGTCCCCTATCACCCCCACCCCCCAGCCACCAGGGGCACCCTCCACCAGGCCCCCACTCATGTCTACCACCACCCCCACCCCCCAGCCACCAGGGGCAGCCCCCACCAGGCCCCCACTCATGTCTCCCACCACCCCCACCCCCCAGCCACCAGGGGCACCCTCTACCAGGCCCCCACTCATGTTTCCCACCCACCCCCACCCCCCAGCCACCATGGGGAGCCCCCACCAGGCCCCCACTCATGTCCCCTATCACCCCCACCCCCCAGCCACCAGGGGCACCCTCCACCAGGCCCCCACTCATGTCTCCCACCACCCCCACCCCTCAGCCACCATGGCCAGCCCCCACCAGGCCCCCACTCATGTCTCCCACCCACCCCCACCCCCCAGCCACCATGGGCAGCCTCCACCAGGCCCCCACTCATGTCTCCCACCCACCCCCACCCCCCAGCCACCATGGGCAGCCCCCACCAGGCCCCCACTCATGTCCCCTATCACCCCCACCCCCCAGCCACCAGGGGCACCCTCCACCAGGCCCCCACTGATGGCCCCTATCACCCCCACCCCCCGCCACCAGGGGCAGCCTCCACCAGGCCCCCACTCATGTCTCCCACCACCCCCACCCCCCAGCCACCAGGGGCACCCTCCACCAGGCCCCCACTCATGTCCCCCTGCACCCCAACCCCCCAGCATCCAGGGGCACCCTCCGCCAGGCCCCCACTCATGGCCCCGATCACCCCCACCCCCCGCCACCAGGGGCAGCCTCCACCAGGCCCCCACTCATGTCTCCCACCACCCCCACCCCCCCGCCACCAGGGGCAGCCTCCACCAGGCCCCCACTCATGTCTCCCACCCACCCCCACCTACCAGCCACCATGGGCAGCCCCCACCAGGCCCCCACTCATGTCCCCTATCACCCCCACCCCCCAGCCACCAGGGGCACCCTCCACCAGGCCCCCACTCATGTCTACCACCACCCCCACCCCCCAGCCACCAGGGGCACCCTCCACCACGCCCCCACTCATGTCTACCACCACCCCCACCCCCCAGCCACCAGGGGCAGCCCCCACCAGGCCCCCACTCATGTCTCCCACCACCCCCACACCCCAGCCACCAGGGGCAGCCCCCACCAGGCCCCCACTCATGTCTCCCACCACCCCCACCCCCCAGCCACCAGGGGCAGCCCCCACCAGGCCCACACTCATGTCTCCCACCACCCCCAACCCCCAGCCACCAGGGGCAGCCCCCACCAGGCCCCCTTTCATGTCTCCCACCCACCCCCACCCCCCAGCAGTGCAGGGGCAGCCTCTACCAGGCCCCCACTCATGTCTCCCACCACCCCCACCCCCCAGCCACCAGGGGCAGGCCCCACCAGGCCTCCACTCATGTCTCCCACCACCCCCACCCACCAGCAGTGCAGGGGCAGCCTCCACCAGGCCCCCACTCATGTCTCCCACCACCCCCAGCCACCAGGGGCAGCCTCCACCAGGCCCCCACTCATGTCTCCCACCACCCCCACCCCCCAGCAGTGCAGGGGCAGCCTCCACCAGGCCCCCACTCATGTCTCCCACCACCCCCACCCCCCAGCAGTGCAGGGGCAGCCTCCACCAGGCCCCCACTCATGTCTCCCACCACCCTCACCGCCCAGCCACCAGGGGCAGCCTCCACCAGGCCCCCACTCATGTCTCCCACCACCCCCACCCCCCAGCAGTGCAGGGGCAGCCTCCACCAGGCCCCCACTCATGTCTCCCACCACCCCCACACCCCAGCCACCAGGGGCACCCTCCACCAGGCCCCCACTCATGTCCCCCTGCACCCCCACCCCCCAGCATCCAGGTGCACCCTCCACCAGGCCTCCACTCATGGCCCCTATCACCCCCACCCCCCCGCCACCAGGGGCAGCCTCCACCAGGCCCCCACTCATGTCGCCCACCACCCCCACCCCCCCGCCACCAGGGGCAGCCTCCACAAGGCCCCCACTCATGTCTCCCACCCACCCCCACCCCCCAGCCACCATGGGCAGCCCCCACCAGGCCCCCACTCATGTCCCCTATCACCCCCACCCCCCAGCCACCAGGGGCACCCTCCACCAGGCCCCCACTCATGTCTACCACCACCCCCACCCCCCAGCCACCAGGGGCAGCCCCCACCAGGCCCCCACTCATGTCTCCCACCACCCCCACCCCCCCAGCCACCAGGGGCAGCCCCCACCAGGCCCGCACTCATGTCTCCCACCACCCCCACCCCCCAGCAGTGCAGGGGCAGCCTCCACCAGGCCCCCACACGTCTCCCACCACCCCCACCCCCCAGCCACCAGGGGCAGCCCCCACCAGGCCCCCACTCATGTCTCCCACCACCCCCATCCCCCAGCCACCAGGGGCAGCCCCCACCAGGCCCCCACTCATGTCTCCCACCACCCCCACTCCCCAGCCACCAGGGGCACCCTCCACCAGGCCCCCACTCATGTCTCCCACCCACCCCCACCCCCCAGCCACCATGGGCAGCCCCCACCAGGCCCCCACTCATGTCCCCTATCACCCCCACCCCCCAGCCACCAGGGGCACCCTCCACCAGGCCCCCACTCATGTCTCCCACCACCCCCACCCCTCAGCCACCATGGCCAGCCCCCATCAGGCCCCCACTCATGTCTCCCACAGACCCCCACCCCCCAGCCACCATGGGCAGCCCCCACCAGGCCCCCACTCATGTCCCCTATCACCCCCACCCCCCAGCCACCAGGGGCACCCTCCACCAGGCCTCCACTCATGTCTCCCAGAACCCCCACCCCTCAGCCACCATGGCCAGCCCCCATCAGGCCCCCACTCATGTCTCCCACCCACCCCCACCCACCAGCCACCATGGGCAGCCTCCACCAGGCCCCCACTCATGTCTCCCACCCACCCCCACCCCCCAGCCACCATGGGCAGCCCCCACCAGGCCCCCACTCATGTCCCCTATCACCCCCACCCCCCAGCCACCAGGGGCAGCCTCCACCAGGCCCCCACTCATGTCTCCCACCACCCCCACCCCCCAGCCACCAGGGGCACCCTCCACCAGGCCCCCACTCATGGCCCCTATCACCCCCACCCCCCCGCCACCAGGGGCAGCCTCCACCAGGCCCCCACTCATGTCTCCCACCACCCCCACCCCCCAGCCACCAGGGGCACCCTCCACCAGGCCCCCACTCATGTGCCCCTGCACCCCCACCCCCCAGCATCCAGGGGCACCCTCCACCAGGCCCCCACTCATGGCCCCTATCACCCCCACCCCCCCGCCACAAGGGGCAGCCTCCACCAGGCCCCCACTCATGTCTCCCACCACCCCCACCCCTCAGCCACCATGGTCAGCCCCCACCAGGCCCCCACTCATGTCTCCCACCCACCCCCACCCCCCAGCCACCATGGGCAGCCTCCACCAGGCCCCCACTCATGTCTCCCACCCACCCCCACCCCCCAGCCACCATGGGCAGCCCCCACCAGGCCCCCACTCATGTCCCCTATCACCCCCACCCCCCAGCCACCAGGGGCAGCCTCCACTAGGCCCCCACTCATGTCTCCCATCACCCCCACCTCTCAGCCACCAGGGGCACCCTCCACCAGGCCCCCACTCATGGCCCCTATCACACCCACCCCCCCGCCACCAGGGGCAGCCTCCACCAGGCCCGCACTCATGTCTCCCACCACCCCCACCCCCCAGCATTGCAGGGGCAGCCTCCACCAGGCCCCCACTCATGTCTCCCACCACCCCCATCCCCCAGCCACCAGGGGCAGCCCCCACCAGGCCCCCACTCATGTCTCCCACCACCCCCACTCCCCAGCCACCAGGGGCACCCTCCACCAGGCCCCCACTCATGTCTCCCACCCACCCCCACCCCCCAGCCACCATGGGTAGCCCCCACCAGGCCCCCACTCATGTCCCCTATCACCCCCACCCCCCAGCCACCAGGGGCACCCTCCACCAGGCCCCCACTCATGTCTCCCACCACCCCCACCCCTCAGCCACCATGGCCAGCCCCCATCAGGCCCCCACTCATGTCTCCCACCCACCCCCACCCCCCAGCTACCATGGGCAGCCCCCACCAGGCCCCCACTCATGTCCCCTATCACCCCCACCCCCCAGCCACCAGGGGCACCCTCCACCAGGCCCCCACTCATGTCTCCCACCACCCCCACCCCTCAGCCACCATGGCCAGCCCCCATCAGGCCCCCACTCATGTCTCCCACCCACCCCCACCCCCCAGCCACCATGGGCAGCCTCCACCAGGCCCCCACTCATGTCTCCCACCCACCCCCACCCCCCAGCCACCATGGGCAGCCCCCACCAGGCCCCCACTCATGTCCCCTATCACCCCCACCCCCCAGCCACCAGGGGCAGCCTCCACCAGGCCCCCACTCATGTCTCCCACCACCCCCACCCCCCAGCCACCAGGGGCACCCTCCACCAGGCCCCCACTCATGGCCCCTATCACCCCCACCCCCCCGCCACCAGGGGCAGCCTCCACCAGGCCCCCACTCATGTCTCCCACCACCCCCACCCCCCAGCCACAAGGGGCACCCTCCACCAGGCCCCCACTCATGTGCCCCTGCACCCCCACCCCCCAGCATCCAGGGGCACCCTCCACCAGGCCCCCACTCATGGCCCCTATCACCCCCACCCCCCCGCCACAAGGGGCAGCCTCCACCAGGCCCCCACTCATGTCTCCCACCACCCCCACCCCTCAGCCACCATGGTCAGCCCCCACCAGGCCCCCACTCATGTCTCCCACCCACCCCCACCCCCCAGCCACCATGGGCAGCCTCCACCAGGCCCCCACTCATGTCTCCCACCCACCCCCACCCCCCAGCCACCATGGGCAGCCCCCACCAGGCCCCCACTCATGTCCCCTATCACCCCCACCCCCCAGCCACCAGGGGCAGCCTCCACTAGGCCCCCACTCATGTCTCCCATCACCCCCACCTCTCAGCCACCAGGGGCACCCTCCACCAGGCCCCCACTCATGGCCCCTATCACCCCCACCCCCCCCGCCACCAGGGCCAGCCTCCACCAGGCCCGCACTCATGTCTCCCACCACCCCCACCCCCCAGCAGTGCAGGGGCAGCCTCCACCAGGCCCCCACTCATGTCTCCCACCACCCCCACCCCCCAGCCACCAGGGGCAGCCCCCACCAGGCCCCCACTCATGTCTCCCACCACCCCCATCCCCCAGCCACCAGGGGCAGCCCCCACCAGGCCCCCACTCATGTCTCCCACCACCCCCACTCCCCAGCCACCAGGGGCACCCTCCACCAGGCCCCCACTCATGTCTCCCACCCACCCCCACCCCCCAGCCACCATGGGCAGCCCCCACCAGGCCCCCACTCATGTCCCCTATCACCCCCACCCCCCAGCCACCAGGGGCACCCTCCACCAGGCCCCCACTCATGTCTCCCACCACCCCCACCCCTCAGCCACCATGGCCAACCCCCATCAGGCCCCCACTCATGTCTCCCACCCACCCCCACCCCCCAGCCACCATGGGCAGCCCCCACCAGGCCCCCACTCATGTCCCCTATCACCCCCACCCCCCAGCCACCAGGGGCACCCTCCACCAGGCCCCCACTCATGTCTCCCACCACCCCCACCCCTCAGCCACCATGGCCAGCCCCCATCAGGCCCCCACTCATGTCTCCCACCCACCCCCACCCCCCAGCCACCATGGGCAGCCTCCACCAGGCCCCCACTCATGTCTCCCACCCACCCCCACCCCCCAGCCACCATGGGCAGCCTCCACCAGGCCCCCACTCATGTCCCCTATCACCCCCACCCCCCAGCCACCAGGGGCAGCCTCCACCAGGCCCCCACTCATGTCTCCCACCACCCCCACCCCCCAGCCACCAGGGGCACCCTCCACCAGGCCCCCACTCATGGCCCCTATCACCCCCACCCCCCCGCCACCAGGGGCAGCCTCCACCAGGCCCCCACTCATGTCTCCCACCACCCCCACCCCCCAGCCACCAGGGGCACCCTCCACCAGGCCCCCACTCATGTGCCCCTGCACCCCCACCCCCCAGCATCCAGGGGCACCCTCCACCAGGCCCCCACTCATGGCCCCTATCACCCCCACCCCCCCGCCACAAGGGGCAGCCTCCACCAGGCCCCCACTCATGTCTCCCACCACCCCCACCCCTCAGCCACCATGGTCAGCCCCCACCAGGCCCCCACTCATGTCTCCCACCCACCCCCCAGCCACCATGGGCAGCCTCCACCAGGCCCCCACTCATGTCTCCCACCCACCCCCACCCCCCAGCCACCATGGGCAGCCCCCACCAGTCCCCCACTCATGTCCCCTATCACCCCCACCCCCCAGCCACCAGGGGCAGCCTCCACTAGGCCCCCACTCATGTCTCCCATCACCCCCACCTCTCAGCCACCAGGGGCACCCTCCACCAGGCCCCCACTCATGGCCCCTATCACCCCCACCCCCCCGCCACCAGGGGCAGCCTCCACCAGGCCCCCACTCATGTCTCCCACCACCCCCACCCCCCAGCCACCAGGGGCACCCTCCACCAGGCCCCCACTCATGTCCCCCTGCACCCCCACCCCCCAGCATCCAGGGGCACCCTCCACCAGGCCCCCACTCATGGCCCCTATCACCCCCACCCCCCGCCTCCAGGGGCAGCCTCCACCAGGCCCCCACTCATGTCTCACACCACCCCCACCCCCCCGCCACCAGGGGCAGCCTCCACCAGGCCCCCACTCATGTCCCCCTGCACCCAGGTCCTCACAATCACCAACCATGTGCGTAATGGTCAGCCTCCACAGCCAAAAGGCCCTACCAAGTAACCCATTCACCCACATGGAAATGAAAATTACATGTTACACCCTCAACGTACATAAAGCAAATGAACCCATGTCTGTCACACACAATGGTTGCAAATGAATTTGAAAACACCCAACATGACATGCATGAAACCAATGAGATGATACCACACAGTGAAGTATGAAAACAAAAATGTGTTAAAAAACATATGAATGCAAATGAAATGAAACAAACTACAATGCAAATGAAAAAAAGAAAAGGTGCATGTCCGTCCCAAAAAATGAAAAACACCAAATCCAAAAAAAATGTACTTCAAAGTCACATTAAAAATGAAATCAATCCGACAGAAAAAAAATAAAATCCAAACACCATTGCTCCATGGAGAAGAAAAAATAAAATTAAAAAATAAAACAATCCAATGAAGAACTATGTACAAAATATCCAAGGGTCCATGAGCCCAACTGAACAAAGGAAACCTACTAAAAACCCTAACAAAAAAGCAACTATATAAGCAACTATATACAAAAAGTGGAGCTGTGTCCGTCGACTCCAAATCATAAGAATAAACAAATGAAACCTAAAACTAAATAACTATATACAAAGGCGGCGGGCAACTCCAGCGGCTCACTCCGTAGTGTTCCGGGCCAGGGCATCATCAACCTCCTCGTCTATGTCCCGGAGGCGGTCCTGTTCCATGGCCCCGAGGGTCCGCAGGGACGACGCCATCTGCTCCTCCAACCCCCTGCGGATTGCCTCGAGGCACTCGGCCCGCCTCAGGGCCCTCCGCATGGAGTTCTCCGCCCTGACCATCGTGAGCCGCTCCTCTTCCACCCGCCGCCGCTCCGCACCTATCTGCTGGCCCAACCGCAGCCACACGGAAGACACTTCCTGTCCTGGGTCCTCCTGCCCTCCGGCCGATGCCTGCCCCTCCGATGTTGATGGCCCCGAGCCATGATGCCTCCCACGTTGACTCTGCTGCTGCCTCCGACGCAACTGCCTCTGCCAGCACGACGGCATCCAGGCTGATGGAATCCACCGACGCCGTCGTGCACGTGCCCTGCCTGATGATGCCGGCACATCCTCCATCTGCTGGGGTACAGTTGCTGTGGTGTCCACCCCTGCTTGACCTCCGACTCCCGACTGTGTCAGGGATGGGATCCCCACCGAGCTGGCTGCATAGGTCAGGGCAGGTCCACAGTGGGCCCTGGTGGCATCTGGGCCGGAAGACGGCAAGGAGAACGACTGGCGTATAGCCTCCACAGAGGAGGAGAGGGCCGCCAGATTGGCCGACACATGCAGGAAACCCCCGAACATGGAAGATCCCAATTGGGCCACGTCGGCACGGTGCTCTTCGTGATGATGTGCGTGCTCCTCCCGGGAAGCACGCACGTCATCACGAATTGCACCCGCACGCATCGCAACCCCAATCAGGACCTTCTCCATACGGACACGGGTCCCCTCGTCCGCAGGTGGAGGGGAGTCAGGTGACATGGACATCCCCTCTACCTGCGGACGGGCCTGGGACGGGGCAACCCTGCTGGTGCATGGTGGTGCACTCACAGGGTCAGGGACAGCGACATGCACAGGCCCCTCCACGGTGACCTGTGCTGCCTCCTGCCCCTGGCCCTGGACTGCACCACTTACACCAGCAGGGATGCCCCCACCAGGCCCAATGTGTGCCCCTGTGGCGGCCTCCTCCTCCTCTGTGGAAACCACCAACCTGGATGGCTCCTCACCGTCTTCCACCGTAGCAGGCCCCTGTGGGGGCTCACCCACCCCTTCCGCTGCAGCCGTGGGGGCATCCCCGCCGCCTTGCTCCACAGCGCCGTCTCCGCCCTCTTCTTCACTAGCCGCTGCGTAGAGGGAGACAAAGAACACAAGCATCAGGGTACTGTACAATGGTCCCCTAGACAGGAAGCAATAGCAGATGAGTACCACTGTCAAAGTACACTTCCATCATGTCCCTCCACAACACATGGGTCAGTCCAGGCAAAACACACACAGTAACAGGCATGGTGCATGCCATGGACATTTCCATACATGTCCAATGGACTCTTGAAACATACAATGATATGGAACTCACATGCATCATGGGTCATGCCTATCACATGCACTCACTTCACCTCAGTCACATCCATCTGGCCCCATACACCCCAAACACAGCGGATACAAGGGTAACTAGGCTGCATCAGTGAATCTGTGCATTGTCACACACATGTGTCATGCATCCATGGCATGCACAAGACACAGACACGCAGGTCAGGCACACAGACATGGCTACCATATATATACCTGCCATCAGCACCCATCACTCACCCCCACACATGTCCAGGAACAGAGACTGTCATGCTCTCATGTCTAAAATCTGCATAGGGCTCCCCATGTGGCATTTAAACACATGCAACAACCATGTGGTTCACACATCACTGGTCGCACATGCATTACCATGATGTCCCTGCACACATACATGCATACATGGCCTATGTCACACATACAGGCAAGTATCAGAGAACCAGCACACCGCAACATGCCCTGTCTCACACAGCAATGCTTGGACACTTACCGCTCAACTCCAGACGAGTCTCCCTCTCAAGGATCTGGGCGTGGAGCGCTGGGCGTACGCGTTCCAGGTTCCTCATCTGGATGGAACTCATGCGGCCCCGGCCCCCCTCCACGAGGTGCCGGGCCTTCACGAGGGTCCTGGACCTCAAGTCCTCCCAGCGCTTCTTTATCTTCTGGACGTCGCGGGTTGCCACCCCCTCCGCGTTGATGGCAACCACACAGTCGGCCCAGATCCTCTCCCGTCCTTCCTTGCTGGCGCGGGACGATCCAAAGAGGGCATCATACTGCCCCAGGACATGCTCCACCAGGACACCAACTTCGGTGGCAGTGAAGCTGGTGCCCCTCTGCCCCTCTGGCCTGGGGTTGCCACTGGTGCCAGATGTGGAAGTGCCCGACATGGCAACCCCAGAGGCAGGTGTGGGTGGGCAACTGGGTCCTGGGGCTGGGCTGTGGAGCGATGTAATCCCAGTCGGGAGTCTTCAGTTCCAGCAGGGGTGGACACAGCAACTGGACCCCTGCAGATGGCTGATGTGCAGGCACCAAATGGCAGGGCACGGTGGCAGCAGGCAGGCAGGCAGGCAGCAGCAGATGGCACGTGGGAGGCTGCTCGGGGCACTGGGGGGCAGTAATTCGGCCTTCTGGGCAGGAGCGTGGTCTTCCGTGTGTTTTCGCGTGGCCAGCTTGATACGGAGTGATTTGGCACGTGAAAATCCTGCACGTCAGCGTGAAATTCGAGGAAAGGCCCTTAGCGCGTAAGCGCGTCAGCACGCATACGCGATTCTATTGGACCAAAGGCCCTCAGCGCGTAAGCACGTCTGTGATGTGACCCGCACGGGTGTTTCCCACACAGCACGTGATGACAGAGCACACGTGGAAAAACTGCACGTCAGAGTGTCATCGCGTGTAATTGGACAGCACGTCAGAGTGTCATCGCGTGTAATTGGACAAAAGTGCGCGTACACGCGATTGGCCTATGTACGTGTATATCAGGGGTGCGCGGGCGCTTACACACGCAAGTACGTCAGCGCACCTGTATCCCGGGGTGCGCGGGAATTTCCACACGCTATTGGACTGGGTACTGGATTTCAGGGGTGCGCGGGTCACACGCTCGCCTACAACACGTGCAACGCATACATTTGCACGCTAACAAAAAAACAAGCTCAGACCCAGGATGAACATACCGTTCCTAGCAGCAGTGGACGTGGGCTACCAAAGGAGGAGGAGGAGGATAGTCAGGGCCAGAATATTCACACCCAGAACCAGCCTTTTCGGGATGCCTGATGACCAGGTGTATGGGAGGTACAGGTTTCCACCACACATAATACTGGACCTGGTGAGTGAGTGGGAGGATGACCTCACATCACCCACCCTGTGCTCCCAAGCACTCAGCCCCCTGGAGAAGGTCCTCAATGTACTGCACTTCTTAGCCACTGGATCATTTCAGCGGACAAGTGCCATAGTGGGTGGGGTATCACAGGCCACCCAGTCACGCTGCCTACACCAGGTCTTGAACATCATCACTGCACGCCCATCAGTCCGCAGGCACATATACCTGCCCAGAACACCTGCAGAAAGGCATGCTGCCGCCCTGGATTTTTACGGTGTGGCACGATTCCCCAAAGTGCTAGGTGCCATCGACTGCACCCATGTGGCTCTACGTCCCCCCAGGGCATCAGAGCACATCTATAGGAACCGCAAGCACTGGCATTCCATCAACGTGCAGGTAGTATGTAATGCCAAGGGAATCATCACCTCAGTATATGCCAAATATCCCGGGTCCACCCACGACAGCTTCATTTACCGAATGTCCACCCTAAGCCGGGACCTAGAAGCTGGGCGGCATGGCGGTACATGGCTGCTTGGTGAGTATGAATGCCACTGCACATGCATGCATGTCAGATACTGAGCAAGGTCACAACCCCACCAATGATACCAATCACCACCTCCACAGGGGACAGTGCCTACCCTCTCAGCCCCCACATGATGACGCCAATTCGGAACCCCACCACGCCACCCCAGGTAAGATATAACACAGCCCACATTACAACCCGGGGCATAGTGGAGCGCACATTCGGCGTGCTAAAGTCACGCTTTCGCTCCCTTGACCGTTCTGGCGGGCAGCTGTTGTACGTCCCACAGTAGTGTGCAGGATCATAGTGGCAGCATGTGTCCTGCACAACGTTGCAACACGCCGGGGCCTGGCCGTGGACATGGTGGTGGCCCCACATCCCCAACCACATGCACAGCCGCTGCGCATGGGAGGGGAACGGGCACGGGGGGAGGCAGCCCGTACACAGCTAGTGGCTAATTACTTCACATAGAAATCACACCCCTGTGGAGTGCACGCTGCCCTGGCACATTCCATCTGACAATCAATGATGACTCAACCTGACACTGATCCTGAATGTCTGGAGAATCAACCGTGAAAAGCATATCAGCCTGAGATTGTTCACCTGGCAGTGTTACAATGTGTGCATCCCTACCCACACAGACACCACCAATGCAGTTTTGTGAAGAAACACATTCAAGCAGCTAAAATGAATACCCACTTGCAAAATGCAACAAGAGGACAGTGCCATGTCAGCCAACCCATCCCCAGCACCGCCACACGACACACCGTGCCATGTCATGCTATTTGCAGGTAAACAAAGTAATCCCCACAACATGACACTAGTGTCACAATGTACAGTGTCCCTAATTGAAACTTGCAACACCTGAAATGCTCACAGTAATGCAGGACCAACAACAAACTTGAGCAGGTACTACCATTAACATGACATCACAAATGTAATAAATTAGTAGTCTCACCACCTGGAAATGCCTGCACTCCCACCACTACCAACTGTGCAGTGTTGGCGCCATGTAGAGTTGTAGGTGCACTGCTGCCAACATGGACCCCATCTCCAAACTAGAGGGCCTTGTGTAGACATGAGGAAGGGACCTGCAAATTGGGAGGTAGACACAGATGATGAGTTACACATCAATGCAACATGCAGTGTACAACACAACAGCAATATGCACTAGGAATGTATACACAGTATTGACTAGACTACCCACACATGTAGTGGGAGTCCAATGTCACCATGTACGTCAATGTCACTTGGGCACACCCTTTGCAAGCCCATGGAAACGGGAAGCAGGAGGGGTGTGTGTGACTCAAACCCAAGCATCTGAACCAAATACATGACAAGCCTGCATGTGCCCAGCCACAATGCAGCGTATGCCCACAGGAACCACGGAAGGCAACAAATTGTCCCAAAAAAATTGGGAAAAAAATAATTAAAAATAAAAATAAAAATAAAAATAAAAAAAATAAAAAAATGGCCATTGATGGGCCCGGGGGGGTTGGGGAGGCCACCCTGGAGGTCCGAGGACAGAGTGCACACCAAAACCCACCTGTGTGGATCCTGGGGAAAAAAAACACCTCCATGGGCTCATGGCCCACACGGCTACCCTATTGTGGGAGTATCACTGCTGTCGCTATTATCACCCTGTGCAGCTGCATCCGGAGGTGGTTGCACTATGGGAGGCAGCCCACGCAAGGCCCTAGTCTGCTCCTCCATGGCTGCAAGCATGCGGGTGTGGTAGGTCTCGTTCTGGAGGATGAGTGTGCGGAGGTCCCCATGCAACAACTCACGGGATGCCCGGACCTCTGCCCTCGTTGCCTGCATCTCAGCTGAGAGCGTACGGGTGAGACGCTCCAGCTGCTGTTCTGTCCTTTGGTGTGTTGAAGCCTCAAGCTCAACAAGAGTCGTCCTGAGGTGAAGGAGCTCCTGCCTCAGGGCTTCCCTGTGGCCCTGGGACTCTATGGAGATGGCCTCCTGCAGAGTCGCCAGTGCCGCCCACCTGTCCCTGTTGGACGCCAACATGTCCTCCCTGTGTGACTGGCAGATGGAGTCGGTTGCCTGCTGTAGTCGCTCCTTCAGCCTTTCAGGGGGGACAATGGAAGTGGCCACCCTATCCATGGCCTGAGCCATCATCTCGGATGATGCTGCCTGTTGGGTTGCCATACCGTAAATGGATTGCTCCCATGCGGTATTGCCAGGTGGCGTACGGCCACCACGTCGGCGGGCACCACACCTGTCTGGGGCAAGGCGAACTGCGCCTTGCTGTGCCGGCACTGCCTGAGGCTGCAGGACTGCATTCCCCCTCTGATCTGCTGGCCCAGGAACAGGATCAGATGTCGCGGAGTGTGACCCTGCATCCGTAACCACCAAAGGCGTAGCTGCCAACACTGACATCCCCATTGAGGGTTCTGACCCTGGTGCAGGTGGGTGGGACAGAACAGAATCCCTCCCTGGAACACTCACCTGCGACGGCACGTAGGTCTCATCATCCGAATCAACACCTGAGTACAGCTCGGGGGAGGTGCAGCCAGAGACACCCCTTGAGAGCACGACCTGCAGCACTTGTGGGTTCTCACCCACCACCACACCACGTCCCTCACTGGTGGTTGGTCGGCCCTCGGACCCCTCCTGGGTCTGCACCATCTCCACAACCCCAGCAGTATCAGGTGCGTCTTCCCCTGCAAAGACATAAAAACAAAGAAATGGAAACAGGCATTAGCACCATGGCACACAATGAGGGCTGAGAAGCAAGAGAACCAGTACTTGATTGACACAAGTCCCACATGACTAAAACCCTCCCATGCATGCACCCTCACTGCGTATGAAGGGGAGGCAAATGGCACACATTGATGACACCAAGATGGAAGATGAACACATTTTCTGCATGCTGCCTGGCAGTGGCATCACACATTGGCCTGTGATTGCCAGGTGAAACACACATGCCATCACACATATGGCATGTACCATTGCTATTGAGTGAAGATGGAGAGGAGGGCAGCACCTATTCATTCAGTCCAGTTCCCGCATGTAATAGCATTTCTAATTCAAACAGGTCAGATTTTTCTCCTGGAGCTGCCAGTCCAAAATGGTCCAATTGCACAGGGACATGTGTGAACAAATGATATCCAGGTAACAAAGTCACTCCACTTTACCATAGCCATGTCAGACATGTGACTAGAGGACTGTGAAATGCCTACTAAAAGTGGTGGAATGCAAACAATCTGACTGAATGAACAGTGAAAAATAAGCAACAATGTTGTGGCAAGGTGACACTTCAAGGGCAACTGGCGTGCAGTTGGGCTAGATGTCTACTGTTGGTAGAAGGGATACTGCTATGGCCAAATGCAGCTGCGCAGGATGTATTGCATGAAGCACATGGCTGACCCATACGACTCAGGCGCACACACTCTCACCTGGCACACAAACAGAAGCCCTCACACACACACCATGCACATGGATGACACACACATGCATGTGCACTCACCGGACAATGCCTCGTAATCAGGCAGATCTCCCACGCCTTGGATCTGTTCCTCCGTGACGTAGGTCCCAGCGACTGACTCATGTGGAGTGAGTTCCATGTCTACTACTGGAGACCCACCTCCAGTCACTAGAGTTGCGGCATGACTTGAGGCCAGCTTACTCTTTGCCCTGCGCTTTAGGTCATTCCAGCGCTTATAGCAATCATTGGCTGTGCGCCTCACGATTCCAAGGGCACTTACGATGTCCGCAATGGTCTGCCAGTGTGCCTGGCGTTGTGCAGGTGTGGTCTTGGATCCTGCAACAATGACCATCTCGTTATCATGTGTGGACACATACTCGACAAGTGCATTCAGTTCGTCATCCGTGAAGCTGGGCTTCCTCGATGGGCCGGACTGTGTAGCCGTGTCTGGGGCATCAGCCTGTGCCGGGCGAGCACTCTTCCTCTTCCGCTTGGAAGGTGGTGGTGATCCTGAGTGTCCTGCGCCGCTCTGGACACTAGGGGCAGGAGCCCTGGTGGACTCTGTATCAGGAGTGTGGGATTGCACACTCAGCATGGGAGTTGGTGCAGGCATTGGCTCAAGTGTAATGGTGTCAGGGGGAATGTCAGCAGGATGGACTAGGACCGACACTGTCCTGGCTGGGTGTGTGAGAGCTGGGGTGGATGGAGCCGCAGCTGCCCCTGCAGCCTCTCCGCCCTGACTACTTGGGGCAGCAGATGACCTTGCTGCCCCAGATGCACGTGGCATGATGACATCAACGTGCACCAGCGCACGTGTCATAGGCCTGCTGACCTGGAAGTCAGCCATGGAGTCAGCCAGGTCTGGTGCCACAATGGGCTGGTCCAACAAGGGCTGAGCATGGATGGTGTCAGCCACATCAGCCTCAACGGGAGGGGGGGGGGATTATGGGTGCCCTTGACTGGTCCTCCACACATGGGGGGACAGGCTCACCCTGCAAGTAACGACCACGTCCCCTACCGAATCCACCACGGCCACCACTTGTGGCTCTTCCACCTTTGCCACCCTTACGGAATCCTCGCCTCCCAGCCATGGCACTGATGTTAATGTGCGTATGGGAGTGGCTGTAAACTATTGTCCTGGGCAATTGGGGGTCAAAGGGGTTGGGTACCAGATGGTAATTGTACCCTAGTGCTCTAGCAAGGCTGAATGTAACCCCTGGGGAAAGATGACGGGTCACGCTAAGCACAGGAGCCCCAAAAAAGGGAGATGACGTGCATGCAACCCCTCCTAGACCACGTGTGCAGAAAGAAAAACCTGCACTACGCTGTGGCACCCAGTAACACAAGAATGAACGTATGCGTGTCACACGCAGCCTAGAATGACCTCTGAAGGGGTAGGCGACACACGGGGCAAGCACAGATGTTAGATACGTGCGTGTCTCACCGTCTGCCAAGTAAAAGAGTGTGAAAAAGGAGCGCGTTTGGTTGGCAACACCCCCGCCAAAAGAAGATTTGTACGCTGTCTGAGGAGACAGGACAACAGTAGAAGGGAACACTGTTTGAGGGAACAGGCCCAGGTAAACCAGTAAAAGAGAAAAAAGAGAAAAAGCTGTCAGAGGTAACAGGGAATACGAACTTGAAACGCCGTGAAGTAAATCGCGTGTAAAACGACAAGAAGTACAGAATTCACCCACTCGCTCTCCACGAAAAGCACGTACAAGGAAATGGTGTTCTACACGTATCATTTATACAGGCCCACTCGTCCAGCGTCACTTACGCGGCGTGTACGCGCTAGGGCCATTTCCACCAATTACACGCTTTGTCACTGCCGCGTGTACGCGCTAGGCCCATTCCCACCAATTACACGCTTTGACACTCGGACGTGTCTTTCATTTTTTTAACACGCAACATTTTCAAACGTGTGCCCAATTCAACGTGCACGTGACTTCATAGACGCGCATACGCTGGCGACGCCTTTACGCGCTAAGGGCCTTTGGTCCAATGACATCGCATATGCGTGCTGCCGTGCATACGCGCATGGCCCTTTCCTCGTATTGCACGCGGACGTGCAGTTTTTCACGCGCGCTGAAATGCGCATGCACGTCTGTACGCGTCACGTCACAGGGGCGCTTGCGCTTGAGGGGCCTTCTGTCCAATGAAAATGCGTATGCGTGCAGACGCGCTTACGCGCTAAGGGCCTTTCCTCGAATTACACGCTGACGTGCAGATTTTTCACGTGCCAAATCACTCCGTATCAAGCTGGCCACGCGTATGCACACGGAAGACCACGCTCCTGCCCAGAAGGCCGAACTACTGCCCCCCAGAGCCCCGAGCACGCTCCCACCTGTCATCTGCTGCTGCCTGACTGCCTGTTGCCCACGTGCACTGACATTTGCTGCCTGCACATCAGCCAGGGGTGCTGTTGCTGTGACCACCCCTGCTGGAACCGAAGACTCCCGACTGGGATTACATCGCTCCACAGCCCAGCCCCAGGACCCAGTTGCCCACCCACTCCTGCCTCTGGGGTTGTCATGTTGGGGCAAACACCATCTGTGACCACTGACAACCCCCGGCCAGAGAGGCAGAGGGGCACCAGCTTCAGTGCCACCGAAGTTGGTGTCCTGGTGGAGCAAGTCCTGGGGCAGTATGATGCCCTCTTCGGATGTTCCCGCGCCTACAAGGAAGGACGGACTCGGATCTGGACTGACATCGTGACTGCCATCAACGTGGAGGGGGTGGCAGTCCGCGACTTACAACATGTCAGGAAGCGCTGGGAGGACTTCAGGTCCAGGACCCTGAACAAGGCCCGGCGCCTCTTGAAGGCAGCGGATGCCAAGGGGTGCCGGGGCCACTTGTCGGAAGAACAGATGAGGGTCCTGGAACGCATATCCCCAGCGCTCCACGTCCAGGTCCTAGAGAAGCAGACCCGTCTGGAGTCGAGCGGTGAGTGTACATGCATCCTGATTGTGAGCAGTGCGTGTGGTGATTATTCGGTAGTGTGCAGGTTGCACATCTGTTTGTATGGGGTTGAGTATGGCTGGGGGTGTACAGGGATGTGGGGCTGACACATGCGAGGGCTGTAATGTGTGAGACATGGATGGTGCTTGTGTGTGTAGGCTTGCATGCCAAATGCAGTTGTGTGGGCACACATGTTTGGATGAATGTGTATGTAAGTAGACATGTCCGTGATGTCACGCATGTATGTTGTTTTCGGCTGCATGTATCAGCACTGTGTACATGTGCATGTGTGTGTATTTGACAAGGGTGCAACAGTGATGCAACATGGATGCATGTGACAGCGGTATGTGGAAGCCTGATTGGCAGATGTGACATGGATGCCCGTCTGAACAGTGCGACACTTGGCAGAGGTGTACACATGCATGCAAGTGTGGTGGTGTGTGTACATGTGTGGTGCACTTCCTGTGTTGCATGTGATGTCGGGCTCACCTTTGGCTGCTCATGCTGTTGTATGTGTAGGGATGGTGGTGGCAGTTGCGATATGGCTGTGGTATGGCTCATGTGTGCGAGTTGTAATGACATGTGTGTTGGGGATTGTGATGACATGTCTGAGGTTTGCCAATGCCATTCATGTGCAACTGTCATGTGTGTATGTGTCCATTGTACAGTGCCCTGATGCCTGTGTTTTGTTTCTCCCTGTCTGCAGCGTCAACTGATGAAGAGGGCGGAGAAGGTGCTGTGGAGCACAGCGGCGGGTATCCGACCGCCAGCCGGAGACGCAAGGCCCGGCTCCCCTCCCGTGTTGTCATCTCGTCGGGGAGTGAGGAGTCCGGTGCCGCGTCCCAGGCCGCAGCTGCCGGGGGGAGGTCCAAGAGGCGGAGGTTGGAGTTGGACTCCTCGGCAGCAGAAGGGGCAGCTGGGACCCCACAGGGCCCAACAGGGGAAGATGGCACGGAGTCATCCAGGTTGGTGGGGGGTTTGGTGGAGGAGGAGGCCGTGCAAGCACCAGAGACGGGGTCTGGAGGTGGGGATCCCTCTGGTGCTAGTGGTGCAGTGCAGGACCAGGGACAGGAGGCAGCACAGGCCGCCGCGGAGGTGCCTGTGTGCAATCCTGTCCCCGATCCTGTCCCTGCATCATCTTGCACCAGCAGGGATGCCTACGTCCAGACCCGTTTTCAGGCAGGGGATGAGCTGACATCAACTGGCCTTCCTCTGCCTGCGGACGTGGCTATCCAGGTCCTGGTTGAGCCTGTCCTGGCTGGTGTGGCGTTGCGTCAACGGGCCATGCGAGGTGACCTGCAGTCTTTTCATGGAGAGACTGCACGTCATCTCGAATGGCTCGTTGACCACGTCAGCCTGCTGGGACAGGTCACCCAGGCCGGATTCCTCCGTCTGGTGGGGCTTGCTCTGACCCTCTCCTCAACTGGACCCCCTACGTGCCAGTCGTCCTCTGTGCCATCTTGCCACCCATCAGTCACCTGGGTGCCCTGTGGAGCTGCCTCTGACGGTGCGGCCAGGCTGGTGGAGGAGGCATCCCTGCCACAGTCGGGAGTCGGACGTCCAGCAGGGGTGGCCACATCTACGACTGCACCCCAGCCGGCGGAGGATGTGCAGGCAGCAGGAGGCAGTGCACGGGCAGAGGCAGAGCAGCAGCAGCAACATGGTGGGAGCCATGAAGGCTCGGGGCCTTCGACATCGGAGGGGCAGGCATCGGCCCGAGGGCAGGAGGACCCAGGACAGAGAGTGTCTTCCGTGTGGCAGCGGTTGGGCCACGCCATAGATGCGGAGCGGCAGCGGGCGGAAGAGGCGCGGCTCACAATGGTCAGGGCGGAGAACTCCATGCGGAGGGCCCTGAGGCGGGCCGAGTGCCTCGAGGCAACCCACAGGGGGTTGGAGGAGGACACAGTGTCGTCACTGCGGACCCTTGGGTCCATGGAACAGGACCGCCTCCGGGACATCGAACAGGAGTTCGATGATGCCCTGGCCCGGAACACCACGGAGTGAGCCGCTGGACTTGCCCGCCGCCTTTGTATATAGTTCTTTAGTTTTAGGTTTCCTTTGTTTGTTCTTATGATTTGGAGTCGACGGACACTGCTCCACTTTTTGTATATAGTTGCATTTTAGTTAGGGTTTTTTGTAGGTTTCCTTTGTTCAGTTGGGCTCATGGACCCTTGGAAGTTTTGTACATAGTTCTTAATTGGATTAATTTTATTTTTCATTTGACTTTGGACAACATTTTTTTGGATTAGGATTTGGTGTTTTTATTTTTTTAAACGGACATGCAGCTTATCTTTTTGTCATTGCCATTGTAGTTTGTTTCACTTCTTTTGATTTCTTATTTTTTTTAATACAATTTTGTTTTCATACTTCACTGTGTGGTATCATCTCATTGGTTTCATGCATGTCATGTTGGGTGTTTTCCCATTCAATTGCAACCATTGTGTGTGACGGACATGGGTTCATTAGCTTTATGAACATTGGGGGTGTAACATGTAATTTCCATTTGCATGTGGGTGAATGGGTTACTTGGTAGGGCTTTTTGGCTGTGGAGGCTGACCATAACGCACATGATTGGGGATTGTGAGGACCTGGTGGAGGCTGCCCATAGTGGCTGGGGGGTGGGGGTGGTGGGAGACATGAGTGGGGGCCTGGTGGAGGGTGCCCCTGGTGGCTGGGGGGTGGGGGTGCAGGGGGACATGAGTGGGGGCCTGGTGGAGGGTGCCCCTGGTGGCTGGGGGGTGGGGGTGATAGGGGCCATGGGTGGGGGCCTGGTGGAGGGTGCCCCTGGATGCTGGGGGGTGGGGTGCAGGGGGACATGAGTGGGGGCCTGGTGGAGGCTGCCCCTGCACTGCTGGGGGGTGGGGGTGGTGGGAGACATGAGTGGGGGCCTGGTGGAGGGTGCCCCTGGTGGCTGGGTGGTGGGGGTGGTGGGAGACATGAGTATGGGCCTGGTGGAGGGTGCCCCTGCACTGCTGGGGGGTGGGGGTGGTGGGAGACATGAGTGGGGGCCTGGTGGAGGGTGCCCCTGCACTGCTGGGGGGTGGGGGTGGTGGGAGACATGAGTGGGGGCCTGGTGGAGGGTGCCCCTGCACTGCTGGGGGGTGGGGGTGGTGGGAGACATGAGTGGGGGCCTGGTGGAGGCTGCCCCTGCGCTGCTGGGGGGTGGGGGTGGTGGGAGACATGGGTGGGGGCCTGGTGGAGGGTGCCCCTGGTGGCTGGGTGGTGGGGGTGGTGGGAGACATGAGTGGGGGCCTGGTGGAGGGTGCCCCTGGTGGCTGGGGCGTGGGGGTGGTGGGAGACATGAGTGGGGGCCTGGTGGAGGGTGCCCCTGGTGGCTGGGTGGTGGGGGTGGTGGGAGACATGAGTGTGGGCCTGGTGGAGGGTGCCCCTGCACTGCTGGGGGGTGGGGGTGGTGGGAGACATGAGTGGGGGCCTGGTGGAGGGTGCCCCTGGTGGCTGGGGGTGGGGGTGATAGGGGCCATGGGTGGGGGCCTGGTGGAGGGTGCCCCTGGATGCTGGGGGGTGGGGGTGCAGGGGGACATGAGTGGGGGCCTGGTGGAGGCTGCCCCTGCACTGCTGGGGGGTGGGGGTGGTGGGAGACATGGGTGGGGGCCTGGTGGAGGGTGCCCCTGGTGGCTGGGTGGTGGGAGACATGAGTGGGGGCCTGGTGGAGGGTGCCCCTGGTGGCTGAGGGGTGGGAGTGGTGGGAGACATGAGTGGGGGCCTGGTGGAGGGTGCCCCTGGTGGCTGGGTGGTGGGGGTGGTGGGAGACATGAGTGTGGGCCTGGTGGAGGGTGCCCCTGCACTGCTGGGGGGTGGGGGTGGTGGGAGACATGAGTGGGGGCCTGGTGGACGGTGCCCCTGCACTGTTGGGAGGTGGGGGTGGTGGGAGACATGAGTGTGGGCCTGGTGGAGGGTGCTCCTGCACTGCTGGGGGGTGGGGGTTGTGGGAGACATGAGTGGGGGCCTGGTGGAGGCTGCCCCTGCACTGCTGGGGGGTGGGGGTGGTGGGAGACATGAGTGGGGGCCTGGTGGAGGCTGCCCCTGGTGGCTGGGGGGTGGGGGTGGTGGGAGACATGAGTGGGTGCCTGGTGGAGGCTGCCCCTGCACTGCTGGGGGGTGGGGGTGGTGGGAGACATGCATTGTTGATCAGTAGTGCAAGGTGACATGTGGGTTGGCTGGGGGGCATTCCCATGGTGGATGGGCCACCTGCGGGACATGAGCAGGGGTGCAGGGTAGTCCCCCGTGGTGTGGGCTGCCTGCAGGGGCAGTGGAGGTTGTGGAGCGTACACCTGGGAGGACCCACACGGCCAATTCACGTGTAGTACTCCCCAGAACCCCTGAAATACACATACCCTGCTGAAATCGCGTGTGGAACTTCCCATGCACCCCTGAAATACACGTACCCTGCTGAAATCGCGTGTGGAACTTCCCGCGCACCCATGGAATACACGTACCCTGCTCGCACTGGGCCAATCGCGTGTGGAACTTCCCGCGCACCCCTGGAATACACATACCCTGCTGAAATCGCGTGTGGTACTTCCCGCGCACCCATGGAATACACGTACCCTGCTCGCACTGGCCCAATCGCGTGTGGAACTTCCCGCGCACCCCTGAAATACACGTACCCTGCTGAAATCGCGTGTGGAACTTCCCGCGCACCCCTGGAATACACGTACCCTGCTGAAATCGCGTGTGGAACTTCCCGCGCCCCGATGGAATACACATACCCTGCTCGCACTGGGCCAATCGCGTGTGGAACTTCCCGCGCACCCCTGAAATACACGTACCCTGCTGGAATCGCGTGTGGAACTTCCCGCGCACCACTGGAATACACGTACCCTGCTGAAATCGCGTGTGGTACTTCCCGCGCACCCATGGAATACACGTACCCTGCTCGCACTGGCCCAATCGCGTGTGGAACTTCCCGCGCACCCCTGGAATACACGTAACCTGCTGAAATCGCGTGTGGTACTTCCTGCGCACCCATGGAATACACGTACCCTGCTCGCACTGGGCCAATCGCGTGTGGAACTTCCCGCGCACCCCTGAAATACACGTACCCTGCTGTAATCGCGTGTGGAACTTCCCGCGCACCCCTGGAATACACGTACCCTGCTGAAATCGCGTGTGGAACTTCCCGCGCACCCATGGAATACACGTACCATGCTTGCACGGGGCCAAACGCGTGTGGAACTTCCCGCGCACCCCTGAAATACACGTTCCCCGCTTGGCTTTTGCTGTTTGCCAGCCCGGTGAACTGGTCCAGGGTTAGCGCAGCCCTTTGCGATGATTTAGCGATTTTGATGGCTTTTCCTTGCGCGAGGGCGTTCTTGGGGGCGTTACTGGCGCTGCTGCAGGGTCGCTGCGATTCTCTGCGCCACGGCTGGTTTGGGAGCCTAAAATCCATGAATACGCTGTGCGCGGAAATCGGTTTTAGCGCACGTGCCTGGCGCAGACAATCGCACGCGGACACTCTGCGCCAGCCGCTTGCGACACTTTTCTGCGAAATTCTATGAATTACCCTGTTAATTTACTCACGGAGGTTGCCTGTTTAATTTACGTTTCTAATTCACCACCAAATGTTTAAAAAAAAACATGTTTCGCTACTTCCACTGTGTGTTAATAGCCCTATAGACCTCGGCAGGATCATTAACACTTCGTGAGCAAAGAAGACTCCTGGTGCAACTGAAAAGTTCTCGGACTTAACAAAGGCTCTCACGCGGGGCTCCCGCTACAGAGATATTCCAGCCACTCATAGTTTGGGTGTTTCATTGGCTAAACACTTCTTTCCATGCTCTTGTTTTCTGTCAGTCACTGTCAGCTTCTTCTCGTCATGTTCTCGGGGTCTAGTGAACTCTTGCACTTGGGTCTCAGGAACCGGGGTGCATCTGGTAGAGCATCTTAAGCCGCAGCCAGAGGGATGTCTGGGTGTCTAGAGGTGGGGCCCACAAGTGCTTGACCACTGAAGCTGGTCAGGAAGATGTCTGTGGGTTCTTGGTTCTTTCCTTCCATTAGGGGCGTTGTCTATGCTCCCCATGCCCCAGTTTCCTCTGCCTCCTCAGCAGTCCAAGACATTGCCCTCAATCTGAGTAGGTTGGTAAGGGACCCCTACTACGAGGTCCCCTAGCGGGTCCCTTCCTTAATGCCTGGTCTGACCAGGTGTTAAGAACGGGACCCGTTAAGGGACCTGGGTGCAAATAACGGGCTTGGCATACGCCGGCCCATTATTTGCACCCTCCCCATTCCCATTGAGCCCTATGTGGGCTCAAATGGGAATGGGGAATGGTTTGGGAAATGGGGATTTACCAGTCCCTCCAAGGTCAGAATGGACCGGTAAGTCCCCATTGTACCAAACCAAAGTCGGTACCGGCATGGTAGGCAGTCATGGCGCAAATAGCGCAATGACTACCACCATACTCGGAATGAGGGCCATTGTCCATCTTAAGGACTCCTTAACTCCTTGCCTCAGTCCTGCTGTTCTCTGTTCCCTTTGCTTCTCTCCTATACCACCTTCACTGTATAAGTGGGGGTTTCCAGGGTGATCCGCCTCTCATCACCATCTCCCAGGCCCAGGATTGCCAACCACACAAAGTCACCCGGCCCCCGTGGCTTACCCAACACCCCCCCAGAATCAAAGAATGGACTATGTCACAGTAGCCGTCCCATCTTCTCGAGAGACTTCTGCTAGAAAGAACCTGAAAATAGCGGTGCGCCTGACTTGCAAATTGTGAAGTATCTTCTTCCTATCTCTACAACCTTCTCTCCAATATTCAGTCCTAAATGCTCAGCAATGCTTTGACTACTCTTGAATTTAGCATTTTATCATTAAACTTCACACTTGTTGATATGTCTGCCCAATCAACAAATTAATAGTTTGATTGTATGTATGTATGTATGTATGTCCTTTATTTTTATAGTGCTTCATGCCAGATTCTTCTCGCTTCTCTACCCAACTCAATGGTGCTCAGTTTTTCAACTTTGAAATGATGAGCGGGCAAGATTATGAGTTTGCTGGTATTACCAGGGCTATCCCGTTAAACTCATTTACCATTATCCCATGCGGTAAGCATGCAGTAACATTAAGGGTCAACATGAATCCAAATCATGAAGACACGTCCGTTATTCCCAATTTCAGAGCAGGACCTGTATGTGCTTTAATACCACGTGAGCACCATGGCAGGGAGGGAATTTCCTCAATGCAGAAAAATCAGGTAGAAACATGTTCAATATCAACAATCATAGCTTGGTGGAATGGAAAAAAGCATTCATTATTCATAAATATCACGTTTTGCCACTACCAACAAACGTGCAAACAGGTACTGAGTTGGCCCTGTGAGTGTAGGTTGCACACAAATAGCTGGATGAGTGCTTGAATGACTGACTTACCTTGTCCCTCTTGCCCGTTACTTTTGCAGCTAGCTTCTAATAAAATAGTGGCGTATCTATGCAGAGCGATTCCGAACCTCACTAGCATTAGTGAACATGTTCTTTAGCCGCCCACGCGCTCATCTGCTAATGCATTGAAATCAAATGCTGAAACCTGAATTGAAATTTTAAATGACTCCTTCATCAGGGTAATACAGTTCAGGTGTGCTCAGTTCACGCATCCACTTTAATTCACAGCTGTAGAGTGCATCTTGCATCAAAATCAGCCAGAGAGAGAGAGCGACAACATCAGTTTGAACAGTAATTAATGCTGAGTCTCATCAACTCCCAATAATTGCTATCGTGTGTGCGCAGAAATCTTTAACACATGCAATCAATGGCTTTGGCCCACACCCTCAACTACAAAATGCATAATACTTCTCTATGTTTTTGTGGCATGGGTTTGCTTGTATATTTTGGATGACTGCCAGTCATGAATGTGTGAGTGCGTTGAGTTAATCCAATGATAGAAATCAACTGAGCTCTGACTACATTGAATTAGTCCTCTTTACCTTTTCAAGCCACCGAGGCAGCTCAGTGAGTTAAATGTGTGTCTATGATATACCAGTGCACATTTGCAGTCAGCAGTTTGAATCCCAGCAGGAATTGCTCATCTATTTAGCTCTCTGAGCTTGACCATTCTAATACCATTAGCCCATGTAAATAAAACAATCAATGGAGTGCTTAGAACAACAACGCAACTGGCATGAAGCACTATATAGAGACATTATGTATATCAGCACACCATCTATTTCTTTCTTAGATGGTCTCTAAAGTGTTTGGAATCCAAGACACTTTAGCTTCCACCAATGTCATCGAGGATCTGATGAATATTTTAATTGCAGTTTCCAAAGACAGCTGAGAGGGAGAGAGACATACCTACAAAGATGTATATCGTTTTTTTTTTACATGCGCATATATTTCTATGTCATTTTGTTCAATACATGTACTCATATTTGCTTATCAGAGCATCTATAGCGGGAAGTCAACACCATGCAGGTGCTCAGCACCAGTGCGTGAAGGTGGAAGGAGAAAGCACAGGAGGTTCTTTTGGATAATGGTCACATGACATCTACCCGCAAAAAATAACAATAGTGACTTAGCTATTTAAAACATCTGTTTGACTCTACCTATGCAAAAGAAATTAACAATCAACAAACGAATGTGTTCATTGAAGAATAAGAGTTGGTGAAGCTGTTATTTGTTACAAAAGATGAACTGATGAAAAAGGAAAATGGACATCCAGAACTTCAATTTCAATGCACGAAAGATTCCATTTGTTATGCACTCCCTTTTATATTAAATTATATTAGGTAAATATAATCAGAAAATTAAAAGTGGTATGCCCAGATGAGGGTCTTGATCCTGCTGTGCCTAGAGTCCTAAATTGCATGTCCCTGATCAAGCGCAATAAGGCTGAAACACATCTGGTGTTACTCGTCGTGTTCTCATGCAGAATGGGTGCAGACAACCATCACTGTCTCAATTGCCCCATTGGGAGGGACGTAGCATGATTTCCAGATGGTTTTCCATTTCTGGAATAGTACACTAGGGTGAAAAGTAGTTGTTTTGTTTTGCGCTTCATCCCAGAGACCAGCCTCTAAGCGTGGGATTGGGATGTGAACTCGTGATGCGCCGCGTTGTCTTGCTTCCAAGAAAAAACACATCTGCCCCTGAATTATCCACCCTGCCCCTTTAGAGGTGTTGAGTCTCCCCTCTCCAAGGCTGCATACATCGTGCTAAAATTCCTAAAAACTAAGCTTGCCTGAAATTAACACACGGGCCTCTTAGTTACACATTTCCGATGCTGCCCCTGCTACAGATGTTTTCCCTCAAAAACATGTGTTGAAAATTGAAAAACATGCCGATTTGAGCTTCATGCAAAAACCCTGCCTGGGGTGTCATTTCTGTAAACACCAGCTGGATTCTGCCCTAGAACAATTTCTGGTAGTAAATTCTGCACTTACAGAAATCACACACCAGACAATGTTTGCAAGATTCCTTTTCTTACAAATGTAACTGTCACAAACCAATTAAGCCTTCCTGGGCACCTCTAAGTGGACGCGCACTATATCCGAACAATGCTCTCGTTCTACTGGTGCCTTCTCAGAAACCAGTCATGAACAGACATCCTGGCACATCCACCCACACATATACAACGTTTACTTTGGGGTGGTCATGCTTTACTCTGGGCATCACCACGCTGTCCTCCAGTGGGCAGGCTTGTACACGTTAGAGTAGGAGGCATTATGTAAATCATTAAAATGAGCAATCAGCCATGTTATTATAAGAAAAGAAACATCCTTTTTGTTTAAACATACGATTGTCCTGATTGTCTAGGAATTGAGGATCTTGCCTTCTGGGATTCTAAACAAATACCTGTACATAATAAATTACAGGTACTGCTGTTTTTCTTTTTTTTTTTCTTCTTTTTTCAGCGCTGTATAATTTGACCCAAATCCATAATGGCCGCTTCTATTTACTGTTCTCACTAGAACAAGTAACGGAGTCAGCACTTTACGCGAAGTGCTCATACCAGGGTCATCATGGCACTGCACTCCAGCTATTATGTCTTGCATATCTGCAGTACGGCTGCTTAAATAGATTTTGTGGAATGGCTATATTTATTCAACAATTAATCACTGCGGGCCTGAGCCTGGAACATTACAAGACGTCCTACTTTTGTTTGTAAACAGGACTGCACCATAGAGATATGTGTCTCTACCATAGAGGTTTGAGTCTAAAACGTCTCCTGTGAAACCATAGAGAACTGTCTGTTTATTTAAATCTAACGTTTTCGTTGTTCACCTGGTAACGTGAACAAGCGGTTTGCTAACCGTGATTTCCGTCGTTCTTTCATTTGTTTCCCTGTCCACTGCACATATTTGTTAAAATTGGAATTTCAACTGGTGGTGTCATTTTCCATGCAGCGCTGAGGATTCCATCTCGCCCGGCTGCTCCTGGGAGTGCAATCCATAATTTTGTACCGCTGTACGAAGGTTTTTCAGAATATTTACACGCCACAGAGAAAGGCGTTGGATATTGCGGCCACCTACGACATGAAGCTAAGCTGAGTTACACATTTCTCCTTTGGAAACTCTTACTGCGCTCCAGATGATTGGATGAACTTTATGCAGAAGTGTGCCCTTTATCGTGTGGACCCCGGACAAGCAGTGAATGAGCGGCTTTCTGTCATCGGAGGGTGCGGCAATACGCTACAGCCAAAGTAAGTCTGGTCCACTTGAGTTTTGGCCATAATTTCTATCTTTGCTTTGCACTATCATCTATTTTGGTTCAAACATGACCCTGTCATTTAGGGAGAGGTGTATTAGAAGCTGACATTCTGTCTAGCATGGAAAACACCGCATTAAAAGCTGCTTAGTGCCCACTAATATGGCTATGCAAGAGGACAGAGATAATGTTCGTAGAGAACAGGCAGCAACTCCGTTTAGTGAAACGCAATCTGCTACCCGAGTTTCCAGCAAAACCACAATTGCCCCAGACGGCCAAACTAACAATGAGGTGAAACTGCTGAGAGAAACTGCAAAAAAGAGAAATCAGTAGATGGTGGGAGGATTACTCACTTTAGAACTATATTGATGTGGGGAGAATCCCAAGGGTCTTGCTTCTTCTAACTACACCTTCCTTTCAAGTTCAAGACCCTGCCATGCTACAGGTATGGTGAGAATCTAGTAATACCTGCTCAGTGACATTCCTAAACATCCTAATTAAATATGCACCCATGGACAGACATACAATATTGCAAAAGATACAAGAATTGGAAGACCAATTGCAGACAATTGCACCAAGGGAAGAAGGTAAACTAATTTGCGTTAGCATAGAAAAGGGATATAAAATCTTCAAACTCAGAAAACAGCGCAAGTTCATCCAGGACATAGATGAGCATGAAAAAGGGAGAGTGTTTACTTTTGCACAACGCTTTGACAGCTTACGGAAGCAATTCCCCCTCAATCTAACAACTGATAAAGATAGCACACAGATGCATCTTCTTCTGGCGTTGAAATAACAGAGAGTGAAACTGAACAGCCCTCACATGAATTGAATATTTTAGAGAAAATTAAAATCTTGGGCATCAATGGCAGGAACAACGGCAAAAAAACAAGAAGATGAGGACGAGGAAAGACCACAAGTCTGAGAGGAAGAAGAAACAAGGCTGGGACAACGCTTCAAGCACCTCAGACATGTTCAAGTACGAGAGGTCAACGCGCTCTGGAGAAAGAAGGTGCCAAAATAGACACAGAGATAGCAGACATGCAGTGATCCATCTTTCCTCTCATTCCTTTACATCAATGAAATCAAAGTATTCAAATTTGGTCACAATTTTTGCCCTACATGTTTACACAGAAACAAGAATCGATTTGGACAAATACATGCGTAAAGTCAGACTAAAACATTTCTTTGCATTAAAGCCACAGAAACTGAAAGACAAGGAGCCCTTTCAGGGGTACAGAATTGTGCCCATAAAAGACATGCAGAGTTTTTTTTATCTGGTACATCTCGAATCAGGCAGACAGGTGGATGGAGATATCAGCGAGGAAGAGTGGAATACCATTGACATTCACATTGATTGGCCCGCTAAGAGTGTGATAAAATCCAAATCACGGTTCAATCCTACCTATCAACCATGACGGCACATAGAAGCTTTTCAGGATCTTTTTATTCATGATTTAAAGACATTTAGGATTAAAAACATCACAAAAAATACAATCTTATTTTCCATGAAAGCAATAAACTGATGGCACTACAGGTGTCCAGTCAAATGGTTGAAAACAAAGGATCGAATGACCATTTGATCGACAGTCAAATGGTTGGAAAAAAAAGGTCGAATTTTTTTATTTATTTATTTATATATATATTTTAGTTTGGGTTGGTAGAAAAATGTTTTTAATAAAGAAGACGGAGGGTTGGGGGGAACCCCCCCATAAAAAAAAATAATAATAAAAAATCACCCTTTTTTTCGATCAGTTTACTGTCGATCAAAAGGCATTCGATCCTTTTGTTTTCGACCATATGACCTACAACCGGCACTACATACATTGCCCGACTGTATTATCAAACCTTCAGCTAAAGGTACTAATATCGTCATCATGAACCACAGTGATTACATTGCAGAGGCCAAAAGAAAGCTTGCAGACAAACTATGTTATGCAAAAGAGCAAGAGGATCCCACAGATGATATGAATATCAAACATTTTGACTTCCTGAGTAATTGGAAATCTCAAGGAATTATTGATGAAGAGACATGTCACCTTTTACAACCAAAATTTCCTATCATGCCTACTATTCATTTTTTGCCCAAGTTGCATACAAATATTAAAACAACCTCTGGGGAGACCCAATATCCCCCTATGTGGAACATTGTTAGAGAATATTTTGAAACTTGTTGATGAAACACTAGTTTCTTTTGTGAAGTTGTTACTATCATATCTACGGTACACCAAAGACTTTTTGAATAAAATAAATGGTATCGGATGGGAGTCTTCTTTCTTATTGTGACACTAGATGTTGTGTCCCTTTATGCATCCCTTAAACCTGCTGACGGTCTTCGAGCCTGCACATTTTTTCTCAACACCAGATCCATGAACTTTTCAAACATAGCAAAATGATTTTGGAAATGATACATCTATGTCTGACAAACACCATTTTTTTGTTTGATAAGGAATTTCAAAAACAACTCCAGGGCATGGCTATGGGTACTATATTTGTCCCACATATGCCAACCTCACCATGGGTTGGTGGCAGAAATGTTTGGTCTGGCATATAAAAATAGTAAATATACAGATCAGATAGCACTATGGCTATGTTATATAGACAATGGGCCTCATTACGACCCTGGCGGTACGGGGTTAACAGCGCAGTAAAAGGTGCCAGCGCCGTTAACCCCGTTCTGCCTCATTACGATGTCCCCTCGCGGGACCCGGTAAGTAACGCCTGGTCAAACCAGGCGTGCTTACCGGGTCACGCGAGGGGAAGAGGGAGCAAACAAGGAACCAACTCATAATGGCCCGTTGTTTGCTCCCTGGGGAAGGACCGGACCTGGGTCCTTGAAGGGAGGAATTACCGGGCCTTTGAAACGCGGAATGGCCCGGTAATTCCTCATTCCGTGGACTCGGATGCGATTTCGGCGGTAGCCATGCCGCCAATAGCGGCATGGCTACCGCCGAGGTCGTAATGAGGGCCAATATCTTTGTTATATGGGAAGGCACAGCAGACAAATGGTTGATTTTTGTAAACATTTTAAATGAAAAAAAGCTGAATTTAAAGTTCACAGAAAGCCACCATCGTTTTGGATATTCTTGTTAAAGTGGAAGCAAATTAACTGATAACAGAACTTTATAGAAAACCCACCAGCTCTAACATACCTCTTTGTGCTACTTGTTCCCAACCTTCAGCTTTGAAATGGAATATACCATATGGGGAGTTCATTAGAATTTGTAGAAACTGTTCTAAGATTCAAACGTGCAATACAGAATGTGCTATGATGGGTGATACATTTCTAATTCGTGGGTACCCTAAAAAAGTCCTTGAAAGGGCATATATAAAAGCCAGAGAAAAAGATTGGAACTCCCTTTTAGTAGAAAACTCAGCACAGAACATGATTTCAGACAACAAAGACACACGCCTTATATTGACCTATGGGGATGGGTCAAATGACATATGCAGGATTCTTAACAAACATTGGCATGTGCTCTAATTCGATGAACATTTGGCAAGTACCCTGGGTGATAAAATTAACATTACTTTTTGTAAGTCCTTATCATTAAAAGATAGCTTGGTATCCAGCTATATGAGCCCACAAGTCAGTACTCCAGCAGAGACATGGCTAAATAAGAATACTTCAAGTTTCTACAAATGTATGAAATGTAAAGCATGCCAACATGCCACACATGTAACACGTTACTGCCACCCAGTTCTGGCAACAGATATAAAGATCACGTCCAGGATGACCTGCAACACAGCCTATGTGGTTTATATATTTGCATGTCCTTGCAAAAAATGGTATGTGGGGTGCACCATTGGCAAATTAAAACCCAGAATACTTCAACACATACATGCTAGTAAAAATGTAGATCCCACATTGGCAGCACATTTCAAATTGGTACATGCAGGCAAACTGAATGTGTCACAGGGTTCACATGGCAAGAGTGATGTGAAAGTATTTAGTTTTTGTATTCATGTTAGTGAGGTTGCACGTTTATTTGATTGTATTTATTGTAATTTTAGTGCACGTTCGCTATTCAGTACTTTTAGCTGTTATCAGTTTTATGTGAGGTAGTACTTTTGATGCTGTTTTGCAAGTTCATTTCAGTCATTTTCTATTTTGTTTTATTTTCTTGTGGGTGCATTCTCATCATCCTAGTGGACTTGCACCAGATGCTGTACCGTTAAATCCTGTGAAACGCCAACCCAGATGCAAAACATAAAAGTGGATGGTGGTGCTGGTGGAGGAGTTATTGCTTTTCGACATTAATTGTCCCAGTGCACCTGCAATGGGGGATTGATCAGTACTGATGGGACTTTTTACAATGATGAACATAAAGTTATTTTTTTGTGGGTGTGGTCATTATCTTGTCTATGGTATCATGGTTTTCCTGATTGGTCATGGTTACTGTTTTATTCTGTGTGACTGTTTTGTTTTGCATGTTCTCCAAGTTTAGTTACCCTACCCCATGCTTTCTTGTTCTGTATGTTTACTTAACTTCCCCCATTCTATCTTGATTTCCAAGATTACTTAACCTACCCCATTGACGCTATTGTAATTCCTTAGTATAATGTCCTTTGTTCTCACTCAGTTCACATGTGTATGTTTACTGATTACAGTAACAGTTTCTGTACTTTTATTGTACCCCTGTTGTGTTAGTGAATTAGTGAAGGCAATGTAGATTATGTTTGGAGAGAGTAATTTCTCAATGGTCTAGTGTGGCATCTCCCAAGAGAAGCCAATTGTGGCCTAGGCAGCATATTACTCTCATAACTCAAACATTGGGAAACTATGTTTTTAAAGTACTAGTGTTTCTTCCTGTGTGATTGTTTTCTATCTCTTGTTCTACAGGTTTACTTATTCCACCCTATTATCTCTTGTTCTAAGTCAAATTAAACATTGGTACACACACTTGGGATGAAGAGGATGAAGACTTCTGTCAGATGCATTGGCATTAGAAAGACAAAAACCTGTGAAGGCCTCTTGCTAATCCAAGTGGTACTGTTGAAGATGGGCGCATCATAAATGTAGACATGTCTTGAAACCCTCCTTTCTTAACCCATCTAGCATTTCTGATGACTCTTCAAATTAAGTCCTCCAGTTCTGCAGATGTTTCAAGAATTTGGATGATGGTGGCAGCCCCATTAATGTGTGGAGGTTGATTCTACACAACCACTGATCACAGTTCAAGTGAAGAGGAAAGACCCATTTAAGACAAAAAGGCTCCAGCCCAGTATGTGGTAGACCATCCATAAGTATGTTTTTTTTCCCAATGACCCATTGATTAGTATGTGCATAGAGAACAACAGTGTACTGTGCACCAATGTTATATCTTATATTGTGTATATACTGCACTATAAATCAGGGTAAACAAAATGGGCCTTATTATAAGTTTGTCATTCTGGAAACAACAGTACTGGTAAGCTTGCCAGTACCTTTGTTTCCAGACCGGCAAACTACGAGTTCTGCGAGCGGGTGCCTTTCAGCCTGCCACGTCTGACCTGGCGGGTGGAATGGCACCCGAATGGGGAGTAATATTTTCCGGTGCTCGGGAATGGGCAAATACAGGGTCCGCCAGGGCTGTAATTGCATATTTCATGGACGCCAGAAAATTCATGTTTGCACGACTACCGGCAAGGTCATAATGACCCCCAATATATTTAATTGTTTTTGATGAAGTGGGTTCTTTAATTGTGCTTTCATTTTTCTACAGGTAGAACATTATGAATGTATATTAGCTTGTTTGCTTACAGCCAAGTTAAACCCATGTTATGTATCCTAACTACTATGTATACTGTGCTTTCCTTATCATTATCCACTTTGCAAAACTCCATGAGCAGTTATATACTGTAGTGACACCTTTTAACTACCATTGTATCACTACTGACTCTTTTGTCATCCCTATTTCATACTCAGATTTTTTTAAACAAGTGTTATTACTGCTGCTATACAAAAAAGTGAGCGATTAGTGTATTGTGGATCACACCTAGCTACAGCAATGGCTGGTGTATTTACGCAAAGGTCTCCAGCACCCACCTGGGTAACAGTTGCAGACTGTGCAACAATGGCTACACACTAGCAAATGGCATGTTTCATGTTTGTGGGCGTGTCTTAGCTGTGGGTATTAAGAGCCAATCAGGAAAGGCTTCTCTATAACCGCGGCTATAACATGCACATGAGTGGGATCATCAAGGCTTTTCACCATTTCATTGGTTGTTGTGGTAGGTGTGGCTATTATAAAAGCTGTGTATATTAGACCATACATTTTCTGTGCAATAACCATATTTTTATGATATGATATGATATGATATGGCATTTATAACGCGCCTATACACAAGTGTTTCGAGGCGGGACGATGCAAGGGAGTGGGAACAGCTGGAAGACAGACAACAATCCTACTAGGCCAGGTGTCATTCAGATGGCTCAAGTGCATGAGTAGGAGAAGGAGGAGAAGTGCGCGAGGGAGGGGGAGAGGACAGTGCAGTACATGGGATAAAATAATAATAACAACAAGTAAAATTACGGCCCGCAGGTGGCAAGTGAAAGGGTAAGTGCAGATGTCCAGTGTCAAGTACTGGAAGTGGGACCGTAGGGATACAGAAACAGTCACCAAGTGCGGGGTTTGCCAAGAAAGCAGTGCAGGAGTGCGACTGGTGGGGGAGTGGACCTGGGCCTGAGATCAGTGGGTGGCCAGGTAACCAGTGCAGTTTCAGTGTCGGCCAGGAAACCAGCAAGGGAGAGGAGGAGAAAAAGTGGACACAAAGAGAAAGGTTTTGAGGTGCTTCCGGAACCGAAGATGATTCTCCTCAAGTTTCAGGGAGGCAGGGAGGATGTTCCCGAGGGAGGCCCCAGCCAAAGACAGAGATCTACCACCAACTTGGTGCTTGGAGAAGTGAATGACCCTGAGGGATTTGGAGGCAGATGAGCGAAGAGCTAAGGAAGGTATTTAGGAAGAGAGAGTTGAAGGTATTGAGGCCCCAGCCCTCAGAAGGCCTTGAGGACGATGCAGAGCATTTTGAATTTAATCCTCGCAGCCACTGGGAGCGAGTGCAGAGATTTCAGTCCTGGAGAGATACGATCCCTGGGCTTGAGGCCAAGGACAAGTCTCGCAGTCCTGTTCTGGATAAGCTGCAGAGGGTGGAGAGTAGAAGCAGGTAGATTTAGAAAGAGCCTGTTGCAATAGTCCAACCTGGAGAGAAACAGAGCTCTAGAGACAGTGAGCTTCTGGGGGAAGGAGAGGAAAGGAAGAATACCTCTGAGGAGGTTATCTGGTAGTGTGACTTCTTAGAGACGTCAGAGATATGAGGAGAGAAGGAGAGTGTTGAGTCGAAGATGACCCCGAGATTTTCCGCCTTGCAGGTGGAAGCAGGAAGGGGCCGAAGAGAAGCCCGCCAGAGATCTACAGGAAAGGAGGGTGCAGGTGTGCCGAGGAAGAGAATCTCAGTCTTACTGGCATTAAGGCAGAGGTCATTTGCGGCACACCACTACTGGATAGCAGAGAGACAGTCAGAGATGAGGGAAGTAGAGGAGGAGGCCGAGGGTATCCTGAAGATGAGCTGTATGTCATCTGTGTAGCACTGCAAGTTGGGGCAGAGAACAGCTATGTGGTGGGCCAAGAGTGCCAGGTATTGGTTGAACAGCCAGGGAGAGAGGTTAGACCCCTGGGGTACACCACAGGTAGAGAAAAAGAAAGCAGAGAGGAAGGACCCAAGTTGAACCTGGGAGGGTCACTCGGAGAGGAAAGAAGTCAGCCATGCCAGAGCTTGACCAGTGATACCCAAGCTATCACAGAGACGGTTGAGCAGGATGGCATGGTTGACAGTATCAAAGGCAGAAGAGAGATCAAGCAAGATGAGGACAGAAGGGGTGTTAAAGTCAAGGTTGGAGAGCAGGTCTTCACAGATGTTCAGGAGAGCTGTTTCCGTGCTTCTGGCAGCTCTGAAGCCAGACTGCTGGTCATGAAGACAAGCAACAGATTCAGTGTGGAGATTAAGCTGGGAGATGGCCAGTATCTCCAGGAGCTTACCCAGGAAGGGAGTTATGAAGATGGGGTGATAGTTAGCCGGGCAGGAAGGGTCAGCAGAGGGTTTATTAAGTAGGGAGTGCTTCAGGGCGGATGGGAAGACTCCAGTGGCAAAGGAGTGATTGCAGAAATCCAAGAGGTAGATGCTGCAGAGACACATGCTTGGATATGCGCTCTCTTCTTGGTTAGGACAGAGAGCCGGTATTGCCTTTGCAGCAGGTGGCAGGCCAGCTTGTCAGAGGATGTACATAAAGCATGCCATTTCCTCTCAGCCCCCCTACACTTGCGTTTACAGGTGACGAGGTCAGAGTCGAACCAGGAGTTGCACTTGGCTTTGGGCTTCTGGTGGAGTCTCATGACAGCAGCAAGGATATCAATAGTATCAGATATAGCAGAGTGGAGCGTGGAGAGGGCTGTGTCAGGATGAGAGTCAGCCTGAGTGGGAGTAGGAGGGGTGGCGGCAAAAGCCTCAGCTGACATGCGCTTCATTGGTCGGATGAACGAGAAGGTGGGTGGCAGTGATGGACGTGGCTTGGCCTAAGGGGTATGGGAGGGTGAGGTGGGAGGAGAAGAGAAAGTGATCACGCCGGGAGAGAGGAGTGGTGAGAGGGACAGAGAAGGGAAGGTCTGAAGATATCAGAACATCCATAGTGTGCCCTGCAGTGTGAGGTGGGCCAGAGGGGAGAATGGAGAGTGAGAGAGAGTCGGAGAGGTCGCAATAGAGTCCATAGGGAGAAGTCCAGGTGGATGTTGAAGTCTCCAAGTAGGAGGAGTTGATTAGTGGAGGCCAGGAGTGAGGCGGTGAGGTCAGCCAACACAGAGAATAAGGATGAAACCTGACCATGTGGGCGATAGATAGTTTCTACAGTGAGTGAATGGATAGGGTAGAGAGAGAGAGAGAGAGCCTGCAGACGAGGCATTCAAAAGAGGAGAAGGCCTGAGTAGGAGTCACAGAGGCAGGAATCCACTCGGGGAAGATCAGGGCTACACCCCCACCAGAGTGGTTGGCCCTGGGTGCAGAGATGATCTTGTAACCGTCAGGTAGCAGTGTATCAAAGCTCGTAACAGAGCTGGCCATGAACCATTTCTCAGTGAGACCGAGGACATCAATGTCAAGTTATTCCAGAAGGCGGCAGATATCAGATAAGTGTTTGACAGCAGAGCAAGAGTTAAGAGTGGCAATATGGAGAAGGTTGCCATCCTTGAAGGACTTCTGGGGCGGGGTACAGATCAGAGGTACGCCATGGTGAGGTGTAGTAGAATCCCAAGAGGGGGCAGAGAGGGAAGGGGAAGGCAAGGTAGCCAAGGAGGAGGCAGAAGGGGGAGGCAAGGTAGTCAAGGAATTGGGAGAGGGGACAGCAGGAGAAGAAAGGAAGTTGATGAGGCATGGGAAGTATCTGTCAAAGAGGAGAATGTTGGCCTGAGGGCCTTGGACAAGGACAGTCCCATTAGAGTAAACATTAATGATGACATTAGAGGAATGGAAGGATGCCGGGGAGAGGAGTAGAAGGGAGAGAGCACAGAGACCCTTTGAAGATTCCATACGTCTAGCGAAGGTACGACAAAGAGGATTTCGGTGAGAGTTTCCTTGGTGGTGGCACTGGTGTAGTTGTCAGCAATAGGGAGGCCTGGGTTGGAGACCAGGATGTCCTTTTTAAACTTCTTCCTACCATATTTAGTGAGGAGAGCAGGATAGTCAATAGAGAAGCTGTTTGAAAAGATAGGAGAGACAGAGAGCACCATGGAATAGGCGGGAGAGGAGGGGATGGAAGAGAGAGTGGAAGACAATAGAGAAGGTCCCTGGAGTAGGCAGGCAAGACAGTGAGAGGCCAGTGAGTTGACCAATAGGACAGACAGCAACACTCTGGTTGAGAGTATTCAGAATACGCCGGTTTGAGTCATGTAAGAGGGCACACCTAAGTTGGAGAATCCTAAAAGGGGGAGAACAGGTTTTCCAAAATGCAAATTTATTTTTTTAAATAATGATGAACACAGGGAAAACCACATAAGTTTGAGAATTCTAAAAAGGGGAGAAAAGGCCAAGTTTTCCAAAAAGCATTTTTTTAAATACTGATACAGTGCATATTATAAGAACATGGGGAAAAACACCTAATTTTGAGAATCCTAAAAAGGGGAGAAAGGACTGGTTTTTCACAACACAGGGAATACGACACAACCGAGAAAGGGTCTGAAAGTGGCAGGAAGCTTGTGGGATTAACCTGAAGACTGACTGGCGTCCCCTGCGGACACCTGCAGGCACAACAGGAGGAGCTGCTGCAGTGGGAGCTACCCTTTGCCTTATAGGCCCTTAGTTGAGGGGCTGCCAGACAGGGGCTGCTCTGGTAGCGCCTGTAATGAGGAGGGGGGGTTGCGCCAATCACATTGCAGTGGGAGGGTTGGGAGGCAGGAGGGAGGGAGGGAAAACGACCAAACAACACGGAAGGGGAGAGAGGGGGAGGGGGAACACAGCAATGGAGGCGGCCAAGGAAAGAAAAAAAAAACACACTAATTAAGTTAACAGACCCACAGAAGGTCTTGATACCTCTGACCGCTGCCTGCAGTCACCCGCTCAGCTCAGGATGCAAATCGCAAGCACAGTGACTGGAGGGCAACCAACCTAGGCCCGGAGGGTTGGGCGGACCAATCACAGTGCAGTGGGAGGGTTTGGAGGTGGGAGGGAGGGAGTGAAAACAACCAAACAACACGGAAGGGGAGAGAAGGGCAGGGGGAGCACAGCAAAGGAGGCAGTAAAAAAAAAAAGCACTAATAAAGTTAACAGACCCACAGAGGGTCTTGATACCTCTGACCGCTGCCTGCAGTCATCCGCTCAGCTCAGGATGCAAATGGCAAGCACGGTGACTGATGGGCAACCACCTAGACCCAAGGGTCGGGCGGACCAATCACAGTGCAGTGGGAGGGTTGGGAGGCGGGAGGGAGGAAGGGAAAATGACCAAATAACATAGAAGGGGAGAGGGGGCAGGGCGAGCACAGCAATGGAGGCAATCAAGTAAAAAAAAACACACTAATAAAGTTAACAGACGCAGGGAAGGTCTTGATACCTCTGACCGCTGCCTGCAGTCACCCGCTCAGCTCAGGATGCAAATGGCGAGCGCTGTGACTGCAGGGCAAACAACCTAGGCCTGGAGGGTCAGGTGGACCAATCACACTGCAGTGGGAGGGTTGGGAGGTGGGAGGGAGGGAAAATGACCAAACAACACGGAAGGTGAGAGGGGGGCAGGGGGAGCACAGCAATGGAGGCAGTCAATAAAAAAACACACTAATAAAGTTAACAGACCCACGGAGGGTCTTGATACCTCTGACCGCTGCATGCACTCAACTGCTCAGCTCAGGATGCAAATCGCAAGCACAGTGACTGGAGGGCAACCAACCTAGGTCCGGAGGGTTGGGCGGACCAATCACAGTTATATGAAGTTTTAAAGGTGGCTATTAGGCAGGAATTGTAGCCATGTCGAATAGCTGTGGCTGCAAGAGATTCTGGGCAGGGGTCAAAACGATTTCTATGAATATGATTGTTTGTTATTGGTTATTATTACTGTTCTATTTGTGTAGCTGTCTGTGATAAGTTGTGGTGAAAATGTGTCACCAATTTTATTAGTTTGTTTATTCTTTTTGTGTTATTGCCTTTGGCTAGTATACAAGCCACCATGTTGTGTAGTATTCTCATTTTGATTGCAGAACTCCCACAGTGTAAAATGCAGAGTGTGTGGCTGTTCTGGAAGTAAGTACCAGTATAGAATTATATATTTAAAAATTTGGTTGGGGCGTTATGTGTCAGACAAATTACTTCTAGTAACAGATGGTATATATTGACACTATTTTGGGCATAGTTAGATTTAGTTGTTTATTTTGCATGCATTTTTCTGCATTTGACTTTAATGCTACTCAATAACAAATTTGCCAGTTATGCTTATCTATTGTCAGATTTGATATTATTTTTTCATATACTCAGATTTAAATACAGTTCAAGTTTGATTTTTTTAAAAAGGTTTTAGTGATATGTTTAATTTTAGTTGTATTTTTATGAATCTATTTATTTTTTTGAATGCAGCTTTTTGAGGTTAAAGGTTTACTTTCTTGTATTTGTACAGTGGTATGCTGATTGAGGACTATGGGCCACATTATGACTTTACCGGCACCCTTGTTTCTGGACCGACAAATTACAAGTTTGCCTGCTGGGGCCCATGCACTCGAATGATCTGACCCTGCCGGGTGCAGCAGCCATTTCTGTAGGCAGACTTTTCACAGAAGCGCCGGCACCATTAGCAATGGTGCCAGCGCTTCCATCTCCCCACTCCCATAGAGTCTTATGGGACTCTTTGGGAATGGGGAGTTTTGAAATCCAGTGCCTGACTTTGCGTGCCACCCGGACTTGTAATGTCCCTGTGGCACAGGGAAGTCAGACGATGGTAAAATGTTACAAGTACAGCGGCAACCCGCAGGTAGCATTGACAGGGTTACTGTGGGCCTCATTATGAGTTTGGCGGCAGCCATGAAGCTATTAGCTCCATGGCTGCCGCCAAACCGGGCTCCTTTACCGGGTTCCCAGAATGGGGTTACCGGGCCATTCCGAGTTCGGAGGGCCCGGTAATTCCTCCCTCTGGGAACCCGGGCCCAGACCTTCCCCATTCCCATATGAGCCCCCTTGGGCTCAATGGGAATGGGAGAGGGAGCTAACAACGGGCCGATTACGACCGGCCCATTGTTAGCTCCCACTTCCCCTCGCGGGACCAGGTAACAACGCCTGGTTTTACCAGGCGTCCTTGACGGGTCCCGCGAGGGGAACTCGTAATGAGGCGGAATGGTGTTAACAGGCCCGCCACAATTAGTGGAGCCCGTTAACCCATTCCGCCTCACTTGTAATGAGGCCTAGTGTGTTGAACAAGAGCCTTCCTATAGGGTTCCTCCTTGTTATGTGAATGGACATGAACCAGATGATGGATGAAATTTGAGGTTCTCAAGCTTTGACATGGTTTATTGCACAAAAAGTACACCCCGTGTCCTGAAAGCCTTACTATGTTGTACCTTTACCCAAAAATACTGTATTTTATCAGCAGCACTAGTTTTCTGAGCATTTGGATTGTTTTTTGAGCGGATGTAAGTGGAAGACAGCAACACCATGTTTTCATGTAGTTGGTTTTTTTTTTCAAGCCACCATGCTATGTTCCCTTTAACTGCACAGTTATTTTTTGTCATAACCATTAGCAGTCTAGTGGATCAGGTGTAGACAAGACGGGATGAGGTTGGGAGGAAATGACAGTGGTGGCTGAAGTGGAATGTCATTGTGTATTGCTACTTTGATACTTTTTTCCCAATGACCCAATGATTACTATGTGTGATGAGAACAACAGTCTGGTATGCACACATGTTTTATCTTATATAGTGCATGTGATTCACTGCATACCAGATATGAGGATGATAAACATGTGTGTATTAAATTGTGTTTCTTAAAGTGTGTGTTTTAACAAGAATGATATTATTGTATCTTCCCTTTTCTATATCTAGTGAATCTATTAACTGCTTGTGTACTTTAGAGATTAACCATACTCCAAACTCTTATTTTCATTGACTTTACATATATGCATATGCAATTCCAATCCACAGTTAATATGTGAAGTTTAGGTTTCTTGTGCCTACTCTTTTCATGAGATGTTTTTCTGTTTTTATTTTTGTAACATAAGGGAATAAAAAACTATTGCCACTGAAAAAAAATGTATGTAGATTTGTAGTGGAAGCAATTGCTTTGGTGTTCTAAAATAGCTCTTTTGTAACAATGTAGGGTGTGATCTGACACCACGAGGCAGTTATCATATTTCAAACACATTTGTTTGCAGTTGTGCAGATTGGATATGAGGAGGTTGGGTAGAGGTGCCTGAAACAGAGGACGTAGTAGAAGTAGAAGAGAGTGATGCAGACACACTTTTCTACAGCAGATACCTGTGCGCAGATTGTAGGCCATGGGTTTGTACATTTTAAAGAAAATGAGCATTCCTATGGGATTCCTCCACGTTATTGGAATCGAACCGGAAGAGGTGCTGAATGACATTAGAGGTTTTTGGGCGAACTGGTTCTTCCGTGGAATTAAGGTAAATATTTAGCATGCCCGTGCACATCTTCATAACTTTCTTTCATCGCTTTTTCTTCTCTGTGCCAAACACGTTTCTTGTAAGGTCTGAGCAACTGATTCCTAAATTCCCCAAGAAAGTGACAATGTCCAATGCAAGATGTTTTGGAAGATAGTATGCCTGGGGCTATCCAACTTTGGTAGTGTTCTAAAATATATAGTGGGTACTTATGAAGGCTATTTTCATGGTAGCTTCACTAATACTTGACAGAAACAACTGCAGCATATCCGAAGGAAAGTGTAGAAAAGTGGAACTGAAGTAATAGGCACGGTGCGTGCTGTCCTCTTGGCATCACCTGTTTCCTAAGTAGGGCATTTGATTGACTCTGTGGCCGGCTGAGCAGCCTCTGCCTCTGCCAGTCCTGGCACAAACCTGAGGGACGAATATTCTTTTCAGTGGAGAGTGAGTCTTATGTAGGACTGTGAGGATATTCAGAACATTAGTTATATCCTTGGTGTTTATTTTATTCATATGTTGAAATGTGTTAGCAGGATATGTAGTAGAAACGTTTTAGGCTGGTGATTTATATAAAAATCAAACAAAACAAAAAATGTAACAAATGTTTCTTTTTCTTTAACAGGGGATGGGCAAAGTCTGAAATAATGAATACAAATTTACATTTTCTTAAGGGTTTTGATGAACGAGTCCCAAAAGAATGTTCCCTTTATTGCTGCTGCCTCCGATGTTAATAGCTCACTCAGATTTGGATTAATTTTTACTAGGAAGGACCTTTTCCTTTCCATTGTGATTGTACTGTTGGCATTATGCAGTAGGCATATGGCTTTCGAGGACCATATCTTGAGAACCTTAGGGTCTATGCTCCCCCTTTCTCTTTCACTTTATCAGCCTGGTGGAGTATTTTTGTAATTGGTCCCAACACATCCAGTAATTTATCTTGTCATTATTTTAAAGATCCATCAAGCCGTTTCTTGATGTGTTTAGTATATTTGCCCAGATGAGCAGATGAGCATTTGTTTGACTATTTCCGGTGTCTATTTCCGGTGATTCAGCAATTCCTTCTTGCAGATGTGTTCTGGGACATTCAGTCCATGGTTTGTTCTGGCTTCTTTGGCCAGTGGTGTTCTCAATCTCCTAGTCACGTATGCCATTATTTTCATTGGTATCTCCCATTCTGATGAATCGCGATGAATGAGAGTGCCTGGGTGAAAGTTGTCCCCATCCTCCTCCCAATTCTCCTCTGTCTTTCTTTTCTTGAGACCTCTTTTGTATTTATCTTCAGTGGAAGATGACAACAATTCTGCTTTCTCTTCACTGGAGTGTCCTGCCAGTGGTTGTTTTCCTCGACTGAGCTGGGTGAGGATATTTTCTGCAACCTGCTTTCTTTCATCCTCAACCTCAGTGCTTTTCTCTTGCCACCTTTCTCCTTCCATGGTGTACCCAGAGGTGTGTGGCCATCAGGTGCCCTCTGGTCTTTCTTTCTTCCCCCTTTTTCTCTTCCAGGCTTCTCTGTACCTCTGATTGTGTACATGCCTCAGGAGAACTTTAACCAATTTTACTTGAGGGATAGATGCTGTGAACTACTTCTCAAAGTAGCACCTAACACCTTCTCAATGGTCTTCCCTCTTCACTGGGGCTGTCAGTGGTGGTTGTGCAGAATCAACATCCACCCATTAAAGGTGCTGCCACCAACAGCCAGGGTCTTGAAGCAATTGCAGCACTCGAGCACGCCATTAAAAGAGTAATCATAAATGCTAGAGAGGTCCAGAGAAGAGGTTTTTCATGAACTGCCTACAGATGTGCTGCTCTCCTCACCAGCAGTACCACTTGAATGAGAGGCCTTCCCAGGATCTTTTTCTTCTCATGTCATTGTATCTGCCGGAAGTCTTCATCCACTTCATCCCAATTTTGTATACCAAAGTTTTTTTTAATTAGATCACAGAATTCATTTTGCTGATGTTTGTAAAAAAGTTTAAGAATCATGTTCTTCAATATGTATACCTGACAAAGCACTCAACCTCTTGAGAGCCAACAAACTTCTGTGTGCAGTAGAAGCTTTTTAAACCATGCCCACATTTATTCACAAATATGAGCAAATAATCGTGATTGAAGAGGTCTTCATTTAATGTAATTGATCATTTGAACCAGTTTGACTAAAAGTGTTCTTAATTAATTTCCAATGGTTTGCACGACCAGTGTCCATTTTATGGGTAATCCAACTGCAATTAAATGAATAGATCTATGCAAATTTATTTGAAGGTTTTAGTATTAACTATATATGAAAAAAGGACTGTTTTTAGCATGTATGTTTCTCTGTATTGCTCCAACACCAACAATCACGTGTGTCCTACATCAAGACAGCACATGCCTTAGCGTTGTTTTAAAATTAGCTTTAACATTATCTGTTTTAGGGGCCGAGGGAAGCAAATGTGAGTAAGCAAGCTCTACACTTTCGCTCTACACAATTTTCTGCATTTCATGCGACACCTCTACATACAGGCACTGACACAGTAATGTGTTGTGGTGCACAGATTTGAAAGCTTTGACCTACAGGAATGGAGTCAACAGTGAACAGTTGGAAGTTTTTTTTAAGTGAAATCATAATTTTCCTTAAAAGAGGCAGAAGACATGCAGTACACTTTGTTTAAAAAGATTCTGAGATCTGACGCTTCCAATGTTCCATCCTCAAGTTTACGAATACGCTGCTGATCAATCATGGGGTAAAGGTCCACAGAGGCAATGTGGGTGATGAATATAGAAACGCACATCAGCACACACAAAATGAAAATGCATTAACCTGATTCACTACATCGTCGGCAAACAGCACTTCTTCTATCAGCACCTACATCTAGCACTGGAACAACTCCAATGAACACCCAACTCAGAACTTCTGCTGCTGGTAGCTGATATCAAACTGTTGCTATATTATTGGCATTTAGCACAGCTTTAAGACCATTGAGTCTGCTGTAAAACCTCACAAAGCAGGTGTGTGCACTGCTAGCATACCCTAGATGGGTGGAATTGCATTGTTTATTGCTCGGCCATGCGTGAGTGACTGCTGTGTGCTGTCACTGCACCAAACTCCACCTCTACCTCACTCATGGGAGGGAATGAAGGGGCTGAATCTGCTTTCTTCTTGGCATGAACTGTTTCCTCTGTATGGCCTTTGATTGCTTCTTCAGCTGGCTGAGCGGCCTCTGTTTTTGCCAGTCATGGCAAACATGTGAGGGGTGAATATTTTTTCGGTGAAGACAGAACCTGATCCAGGATGGCAAAGGTACTTACAAACTTAGACATATCCTTGAAGGTTTCACCAAAAAGCAGTCCGGTGACGGCTGACTCTGCTTCTGCGAGTGCCAATTCCCTAGCTTAGGGTCAATATTGACCAGAATTGAATGTCAGTGTCCTGTGGTGATGGTGTAGTATGTGTTGCATAAGAGACACACTGCTCCTTGTGCTTACTGAATTCCAGACAAAATCTTGATATTTGGCTTTGGCAGAATACCTTTGTGAATACTGACTTGTAGGCAAATGTCCGCCTTTCATGTTCATCTATCTCTCTGTGTTTGCAAAAGATAGGCAATCATAGAAAGTGGATCACAGGTTGCAACAGCCAATGCAGTTTGTCCTTATTGCTTGATGCAGCTTGCCCAAGGAACCATGCTGCTGTATTCTCGGCATGACTGACAATGAGAACTACGAGTGGAGTATGTACCCCCACTTTTCTCAAGCCATCCATGCTCAGACCACAGTAAGAGAAGATTATGACCTCATCCACACACCAAAGTAAGCATTCCTAGGTGGCAATGTGCCAGCAGACTCCGATGCCGTTTTTTGGGTTTTCAACAGTAATTACATTGTATATAGCAGATTACAGGAATAATGGCATTAGATATACTATTATTCATAAATTAGCTTATAAAAACTTTCAATTGCTCACAAACAATTTAGGCTATGATTGCAGACATCACACATGCTGACTCTGTTGGTGATGTAAACATCTGTGGATCTTTCGGATACATAGATAGTAAGTATTAGTAAATACTTAGAGCTTTATGTGCAGTAGAAACAATGACACAGCTAGAAACACTGCCACTGACCAATCAGGACACACCAGATTCCATATCCAAGAGTTATCACCATACCCAAAGTATATAACATTATATTGATTATTGCTATCAGTCCTTCTAATAAACCATCTGCTGTGGGTCCACAGGAACAATGTACATGATGACTACTGAAGACAACATTGTTTGTGGCATTGGCTTTTTAGTCTTGCAATTTTTGTTGTTTTCGGTTTTCCTAAAAGTATATGGCTACCATGGAAAGGAAGACAAATCCCTTCTCTCTTTCTATGGCAGCTACTCACTGAAGTAACACTGAGGGACATGGCAGCGCCCAGTGCCTTGTTAGGCTGCTAAGGACCCGGAGAGGGCCAATCAGATTATTTGCAATCATTTGATTGTCCCTCATCGGGTACTAATTGTACTTTAAAATGTCTATTTGGATAGCATTAGGAAAATTAACACATTCAAGATATAGTGGAAAAGGAAACTGTCACGTACAATGTAATTAACGTTGTCATCAGTGATGGCATGATTGGTGTGATCTGTGATGTGACCAGTGATCTTATAAAACATGTAAATAGAGAGGGCATCCGTGATGTCATCATTGTGGTCATAGGCTGCAAATGCATGTACATAGGCACCTCAATACATTGCAACATGTGATTGCTCAGTTTGCTGATGCAGCGAGGAGTTATGTGGCTGCAGACAGGTGTAAAGACTCCTAGCTGTGTCGACAAACCACAGCTTCCTATTGGGTTATTTCACACATGCAGATTTCATTGCACAGCATTGTCGGTGTGTGTTCTTCAGCCATTGTTTTTAGGGCACGCTGTGTGGGCTCTAGGCTGCAGAGATACTTGGCACATACATTGATGTTTGTTTCTCTCCCCTGCACAGCTGCACATGCCGGACCTCTTCATTAAGAGATTCACTCTGGCTGTAATGTGTGCCATCATATCCACAAAGATGCTCATCTTCCCCTGGGAGGATGAGCCCCACAATTCTCCTAGACCTACATACAGTACGCACATGTGGAATCCTGGATACTAGAGTTAGGAATGAGAAACATTATGCAAGCCCTCTGTTCGCCCCACAGCTATGGTGTTCATACTACATACTCCTGGAGAGCCTCATAAATAAGGAGCACTGTGTTAGAATCCACCCATATCCCAGACCTACAGGAGCACACACCTGTGTACTCTTGGACTGCTTCTTGGGGAACACTTTGTGAGGCTTTTGATCATGTGACATGCTGTAGAACACACAGATCGGTCTCTGGTCATCCACACAGGACAGTTTCAGTTAATCGTCATGTTCTCTGCACAGATTCTCCTCCTGGGGGTTCACACTGGATACATGAAGCTGTTTGGTTATTTCGACCACATTTAGAAGTTGCCAGTTGGCTTGGAGGCTTTTGTTCTGTTACGTTTCTCTGCACTGAGGACAGGGGAAGTTTGTCACCAGGCTCTCCCAGCACTGAGTGATGCAGGAGCAGAAGGCTGAAGGCATGTCTGCACTCCATAGGCAACAGCTCTTTGAAGTACCCCAGGTATATGGAGCAGGTGGCCTTCTCCTTCAGGTTATGGAGCTTGGCGGCTGCAGCCATGTTCATGCTTGGCATGCACAGTGTGTCTTCTCATTGACTCAGACGATTGGTCAATAATTTAGGTGCAAACACATCATTGCGCTAGGGCGTACAAGCGCACACGGAAAACACATTCTGGTTGGCTATATTGCATAACCGCGGTTATACCCCTATCCTAATCACCTCTTTCCTGTTTTCTGTCATTGCCTTAAGTCTCTTGGTGGATCAACTTCTTTGTAAGCCTTCAGGAACATTTACAAAGCAGTCCCTGACAGGTGGCAATATTTCAGGTTAATGGACCAACACAGCAAGAAGGAGATCGAGGAAGTCATGACCAATTTATGTGGTAACGTTTTGCAGAGGGGACCTTCACACAAGCCGTCGCAAAGTTTGGAAACATCAGCGTTAATTGAACATCTTGTCCGTGTACATTGGTATGAAGCAGACAAATCGTATAGGAAGGCCCATGAAAAACAAGGCCAAAGTGCATGGAGCAAGATCTGCACAGCAATATTTATCATCTGTGTCACAGAGTTCCAATACAATCACTAGTTATTTTCCACCAACTAACACCCAACCTCAGTCCATCCTTTCTGCACCCTATCTTTCAAACTTTCTGGTGATGTGCAAAACCTGACACAGCTTGATTGGGGTGGAAGGTGACACCATAGACACTTTGGGCAAGGCTCTTTCAGAACATCCAACTACTTACCAATGCTAGGAATATTTTAAGCGCCAATGTTTTAACCCATTCTTTAGAAAATAAACACAAAAATGTGTAAAATATAAAATGTGAAAAAATACATGGGGCCTCATTACACAGATGGCGGTAAGGATTTACCGCTACCGGTAAAATACCGGTACCGGTAAATCCTTACCGCCTTACTACGAGGTCCCTTTGCGGGTTGGGGGATTTAACGCCTGCTTTTTGCAGGCGTTAAAATCCAACCCGCAAAGGACCTTGGAGCTAATTACGCACTGCAAAATTGCGGTGCCGTAATTAGCGCCTTCCCCATTCCCATAGAGCCCTATGGGGCAGAAATGGGAATGGGGAAGGGCAATGGTGGAAGGGGGATTTACCGCCCCTCCAACCTTGGAATGGGGCGGTAAATCCCCTTTCCACCAAGGCGGTGCCGGTATTTTACCGGCATGAGCCATGGCGCTAATAGCGCCATGGCTCACCGCCTACCGTGTAATGAGGCCCATGTTCTTTTTTCTTTACCTTTTCTTATATATATGGATCCTAGTGTTTTTTTCTTCCCAGTTCCTGCCTCTTTCCCTATCCCCCAAAACAGTCCTTTTCAGGGATAACTTTTCAGTTATAAAACTAGGCAATACAAAAAAACTTTATATATGGATCTAAGACCTTTAAGTGATCCTTTCAATACAGTGGGCCTCATTACGACCCAGGCGGAGGACCATGGTGCTATTAGCACCAAGGTCCATGACGGTGTCCGCCATGGCAGAATGGGGAATTACCACCCCATCCCGAGGTTGGCGGGGCAGTAATTCCCCATGCCGCCATGGCCCTTCCCCATTCCCATTTTTGCCCCATAGGGCTCAATGGGAATGCCTCATAGGGCTCAATGGGAATGGGGAAGGCGCTAAGTACGGTGCCGCAAAATGCAGCACCGTACTGAGCACCAAGGTCCCTTTGCGGGTCCCTACTTTAACGGCTGGTAAAACCAGCGGTTAAGGTCGGGTCCTGCAAAGGGACCTCGTAATTAGGCGCTAATAGGTTAACGGCGCAGCAGCCTTTTACGGTGCCGTTAACCCATTAGCGCCTGGGTCGTAATGAGGCCCAGTGTGTGTTTTTAAAAAAAATATATATTCCCTTATGTATTTCATTATAGCCGTGGATATCCCCTGTGGAAGCTGCAGGTAGATGCCTAATCGTTGCTGCATCCTTGATAGCCATGGCTATGGAACCATTACATATCTGTATATTTATGTGGGCAGTATTCTTGTAAATATTTATTTTAAGATATATGGAATGTAGTCTTTGTACACAGTTACTGTAACACTTTAATAACTTTTTATTCATCAACAGTAAATATAAATGTAAAAACTTTAAACAGTTATGTAAATATGAAAATAAAGATTTTCAAGAAAAGGCGCATTTGAGGGGAATGTGGTTGCACAATGTATTTTTATTTTACTTTTTACACATGATACTTTGTTTTAATTAGCTCAGTTGTCTGTATTACGCCCCCTGTTGTGCAGCCTATGTCCACATCATCCCCAGGACTCATCCTGTAAATATTAGGCATGCATATGTTCCAATATGACATATATAATGTGATAATCCCTAATGCCTATGCCCGTTCCCATGTTACCAGGTATACAATGTATGTGTATGTTGTTGAACTTTAACTGCCATGATACCTCCCACCCTTGAGTTATAAGAATTGTAACACATAGACAAAGGGCTTCTCTTCATGCCTGCTGCTTGGGGTTATCAATTATTTCATACTCTGCATCAGGCAGCTGATGTTTTTCATCTTCAATCATCACAGAATGATTCTCTTCTCTTCTCTTCTCTTCCCTTCTCTTCTCTCCTCCACCCTCCCTCTTCCCCCTCTCCACATGTCCCCTCTTCTCTTCTCTTCTCTTCCCTTCCCTTCCCTTCCCTTCTCTTCTCTTCTCTTCTCTTCTCTTCTCTTCTCTTCTCTTCTCTTCTCTTCTCTTCTCTTCTCTTCTCTTCTCTTCTCTTCTCTTCTCTTCTCTTCTCTTCTCTTCCCTTCCCTTCCCTTCCCTTGCTTTCCCTTCCCTTCTCTTCCCTTCCCTTCCCTTCTCCGATCATAATAAACAGACTATTATGTAACCATGACATGCTATTGAATGCTTTTTGTACATCCAAGCGCAAGCATCGAATGAAGTGTCTTGGTACCTGGCCAGCAGCCTTTTTAAAATGGCCGACCTCAGCCACCATCTCTGCGGAACAAATTCAGAAGAGTTTTTGTGCCCTGCAAATTTTTGAAAGTTAATGTGTTTACTGTTTGTCGATTGCCGCTAACAAGGGTGATAATAAATCTGTAAAACAACGATGCTCTGCTACTTTATATGAGCCTGGGGTACTCATTTCCCGACAGCGGCAGAACACTGGACTTTGAACATCCCGAGTGAGGACTCGATAAATTATTCATATCCCCCACAATAAAACAAGTCTGAACTGACAAAGCCATTGATTAGTCAACCTGTTTTCTGTCGAGCAATACATTTTGCACTAACAGCCGGTAATGATCTTTTCAGGTTGCATAATATATTACCTTGCTATGGTTCTAAATGCAAGCCATTGCTGTACATATGTAAGGTGACCGTGCTCCATATCAGAGACAAGCTTGTATATACAAATGGCCATCAGTTGGTCAAGTATTTGACTATTAAACTGACACATGTATTCTCTGAGGCGCCACTTGCTGACCTCCCTTGCTCTGTGTGTTTCGCTGAAAGTCCAAGTGATGTCCATAGGGGAAGCTGGTTTTTAATGTAATACCCCCAGCACTGGTAGAGTGGCCATCCTACCATCAGGAATAATGTAATACTGATGATCTGATATCATCCATATCTACTCTCCCCATGAAGCGTTCAGCCTGGGTCCTGTGATAGGGCACAGGGAGGTGTCGTGAGAGGGCAGATCAGTGTGGTGGGGTGGAAACGGGGGACTCTGATGAGCGATTCAACTGAAATAAGTTGCATCCTCCGGCCTGATTTTATAGCCGAGGGCGAAATAAACACACTAGGTGGGCAGACACATTTTGCTCCGGAGCGCTTTTCATCTGCATACTAGGTTGTCTTCTAAGAGAGCAGAGAGTCAAGGAACTTGTATCAGCACATGGGCAAACGAGAACTCAGATGGAGGACTTAGCAACAACAGCAACCGGAAAAGGGCTTGAGTTGAGCGGTCATTGTTTTCTCGTATTCCCTGACCTGCATCTTCAGTTCCTTCACAGGATGGAAGGCTTTGAGAAGTAACTTTGAGAGTTGTTTGGTTTTCTATGCACCCGTTGACTGCTCATGGCCATGCTATTCCCTATTTCTGAGCAGTAAGTGAGTCTTTTCATCTGTTCCACACATTGTATTCCTGTTAAACCACACATTGGCAAAGCTAACCATTTGCTAGATGTTGCACTCTAATGGCTAGGTAGCCCCGATCCATTTTGGGGTGGGACCAAGCCTGATTTGCATATGGTCTTTCCCCTCTTGTAATGGCTTGGCAGGTGAAGAACAATGGTCTAGAAGGATGCCAAGACCAATGCCAGAGATTATGATTCATTCTAAACCTTCCAGCCATCACCTCTTTTTTGTTGCTATTGCCACCCCAAGTGGGATGGGTATGCCCAGACAAAGGCCACATGCCTGCTGGGCCAAGATCTCCAAACTACACTTCACTGATGATTCCCAATGAGCCTGAAACATGTATGCAGTTGTTTGTAGTCTCATGTAGAAGGGATGTGACCAAGAAGTTCTGGCTGGACTGCCTTTTTTGGAAGTGGGTCCAAGCCTGATTTGCCTATGCAATTTTCCCTTTCTGTAATGGAGAATGATGGGCAGGAGAGTTGTAAAGAGTGATTTCAGAGGTTGAGATTAATTCTATACTTTCCAGTCCTCAACTCCTTTGTGTTACAGTTAGTACCATTAGGACAGGGTATGGAAAATGTTCTCTTTATATCTATATACAAGCCAAAACGGTTGGCTTACCCAATGCTTTCAATTATTTCTGTACTATGTAAAGAACAAACCAAGGCACACTTAGTAGCTTCACATATAGGAAGAATTATTTGATGACCCTCAAAGCCAGACTGACAGTCACCACTAAAATTCAAATGATCCTCCATTTTGTGAATACACTGACACCTGCTGCAGCCCATGCAATATTTGGAATCCATCATACGTTTGGTCCCACATATCATGTCTAATTTCGAAAATGAACTATTGTGGTAGAATCAGAGTAAAGCACATTTTTTCAACATAGCAACTGTGCCCACAAAAGACAGGGGGGTGCAGGGAGAAGGAATAGCTCATGGAAGCATGCAAGGCGTAAGAGTGGAGAAAGAGTGCAGAAATGAGGGGCAAATGGTGGGCTTTAGGACCTACTATTTAAGCAATATTTAAGCAATAGGCCCGAGCAGGGGGTGCATTACCACATCAGGTAATGCCCCGGGGCCCATAGTTACAACTTCATGTAATGCCCTGGGACCCAAAGTTACTTAACAAAGGCCCGGGGCATTAGCTGAAGTGGTAAGGCCCCCCCTGTGAGGGGCCTATTGCTATTAGTACTCCAGCCTAAGACTGGGGTACTAAAAGCATTTTTTTTCTGTTGCAATGGGCACCAGGGAAGGGAAAACGAAGTCTGTTTTCACTTTCCATTGTGGCCATTCAACAGAACGGGAAACATGCAAACAAAAACATGGCTGCCATGGAAAGGACAGAAGGGGCCATGTGTAGTCCCTTCTTCCTTTCCATGACAGCCTGTCATGGATTGGGAACAGACGCGCTGGGAATAGAAGTGTTCCCAGCGCGTCTGCTCCCGAAATGGACAGCCAAGAAGATAAGTGGGGTTGGGAGGGTTTGGAGGTAATCATGTGGAAGGGGCGTGTGAGTGGTGGGGTCATGGGCATAATTTAAGGGGGAAACAGGGGTGTTTGTCCCCCCCAACTTTAATGGCACACCATTTTGTCCCCATTCATTTGGCAGGGGCAACTTTTCTTCAGATGTCATGCCCCCCCTGACTTTTTCAGCAAAGTTACTCCACTGGGTGGGGTACAACACTTACCTCGATTCTCGGCAGGGAAGATGGCATCCTCCAGCCATGTGGTGGCTCAGACCAGAGTGGGGATAACCCCATTCCGAGCCTCCTAATTGGCTGAGTGGCTACCACACCCCCTTGTCGCGGACAGAAGGGAAGGAACATTGTGGGGGTGAGGAATTCCCAGTCGGGTAACGCCTGCACCGTAACCAATGAATTTTTTTTTTCAAAAACATGTTACCCTACGCCGGGTACTAATTAGCAATAAGCAATGGCAAAGCCAACAGTTTTGGCTTGTGTATGGCTATTTTATTGTAGTCTTCTAGGCATTGCTCTTATATTCGCGTGTACTCTGACCATTTTTCAACAGTTGCTGTCTTATGGCCAAGTAAGTACCAATATGTCAGTTCCTTGCAAAAGCTTGTTCCATACCTACCCAAGAACCAAAAGGGTTGGCTTTGCCCAGCTTGTTTCAATTTGCGCTCCAGAGACTGCAGTGCTAATGATGTTTATCATGCTGCCTTTGTGCCCGTGTGGCAGGGTGTGGCTCAAACAAAATCTACCTAATGGGTGACTCGCTACCAACATCCACCTTTCTCTGCATGCACTTCCTGCCTTAAGCCCATTTAGTATTTAGTATTTTATTTATTTCTATAGCGCACCAGGCCCAGGGGCAACCGGGCGCTTAACTTAGTTACAACAAGATGAAAGCATGACAAGGCAATGTAAGTAAAATGACATGCTGTCACGCTCCCATGTCATTTTACTTACAGCAGAGTTGTAGGAGTTGAGTTGTAGGAGTTGGTGGGAGGCACACTGGTACTCACTCTCTATACTCCGGAATGCAAACAAGCGTGCCGCTTGCTCGCTTCCCGCCCGAAGCAAGGCACTAAGTAGTAGTTCCGGGAAAGCATATTGGGGCACAAAGTAGCAGAGCGCTAAGGCGAGGCGAGACATGAATGCCAGAAAACAGCAACACTGAATTCACTGAGATCCAGAATCACTGAATGTACATGAACATTGATGGACCGGGCACAACATACGATTTTCTTTATAGAGTTGTACTAAACTCTGCCAATATCTGAATATGTTATTACAAGACTCAGAATATACTGAAACGTAAGAAGCAGCAAGAACCAGTCCTACAGAATGCAACTCTTTAAAGTCTACCGAGTCTTTAAAGGACTACACATCTTTACCAACAGATAAAGGGACCGATTTCTTTGCACGGTTCAAAGTGACTTGCTCTGCTGAAAAGTGCCTGTGCACTGCTGACACAACCCCTGATTCATGGAACTGGGCAAAGCGTATTTTTGCAGTGCAAAGTCAGTGGCATCATTATGAGTTGGGCGGTAAGGGAATCCCTTACCTCCCAATTCCGAGGTCCCTTAGCGGGAACCGTAAGGAACGTGTGGTCTGACCACACGTCCCTTACGGGTCCCGCTAAGGGACCAGGGCGCTAATAACAGGCTTGCTAGTCATAAGCCTGTTATTAGCGCCCTCCCCATTCCCATTGAGCCCTATGGGGGTTCAAATGAGAATGGGGAATGGTTTGTTCAATGGGGACTTACTGGTCCTAAGTCCCCATTGAACAAGACCGGTGCCGGACCCGGTATTGGAGGCAGCCACATTTAAACAGTGCTCACCTTTTAAACTGAGAAATCTAAAGTGCAATATTCCCTGGAAAACAAAATATCCAAATATCAGACATTTGCTTTTGTTACAATTTATTTTGTGTGGTCTTCCAGGTAAGCATACAGGAACGTGCAACCGGGGTGAAAATCTTGTAGCCAAACACTTGACCAAGATTGCCAGCCTTAAACAACCAAGGCGTGCTGTGTCTGCCCTCTGAAAAAATAGAAACACTGTTCACCCACATGTATCCTTTCCTTGTGCCCTGAACAGCAGCAGAGGTCCACAGCCAGTGAAAATAACTGCTACAGTCTCCAGGATTGTAAAAACTCTTGCCACATGACATCCTGGGCAAATATTCACGACTCACTTACACTCTCATCCCTCCATATCACCCCCTGCTCGACTTTCAATTTTCAACAATGCTCTGCTTTATAAAAGGTGGCCCGAAAAGTACACAAACCATAGTAAGGTACGCACACAAATATATTTAAGGATTTATATATTTGTGTGAGTACCTTACCATGGGTTGTGTACTTTCCAAGCCATCGTTTATACCCATAAGGAGAAATATGGTAGGCAAAACGTGTACAATCGTGACATTCACCCCACATTGACTGAGATTGACTGCGAGACTACAAATACCAGAATCATTGCTTGCATATTTCACAGAGCACACAGCTTTGCATGTGTTCCCTCGGCAATGCTGGGGGCTCGGTAATGTAATCTGCTCTGCGGGCGCTCGCGCAGAGCACATTTCATCACTTTGCCGCCAAGCCGGGGCTGAGGCAAGGCGGGTCCTGAGATCCTGCCAGATATCTGATGCCGGCTCTCGGACCCGGCAAAAGCCAGCCCATTGGCCAGCGCTGGATATAGACTAAGGGCCTCATTAGCCCGGTAAAAACGGGTTAATTACCGGCATGCCGGTAAGAGCGGGTCCGTGCTCGTATGAACCCCGCTAATAGCGGGTGATTATGTGTGAGCGAGCACGTGCGAACCCCCATGCCGGTAATGGATATACCGGCATGCCGCTAAAGGCCCTCCAACCCCCCGATAGTGGCATCATGGGACCCGCCGATACCGGCACCGCCTAGGAGCAACCCCTAAATACCGGCCTGGTAATACCACCATGCTAATACCGGGTTTGCAAAACCGGACCCGGAAATAACGTCATCGCGCAGGAACGGGAAATGGGCCGGCGGCAATCTTTAAAAACACAATAAATTGCAATCCTCCGGAACCACCAGTCGATAACTGGAGAGCACAGTGGAAAACTATAGAGAATGTCAAAGGCTACCAGGAAGACCACCCCCTGGCTGCAGAAACAGTGTTACTCAGATGCAGAGCTGACCATGTTAGCGGACACTCTAGCTGCACATGCAGACATAATCCAATCAACGACAAGAAGCGGGAGGTGCAGCAACAAAAGAGGCAAACCTGGCAAGAAGTAGCCAGCGAGGTATCAGCCGTAGGTACCACCCCACGCAGTGTGAGTGACTGCAAGAAGCGGTGGGATGACCTCCGGTTGAGGGTACACAATATCATGGCCAGCAATCGGAGGGAGGCCATGTCACAGGCGGGGGTGCCCACCCCCCTGCCAAATTGATGCCCTGGGAGGAAACGGCTAGCAGATTCATCAGTCCTGAGTCCATCGAGGGATTATGCGAGATGGAGATGGGTGTGGCATCAACCGTGGAAGGAGGTGAGTGACCCTGCAGATTCCTGTGGGGAGACCATGACGTAGCACAAGTGAAGAGGTAGAGAGTCTAGGCAAGGCAATGCATGTCCCAACACCCACATGACCATATCCAAGTCCAGATGGCGGGCCAAACGCTGCCACACTGAAATGCATGCTGAGTGCCAATCCCATAACCAACACACAGCCAACACACCTGGACCTTGCCCATGTGATACATCACACAAACCCCAAATCAACGGCATGTACCTGCCATGCAGTGAATGCTAACATGCCCCCTCTGAATACGTTGCGTGACACACCTGTAAGACATAAATGCATGATCAAATGAATAATGAACAGCACCATCTTATGCCTCTGCCATGTCACACCATCACTGATGCCCTGCATCTCTTCTACCCCCCAGGCACCAATGAGGAAGAAGCAACCCATGGGACCACCGCGAGGGCATCCACCTCACACCATAAGAAGAGGGCAACCACCACCACCTCCGCTGGAGGCAAGCAGGCCACAGCCACTGCCAGTGTGCCTGTGCGAGCTGGAACACAGCCAGCAACACCTGCTGCCAGTGTGCCTGACACACTACTGACCCAGCAGGCCACACCCACACCAGTCCAAGGGGAGTCCCTGGAAGCACCCGCCTCCACTGGGGAAGAACTTGATGCCAGTGTGGAGCCTGAGGGAGACACTGGGGTGACATGTCCGGCCAGCCCGAGCCCCGTACCCACCCCCTCACCCCAACACCTGCAGTCACCCACCTGCAGTGAAGCTGATCCCTGCCTCTGTGACTGTGACCTACCCACCTCTGAGGAGTACTGTCCCGAAAATGCTGTTCACGTGACTGCACAACCCACTACTCCAGCCCCCAGGCTTAGAAGTGATATAGAGAGGATAAAGTAGCTGAGAATGCTTTTATGGCTTCAAGGACAATGCAATGATGAACGAAAATGCAGTACAGAAAATAAACTTGATATGATTTCAACCAAAACAATGCAATCACTTTTCCCCCTGGTAGCAATTCACCCCCCCCCCCCTTATGCAATGTAAAGAGATGGAAGAAAAGCACGCAGTTCTCAGGAATGCAATCAAATATAATTCAGTCCCCCCCTAGCAAGCTTAGAGCAACAGGGATGATTTAAACACAGGCAAAGTACTTTAAAGGTGGTATGCAAAGAAGTGAAAAATATGCTAAAATGATTTTTAATTCCCTATAGAGGTTCAGGGTGGGTGACAGCTACATACATTAATTCAGGATCACTTTAGCAATGCTCTATGAATGATTGTCAGGTTGCACACGAATTTCAGCAAGGAAAGCAAGGACAAATATTTGTACACGTGGCTGAAATTAAGAAAAATGTCAAATCGTGGCAAATTTAGTCGCGTGCGTCGAGCGCAATTCTGGAGGCACTATAAGTCGTTTCTAGGCTTGTTGGAAAGCTTAGAATATTAGCTTTAAGATGACAGTTAAAACTCGCTCCTAGCACAAACGGTTCCGGAGATACGGCCAATTTAGTAAAGGTTGTTTTTTCGGATTTTAAATTTTAAAGCTCAGAATGACAGATAACAGTTTTCAGTTTTAAAGATGACAGAATGACACGATTCTAGGAGGCAGTTCTAATAGGCTAAAATAGTTTGGATAAGATTATTTTAAACTAAGAGATTGGTTTTGGCACAGTGCTAGCTGGGTACTAACACTAGATTTTGGACAGGAATGCGACTTCGTCACCGATCGGGTCAGGATTGGCTGGACTTCTGCTAGCAGTTCTTCACAGCGATCTGGTCTCTGGTTCTCTCTGGTTCCGGATACAGCACTGCTTTCTGGATACTGCTACAGGTTCTTGCAAAAGTTCTTGGCAAAGAATTCAAACAGCTCGCCCGCCTGTTGAATAGTTTGGTTGGTTTGGAGGCCTGCTGAAGATGATTCAGCTTGTGAATTCAGGCCTCTCTGCTACAAATTCTGGAGTTAATTTCTGGTCTCTGGAGATTGATGGATTTCAAGTCTGGATCTCTGGATGTGAAGTCTGAAGTCTTCCGGCAAAGCGTCCCGCAAGAAAGTGGAAAGTGAATGTCTCTACCTGGGTTTCAATGTTCCTTTTATGTGTTTTGAAAATGGGTGTGTGACTGGGCCTAGCTAAGCCTGCCCCTCTCACTTATCATTGGCCAAGCTTTCCTCTCCCCCTTGATTGGGGGAAAGAAATGGAGTGTCAGAGTGATGCTGTAGGTTTTATGGTCAGAGGAACCTCCCCTTGTCAAATTGCACACCAATCTATTTCTGACCCAAATACATATTTATCTATGTACCATTTTCCTAATATTATAGGTCCAGTTAACATATTTTCTGTAGCACCAAACCATCGGATCCCTGTCTTTGTACGATGTCGTGTCCACTTATGACAGAATTCTCCCCTTTTCATCCAGTTAACGACCTCTAAACCTTTCCAGATTTTACACAAATGTGCACCAGGGATAGGGGTTTCAGATGATAAAGTGTCCGATTTTTAACATGCATACATTTGGAGTTACAACCTTTTTTCCGCTACTATCCCCAAGAACATCCCACAGGGTCCTAACACCTCTTAAAATGTGCACAGAAGAATCACAAGAATGATGATGTTATTTATATAATTTTGACAAGTCTGCACTGTGAATTATACATCTTTTTAAAATCATGCTCTGGCCCCAAAGGGGTGTGGTTTTCCAAAGCACATGGTGGAATTTCTGGTTTATCCACCCCAAGCTCAGCTTGCTCTCACAGGCACTGCCCCTCCCAGTTTCTCCCAAGAGGAAGCCATTTTACGACCCCCCCAATATAACATTTGCCTGAGTCCAGGACAGGGCTTTGTTCAACTTCCTGCAGTCTGCAGGTACCACTCCCCTAATTCAATCAGAGAGGTGTCACCTCCTTTTGGTGGGGGCAGCAGGATGCAGCCAGGCCTGGGAAGAGTTGTTGAGCCAGTTCAACTCCTGTCGGGGGTAGTTGTCTGGCAGAATTCAGCTAAATGTCACTTTAGTTCCGATTTTTCTACATTCAAATCCAACTTACAATTTTTGCACATGCAGCTAGAATGCTGATTCTAAGTTCAAAATTATGACATTTAAACAATTGCAACCTATTTGACACTCACAAGTAGGTCACTCATTTATTCTGGCTTTAAACCCAAATTCACTTAAGCTGCTGACATCCCCAGCTATTTTTTATATATACATTAAATAATGACTTCCTTCAAGTCATTTCAGAATATAGTTTTACATTGTATCCACCTCTTAGCAAGTCTTTCCTTGGCCTGGTTTGGGTTCATTTGTTCAGTTTTACAGAAAAGTCTGGTGGTTTTAAAACGCCGGCTTTCTGATAGTGGTGAGCACCAGTATTGCATCCATTTTTGACATTAAGAAAATGAATTCCCCACAGTTCTGGGTTGCTTTTGGCAATCATCATTGCCATTCCCAATGGTTTCAGGCTACTGTGTGTGTAGCCCAATGGTGGTTTTAGGCAGTGCCCTCCAGTGCTCACAACATAGGCAAAAATGGGTGGCACCCTATTCTTCATGTTTTCCCTGTGCACTCTCTGGGGAGTTCTGGCCATCATGATGTTTTCAATGCCAGTAATCCACAGTTTTATGGTAGGACTTGGATGCATGGGTAAAAACATCCCACACCATTTTAGACCTACTCCACCAGTACATAGCGGACAGGGAGGAAACCAGGTGGGGTATTGCCACAGCAATTGCGGGGACAACAGCGGCCATCAAAGCCAACACAGCCGCTGTTAATGCATCGGCACGGCTAATGAGGGACTGCCTGGGAGCGGTGACACAGGTGCTGACTTCAATGCTGCTCCATATGCAGCGGCCACGGCTTGCAGGAGGTGTGGAACCTGCCAGCTTCTCACCTACTACCTCCACACCAGCTTCATCTGTCCCCACCAGCCCAGTGCACCAGACACGTAGGAGTGCAAGGCACACTGAAATGCCACCTCCGAACAGGAAGAAGTCCGCAAGTAGTGTGGGCGGACAATGGGAGTGGGACACTAGGTTGGGGTGAAGGGGTTCATCTTGTGGAGTCTATTGGGGCTATTGGTGTTGGTTGGGGGGGTTTGGAGTTTGTTGGTGGGGTCTGGGAGTTTGTTAAGGGGGTCTGGGAGTTTGTTGGGGGGGGTTAGGGAGGGAGGAGTGGGCACATTTTTGCTGTTGTAAATAATACACATGTTGTGATAAGAAAAATCCATGGCTGGACATTGTTATTTTCGTGTGCATCCATTTAATGTGTTACAGTGTTCAGTGCCCAACTCCCAACATTCCCTGTGTGCATGTCCACATTGGCCCAGTGTCTGACTGACACATGTCTTTCATAGTCCCTGTGGGTCAGGAGTATTTGTGTATCTGTGCTTGGCGTACTGCATGGCCATCCCATGCATCATGTACTAGCAGGGGGGCTATTTGCCACCTTCTCAGGCCTATATAGGAGTGCCCCACCAGACCTACTTAGGCAGCCGAAATGCTCCTTCAACAGGCCAAAGGTCTGCTCTATCACAACACAGGTGTGGGTGTGCACACGAATGTAATCCTATTCATGGCTGTTCTGCGGGTTCCGCACAGGGGTAAGTTGCCATGGCTTCAAGGGATATCCTCCGTCACCTGCAAGCAAATACAAATAGGTGTGTGTCACTCTGAGCTGGCACCTTCAGGAAGCACAGTCATGGTGGCAGCTATTTGGTGTGGACATGCACATGTCCCTGTACATATGCAAAATTGTCACCTAAATGCATTCTAAACTGATATGAGGTGTGGTAGTCTGGATGGCGTTCAATAGATGATGCAGGGTGTAATCATGCATGCTGAGACAGATGTGCTGTGGTAGTGCAACAATGTTTAGCCTCCAATTCATGCTGTTCATTCTTCACAATGCATGGTCACACTGACCACATTGCCATAGTTGTCATCCTGTTCATAAATGCATTGCTTGCCATCACCATGGTGGCCTGGTTGTGCCTCTTACTTGTTGTCATCAATATGCATTATTTGTGATATGTGGCCCAGTGATGTGTCATGTTCCGTTTGGCCGGTTCAGGTCAGGAGTGTTTGGCTCTGCATGCATTCTCCAATCACCGGCTATTGCCACCCAGGTGCAGTATGCCCCCACCCCTTTCCCACCCAGGTGCAGTATGCCCCCCACCCCTATGCATCCCTACACATCAGTACCCCAAAGCACTGCCATGGGACAGTTGTGCAACTCACCAAGCATCCAGGCACGTGGTCCAGAATGTCGCTCCATGTGACGGGGTAGCGTGGAGTTACGCAGTAGCATGGCATCATGTGTTGATCCGGGAAATCGGGCGCAGCATTGTGTGATGATCTTGCTGGAGTCACATACCATTTGCACATTGATGGAGTGGTATTGCTTGTGATTGCGGCACACCGCCTCTATGGCATGGGGGACTACCAATTCCACATGGTTGCAGTCGAGGGCACCAACACAATTGGGCATGCCTGCCAGTGCATGGAAGCCTACTTTGGTGTTGGCTATCTCCTGGGCAGTCCATGGTAGGGATATGTGGCTGCTTGCATGCTTCAGGCACTTGGTTCAACATGCGTGAAAATAGTGGCTGTGGAATGCCATGCAGCTGGCCCACTGTGTGTTGGTAGGTGCCTGTGGCCAGGAAGTGTAGCACAGACACCACCTTTAGTAGCGGGGGGATGGCAGTGCGTATTTCTATGAGGCTGGCAATGTCGTTCTGTATCATGTCCACTATGGTGGTGATGGTGTCACGGTCCAACCGGTACAGGGTGTGGATCTGCTCAGGGGTTAGGTTATAAGGGCTGGGTCTGGTGTGAGGGATATGTGGTTGCCTACGAGGCACTGCTGGCTGCGCTGGTGATAATTGCTGGGCCTGTCTCACCCTCCTTCTCCTCCTGCGTCTCCTCTGTGCTGCCTGTTGTTGCTGCTGTAGTTGTTGTTGTTGCTGTAGTTGTGGCAGAATGGGCATGTCATCCAGTGCCATGATTGCAACAGCTAGTGGTAGCATTTTGGTGTTGGAAGGGGTGTGGTTTGTGGGTGTGCTCATTTTATACTATCCCAGCCTCCATTGACTCCACCTGTGGGGATTGTGTGCACCTGTGGCAGTTGCCTTGTATCCTGATTGCTGTTTGTGGGTGGTCCGCGATGCCTGTATGGCCGGCATCATGCAGCCCGCGATTACCGGCTTCGTGATGCCGGTATTTGCATGTCTGTGTGGTTTGGGATGTCCCCCTATTACCAGCATGCCGGTATTTGCTGCCCGAAAGGGGTGCGTGTACGCGCCCATGCCACTATTTCCCGGGTTGCCGGGTCAGAATACACCGGAGCGGTAAACGATGCCAGTATTACCATACCGGCATCCTTTTTTGCCTTACCGCCAACCTTGTAATGAGGCCCTAAGACTTCCACAGTGCATTTTGAATAATGAAGGACTCATTATTCACAATCTAAAAGCAGCAACAAAATGACCCACGACCACCAAGGATAATAATGGACTAAATAATTACATTTTGTGACGTCAATGCGCTTACTATAGTGTTATATGGTATTTCGAGTAGCACAAAGGTTGACAAAACATTTTTTTTATTTTGTTTTATGCAATCCATCGAAGAAGGATACGGGCAAACAATCTGAAACAACTCAATTCCATCTTAACTAGTCCTAGCATTACATTCTGTCTATGTTACTCTGAAGAAAAGTCACAGTAAATAAATACATTCACCAACACAAACTATGTGTATTTAAGAGCATGTGGCTGCTAGAGTCCTGTGCATTCACCTACGTCTTGAGATGCTTGCAACCGTTGGCTTTGTCAATGCTTGTTTTTAACAGGACGTCAATGTAAGGAACACATATAAATCATGTGTTTGAATGCACAATTGCTTAATACATCTTTATTTCAACAGTAGCAGGTTTATAACTGTTTTTAAGCCATTATCAGGCAGCTGACTACTAGAAATAACAATGGCAGCCCAAAGTTTGAAGTTACTGCTTTATAGTGGTAGTTTATAGAGATCCCAAGAGGATGTAATGTGGGCAGGGAGTGTGGGTTGGGACTTGGAGTTAACAAAGGGATTAGCAGGGCCATGGGCAGTCAGTGGGTGTGTAAATAACCAAACAATTCCCACACGCTGTGTGTTCATCCTCACATGTCATCTCCCTCCTACCTGTGCGTCAATGCGCTAGTTTCAGCTTTTTGGTGGCACTTTAGCACCACTTAAAATCACAACTAAAAATGCTGGGCATGAGGGAGTCACCATTCAAAAGCTATGAAAAGTCGATATTCTGGCCACAGTGATCACTGAGATCGAATAAAGAAATGGATTCCTGGAAACACTCTTTCAGGCCAGGATATGGTTCAGTTCATGGCACTCAAAAAAACACCTTTCAACAGGTCTGATGGAGTACCTGCAAACCTCCTACTACTGTTCCCTGGCCACGCCCCTTGTAAGGCCTCCTCTCCCCCTCACCTGCTCTCTGATGGTTACTCGGCTGGATAAGGCTGCAGTGAAACCCCACCAAGTTGGAATTCCCCAGTTGTGAAGAGAGCTATTGAAAGCATGATGGACCAATCGTGTGTCAGAGGTGGGTTGTCCTTCATCGAAGTGGCTAATGTGATTGGTCTGAAGTTAGCAACACCCAGGTTCCTGCTCAGGGAACGCTTACAGGTCTCATCAGGTTGTGCTCCCAGGCTATATAAAATAAAGCAAAGAAAAAGAATGGGACAGGGTGCACACCTAAGTATTGGGAAAACAAGTGACCACATGTAGAATGTGTAGTGTACATATTTACATATTTTAAAGGTGCAGGGGAGAAAAAAAAACAACTCTAGCATTGAAGATACACCTCAGATTACAAATAAGATACATGGCCTGATTTATGGAATTTTGTAGCGCGGTGCACAGTGATTTTGCAATGGTGCAAAGTGGATTGTTTTCCCATTTCAGCAATTACCCTGATTCACAGAGCAGTGCTAAGTGAATGTTTGCAGTGCAAAGTCGCACCGCAAAGGTACTCTTTGCACTGTGCTGAATGGGTCTAATTTATGGTGTGTTTGTTGGCAGTGCAACGTCACTCACAATGTGAAACTTTTTGTGCAGTGCAAAGTGAGTTTGAGAAGGAACACAAAAAGAGTGTGTATCCGTTTAGAATGTGTCTGCCTTTTTGGCAGGGAAATATGGTATGTACAGAGTAAGCTAATCCAGTAGGAACTCATCTCATGTTGTCTGGGTTGAATAGACGTATTAACACTGTGTATTTCGGTATGATTAGTGCATTTATGAAACTGAATATGATTGAAAAGAAATGGGCCAAGAAGCCCAACCTTGAAACACTTGTGTATAGGCGTGTTATAAATGCCATATCATATCATAACCTAATACCATGGAAGTGGCTGACTCAGCAGCGCACCTGGCACCTTCATTGTTGATGTCTGTTAGACATCTCGTCTCCCACCGTGTGCACCTGCTTTGATCTTGGGACTGGGGTGAACAATCTTTGATATGGATTTTGGAAAGGAAACATACTCTTCAGCAGGGGAGTTAAATGCACCCCAAAGGATATGAGTGCAGATTTAAAAGAGAGAATCAGAACACAACATGCAGATTCTTAATTCACAGAAGCGTTTTCTAATGGCAAACCCCCACTGAAAAACGTTCTGCGGAAGCGTTTTCTAATGGCATAGCCCCATTGGAAAACGTTCTGCGAATTAGGCCCTTAGATTCAGAGAAAGTGGCCCTTTCCAAGTATGTGCTGTTCTTCTACTCATAAATCCTATAGCTGATATTTCTATGGCACAAGCTGGCCCATGGCCTGCTCATCCCCAACATTCTGGTTTGAAGATTACTAAATTCAAGGACAGATTTGCACATTTCTTACGCACATTTCCTATGTTTCAAGTGCAAAAAGAATAAAATAAAATAAAATGTCTTGCACTTCGAGGTTACTGAAGATGTACTTATTTTCATCCCATGGAGGCTTTGTTAATGGTCTGCAGCAGCCAGCAGAACACTTGGGTCTGATTTCACCAACAGCATATTTTCAATGACCGCCAACTTGTAGACATTTCCTAAGAGCGCCTCTTTGATTGCTCGAGTGGAGCAAATTGGAAACTATTATCAAACGCTTCAAGGGTCGCATGGAGCTATTGAACTGATGATAGTCATTGAGAAAGTCTGCATTACTCTACATGACAATCACAACCACGGTCAGTGTATTGCATTTCATGTGCTCATATCCAGTAGGAAGGGTGTCATTTCATGTTTTCATATCCAGCAGGAAGAGTGTAATTTCATGTGCTCATATCCAGTAGGAAGGGTGTCATTTCTTGTTTTCATATCCAGCAGGAAGAGTGTAATTTAATGTGCTCATATCCATTAGGAAGAGTGTCATTTCATGTGCTCATATCCAGTTGCAAGAGTGTCATTTCATGTGATCATATCCGGTAGGAAGTGTGGCATTTCATGTGCTCATATCTGGTAGGAAGAGTGTCATTGCATGTTCTCATATCCAGTAGGAAGAGTATGATTTCATGTGCTCATATACACTAGGAAGAGTGTATAATTTTTCATTGGGAAGAAAAGAGTTTTGGAATCTGGCAGAAACTTGAAAAGATATGGACATTTCTGTGTTCTATTTTCCAGTGAAATGTAAATTCGGACTTTTCCATGTTTCCTCCCAACCCGCTTTCAGTTATTTCAGGCAGGTTGGTGGTACATCCTTGCTATAGGAGCCCGGCTTTCAACAAAGTGGTCAGTAGAAAAACTACGGGATTTAGATTGCCAGAGGGAATCTATTTTTAAGTTAACAAAGATAAAAGAACCCAAAGTAATAAAGAATGAGGTACAATGAAGAGGCACACGTAACACATTTCAAAGTAAAACTATTTGTTAAGTCTTATTGTTCAGATATTCATGACATTCCAATAAACAAGAAAACAGAGAAAAGGAAACAGTCATAATAAATAAAGTAAACAAAATAAAAAAATAACACTTTAATTTAAAAAGAATAACTTTGCAGCAAACCATTTCATTGTGCACAATTAATTGAAAACACATATATATCATGAAAACATATTTTTTTCTCAATACCCACCAAACACCACCATTAAGCAGCTCAATAACCAACATCTGTTAGCTATCACAAGGAGAGACCCCCGAGAGGCCTACAAATGGTGAGTACATCTATTAAAACATGATTGGTTCCTCTCGAATCTCACTTTTTTGAAAATGTAAGTTTTTGTGTTATAGTTAAGCTTTATAGACTTTGCTTGAGGGCTTTACTGGGAGTAAACTGTAACTAAGTTAAACTCTCGAGCACTGTGAGGGTTTGGTCCATAAAGCTATTTTGAACCTTCGGGGTAAAAGGGAGGAGAGGGGGGGGTTACAAAAAACATTTTTTTCCGTTAGCCATTGCTTGGAACTGGCTAGTTCTGCATTATCCACATACAGCATGTTGAGGAAGGGCGCAGGGTTACGATTGCGCAACTGCTGTGTGCGGAACAGCCAGCTGAATTTGTGGTGGTGGTGGAGAAGCCGGACACATCCTCCAGGTGCGGACCTTCTAATATTCGATAATGGGCAGAGCCATCCACTGGCCACCCTAATAAGGTGAGGAGGATAGGGAATTAGGGAATTCACCATCCCCGGGCCACGTCCGTCAGGTGTGTCCAAGGCAAAAGTTAATGGCGGGGGTCGTAGGGGGGCCTTTATTTTAAAATCAGATGAATTCCTCAGTGTACGACCGACAATATTTAGAATTAAAAGTTTTAATTTTCAAAATGATCAGGGTCATCACTAATATAACAGATTGTTTTCATCTGATTCATAATTAAATATCTGCATTAATCTGCAATAGTTAATGTCTCCCAACATGTTCCTACAATCCATTTCTATTCAACGCTGGAGTTTTCCTCAGGGTTATTTTTCAGATAAAAGGAGAACAAACAGAAAGGCTAACTCGTTATTGATGAATAATGAGAGGGGATGGGGGGATGATTTATGGCACATATTGGCTATGAAATGACTTCTTAAGCACACCAATACATTCTCCCAAAACATTAGACAGTTCAGCTAACAACCTTTTTATCCAACTCACAATTATCCATCCCAAAAGCCAACATCACCCCAAAGAACACCAAATCTCCGGAATAACCTACTAGTAGTCATACAATCTGTATAGATTGCATCCCACTTAACGACTACCATAACAATGTGGTTTTTAGGAAAATACTACAGGGACCCCTCCACAAAGGACCGTGGGTGCAGGATACAAGGCATACGACAGCTTGGATCCTAGGCCTGAATTTTCCTACATAAATCCCTGCTTTTTTAACGGCGTTTGTATGGAAGAGGAAGAACTCGCTGTATATGCACACGATCAAAAGGCATGTCCTCCTGCATATCTTCACATCAGGCACATTTACGCAATCTAGATATGCATTGGTTGACTGACCCCTGTGGGTGGAGCGCTTTATTCATCCCATTATGTGTGTGGGCCAGTAACTACTTTTGTTGGGGAAACCCTTACATTCCTCTTTGTGGATGGTGGAAATGAAAACAAAAACAAAATTCATGCAGGGCATGAGCCTTTCAATTTTGTGATAGGGAAATGCAAACTCTGCACTGCCTTGCGCATTCCATGGCATTTGGTTTGCGCCAGGAGGCAACAGATGCAATCAGTGTAATGACAGATGCAATTGAAAGTGCATCTGTTGTCAATCAGACATGCATTGTCAGCTGTAGCATGCACTCCTGATGCAACGTTCTGATGCAGCACTCCTTCACCACAGTCATTCTCCTTGTACACAAACAACTGTGCACTCTCGAAAAGCAGATGTTTTATCACCCTATGTGCAGTGCCCAGACGTAAGGGGAAAACACATGTTTAGGAATTTGCCCCCATAGTACACGATACGTCGATTATAATTTCTACTTATAATTGCATATATTATAGAGAAAAACCACCATATTTTTAAAAAACTTCAGATAGATTGTCCTACCTTCATTGCAGTTTTACCTTTCTAATCATATATGATATATATGATATATATGATATGATATGATATATGGCATTTATAACGCGCCTATACACAAGTGTTTCAAGGCGCGACGAGGCAAGGGAGGGGAATAAAGGGAGGACGGACAACGATCCTAATAGGCCAGGTGTCATTCAGATAACGCAAGTGCGTGGGAAAGGGGAAGGGACAGTGCAGTACATGGGAATAGAAGTAACAATGAATAAGTAACGGCCAGCATGTGGCAGTGCATGGGTAAGTGCAGACATTAGGAGTAAGGGCTGGTGGGGGGGAATGTAGGGATACAGAAACAGTCCCCAAGTGTGGGGGTAACCAGGTGGGCAGTGCAGGTGTGTGATGCTGGCGGAGGAGGGACCTGGGCCCGAGATCAGAGGGTGACCAGGTTGCCAGTGCAGTTCAGGTTACAGCCGGGAGTTCAGCAGATGAGAGGAGGAGAAAAAGCAGAAACAAAGATAAAGGTTTTGAGGTGCTTCTGGATCCGGAGATGATACTTCTCAAGTTTAAGGGAGGCGGGGAGGCTGTTCCAGAGGGAGGCACCAGCTGAAGAAAGAGATCTACCACCAACTTGTTGCTTGGAGAAGCGACTAACCATGAGGGAGTTGGAGGTGGATGAGCGAAGAGCTCGAGAAGGAAGATATTTAGGGAAAGAGAGTTGAAGGTATTTAGGCCCCAGGGCCCAGAAGGCCTTGTGGATGATGCAGAGGGTTTTGAACTTAATCCTTGCAGCCAATGGGAGCAAGTGCAGAGATTTCAGTCCTGGAGAGATACGATCCCTAGGCTTAAGGCCAAGGACCAATCTTGCAGTGCTGTTCTCAATAAGTTGCAGAGGGAGGAGAGGAGAAGCCGGAAGATTTAGAAAGAGGCTGTTGCAATAGTCCAGCCTAGAGAGAACCAGAGCTCTGGAGACAGTGAGCTTCTGGGGGAAGGAGAGGAATGGAAGAATACCTCTAACAAGCTGCAGCTGGTAGTGAGACTTCTTAGAGATGTCAGAGATATGAGGAGAGAAGGAGAGTGTGGAGTCGAAGATGACCCTGAGGTTTTTAGCCTTGGAGGTGGGAGCAGAAGAGGGCCAAGCAAGGCCGGGCCAGAGAGTTACAAGAAAGGAGGGAGTGGGTTTGCCGATGAGGAGAATCTCAGTCTTACTGGCATTAAGGCAGAGGTCATTGGCGGCACACCACTCCTGGATAGCTGACAGACAATCAGAGATGAGGAAAGGTGAGGAGGAGGCCAAGGGTAGCCTGAAAATGAGCTGGGTGTTATCCGCAAAGCACTGAAAGTTGGGGCAGAGAGCGGCAATGGGGTGGGCAAGGATTGCCAAGTATTGGTTGAACAGCCAGGGAGAGAGGTTAGACCCCTTGGGGACACCACAGGTAGCGAAAAAGAGGAAGGGCCCAAGTTGGGCCTGCGAGGGTCGGTCAGAGAGGAAAGAAGTCAGCCACACCAGAGCCTGACCAGTGTTACCCAGGTTATAACAAAGATAGTTGAGTGGGATGGCATGGTTGATAGTGTCAAAGGCAGAAGAGAGATCAAGCAGGATGAGGACGCAAAGGGGTGTTAGAGTCAAAGTTGGAGAGCAGGTCATCACAGATGTTCAGTTTCCATGCTTCTGGCAGCTCTGAAACCAGACTGATGGTCATGAAGACAGATTCAGAGTGGAGATTAAGCTGAGAGATGGCCAGTTTCTCCAGGAGCTCCAGGAGCTTGCCCAGGAAGGGAGTGATGGAAATTGGACAATAGTTTGCCGGGCAGGAGGGGTTGGTATAGGGTTTCTTAAGAAGAGGGTGCATAAGGGAGTGCTTCAGTGGGAATGCGTAGACTCCAATGGCGAAGCAGTGATTGCAGAAATCAGCCAGGGCAGGAGCCAGGGAATCGATGTGGTCCTTGATGGTTTTGGAGGAACAGGGCTGAACCTTTTTCAACGAGCCTTTCATAGATCGGACTTGTCTAGAGACCTCGTCTGTGGAAAGCAGGGGAAAGGAAGAGAAGGAAGGAGGAGAGGTGGCTGCAGAAAGGTCAGAGAGAGAGCAGGGAGTAGGGGAAGGGAGGGGATAGCAGGAGAGTGAGGACACAATGTCCTGAGTTTTAGAGATGAAGTGTGAAGCCAGTGCTGTGCAGAGGGCCTGGGAAGGGAATGGAGAGGTAGAGACTGCGGCAGGATTGGTCAGTTCCTTGCAGATTTTAAAGAGTTCAGCTGAATTGTTAGATGCCGCAGAGACACGGGCTTGGATATGAGCCTTCTTCTTGGTTAGGACAGAGAGCCGGTATTGCCTTTGCAGCAGGTGGCAGAGGATGTACATGAAGCACGTCATTTCCTCTCAGCCACCCTGCACTTGCGTTTTAGGGTGACAAGACCTGAGTCATGGCCGGAATTGCACTTGGCTTTGGGCTTCATGCAGATTCTCATGACAGGGGCAAGGATATCAAGAGTATCAGATAAAGCAGAGTGGAGCGTGGAGAGGGCTGTGTCAGGGTGAGAGTCAGCCAAATGGGGAAGGGGGGTGAAAAGGTGGCAGCGAAAGCCTCAACTGAAACGTGCTTCATGGGTCAGATGACCGAGAAGTTGGGTGGCAGTGATGGAAGTGGCTTGGCGTGAGGAGGAGAGGAGAAAGTGAGCACTCCAGGACAGAGGAGTGGAGAGAGGGACAGAGAGGGGGAGGTCTGAGGAGATCAGAATATCAAGAATGTGCCCTGCAGAGTGAGTTGGACCAGAGGGGAGAATAGTGAGTGAGAGAGAGTCGCAGAGGTTGCAAAAGAGTCCAGAGGGAGGACAGGAGGCATCCAGGAGGATGTTGAAGTCTCCAAGAAGGAGGAGTTAAGTGGTTGAGGCCAGGAGTGAGGAGGAGAGGTCCGCGCCCACTCAGAGAGGAAGGTGGAGATCTGACCAGGTGGCCGATAGATAGTAGCCACAGTAAGGGAATGGCTAGCGGAGAGAAATAGCCTGCAGACGAGGCATTCAAAAGAGGAGTAGGCTTGCTGTAAGTGATTTCAATCCGGCACATACCTAAATCAACACCTAGCGTGTAATGCACAACTGAAATCCTTATTTATTTGTTTCTCAAAGTTCTTTCATTGTGAACGATGTACCGTTCATATCACACCCCTCTCCTGTAACCCCCCCGGTCACAATGAACCAGGAATCAGGCTGGTTTGCAAAGTTAAAATATTTATATAGGTATTTACAAATCAATCACACTGTGTTTTAATGGGTACACAATGGGCCTCATTACATGGTAGGCGGTAGCCATGGCGCTATTAGCGCCATGGCTACCGCCTTACCGCATTCCGGGTCTGTGTTCCCGGAATAGGGATTTACCGGGTCATTCCGACCTTTTGAGGACCCGGTAAGTCCCCATTCCGGGAACCATTCCCATTTGTGCCCCCATACGGCTCAATGGGAATGGGGATGGAGCTAATAACGGGCCCACTACTAGCGGGCCCGTTATTAGCTCTGAAGTCCCTCAATGGGTCCCTTCCATAACGCCTGTTAAAACCAGGCGTTAGGGGAGGGACCCGCTAAGGGACCTCATAGTAGAGCGGTAAGGGATTACCGGCACCAGTGCCCTTACCGATGCTGGTAATCCCTTACCGCGTAATGAGGCCCAATGATCACCAATGGGGTGCTGTAACACTAAATAATCTCTTTAATACACAAGGAGTAATAGTGAGCAAAACAATTCAGCACAGAAGTAATACTTTTGTGTGTGTTCAGATCAAATATCAGTGTGGTTACTATTTCCCCCTGCATACCCCTCAACCCACCAATAGGCAATATAAAGAGATAGGAGGAGAGAACAGGTATTCAGGAATGACAGAATTCAAACTAAATATCAATCCCAATTTCCCCCCAGCAACACAAGAGAAAAACTGAATTGATTGGCAAGCGGTCAGAATGGTTTCAAAGTTATCTTGAGAATGGATTAGTTATTAACATTAAATATGGTTTAAATTGCTGAAATTGTTCAAACTCTTATGGGAGCCGCTTTGGATAGTTACACACAAACACTAGCAATGATTTGATACTAAGAAACAATTTGGAATCTTAAGATTAAGGTTGGAAGCAATCAAAAGCTGTTTTACACGTGTCAGAATTTCCCTAAAATGAAATTCCCTGCAAACTTTTCATCGCGCAATAATCGTGAATATGGAAATAACGTATGGATTTCAGATGCAGTTGTAGTTGTGGATTAAAGCTGTGGATGTTAGCGACAAGCAGATGTTGACATTTTGCTTCTAGCACAAAAATTGAGGGAGTTCTGAACGTTTTAGTGGAGGTTGTTTTTTTTCAGATAGGCACAGGAATGGGAAACAGGAATGTACTTACGATAAATGGGATTTCTTACACTAGATTATGACTATGGAAAAAGAGAATGCCAGACATGAATCTCCACAGTTCCTGGCCAGGGAACCCTTCACGTGGTGGATACTCCGTTTCGTTCTGGGATACACTTTAGTTACTCACAACACTAATGACTTATGATTTTAGAAAACAAATGAGGGAAACTTAGCCCAAGAAAAGTTCTGACAATTCAGCAATACTCCTAACAATATCAGGTTCTGAAGAGAAGATAGGGTGGGTTTAAGATAGGGATTAACTATGGACAGTAAATATGCTAGTGACACAGTTCTATCTATAGATACTCACTAGATATGTTTTTACACAGAATCGTCAGGATTCTGGTCCGTCAAGATTTCTGGTCAGGGAAGGGAATCTGGTTTTGAGATAGACAGCTGGGAACATTGGATTGGAATGGGTGTGTTCACAGCATGGCGCAGGACTGCATTGGATCTGGAATGGCTCTGGTCACAGCACGGCACAGGACTGGAATGGATCTTTTGGTTCTGATGATAACTTTTTTCAGCAGGCAAGCAGTACAGCACAGCCCGGCTGTTTGTTTGATATTCCCCTTAGGTTTCTGGGGTTGGTTCTGGTTCTGGAAATTTAAGGCCTAGCTGAAATTGGTTCAGCTATGCAATGGGCCTTTCTGCTTTGCCACGTTTCTGGAGTCTGGAGCAAGTAAGATGAATAGTTCTGCAGCAGGGTGCTCCTCCAGCTTTCGGATAGTGGGTGAATCTGTCTGTCTTTTTGAGTGCTGAGCTGTCTCTATTTATGCTTATGATAAAGGGTGTGTGTGCTGGTTTATCCTAAGCTCGTTATTTGACAGGGATTGGTCAAGGTCTCCTCTCTTCCTTGATAGGAGGAGAAAAACAGGGTGTCACCTTTATGGTGTGGGTTTATGAGGCTTAGAATCCACCCCTAGCTCCTTGAACACAAAATTATCTTTTGGTAGAATACATATTTCCACACGTGCAACCACTATAACAATCATATATACAGATTACATATTTTTTGTAGCAGATACTGCTCCAAGCCCGTTGCTGTGAGATCTTGTGTCTGCTTCTCACAGAATTTTGCCCTTTTCATCCGGAACACGATGTCCAATTTAGGAGCAACTTTCTACCAATGTGCGCGTTGAACATGGGCATGCGTGTATAAAGTTCCTCGGCCTTCCACAGTGTATCCCCATGGCAATTATTAGACTTTAGCTATGAATCTTCTCCCTTAGAGCCATGGTATTAAGAAAGAGGATGGAATTCCATATCAGACTTAATAATAAACCAACAAACAATCTATTACTGACGATCAGGGAAGATTGTGCGGCTGGTCGACAGGCTAAATTTGAAAACCAGATTCGGTCTTTGACTGAAGAAATCAGCTGGTCACCTGAATGGGGCCGGGAAAATGAAGTCCTGATTACCAGCATGCGCAATCGCCTCAACCTGTGGGATTGGCAGAATAATTTGAATCATCTTAATAGTCTGAAAAGCTATAGCTTCATTCTATTTGTGCTATATACCTATGGAAAGGCACAACTCTATCTAAATCAGTGCCCATCAGAACATCTGAGGCGGTTTATTCTATTAATGCGCCTCAATCACCTACCGATTCTATCTACCCAGGGCCCTGAACTGGGGATAAGCCTAGCAGAAAGATATTGCAGGATCTGTGATCTCCCTACTAAACCTGAGATGGCTCGACACGTGTTGACGAGTTGCTGCAAGATGAGAACAGAGTACATTAAGTATCTGGGCGAATTTGTTCATAATATAGACTATATGGGCCAGGCAGATTTTTGGAAGCAGTGTGTTAACACATATAACCCTAAATTGCATTTAGCACTTTTTCAGGTTTGGCGAGTGGCAGTTGCTCTCGTGAACTTAAACCCAAGGGGGTCCTTCCCCGATAAGTAATGACATTTTTGCAATTTGCAATTAATTATTTAGAAATCCTATCAAGGATTTTATTACGATTTGGAATTGTACTGTATTTTACTGTATTGTATTCTTGTATTTTAGAGATTTGATGTTAATATATGTGTAAAGTTTTTTACATTTGTTTAAAACTGTATCACATTAATAAATAATAATAATAATAATAATGTTGCATACTTCAATCAGAAATAAATTTTGTGTAAAATCACTTTTCCTGCCGTTTCTTCCCAGAACATGTCACAGAGTGCTGGCACCTTTTCACCTGTGCATCCAGAAATTACATTAACAATGCTGTTATTTCTATATTTGCACAATTTTACATAGTAAGATATCAGTCTTTATAAAATGTGTCTTTTGTCCCTGTTAAGCAACAAATGGTTGATTAGCTCCACCCCTTTGGTCTCTCCCTGGGACCCAGGAGCATCTCTGCCCGGTTTGTTCTTTGGCAGAGGCCATTTAAAACCCTTTACACTTAGCATTTCCTTCAGCTGGAGAATGTCCATTGTCTTCTTCCCCACTGCAGACCAATTTCTGTCCCCATCCTATAATCATCACTTAGGTGTGATTTCCTGCTGGAGAGGACTGGAGGGAGAGTGCTTGCCTCTGTGAGGAAAGCTGTTATTCCAATGTGGGTGGCTTTTAGCCAGGCTTAAATTTAAATGTTAATTCTGTTGCATTTTTCCTTAGCTTAAAAACAAACTTGTGATTTCAAACTAGCAGCTAGAACACTTATTCCAGATCTTAAATCAGGGGCTTAAACAATTACAACATAGGTTACTCTCAGGAACAGGCCACTTTGATTTCAAACATTTGACTTCAGTTTATATATATGTTTTAAAGTTTATCATGCAGGCTTCTGACAGCTGTCATTCAGGCGGCCGAGGCTACTGCGTCCAGATTTTGACAGATTCCACAGGCAGACAACTTTTGCTGTGGATGTTTCTTTGATACTGTCAGCTTTTCAGGACATTGTAAGTTCACAATAACTTCTTAAACTAAGTGAATTGTAGCACCCAGCAAGAATTTTGGATGTTTGAGGGTGTTTTGTACCCACATTCTGCAGTTTCGGCAACAAAGAAAAAGGATGTAAAACAAGATGTTGGATTTATTTTAGCAGAGCACTACTTTTCCCTCTATACTCCATTTTCACTTGTTGTGGAGTCCAGTGACATATTTCAGGAGTGAGATCTCTGTTCCACCATTGACAACATGCGTGGTAGATTGGGCAGCCATCTTTTTGTGCTTTGCAGAGAGCGATTTTCAGAGGTTTTGGCGCACACAAGGGTTTTGCGGCCATTTCGATGTTTCTGGCACCATCAAAACACAGGGATGCCACATGGCAGAGCAAAAGTGGGTCAAGACATCCCACACTGCGTAGGAGTAATAGAGGCAGGAATCCACTTGGGGAAGATCAGGGTTACACCCCCACCATCAAGGTCACGTTCTTCGAGAAGGCAGCAGATATCAGAGGAGTGTTTGACAGAAGAGCGAGAGTTTAGAGTGCCAATATGGATAAGGTTGCCATCCTTGAAGGACTTCTGGGGAGGGGTACAGATCTGAGCTATGCCCTTCGGGGGTGTATAAGGAGCCCAAGAGGGGCAAGCGAGGGAAGGAGAAGGCAAGGAGTCAATGAGGAGGCAGAAGGGGAAGCAAGGTAGTCACAGAGAGGGGAGAGTGGACAGCAAGGGAAGAAAGGAAGTTGATGAGGCGCGGGTAGCGCCTATCAAAGAGGTGAAGGTTGGCCTGAGGGCCTTGGACCAAGATGGTCCCATTAGAGTAGACATTAATGATGACTTTAGAGGAATGGAAGGAGGCCAGGAGGGTGTCCCAATGGGTGCTACCATTAAAGGGAGAATAGGCGAAAGGAGATAACACAGAGACTATACGAAGGGTCCATAGTCTGGTGAAGGAACGACAAGGAGGATGTCAGAGAGAGTTTCCTTGGAGGAGGCACTGATGTTGGTGTCAGCGATAAGGAGGTCTGGGTTGGAGACCAGGATGTCCTTTTTAAACTTCTTCCTACCAGAATTAGTGAGGAGAGCAGGATAGTCAATAGAGAAGCAGTTAGAAAAGATAGGAGAGATCGAGAGCACCATAGAGTAGGTGGGAGAGGAGAGAGGTGGAAGGGAGAGGGGGAGACACTAGAGAAGGACACTAGAGTAGGCCGACAAGACAGCGAGAGGCAAGCATGCAGAGCAATAGGACCAGTCTTCAACAATCAGGATTAAAGAGCTCACTAAAAACACATTTTAACCATGGTAACCATGATCACCCGCTCAGCCAAGACAGATTTAAAACAACAGGAGGGTAACACCCCATGTAGGTGGAAGGGGGCAGGGCAGTCAGAGGGAAGGTGTCTGGCAGCTGGCATCCCCTGCAGACACCTGCAGACACTTACAAGGAGCCACCTAAGAGGCAACCGCCCTTGCGTGTAATACACATTGTTTTTTTCTATATTTAGCCATCTTTTCTCAGCTCTCAAATGTGTCTGAGTTGACTCCTGGTTTAGCCTTGTTCTAATCCTGGATGAGCTGAAAAACACTTGGATATTTTTTAACATTTGGGCATTGCTGAAAACGACAAAAGGCCCTTAGGTTTTGATTTGCTGTAGAGACCAATTTAATTTCTCTGTTAGGAACTTGCCTCCATTTCACAACTATCCGTTTTGTTACAGTGTTTATATTGACTTTTATCTGGACACTTTAGTCGATTGGCCAACTTTTCCCATTGAAATGAGTTTTTGTAAATCAAACCTGATATTCCTCACCTGCTGCATTTCTTGTATGCTGTGCTTCCCACCCCTCTTATTGACACGATTAGGCTGTGAACATGATGTATGAGGCTACCTTGAATTTCCTTTCACTCGCCACATTTTGTGAATAATTGCAGTGAACAATCAAGTAGTAGACACAAACCCTCTGCCATTTGTTCTATTATTGCGCCGCAAAGGATTAAGGTCAATCCTAATCATAAACAATGTTCCTACACTGCTAGAGAGGAGCACCAAACATAGAATTAGGGACGATTTAATCCTTCCGGGATTAATGGCCCATGTTATCAAGGGCCCGATTCATGGAACTTTTAGCACTGTGCAAAGTGACTTTACACTGAAAAATACACTGTGTACTGCTCTGTGAATCAGGGTGTTTATAGGCAGTACAAAGTGACATTGTACCAGTGCAAAGTCACTTTGCACAGCGCTAAAAGTTCCATGAACCAAGGCCAATATGTTTCCAAGTTAAAGGATAGAAGATGAGATTTGCCTAGAGAATACATTCAGTGTTTGGAGGCCCGATTCATTGAATTATGTGTGCGTAAAATCATGACCTTGCATGTCATATTGCATGCAAAACACTGCTCATCGATTCATGAATCTGACTGCGCGGAACTACTCCCTGACTTGCATGGAGTTCGCCCATACTCGGTATGGCTCTAAGAGAAGCCGAGTGCCTTGTGCAAGACTCCACGCAGGGGGTAGGCGTGGCCTACATAGGGGCCAGAATAGGGCCCGGAGCATGCAAAATGGGGTAGAACAAGCCAGAAAGTGGGCATTACGAGAAACGGACCGGAGGCAGTCCATAGCACACACACAAATGCGCACAACAAAGCATATGCATGCATGTGACAGAGCAACCTTTCGCCTGCGAAATTGCTATGCAGTGCCCTCAAAATCTCAGCCACCCGGAAGCAGGCGCATGGACTTGCACGGAGGAATCACAACTCTGCATGTTGGATTTAGGGTGTGTGTATGCAGACAGGGTTCAGGAACTGTTTATGCTGGTTTGCATGCAGTTTGACCGGAATATATATATATGCTTTCCGTGAAAGTGTACGAATGTCCTTAGGGTTCCGGTTGCAGTCACGGGAGACCCAGCGCAGGGTCCCCGAGATTAGGGCCTGCTTGTGGGGGACCCCACACACTGTTTGAAGGGAGCGTGTATTTTCACCCAGGGATGCACACAAAGGTAGCTGTGCTAGCTGTTTTTGCTTTGCGTGGGTGTCGTGTTGGGGTGTTCCAGGCACGGCTTGCGTATACAGTTAGTTTGCGCAGCCAATTCCATGAATATGTGGGGCCTGCATTTTTTATTCTGCGTGCAGGCTTGCAAAGTGTTGTTCTTGTCGCGCAGCAAACGCAGGAGAAATTTACACTTTTGCATGAATCAGGCCCTTGGTCTTTTTGACCTGATTCACAGAGCGGTTCAAAGTGTATTTTTGCAGTGCAAAGTGACATTTCACTGACTTCGCTCTGACTTTGCACTGGTGCAAAGTCACTTTGCACTGCAAAAACATACTTTGCACCGCTCTGTGAATCAGGGTGTTTGTTGGCAGTGCAAAGTCAATTCGCACCAGTGCAAAGCCACTTTTCCCAAAACTAAAAACTTCATGAATCGGGCCGCTAGGCTTTCATTCGCAAGTTGATCCGGCTGATAAGTGTAACTTTTGGACTTAGATTTGGAGCTCTGGTTACTTCATCAGCATAAAGACCATGCCTGAAAGGTGTCCGGATCCTCAAAGGGGCTTGTTGGTTTCTTCTCGTGATATGATCGTTAGTGACAATAAGGTTAAATATTGATTGGTATGTATCCCAGAGAAGGCCTGTAGGGTGTACAGTCACCAGTTAAAACAATATGGGTCCGATTCATGGAATCTCTTGCATGGTTCAAAGTGACCTTGCACTGCAGACACAAACCCTGACTCATGGAACTGTGTAAAGTGTATTTTTGCAGTGCAAAGTCAGTGCAAAGTCAATACAAAATCATTTTTGCAGTACAACATGACTTTGCACTGACTTTGCACTGCAGAAATACACGTTGCACAGTTCCATGAATCAGGCTTTGTGTCGCCATTGCACTGTAACTTTTCAACAGTGCAAAGTCACTTTGAACCATGCAAAAAATTCTCTGAATTGAACCTTCTATTGAGAATCCCACCATGTTAGTGTCATGCCTCGGCGACGGTGGCGGATTTGGAACCGCTGGCGCTATGATCCACCATAGTCAGTTCCGTCACGTTTGTTCTTTGGGTTCTATTACTGGTCTAGTGTTGCGCGCGTACGTGGGCGGAGGTATTTCTACAACCACTTCCGGTTTATGGACACGTTGCAACGCTTCCTGGTTACACACCTGTTTGTTGCCTAACACTTCGCCTGCGTTCCTTCCCCATTGTTTGCGGACTGTGTCCATTCCTTTCTCCTCCCTCCAGCTACTCTTGCTCTCTTGTTTAATTACTCCTGCTCCCTCTCCCTCCTTCTTTCTTATCATTCTACTCTGTTTCCTGTGTTTTCTCTCCCTCCTCAGCTGTACTTACTTCCTTTGTACTTCTCGGGAACTCTCCTGTCCGCCTGTGTACCAGACCTCAGCCTGCCTTTGGAATGCCTCTGTCTCACGTTGTGTACTCTCCAGCCCACCAGTGTACCAGACCTCAGTCCGCCTTAATTGGCTTTGCATACCATCTCTTCTACTGGCCCACTCCAGTCAACTAAAGAGGTCTCTCAGGGTTTTTTTGTGCCGTAGGCTTTTTCCCCTCCTCGACGTTCCCGGAGGATTGCCCTTTGTCACCCTTGAAGGTGGCACAGTGGCATCCTTCCACGAACGTCCCTATCTCCACAAAAAAAAGGAGAGACCCAGAAGAAAAGATAAGAGGGGTACCAAGAAGAAGTACGAAGGTGAGGAGCTTGGGGAGGGTGGTGAATCGGACTCTTCTTTTGAAAACGAGGATACTACTGACCCCAGTGACAGTTTGCAACGCCACAAAGAGATTGAGATGGCAACACCACAACAAGTTCAGGAACTTGTAGCTGCAGTTCAGGACTTGAACTTGGAAGTACAAAATCTCAAGGCAGCTAATACCGCTTTGCAACAATGTATGGCAGAGAGAGAACGGCCTTCTGTGGATCTATTTCCTCTCCCTTTAGTGTTGGACAAGTTTGATGGCTCTCCAAAGAAAGTCAATGAATTTTTGGATGCCTATAACCTTCACTTCTCTTTCCGTCCCCAAACCTTTGCCTCAGATCACGCCAAAGTGGGGTTTATGATTACCCATATGATGGGTAACGCCCTAGCATGGGCCACCCCTCTAGTAAATCAGCCTGTTCCTGTTCTACAAGATTATAGCGCATTTAAAACCCTAATGCAGCAGACATGTTTGCGTACAGAAAGTACATTTCTGGCATCTGAAGATCTTCTGGACATCCGTCAAGGAAACTCCGACCTACTTACGTACATAACCGCCTTTAAACAAGTAGCAGCAGAAGCAGGATGGCAGGAGCAGGCACAGTATGCCATCTTCCAGCGTTGGTTAAGAGAGGACCTCAAGGATGAGCTGGCCCGTATTGCTCGGCCTACATCTTTTGCCGATCTCCTTACTGCTACCCTCCGAATAGACTTCAGATTAACAGAATGTTGCATGGAAAAGAAGAAGACCAAGTTCTATGGGCCCCCTGCCTTGGAAGCTCACTCGTCTATATCGGTGCCTTCCTCACGTCAAAGCAAAGAAGAACCTATGCAAATCGGCACAACTCGAGCTCCGCTCACCCCGGAGGAACTTAAGAGACGTAGGGATGGCTGTTTGTGTATGTATTGTGGGGCATCCTCACATCTATTGACGGATTGTCCTGAAGTTCCTCCCAGACATTCAGGAAACAATCGCCCTCGGTGAGTGTTGGGACTCACTTCCGAGGGGCCATTCCATGTCCTTACGCAACCCTTTCTGTATCCTCATCAGAGACACCCAAAGACTATTACCTCATGGTTCTCACAGTAACCCTCAAACTAGGGGACACCGAGGTATCTTCCCTGGCGTTACTCGATTGTGGGGCAGCCGGTAACTTTATTGATACCCATTGGGACGAACAGAAGGGAATCAACCGGATTGCCAAACAAGAAGATCAGAAGGTGGAAGGTGTTGATGGCGAACCGTTGAGTTCTGGTATGATTACCCACACCACTGAAGAACTAACCCTGTCCATACAACAGCATTTAGAAAAGATTGTCTTTGACATAATCCGTGCGGCCCACTTTCCCCTTATCTTGAGGATTTTCTGGTTACGAAAGCACAACCCCAACATTGATTGGACTAAGAATTTACTGAACTTTCATTCAACGTTCTGTAAAATGGAATGCTTGCCGGAACCCAAATTTGAAACGGTTAAGACTGCGAACAGCTGCGAGACCAGAGCCCTTCTGTAGGATGTTCCCTCTATCTCTGGAGGAAAAACGTTTTCTCAGAGAGTATCTGGACAATAACGTATCTAATGGACTTATCAGGACTTCAAAGTCTCCAGCCGGGGCCTCCTTATTTTTTATCCCAAAGAAAGAGTCGCAGGAATTGAGGCCTTGCATCGACTATCGGGGCTTGAACAAAGTGACCATACAGGACCGATACCCGATGCCCTTGATAACGGAGATCATTCAAGCAGTCCATGGAGCCACCGTATTCACCAAACTCAATCCAAGGAATGCGTACATCTGCTCCGAGTACAGGCAGGAGACGAGTGGAAGACGGCCTTCAGGACTCCGTTTGGGCTCTTCGAGTATCAGGTGATGCCCTTTGGGTAAGTAAATGCCCCATCCATCTTCCAACGCTTTATGGACCGACTATTTTCAGATCTACTGTGCCATACTACCATAGTATATCTTGATGACATTCTGTTGTTTTCCAACAATTTAGAAGAACACGAAAGTCACCTCAAGGAAGTCTTCCGAAGACTAAGAGACAACCACCTCTCAGTCAAACTCAACAAATGCGTGTTTTCAGCCACATCCATTCCGTATTTAGGATTTATCCTTTCTAGTCAAGGTATTGCCATGGACCCCCGCAAGTTGGCCTCTATCCAGGAGTAGCCCTCGCCAAATTCCATCAAAGAGATCCAAAGATTTCTGGGTCTGGCAAACTTTTATCGAAAGTTCATATCAAATTTTTCCCAGATGATCGTACCCATTACGACCCTACTTGAGAAGTCTTTGGTTCCGTTCAGATGGACTACTGAAGTAGAAGACAGTTTTACAGTCTCAAAGAAGCCTTTTGTTCGGCTCCCATTCTTCTTCAGCCAGATCAAAGTTTACCTTTTATCTTGGAGACGGATGCGTCGGCTGCCGCCAATGGAGCAGTCCTATTACATGAACATCAGAGCATGGAGCACCCCATTTCCTATTTTTCTAAGACCCTCAATGCCAGCCAGAGGAATTATTATGTAATCGAACGCGAATTGTTGGCCATGAAATCAGCTTGTCTGGGGTGGCGCCATTTTCTTCAGGGAGGCAAGCACCCGTTTACCATTCGGACCGATCACAAGAACCTTCAGGTCCTGAGGCAATTTGAATGTTACAATACACGTCAAGCTCGAGGGGCTAATTTCTTCACCCAATTTGATTTTGTCATTACGTACATACCAGGAAATCAGAATGTGATGGCAGATTCTCTTTCTTGCCGAAGTGACAACCTGCCAGAAGCAGAACCCTCTTGAGAATGGATGTTTCCTCTAACCAAGCGGATTGGAGTGCTTTCCACATTCTTGAGGCAAGTGAAAGATGCTTCTGGAGGACAATTTGAAGTGGACAAACATTCTAAGAACATAGTATATGACATCAGAGACGGTCTCTCTATTGTAAGAGGCAAACTATATTTACCCACACCAACTTTTCGGAAGACGGCATTGACTTGGTGTCATGATTCCAAGATAGCTGGTCATAGAGGCTGCAAAGGCACCTTAGAGTACCTACAAAGACATTTTACTGGCCAGTGATGAGAGAAGATGTCGATCACTATTTACGATCATGTGTTGTCTGTCTTCGTAACAAAGCCTCACATCAAAAGCCTGTAGGGTTGTTAGAATCCTGTGCTGTACCTGTCAGACCTTGGAGTTCCATCTCAACTGATTTCATCGTTGAGTTGCCCCAGTCTCAAGGATGTACGTGTATAATGGTGGTGGTAGATTCTTTTACCAAACTGGCTCATTTTTCTCCCTTGCCTGGTGTTCCATCCGCAGCCGAAATGGCAGAGGTGTTCCTTAAAGATGTCTTCCGTCTCCATGGTATACCCACTAAAATAATCTCGGATCTGGGAAGTCAATATACTTCCCGGTTTTGGAGAGCCTTCTGTGATAGGCTGGGAGTGGAGAGAGCACTGACATCTGGATTCCACCCACAATCTAATGGACAGACTGAACGCCTAAATGGTACTCTCGAACAATACCTGTGATGTTTCATAAATCTCCAACAGGACAATTGGTGCTCACTATTACCCCTAGCTGTGTTTTCTTATAATAACTCTGTACACTCTGCTCTTGGTATCAGTCCTTTTTTTCTGCACTTATGGCTATCACCCCCGTTCTATCATACCACTTTCTGACCTACCAACCAACTTGCCCGCTGTTGATTCTTCACTTTCCCTTCTCAGAGAAATCCACAAGAAAACTAGGGAAAGTCTCAGTGAAGCACAGAAGCGTTACAAGACAAAAGCCGACAAGCACCGCCAACCTCTCCCTGGGTGGGAAGTAGGATCTCGGGTTATGCTGTCCACAAGATATTTACCTCGATGGACTCATCCCTCCAAGCTGTCCCCTAAGTTCCTAGGACCATACAATATCATACAGAAAATCAATCTTGTGGCCTTTTGGTTAAAGCTTCCCCTAGGCCTTCGTATGGTACACCCTTTCTTTCATGCTTCGCAATTGAAACCTTTCCAGGAGGATACCTGGTCTCCGCAACCCAAGAGGACTATTTTACCCCCAGATTCTACCCAGGGCGTGTATGAAGTTGCCCAAATCTGTGATTCTAGATATCGCAGAGGTAGATTGGAGTATCTTGTACGGTGGAAAGGTTACCCATGGTATGAAAATTCATGGGAACCTACCTCACATATTACAGCCCCTTTTCTGATACGCAAGTTTCATTACTTTCATCCGTGTAAGCCCGGGGGAGGTCGCCTTAGGAGGGGGCATACTGTCATGCCTCGGCGACGGTGGCAGATTTGGAACCGCTGGCGCTATGGTCCGCCATAGTCAGTTCCGTCACATTTGTTCTTTGGGTTCTATTACTGGTCTAGTGTTGTGCGCGTACGTGGCCGGAGGTATTTCTACAACAACTTCTGGTTTACAGACGCGTTGCAACGCTTCCTGGTTACCCACCTGTTTGTTGCCTAACGCTTCTCCTGCGTTCCTTCCCCGTTGTTTGCAGACTGTGTCCGTTCCTTTCTCCTCCCTCCAGCTACTCTTGCTCTCTTGTTTAATTACTCCTGCTCCCTCTCCCTCCGTCTTTCTTATCATTCTACTCTGTTTCCTGTGTTTTCTCTCCCTCCTCAGCTGTACTCACTTCCTTTGTACTCCTCTGTACTCTCCTGTCCGCTTGTGTACCAGACCTCAGCCCGCCTTTGGATTGCCTCTGCCTCATGTTGTGTACTCTCCAGCCCACCACTGCACCAGACCTCAGCCCGCATTAATTGGCTTTGCATACCATCTCTTCTACTGGCCCACTCCCGTCAACTAAAGAGGTTTCTCAGCGGTTTTTTGTGCCATAGGATTTTTCCCCTCCTCGACATTCCCAGAGGATTGCCCTTTGTCACCCTTGAAGGTGGCACAGTGGCATCCTTCCGTGAACGTCCCTATCTCCACAAAAAAATGGAGAGACCCAGAAGAAAAGATAAGAGGGGTACCAAGAAGAAGGACGAAGGTGAGGAGCTTGGAGAGGGTGGTGAATCGGACTCTTCTTTTGAAAACGAGGATATTACTGACCCCAGTGACAGTTAGATTAAAATAATTAAAAAGGGTGGGAATTAAGGCAGATAGTTTCAAAAAGGAGGTGAAGTGGTGGGGGTTGTTGCACAGGTGATGAGGAAGAACAGCAAATAATAGTATCCCCAAATTGCAAGGGAAGCACATTTGACTACAGACAAGGTAAGAAAGTGTGTAAATGCATGACTACTCTTCAACAATATTTAATGAAATTCACACACTATTGAGATGGAAACTTAGGTCCAGGGGAAGTAAAAACAACCCTGACACAAAGAACGAAATATACAAAAGAGAAATGGCGTCCTAAAAGTTAGGACTCCCGCCCCTGCACACTTATACGCTGAAAATACAGCATTGATTTACAATCTAGTACACATGTCTCTTTGCGAAGTAAATAATTAGAAACAGCAAACAATCAAGATGCAAACTCAATGATGCTCATCGATGCATTCTTTACAAAGTGTAATGCTCAACGCGTTTCAGGGTCACCACCCCTTCATCAGGAGAACAGTAGTAACTGTAAACACAAATGAAATTCCATTGTATCATGATACAATATAGTATAGTGTCACACACCATTATCCATTGTGTTGTATTTTAGCTTAAACAGTTATAAATTCCAGTGATTTAACAGATTAGTTCTCCATTATTTGCTCAATAGAGAAAGATCTCTAATAAAGGGAAAGGGGAAAATAGTCATGACACCGACTTTGTGTTATCAGAATAGTCCATGTATAGCCATATACAGTAAAAAGTGACGTAGACATGTCCCATTTAAAGTGTGTTACACCATTATTACCTAATAGAAGGTGATGAGTCCATAAATCAAACAACTCCTCTGTGAATGTCCTAAAACAAAACAAATATTGTAAGTGTCAACTCTATGTCCTATGTCAACTCTATGTCCTAATTTATGTTTTACACCCCTAGGGCGATAGCTTACCTCCATCATAGAGGTGGGTAGGACATTACGCTGTGGGCTGATGGTCCCGCGTACACGGCAGTTTACATTTTCAAATCAATGGCAGAAGCTGACGCCCAATGGAGAGTAATCAATAAGAAGAGACATTCATGGTGTAAAAGGTGAAGTCATAGCATTGCATGACAAAGTGTCCAAATTGTTTATTAGACTTTAAAGCTTCAAAGTGCGTACTACAATAATGGTCACAGGGATACAATGCTGGTGCCCATAGGTTAAGGGTATCTAGCCGCAGAGCAATGCAAGCAGCCATGTACGTTGAGGTATCGAGACCGAGTGTAAGGGAAGCTGACTCTCGGTCTAGGGAAATAGAAAGTGGACTGTAAAAGCTGCATCAGAAAGGACCATATAGTTTCACAGACAGTAGTTAAAAAATGAAAACAAAAGACAGACTGTATTCAACAAGCTGAAAGTGTTACGATCCACAAAGGTATTTAAATTAAGATAGAGAGCAGTGTGATGCCTGAAATAGTAGAGAGTGGACTGAAAATTAAGGAATTCATCCGTTATTGTACCTACAAATACTAATGCCTTCAGAAAGAATAGGAGATAGTAGAGCAAATATTACAAGAGTGTCAGATCATATATATATATTTATACATAGAGATCAATTATTAATTATGTGACACAGTAATCAAAGAAAGTAAACGTAGTGTCAGAAATTACAGACAAATTGATTTCACATGTCAACATTAAAATATACATACGAAAGGAGAGTTACAACTTTATAGCATCCATCTGTTCAGTCCTTGACACATGTACTTAAGCCCACGAAGCAAAGTTAAAGGTTGGAAATAAAAGTAAACATGCCTCAAATATATTCGAAGTGAAATACAATTCTCTAATTTAGGAGTGGGAGCGAGCAGAGATTACTGACATAATGAGGCTTACAGACAAGATCTCATACATCATAGGTTCTATTCGATCTATTAAAGATAACAAAGCATAGCAATTAACTTTATTGCTCGATGCACAATCTGAATATTTGGGGCCGCTGATTAACAAGAAGCAGTGAAGGCTGAACTCTTCATTGAGTCCTTTTGGAAAGATTGTGTTCAAGCACTTGATCCAAAACATCTCTCTTTGTAGTAATCGCTTAGATAAATCTCCACCTCTGGCGGGTCGTCTTACAACTTCCAGTATGAGAGATCTCAACTGAGAATTGTTTTGATGGTGGCTATTAACATGCCTTGCCACCAGTGATTAATGTTATTAGTGCAGACTTTAGATATATGCTCTAGCCAGTGTTCTCTGTCTGTACGTTTGGTCTGCCCGATATACAAAGGCCGCCAGGACATTTAATGCAGTAAAAGACACCTGACGTGGTGCACGTGTAATAGAGTTTACGAGCTATTATTTCACCTTCATCAGTATGGGGATGTGCAATACTGTTGCTCTTGAAGACATTATTACAGTTACTGTACAAGAGACATGGGAAGGTTGACTTCTTTAATGTGTGTATTGATCTCTGTGTATCTTTCGGGAGCTTTTCATCTCCCACCAAACTGTCTCTAAAGTTCCCTCCTCTTTTGTATGCCACCATCAGCTGTGTGGGGAATAGTTTCAACAATTGTGCATCCAAGTCTAGACATTTCCAATGTCTTTTGATAATGTGTGCGATATGTGTGCTCTGTCTTGAAGACGTAGAGACATACAATAGTGGGATGTAGTCAGAATGATTTTGTTGGTGTAAGAGTGACTCCCTGTCTACAAGGTTTGACCTTTCAATAGCTTCTTTCAAAACCTCTTTAGGAAAACCTCTCCACATACATCTTTCCTCAAGATGCTTATATTCCTCTTGAAATGTAATAAGATCCAAAATGATCCTTTTAAGCATAAGGATTTGGCTATAGGTTAAGCTTTTGTTCATGGATCTAGGATGTGTGCTCGTAAGGTTATTTAGGTTGTTGTTCCTGTGAAGTTGGTTGTTGTTAATCTCAATCTGAAAATCCAAAAAGTGGATTCTGGGAATGGCCACTTCCATTGTGAATTTAATTCTGGGATGTATCGGATTAAGAAATTATAAGAATTGCTCATGTTCTAACTCCGTGCCCCCCGCCCCACCCCCGGACTCAAATATGTCATCTATTTATCGTCACCAAAATAAAATGGTGTCCGACCAGATGACATTATTTAGAACATGTTTCTTTTCAAAGATGTATATAAATGCATTGACGCATGAGGACGCCATTTCTATTGTATCTTTACAGACAAGGTAAGGACAATCTAACTGCACGTTTTTTCTTTTGTTCTGAAATCACAAGTTCCACCTCCTGTCTGGAAAACAATGTAACTTGCAGCATGATGGGAAAAAAGGGCAACATCAGATATTTTGTCTCATTGTGTTTGATACGTACCCATGCTTTTTTTTCCTCAGGGCTCATGTAAGCTCATACTTTCTGTGAAGAAGAACTTGCTTTTGTCAAACTAAGTGGCTTTAAGATCACAGTCAAAAAATGTAAGTACAAATAGCTCCCTAAGCTTCCCAGATCAATCTATAAACTATTTTCAAAAAACGAATTTCTTTTACCTTTGGAATATTCATGATGCATAATGACCAAAACCAGCTCTCGGAAGAACCTACGTCTTCCTAGTTGTTATAAAGGCAAACCTTAAAGATCAGGTTTATGTAAAGTGCAGGTTTCTGTAACAACTGGCTCCCCAAATGTTTGCGATGACAACACCCTAGCTCCCCTTACCAGCACCGTCAACTGTGGGGAACTTTGGGAGTCGTAGTTCAAAACAACTGGAAAGTAGATGGTGTCAGATCTCGGCAGGAATGACTAAAAGGGTATAGCGTTGTTTTGTTGACAGGAGTTTTTTCAATGGGATTTTTACTGAAAAAATATAAAAACGAATCGAAATATAGAGTGGGTAAGGGGATAAAAGGGGTGGAAAGGGTATACATATAGGGAAGGGAAGATTTGCGGAGAACCCGCCAAAAATGAAAACAAATATATATTTCAATGGGCCTCATTACGAGCATGGCGCTGACATAATGAAGGGTGCCGGTACGGGACACACCCTTCATTACGTGAGCGCCGATTATGAGGTTCCCTTTGCAGTACCCGGAACATACGTCTGGTAAAACCAGGCATCTTTTTCGGGTCCCGCGAGGGGAAGAGGGAGGTAATAACGGGCCATTTGTAAGGTGCCCGTTATTACCTCCCTCCCCATTCCCATTAAGCCCTATGGGGGCTTAAATGGGAATGGTGAATGGTTCCTTCAAGGAGGAATAACCGGGTCCTCCAATGTTGGAATAACCCTGTTGTTATTCCTCCTTAAAGGAACCCGGTAATGGAGCCCGGTTAGGAGGCAACCATGGTGCTAATAGCATCATAGCTACCTCCAAACTCGTAATGAGGCCCAATGTGTTTTTTCGATTGATTTTCTTCGGTAAAAGTTTCATTGAAAAAGCTCCCGTCGGCAAACGGACATAGAACCGACTAAAAGGATTCAAAGATTAAGTGATTTCATGTACTCATAGAAAGCATTCAATTTGGTGTCAATTATTCAATTGTTCCTATGTACACCTAGGATGGGATTAGAGGCAGGCCATACACTTTCTCACAATTCTACACAACTGCGGTACATACCTGCATACTCTTTGATGACAATGTTTGGAATTATTTTGCCAAAGATAAAGCATAATTTTCATACCTTGTCCTTTGTAGGGAGGCCATCTTCATGCTTACGTGATGGAACCACCGTCTCCACATGGCCTCTACAGTGGGTGGCACTCTTGACGACCATCTAGAAGAGCCTCGTTTAATGTAGCTCCAGGCCTGAATATGTTAACACATGATCCCTGTGATGTTCCCTTGTGCCCCCCCTTCTCGCACACAGGTGTTGCCTGTTTTGCTTGATTCTTCTACCCTGCTCCCCCTCACCCCCTCCAGCCTACTTCTGCAGGAGTCTGTCCTGATACATTCTGGTTTCACCATCACTGTTTTGTGGCCAATGCTGGATTTGACTTTTCTGGACAACATTCATTCACTCTTTCTCAACTCTCATGCTGGAATTCCTTTGCATCTTGTGCTCATGGTGGCCCTGAATCATGCTGTTCCCATCTTCATCTTGTATCCTGGCTTGCAACATTATGTGTTACTACTGACTTCTGCAATTTTATTTGCTCTCCACTCTTGATTCTCCACTCTTTTTGACTGCTTACTCTGTTCTCTTCTCCTTTCCCTTCTGCCTTTTCCTATCTCTTCCCCTTACTTTCTTCTATGCACTTACTCTATCAGAATTGTTCCTGGACCTAATATGATAGCAACCTCGTCTGTTTCCTCCAAACTCGCATTACTGTTTTTTCCTCCCTACCCCCCTCCAGCACTATCTCAAATGTCGTCGGGCCTAGTATGATAGTCGCTTGTTTTGTTCCTCTCCTCCCTTTCTGCACCCCTCTCCCTCACCTATTGTTTTTCTCTGGCTCTACCAGAAATGTCGTCAGGCCTAGTACGGTAGTCGCCTGTCTGTTTCCATTTCCTTCCCACTCTCCCACTCCCTTCCTTATCTATATCTTAGCTCTTGCACTATCTGAAATGTCCTCAGGCCAAGTACGATAGTTAATTTCACATCCTTACTGTTCATGACCTGTAAGAATGTCATTGTATTTTCCCTTGTTTCCTCCCTTGCCTTGAAGCGCTTTGAAACACATTGTGTATAGGCGCTATATAAATAAACTATTGTATCTTATCATTGAACATGCAACATATGTTTTAATAAGCATGTGCTGCACCGCGAAAACGTACTATGAAAACTTCATGTAATTCTGCGCCTCAGGGATTCGGCCTCGTATAGCCCCATCTAAGCACTTCACTTTCATGACATTGGGACTAATGTAATGCATATTTCACTGGGAATTATCTTTTGTATTAAATATTTATAGCCAGTGATGCGGAAAAACGAGACTGGCCTAGTTATCAAAAATTGAGCAGTACATATGAACGTCAGGGCTAAGAAGTGTACAACAATTCCCGCCTTAATGTGAATTCTTTCCAGTTTAATTAGCTTGCAATAATGCTGCAGGTCTTTGCTGAATCCCAGCTCTCTAGGACTCATTGAAATTCCAATTCTAGCTGCATGCCTGTGGCAGAAATTAAAGGATTACTGGCAAGATTGCAAGTGGCCGCAGAGATTTGGATACAAGATGGCGGCCTCAGATGGGTGAGCCGTAAATCTGTAAAGGCAGGACTAATAGGAGAATTCATGCAAGATGCCTGCAGAAGGATGCAGGCATCTGTACTTTGTATTCAAGTATTGCATTGATTGACCAAAGGTGCTTAGACATCTAGTGAATGAATGAATGAATGAATTAATGCATGACTGAATGCATGAATGAATGAATGAATGAATGAATGAATGAATAACTACATTGTTTGGGGCTTTCTGATGCTAATACAAAGTTACTCCATATCAGAAAAACTCCCAAATATACTGGGGATCCTCTGTATTATGGGGAACCATACCAAAATCTCCCCCCCATTACTGTGACCATCACATTACTTGATCGGGGTACAACAAATCCCGACCCCCATTACTGGGCTCAAATGCAGCGGGGATTGCAGGGCTGTCCTTGAACACAGGGGGATGGGGTACCGGGGGTGTCCCCAACTTAGCATTACAATAAGCAGGGGAGAGAATTAAAAAAAGAAATAAGGTAAAGGTAAGTTTAGGTGTGCAGGGGTAGGGGATTGCAGGCAGTGGCAGGCAGGCAACAGGGCTGTGCTGTAATTGGTATCGACATTATCATCAGCGCAGTTACGGGCGGCACAGTGACCAAATAGATTCCATTATAGTGATGCCAGCATGTAGGCTTCCTGTAGGTAGTTCATTCGAGCACTGTGCCCCCATGGTGAATAAGCTTACTGTGTCTCAAGTTACATGGCCGATAAAATGAATATGTTTAGTGGTGTAGGAGACTTTGCAGTCATGGCTGCCCCTAACTGTATGTGCAAAATGTAAAAACAAAAAACAGACAACGTCTTGCTGTGTGTTTTTAACAGATGGGAAGTTTCTTCACACGAGCCTCATGGAACTAAGCAAAGCCTGAGGCATGTCTCTTTGGATCGGGTTCTTTTTTATGGTTTTATGTGTAGTTGTTCTGATGTGTTTTTCAGTTGTGACTACTTCATTTGGAATTTAGTAAGGCTGGTTTGTTCATATGTTCATTGACAGATATGGTCTGCCTATGGTTGTAGTTTGTGCATCTTTTGGTAAATGTACAGCATTCCGAGCAATTATATTCCTCAACTACAGTTTACTAAAAAATAACAGCAGCATAATAATAATAATAATAATAATAATAATAATAATAATAATAATAATAACTATTATTATTATTATTATTATTATTATTATTATTATTATTATTATTATTATTACAATAATAAAACAGCTAATGTTCAACACATGTTATAGTATCTGTCAGGTAAAAAAGACTATCATAATTGTGGACAAGACTAAATGTGTATCTATTCACCCTAACAAAAGACCTATGTTTGATCGATTCCTTCAATCATTAAAAGTGAAAAGTTGCCATTTGTGACTACCTCAGGGTGAGAGGTGGCCAAGATGACACACACCACGTGGAAAAAATATCCTGGCCCTCTGTATAAGAGGTGGAGGAACCATCGCTTTTTCCAAAAGATTTGCTGGTAAAGTAATTACGCCTGTGTAAGCTATATATAGGGAACCAGTCATTTTGGCAGCCTTGTAGAGTGCAGAACTAGGGGACATTGTTCAAAGGCCTTCTTACTCTACTGACAATCTTCTCCCCAAACCTTCCTCTCCATATGGCAATTGGTAGAGAAAGAATAGCCTTTAATGCCCCATAAAACCCTTGCTATAGTGTGTCAACTGGTTGATAACCAGTAAGTGTGGCAGGCAAGAACATTAGCATGGGAGAAAGCGTGGGGAAACAGAAGCGCAAAAGAAGGCCTTGAGTTGCTTCAGGAACCTAAGGTGGTCCTGCTCAAATATGAGAGAGGCAGGGAGGCTGTTCCAAAGGGAGGTGCCAGCCGAGGAGAGAGATCTACCCCCACTCTCTGCTTGGAGAAGTGTCTGACCCTCAGAGAGTTGGAGGTGGATGAACGGAGGGCTCAAGAAGTCCTAAGGAAGAGAGAGTTGGATATGGTGTAGTCCCTGGCCCCAGAATGCCATGTGAAAAATACAGAGGATCCTTGTAGCCACCTGGAGCCAGTGGAGAGATTACAGGGCTGGAAAGATACAATCCCTGTGCTTGAGGCCAAGAACAAGTCTTGCCGTCCTGTTATGGTTTAGTTGCATAGGGGGCAAAGAGTAGAGGCAGGCAGATTTAGAAAGAGTTTGTTGCAGAAGTCCAGCCTAGAGAGAACCAGGGCTCTGGAGACAGTGAGCTTCTCGAAGAACGCGAGAAAAGGAAGAATAACTCTGAGGAGGTGCAGCTAGTAGAGGGACTTCTTAGAGATATCTTTGATGTGTGCAGAGAAGGGGAGGGTGAAATCGAAGATGACACCAAGGTTCTTTACATCACCGAAAGGTACAGGTAGATGGCCCAGGAGAGGCAACCAGAAAGAGAGAGGGAAAGCTGGATCTGGTGTCCCAATGAGAAGGATCTCAGTCTTACTGGCATTAAGGCAGAGATTGTTGGAGACACACTATTCCTGAATGGTGTATAGACACTCAGGAATGAGCAAGGGAGGAGAGGAGGCTGAGAGGATCCTGAAGGAGAGCTGAGTGTTATCCGCATAACACTGAAAGTTAGGAGAGAAGGTAGAGATGAGATGGGCCACACGTGCCAAGTAAAGGTTGAAGAGCCAGGTTGAGAGGTTAGAGCCCTGGGGAACACCACATGTGGAGAGAGAGGTGGTGAAGTGAAAGGACCATGGTTGGACCTGGGAGCGTTGATCAGAGAGGAAGGAAGTCAACCAGGCTAGAGCCTGATCCGTGATGCGCAGGTTGTCATGGAGAAGATTGATCAGGATGGTGTGGTTGACCATCTCAAAAGCAGAGGAAAGATCAAGGAGGGTGGGGACAGAAGGAAGGCTGGAGTCGGGATTTGAGAGCAGGTCTTCACGGGTGTTCAGGAGAGCAGTTTCCTTGCTTCTGGCTGCTCTAAAGCCAAACTGATGGTCATGGAGACAATCAGCAGATTCGGTATGGAGAGTAAACTGGGAGATGGCCAGCTTTTCCTGGAGTTTGCCCAGGAAAGGAGGCATGAAGATCAGGCAGCAGTTGGCTGGAGAGGAAGGATCAGCAGAAGGCTTCTTCAGTGGGGGTGAACAAGAGAATGCTTTAGGTGGAGGAAAAAGTTCCAGTGACAAAAGAGTAATGCAGAAATTGACCAAGGCTGGAGCGATGGTGTCAAAACAGTCCTTAATGGTTCTAGATGGGCAGGGGGGCACTTGCTTGGATGATACTTTTATATATCGGCTTGTCTAGTAACTTAGTCAGGAGTGAACACAGTGAAAGAGGAGAACATAAGAGGAGAGGGAGAGACAGCCAGTGAGGGGCCAAGAGAGGAAGAGGGAGATGAGATGGAGGGCAGGATGTTTTAGTGGTGAAGTGAGAAGCCAGTGCCATGCAGAAGGCCTGGGAGGGAACAGGAGAAGTGGAGGCTGCTGCAGGATTGGCCAGCTCCTTGCAGATTTTGAAGTGTGTCCTCTGCTTTCTCTCTGGCACCCTGCACTTGCATTTAAGGATGGTGAGATCAGAGTCATGCCAAGAGTTGCACTTGAGGTGTGCTTCAAACACAGATCCTCATGACTATGTCAAGCACTTCAAGAGTGTTAGTGGTAGAGAGGTGCAGGTTAGAGAGGGCTCTGTCAGAGTGTGAGTCAGCTGCAGGTGTAGAAGGAGGTGGGAAAATAGTGGCAACAGAATACTTATACACGCTTCATGGGCTGGATGGCCGACAATATTGGTGGCAGTGCTGGAGTCGGCTTCACCTGGGGGACAGAGAGCATCAGGTGGGAAGAGAAAAGAAAGTGGTCAGTCCAAGAGAGAGGAGTGGTGATAGGGTTTGAGAGGGGGATGTCAGAAGAGATAAGAACATCCAGGGTGTGCCCAGAAGAATGTGTCAGGCCAGAGGTTAGAATAGAAAGAGAGGGAGAGTTGTGAGAAGGGGTTAGAAGTATCAAGATGGATGTTGAGGTTTCCAAGAATGAGTAGTTGAGAGGTATAGGCAATTGTTACAGTTACAATTGTTACATGGTATGGTTCCTTTAAAGTTACAAATGTTGTCCTTTTTTATGAGAGAGACGGAGAGGTCAGCCTACTCAGAGAGGAAGAGGGTGACCTGGCTGTGGGGCCTGCAAATGGTGGCCACAGTAAGAGTGAGAACAATGGAAGGAAGTCCCTCTGGATTTGAGGGATAGGACCTGGGCACACTTTATGGCAATAATGACTAAGTAATTGAATCACAATAAAGATATATATTAAACAAAGGGTAGTTTTTAATTATGAGGGACTGTTGCTTGAATGCATACATAAATTAACATTCTTAAACGTATAGGAATTACAACTCAATTGCATTGGTGAATATAACAATATCAACAATGTTTGCACTACATGTGTGTCATTATTTTATGAAAGTGCTTGGTGAATTTGTTGAAGATTGGCACATTGTAGGACCAGATTCAAAGTTATATAACTCAAACAGACAAATATCTATGTTAAGAAGATTCTTAATGCAGGACATGTTGGTGTGTCCATAAATGTCTTCTTATACTTTGCACAACACGTTTCGGGCCAAAGTAGCCCTTCATCAGGTAAGGGTTATCTGTTATCTGTTATTCTTAAATGCAAGTACAAAATAATATGGTACTGTAAGTAAAGGTACTTCTTAGTGTGAAAGGTACTCCATAACCTGTGAAGAAGAATGACTACCATGCAATTTCACGGAGAGGTGACAGTTGGGAAACAATTCATGTTCGGTATCAAGTTTGGACTGGTAGACTGTGCCTTCCACGGGGACTAGAAAGTGCTGAATGATAGCAATAATAGTGTGGGACCAGTTTTTAAATAAATTGACATTATACAGTGTGGTCTAGCATGAGCTCATTTGCTAAGGTATAGCCCTGGGTCCAACGTCTAGTCCACTATTTTATAAAGAGCTGATGTATAATTATCATGCTCATTAGACCTAATTATCCTGGCCATTGAAGAACTTTCTAAATCCATGGACACAATTAAAGTGGGCCTGGAATCTAATAAAACAGCTTTAACATCTCTAATCTCGAAGGGAGATTGTGACCATACTAGAAGATATCAACACAAAATTGGGCAACTATAACTAAGAAATTGAATCCAAGAAAATCAGAAAGTTTAAGTGAGATACACTTGATAACAAATTAGATATTGTCTTCACTTGGAAGGAATACTATCAAGAGAAAGACTACACGCAGTGGGAGAACTCAGTTAGCAAGAAACAAATGAGTGCCACATCTAGATATTTCATCTTCGGACGCATCAAGTGACGAAATGGAGATCCATAATTCAGATTGTGACAAGGAAGTCAGGCAAGAACAAGACACCAGCAGTGATCCACAAATGGGCACTTTATCTAAGACATCCGAAACTTCCTCCTCTACCTCGACTTTGTCTTTTTTAGAGCGCGTCCGGCAATAAGAGGCAAGAAGAAAAAATACCACCAGGAAGGTGAACTTTCCCACAAAGAACACCTAGTAATTAATATCTGTAGCCACAAACTAACAGAACTAAATGGTATCTCGTTTGTTCCACACTAAAGAAGTTCACTGCTTAAAGAGAAAAATTACTTTTTTAAACTAAATAGAAAGATGAAATTGAAACCGTTTTTTGATTCAATTGAACCAATTGAAACAAAGGAACATTCCAAATTCCTCGAGATTAAGCCTAAAACCATGCGTATGACCACCATTCAGAATTCTCTTTTGGATGTTTTTCAAAAAGAAGCACTTAAAGACTTGCAGAAACTCAATTTTCAGAAACAACCATGTGGAGCTACATAACACCCGGCTCAATAACCAGATCTTTGATGATATTCGTGCGCCGCTCTACAAGTGTAAACCACTAGCCTGAGTACATGGGGGAGTTTGTTTATCTTTTCAATCATTTCTTATCCACCCTAATTAAAACAATTAACTGTTGGCCTAGGCATGGGACCCAGAGTTAATATTTAGTGATTGATCCCGTGCCTGGCCATCTACTAGTTAATGATTCATTTTTACATTTGTCTTTAAATTTTTCCTCCAGTATCCACACTACTGGCGATTTAATTGCTTACCTTGGATGACTCGCCGACAATGGAATCATTTCCTCTTTTGGAATAGATGCCAAACACTATGGTAAGCTGAATATTCGTTTTTTGAGATACTAGTTTATCGAATTACATATACTTAAGTAAACCTGACCTAGTCGTTATTTATTTATTTTGCAGAAAATTACTCTACTTCTCACACCGGCTGAAGGGCTCATTGGCCCGAAACGTATAGTGTACACAAACAAGGAGCAGTACTGAATTATATAGATCCACTGCAGTACTTTAGGTCCCTTGGAGGATATAGTAGTGTTATATGGATGTATCTTTTTATGTTTTTCTACACGAACAAAGGGCTTAATTGATTTGTAAATCTTTATGTATTAAAATTATTACTGATTTTGTGTTAATGATTATGCTCTATTAAAACCATGTATATGGATATAAGTTACCATTGGGTTTAGATATAGGTGCATTGTTAGCCTATAGTGTGCCCTGTTGTTATCCCCTAACCTAGACGGACCACCATTTTTTGTCATCAGCGGTAGGGAGGACTGGGTTGGAGACCAGGATGTCCCTGTTGCACTTCTTCCTACCAGACTTAGTGAGAGGGATAGGATAGGCGATAGTGAAGCAGTTAGAGAAGATATGAGAAACAGCAAGCACCATAGAGGGTGCGAAGGAGTTAGGAGGGAGGGGACAGGCCTGAGGGAAGAGAGGGAGATGCACAGCCCTGTGGCATACAACTTGGGATGCACAGTAGAGGCAGGCGAAGGCCGGGGTCACAAATAAGAAAGGCACAGGGGGAGAACAAATAACACACAACAGTGAACAGCATGCCTTGCGGGGGGATCTAGGGTGGGAGGGAGCTTAAAGGGACCCAGCGACAGTGCCACAGTTACCACAATGCAAAACACCCAGATTCAACCTTCCACACAGTTTTAAACACAGCACAATGAAAAACACCCAGATTCAACTTTCCTAGAAGGGGGAAATATGCACTGTTTTTAAACACAGCGCAGTGCAAAACACCCAGATTCAACTTTCCTAGAAGGGGGAAATATGCTCTGTTTTTAAACACAGCACAGTGCAAAACGCCCCGATTGATCTTTCCTAGAAGGGGGAAGCATGCTCAGTTTTTAAAGACATCACAGTGCAAAACACCCAGATTTAACTTTCGTAGAAGGGGAACAATGTTCTGCTTTTAATCACAGCACAATGAAAAACACCTAGATTTAGCTTACCTGGAATGTTCCAGAAGATTGATGGCTGCAGGTTTCATGCTACGGCGGCGGACACTGGCAGATACCACTGTAGCTGCACTTAGCCTCAAGCCCTTGGCCGAGGGGGATGCCACGGCAGGGGCTGTCCTGGGAGGCTGTTAAAAAGGGCCAGGCAACGAGTAGGAATGAGGGGGTCGGGGAAGTAGTGCAGGATTCACAACAAGCAGGAACAAGGATAAGGGGAGGGGTAGTGGGAGCACACATGCTATGTTGCGGCAGACATTTGCTTTTTAAAACAACTTATTTATGGTGCTTCAGAGCACCCAGACTCTCCCAGCCTCACCACAGAACCAGAGTAGTGGAAATGGTGCTGCGGGCTACTACGTTAACGCACAATGGGCCACCAACCACTAGGAGCGCAGGGGGGAATGGGGAGGGCAAGACACACAACAATCAGTAACAAGGATAAGGGGAGGGGGAGCAGAAACACATGCGCTATGGCACAGGCAGCTTACTTACAGTGCTAGAAATAATACAGCCTCACCCCAGCACAAGAGTAGTGGAAAACAAATGGTGTGGGTAAGGTACATATGGGGGTTGGGGTGGAGATAGAAGGGGGTGCATGGGGACTATCCCCACATTTTTGCCCAAAAAAATTGCAAAGTTCTGCAAAAAGGCATTCGGCGAAAAATGTGTGGCAAAGGTTCATGGAACCTAGATTATAAATACAATAGTCTTCAGTTAGTGCTAAAGGACCCAAAATGTTTGTTCAGCTGTCATTAAACATCCCATCCTCCTGCTGCCTGCTCTACAGAACAAGAGTTCATAAGGCACCAACTGTATTCAAGTACCCATAATCTTACAATGTATACTTTAAGTTCACGTTCATGCCAGCATGCCCCGATCCATTCTGGAAACAACACTTTAAATAATTCCCACAGCCTAAATAACACAGAGTTCAGGTACCTAACCCTCTTCCCAATCCAACACACCTTCAAAAGACATAGATACTTTGTAACTATTGAAAACAAACCCTCACATCTCCATGAATATGCAAGCAACCCTCCAAATGGCTCTGAGCTGCTGAATCTATGGCACATTTTGGAGCCAAAATCGTGGTGATGTGTGTCAATGACATGGTCGTTTGGGTGAGACAATGCAGTTACATCCACATTTCCCCCCTATCCGCCCACGTACAATATGAGTTGTGTTCAGGGACACTAAGGGGGGGACATATGAGTACTGGCTGGTAAATCCACAGAATTCTTTAAGTGGGCTGTGTGCAAAATAACACAATGCACGCACCCAAGCGAAACCCGGAAGTACCCGGTTGGCCACTCTCTCTGCTTCACTCCTTGTGGATTTGGCTATTCTGTGGATTTGGCTACCCAATGTCCTGCTCTACGGTATTGTAAAGAGCATACTAGCTCTTTAACTCCAAGAGCCCCGCCACTTTTGGTGCATCCCTTCATAAGCCAGCGAACTTGCACACCCGCGCGCGCGCAACCTACTGAAGTACCTGTAAGTACCCACTTGGCCACTCTCTCTGCTTCACTCCTTGTGGATTTGGCTATTCTGTGGATTTGGCTACCGAACATCCTGCTCTATGGAATATCAATGCTTTATTGGACTATTGCTGCATTGTATCACCATTGGAACAGTCTCCTATACTAACATACCAACCTTTATTTTGTCATATAGGTATTATAAAGAGCGTACTAGCTCTTTAACTCCAAGAGACCCACCCCTTTTGGTGCATCCCTTCATAAGCCAGCGCGCGCGCACCAGCGCACCCAAGCAAAGTACCCGGAAGTACCTGCTTGGCCGCTTTGCCACACTTGTCACGCTGTTGCGGTCAGGCGACTCATCCATTTTGGTACTTTCGCGAATTAAAAAGGGCCATTGATTTTTCATTGGTTTTTATATAATTGTCCTTTGTCATCTGGAGGGTCGTTAACCAAAATTATTGTTTGCAATTTTTTACTTTGGTTAACAAATGCACAGCGGTGTATTCACCTTGAGGACTGGCATGCTTCCTCCGGCCGTCGTTGAAAATCAGACTGTTCAACCCTCACCACCCGGGGCCTGTGTCAAGCAAAAAGATTCTAAACAAACATGTTCTTTGCCACTATCACGGTCCAAAAAGAAGCTGACGCTCTACTCGACCAAACCAACTACGACCATGGATATACATTCATTTTACAAGGACCCAGACACAAGCCATGGCCCGGCCCCCGTTTGTATTGGTGAGTCATCAACTCAATTGCAACATTTGGTTTCTGGCCCGTCTAAACCACCAACATCTGCAGTGGATAAGGCTAATCCTTCCAATGACTTTGTGCGACACATAACTGTACCCTCAGTTACTCTATCAACAACAAAGCCTTTGTCATTGAATGCCTTACAAATGGGTCCTAATTTAAATATTTCATTAACAGACAGTGCTCTATTGAATAATGCTCCTACAGCCTCGACACAATCTGTTAATAATAACACAAATCAACTGGAGCCAATTGACATAGCAGTGATTGATCTAGAATCAAATGGCTCGTGCTTCTAGGCACATGACTCCTCTCATAATCTTTCCAGATCATCAGATCTTTTCCCTGATTTCAGTCAACCAAATTCCACCATAGCGGTTTCTTATTCAGCACCCACTCTTCGCAAACCACGTGAATCATCATTGTGTTTCAAACCCCCCAGTCAATTGGAAGCCTCTACTAAATTACTTGAAATCACTCTGAATGCCATGAACCTGGCCATGCACTTGATGACCAGACTCTTTGTTACTCTGGATACCAAACTCACTTATCAGGCTGCACAAATGGACAGAATGGACAGAATACTAAGATGGCAAAACAACATATGCAGTTCTCAAAGTCTTGAGGCACGAATACATGATGTATTTCCTCGATCAAATGCTCCCATGACTTCCGTATCTTGCCAAACTAACATTTGCATGCACGATCTAGATACTCTTGTTCCAACTACGGGGCTCCAAGATTCCGAAAGCACGACAATTATGCTACGACACTTTGCCGGTATTATTCAGGATGGGAATGTAACAGTACCAAATGTGGAAGTAGCATAAGTGCCTACTACAAATGAGGATTCTTTTCCTCTTTCCGGTAGTAAACGTGCTTACGCGATTTTCCTTGCGAATAAACCTCTCTCCGAAGTATTCAAGTCTTCTCTCATTTCACAAACTAAAAAATCTAAAAATTTTAAATCTGTTAAAATACTCACGACGAAGACCAAGCAATTTATGAAATCAATAAATGAACCCAAAAGAGCCTTGTCTACAGCTTTTAAGGCAGTGATGAAGAAATATGCTCAACAAGCACTCAAGAGAAAATTGCAATCTATTCCTAATATCAATATGGGCACTCCTTCATATGCTCCACTTGATTAACTGGTAGCTGCAGCCACGGCCACGACCGCTAACGAGCGAATTTGTCCTTCATCTTCTCAAGATGCTTGTGTTCCAATCAAGGTTACTCCACTTAATGAAGTCCTTCCTCAAAGCTCCAATGATTTCTATCGGCAGGAAATTTGGGAAGCGGTTGATGTTTACATGGCCGCTCAACCCTCACAAATATACCTTACTCTGCCTTTGTATAATCAATCAGTCAAACAGCCCATACATCAGAATATAGAGGCACTTGGGGGCCCTCCCTTCCAACATGCCTCTGCACCTCAGGTGAGATCTGACCACACCACTGTGAAGAAGGGTGAGAATGTTCAAAGTTTAGATCTAAATCTAAACCGCCAGTTCGGACACAGAAGACAATAACAGTCCCTGATACGGCTCACAATACATCAGAAGGGACCCTTACTCTGGTCTCTCTCGCTCCTAAGATACTACGTTTCATTGATACTGCTTTAAAGAATAACAAACAGGCAAGAAATCCTCAAATGGCAAAATCAGGCAGAAATCATCCTATATTGGCTCACCCAAAACATCAAACCATTCGATTTACAAAATTTCCAGCCCCTTTCTCTTTGCTGCTATCCTGCAGACAGTTGCCTTTCACCCAATATGACCTGAATCGACAATCCATTATGGAAATATTATCTGATGTCCCAGCATTAGAGGATATTGCTTCCTCAGATATCAAATTGGTTTAATTCACTCAGGCAAGTAAATTGAGTATCGTCGAGATATGGGTGAAATCTCATCTGGTTCAAAATACTATATGGCTTGGCAAAGCACAACTTTATAGCATGGGTTTCATTCTGTTGGGTGGCTCGCTCCCTACCAAAAATTTGAACCAAGGCCTTGATGTCCCCTTGTCACAATACATCTCGAACTCAGTCTTAAAGCCATGCCAAGAGACATCGGATCAGGTAGTATCACAATGTGTCTGCAAATGCAATGTAAATCAACATTAACTGCATCAAGCTTCATCATCTAGATTAGTGTCCCTACTTAGCTGGAACTCCATGGGGTTTAAACAACTATTAAATCATTACCTACTTGAGATCAACAAACATGATGTGATATTTTTACAGGAGACGTGGCTCACTTCGATCCCCACTTGGGATAAACATGATGTGCATATGACTTTAGCAACTAAAGCCACACGTGACTGTCCCAATTCAGGATTGCTAATTGCCATCAAACAGAGCCCAAACATTACCTCAGAGCCATGGGCTTCGCCTAATGCTTTTATGCAGATGGTAAAACTTCACCACTATGGCATGATGTATGCCCCAGTGAATGTTTATTGGAACCCAATGGGGATCTCCGATGAATGTTTCCTAAAAGATCTTAATGATTTGATGGATCTCATACTGTTGGACTCCAATGTCTTGAAGATCATAATAGCGGGAGACCTGAATCTTCATCACTTGCAAACAAATCCATCTCAGTCCGTTGAGAGATTGGAAAAATGGAATCACTTTGTCAAAACACAAAATCTTCAAATGCTAAATGGAACTTTCAAAGCCGACATCCCACCTAAACCAACTTGACATAGAGAAAATAGCTCTGCGGTCATTGACTATGCATACGTTGACTGTGTCCTTATAACCCAAGTCACTGACTTTCAGATTCTGTCAACAAACTTGAGTGACCATAATATGCTCTTAATGACATGGTCCGTAAGAAACGCTGGTGAGAGCACTCTTTGAAACTATTCAGTAACCATTTAGCTTCCGAAATACAAAAAAAAAACACTGGTACATCAGATCAAGAAATTACATACTATGACCTAATGTAACTTTTTCAATCCACTTCTCGTCAATAAATCACAACTGACCCAATATTACATCTATTTAATCAAGATTTAAGAGTACGGAAAACATTGCTTCGACTACACAAACGAGAAGCCTCCAAACTGACCTATGGCTCTCGAGGCCCAGTTTTAATTCAACTAAAAACCCAATATAAAAATGTGCTTCGCAGCTGCAAATCTCTCATTTATCAACGTGATGGAGCCATGATGCTGAGTGTATTGTAATCTAAAAAATTAGCTGAAATATGGTCCGCCATTAACCAAGCATCTACAGGGCATCAGGTAGCCTTACAATCCTAAGGGGTCACAGAGCGTAGATCACCTATTACACACAATTATATGCTGCCCGGACAAAGGAACTCATCACAACTCTGCATCAGAAATAACAAAATTCCATCTTGACTTCGATAAAGAAGACATTTTATTTCACATTCACAAAGCGAGTCGCTCTTGAGCTCCGGGCCCTGATGGTCTCTCAAATTTTAATGTTAAACAACATCCAGAGATCTGGGCTGAGGTGTTGCATAACATCTTTGGTCATGTAAACACCACACAGCAACTACCTCAATCATGGAAACATTCCATTGTATTGTCCATTTACAAAAAAGGTGATTGATGTAAACCCTCCAGCTACCGTCCAATTGCACTCCTGGATGCTCCTGGTAAAATTTTCTGTCGAATCTTGCTTGTTTGTTTGTTTGTTTATTTATTTGTTGTGCGCACCGGACCCTGAGGTAGCAGGGCGCAAGAGACAAGGAGGTTTACAGCTTGGTTCCAGAAGTTACAAGTTACAGAACACGCAAATTACAGAGTAGGCAGTTTTGTCTCTACAGGTGAGACAGGTATAAGTGCAGATATAGCGCCACCAAACAATCAAATCAATGGCAAATCAATAGCAAGTCAGGTAGAGTGTAAGTGGAGGTACGAGAGGTGGAGTGCCATTTATGTTGCATTCTCGGTGAGCCATTTTATGGTATTTTTTCTGAAGTTGTAGAACGTTTGGTTGGATCTAAGTGCAGGTGGTAGGGCGTTCCATAACTGAGCTGCCTTGACTGGGAAGCTGGAACCTCCAATAGTGGTAAACTTAAATCTGGGCACTAGGAGGCAGTTAGGGCTGACTGTCCTTGTGGGTCTGGAGGGATTCTTCCTATTGAAGCGTTCTGAAAGGTAGCTGGGGGCTTTGTTGTTTAAGCATTTATGGATGATGGAGACAGATTTAAGGTTGATTTTTTCTTGAGTAGAGAGCCATTTGTGTTTGCGTCTTATTTCTGATATATGTGCTCTTCTCGGGATGCTTAAGGCTGCTCTAAGTGCATTATTTTGGAGCACTTGAATTCTATTGATGATTTGTTTGGTTGTCCCTATGTAAAGGGCGTTACAGTAATCTAGTTTAGATAAGATGAGGGCTTTGGCTAGGATAAGGCAACTGTCATCTGATAAGAAATGTTTCCCAGCACGTATTAATTTACATGTGTAGGCCGTAGATGAGGCCAGTGAGTTCACCTGTTTGGTTAAGGATAGTGTTGCATCAAGGTAGAAGCCTAAGGTTTTTACTTCTCTGGCGACCTTAATGGTGTTGCCATCGATGATGAAGGCTGAGTAGTTATGATTGAGTTTGGCGATGCGGGCTGCCGTGCCCAGGATGATAAGCTCTGTTTTGTCATCGTTCAAGCATAGGCCATAGTTAGCCATCCATGCTTGAACGATGCTATAGACTCTGTTCACCAGAGCCAGGTCTTCAACATAATTCCCAGTAAGTGGTAAGAGAATCTGGGTATCGTCTGCGTAGTTGGTATAAGTGACACCCAGATTATCGAGGTCGTCGAAGAGTGGCTTGGTGAAGATATTATAGAGTGTTGGCGAGACACAGGAACCCTGTGGCACTCCGCAGGTGATAGGGATCGGGTCTGCTGCCGCTGCGGGGGAGAACACCCTCATGGTCCTGTCACTAAGGAATGACTGTATCCAGACTATAGCCTCCCCTGAGAAGTGGGCCGCCGAGTCCAAGTGATTGCATAGGACTCTGTGGTCCACCAAATCAAAGGCGGCTGAGAGGTCCAGAAGGAGAAGGAGAGCTAGTTTGCCCTTGTCTCTGAGTGAGTCTATTTGGGCCTTTAGGTCAATCAGGGCAGTTTCTGTGCCGTGTTGCGGACGGAAACCGGATGGGCGTGTTCCGAGGAGATGGTTTATCTCAAGGAAATTCTGGATTTGGGTGTACGCTACTTTGTCTAAAATTTTTAGTAAGAAAGGCACTGTGGTGATGGGTCGGTAATTTGTGGGGATGTTGGGGTCCAAGGTTTGTTTTTTCAGGAGGGGGAGTACCCAGGATTCTTTTAGGTTGCGGGGGATGGTGCCCGTAGTGAAGGAGGCATTAATAAGTTTTGTGATGAAGGGGGCTAGATCTCTAGCCGCGTCTTTTATCAGTTGTGCGGGGCATTGATCTCCTTTGCAATTAGAGGGTTTAAGAGTCAGAATGGTCTTTTCTACCTCAAATACTGAGACCTTGGAGAAGTGGAATTGGGTAGGTTTTTTAGGTTTGGATGTGGGGGTTTTATCCACGGGAGGTTGGGTTGGTAATGAGACTTTCTTTAGGGCAATTTTAGTTTGGAGGTTGGCCACTTTGTTGGTTAGTGCCAGTTGTATGTCAGTACACCAAGTTTTATCTTTGATGGAGTCGTCCTGTGCTGCGATAGGAGTTTCCAGTTCTTTTAGGATGGAGAATAGCTCCTTCATACTGGAGTTGGCTTTGGTGATCCTATTGTTATAGGTTTCTTGTTTGGTTAGGATAATATCTCTTTTGTATTGTGAGGAGATGTTTATTAGGTTAGTTTTGTTTTCAGCGGTAGGATGCCGGTTCCATGCTGTTTCACATTTTCTTTTCTGTAGTCTTAAGTTTTTTAAGTGGGGTGTAAACCAGGAGTTTAGATGCTTTTTTGGTTTACTGTTTCTAAATTTAAGTGGAGCAACTTTATCAAGGGCAGTGGACATAGCGTTATTGAATTCCTCCACTAAGATGCCTGGGTCGGTATGGTCAGGTAGAGAATTAAGTTTGGGTAGGATGTGAGGCAGAATATTGTCCACTGTGATATTTTTCTTATTTCTGGTTAAAGTGGGTATGGCGGGGGTAGGGGTGAGAGTTGTGGATCTTTTAGTGTTGAGGGTAAAGGAGATGAGGTAATGGTCTGTCCATATTTGGGGGGCAATGGCTGTTATAGTGGGGTTACAGTTATGACTGGCAATCCAGTCTAGAGTTCTCCCTTTAGTATGTGTAGGATTATTCACAGTCTGCGTGAAGCCTAGTTCTGACAAGGTATTAGCTGTGGCAGTAGCCTGGAGGTCATTGATATCGTTGTACCCTAGGTTGAAGTCTCCTAACACTAAGGTTTGAGAGGAGTTTTTTAGCTTCTCAGAGATAACAGAGGTGATATCTTCGTTGAAGGTATTGGTCGGGCCTGGCGGTCTGTAGAGGAGGTAAATATTAAGTGTTTGGGAGTTGGCAGTGGGTAGTTTGATGGAGAGAAGCTCACAGGATTTAAGGTGGGGTGTGGAGGTGATTCTCATAGAGAGGTTGGATTTGGCGATAATTGCTATTCCTCCACCTCGTGCGTCTGGTCTGTCAGCTCTAAGGATAGTATACTTTTCTGGGACTGCTAGGATGAGTGCAGGACCTGCTGCCTCATGAAACCATGTTTCAGTAATGGCGATGAAATCAAGGTCATTTTCGCGTATGCTATGTCGGTAGCATGAGCGACTACAGATCTGGCATTGTTCAAAGCAGCTTTTAATTCAGGTTCTGGCTGCACTGTGAGGGGGAGGTTGGCTATATGTTTATTAATTTTATGGTGGAGTTTGTGCCTGGAAGGGGCAGTAGTTTCCAAAGGTGGGAGTGATTTGGGTCAGAGGTGTTCCAGGTTGATATTGTATTTGATGATGGGTTCGTATATTTTGGGTAGTCGAGCCCGGAGTCTAAAGTTCCTCTGTGCTAGATTGCAAGGTTTCGAAGAAGGTTGTATGTGGGCTCCTAGGCCTTCTATGGGCAGAAGTGTAGGCATGGTCATATAGACGATAGTGAGTATAGTTATCAGATTGGTGAGTAATGTTTGGTGGGCTAGGTTAGGCAGGTAGGAGTACATAGTGTTACTTCTAGTTAAGCTAGAGGGCTAGACTTAAATGCTGTGGTTGGATACTGGGCAGAGTAGGCTAAGTACGGTCATCAAGTACTAGGCAGGATGAGTGTGGTAATCAGATACTGGGCTAAATGCAACAGGCAAATACTGGGCTAAATGCAACAGGCAAATACTGGGCTAAATGCAACAGGCAAATACTGGGCTAGATGCAACAGGCAAATACTGGGCTAGATGCAACAGGCAAATACTGGGCTAAATGCAACAGGCAAATACTGGGCTAGATGCAACAGGCAAATACTGGGTGAAGAAGAGGCTAGATACAGTGGTCTGAGTGTTTAGGAATGGATGGAAAACTGTGCTGATAAGGGTGCCTTGGTGCTTTGGGCATGTGTGGTCAACCATGTGGTCAATCAGCGTAGGCATTTTGGAGGGAGGCAGAAATGCTAGGGCTAGCAGCCACAGAGGATGCGATACATATGGAACGGGGCAGCATACATGGTGCACAATAAATAAAGTTTAGTAGATGGGTGCAGTAGGTCACCCAAAAGTGACGTTAGCAGCATGTGCATGTGTATTAATGTGTACAAAGTTGTTCATGCACAATCTGAAGCTATAAGTGTTGCAGTGCAGCTGTACTGTAGGCTTAGCTGGATGGTGGTGGCATATGCCAGCTATGGAGCGTGTTGGTGACGCTTACCTATGCTAATGTCAGGTTTGCAGTTCACAGCTCGATCATTGGGAGAATCGAAGGGCAATGGTCCCAGTCTAGCCTCTAGCCATTCTCTGGACAGGCTCGGGACAGGATCTGCTCCTTTGTGTGTGCTCCTTCGTGGGCTGGTCCGGCGTTCGCCTTCCGGCGAGCGATTGGCTGGGAAGGCAGAGGTGTGAGCCAATCGGTGCCAGGCAGGCACCAGAGGGAGATTGGTGAGTCAGGCAGCAGCGTTGCAAAGCCCGGCGGCCATCTTGTAATGGGGGCAGCCTCGTGTGAGGCAATGGAGGCACAAAAAGCAGTGCACAATGCGGGCACTTATGGCAAATTGTAAGCACTAAATATATTTTACAGTGCTTGCAGTCGCATGCCCAATATTCTGGGGCAGCGATTCGATTCTGAAGAATATTTCTGCAACGAGCGCAGGTGTGGCCTGGATTTCGACAATCCTACCTTACGCTACAGCTGATTTCCCCAGCTGATGTCTCCGCTCGAATCCGGAGCGGGATCACTGCTCCTGCAGTGGAGGAGCTCCTGCTCCTAGGGAGGGGGTGGGCTGGTATCTTGCGAGATCTAAATAACTGGGCCTCAGACATGCATACGAGAGACCCCTTCCAATCGTGGTTTGTAGCTGGACTAGGTACCTCGCTTAACATCAGTGCATTGAATATGATTAAATCACATTATGCCACCTGGAAACAACCGCTATATCTAGCATTTGTAGATTTCTGGGTGGCATTCGACTCTAGTGACTGTCAATTATTGTACAAAAAGCTAATCCGCTACAAATGCCCAGGTTCACTCCTCACCCTAATTAAACTTTTGCATACAGGAACAACTATGCAGGTAAGACTAAGACTGGAAGGATTATTGTCCACATGTTTCCAGACAGAGTGGGGTTTGAAACAGGGATGTATGTTGGCTTCCATTTTGTTTAATCTATTAATTTTAGGCATGGGCGAAACATTTGCAGCCATAGTCTCAGATGCTCCAAAACTGGGCCTACAACAAGTTGTTTGGCTCCTTTACTCGGACGATCTTGTCCTTCCATCTCAGACTCCCAAATGGCTACAAAACTTGCTTGATGGGTTAAACATGTATGCCTATGACAACTATTTGTCAATAAACATCAGAAAAACACAATTAGTTGTGTGCAATAGTGTTATTGCAAGTGCAACCACCTCAAAATTCAAGTGGACAATACACAACTCCTAACTAAAGGTGGTAATGCAATACAAACATCTTGGAGTACCATTTAACAATTCAATGTCAGATGTTATTTTTGAGCAAAGTTTAGATCTAAAGCTAACAACACTGATTTCACAGGCGAAAATCCTGTTGTACAAATATGGCAAATTCTCCTGTATTCATGTGATGATTTTTTTTCCCCAAAAAAGGTGTCCCAGTTCTCTTTTATTGGATTGAATCAAGATTTTCCAGAGCACAAAAAACCTGGGATCTGTTGGAGGCGCAATTTTGGAGACAAGTATTAAAACTCCAAAAATGTGCGCCACTATCAATCATACGATTTGAATTGGGCGCACTATCACTGTATGTTCATGCATTATGGAAAATGTCCACCCTACTGTGTAAATGTTTGCTATGTCTCAGAACAAACAACATTCTGAGTGTAGTTGTATACTATCTTCTGAAGTCTGACCAATATTTTCCTTGTAAATGGCAGACTTGTGTCTTAGACGCACTATCAGGTGCCTCTATAACACCGCCTACTGGAGAATCCCACTGGAGCAAAGATCAAAACATTTGAATTTGATTGGACAAGTAATCGCTCAAATGTGATGCCTGTAAGGATTTTAATGGGATCTTATTTGGACACAAGACATTTCGTAAAATGGCAGACTATTTAGTAAAGTGTCCTGCACCATATCTTCGAAAACAATATCTACGTTTCAGATTAAACTTATGGCTTACTAATGATGTTTTGGCTAGAAGGGGTCAGATTCCAAAAGATCAGAATTTCTGCCGGTTTTGTGTTAATACCTTGCTACATGAAACATTACAGCATCTTATTATAGATTGCCCTGCTATAGCAACTAAACGTAAGGTACACTTCAAACATGTGATTTGCATTTATCGCCCTTTGGATTCTGATAGTATATGGCAACTTATTTTTTACAACTCTAGGCTTGCTGTCAAAATAGCTGTAGTTCATTTTCTTGAATCAATTTTTCCTACTTCACCTGTTTTGTAAGGACCTTGCAGCTTTCCTTAAACCAATACAGATAGCTCTAAACAAATTTTATTTGTATGTGCCTGCTTCTGGCACATAACTAACCAGTAACAAATTATGTTTATGTTGCTTCAATTGACGTCAATTCTTGGTTTGTAAAGTGTATAGTCACCTAAGTTGTATTATGTATATTTGTTGCATTTTATTTTAATTATCTTACATTTTACTTTTACCATCTGTGTTAATCATACGAAGGAATTGTAATGAATTGTCACTTTATTTATTGCTTGGATCTGGATAATCAGAATAATTTGAATATGTAATAATTTGTTGATTTGAAAGGTTGATGTTATTAATAAAAAAAAGAAGAACAAATATATCACAACTGTGCTTGCAGTATGGTGCAGCGACAACCTATTGACGCCTCGTTGTGAGATACACAATGGAAGAGCTACTGTGTACAGCCTACACATAAGACACACTAAGACCATGTTGAGGCTACAAGGCTACAAGGCCAATTTAAAGTGGTTTTAGTTTGTTTTCTGGCACAAGTTCTAAGTAAGAAAATGTCCCATTGCTCATTGACTCACTGAAGTACCCATTGCCATAATATATATCACGTTGTAGACCCTGAAGTCTTAACTGTTACTTCGTTGGTGTTCTGTCAAGCACCACGTGCAGCAACCTGTTTTAAAGCACGTTAGGTAGGGGTGAGGGAGAACTGTGGTGAATATTATGGGGAAGATAGTGGAAGATGAGTGTGCAGAAAACTAATAGCTGTAGGTTAACTAGCAACACACATTCCTGGATAGACAAACCAGAGCAAGAGCACAATGGAGTGTTCCAAAGAGGAAACAGTGCCAGGTGTACACAATCATAGCTGGCTATAAATACAGTCACTTATTATTAAACCTGTACTTTATGGATTTTAGTGCTTATGCTTCATAAATTGCTAATCGTTTGTATAAAAATGTGTTGAAGGCAGAGCACGTATAGGTCTATTATTCAGGCCTTACATCTAAGGAAACATATTGACACACGAGATTATGAATGCTGATTCCCAGGGCTACTCGGGCTAGTTTGGACGCCCTCAATAATGAGGCCTCCATGATGCTGCAGGTTCAGCATCCAAAGACAGGAACATCAAGGGTGTCCGGGGGATTTTCGGGGAATGTGATCATGTAAAGATATGGTTTGTTAGAGAGTATTTATTTATTTATTTATTGGATGTATTGACAGCACTCAAACCTGTAAGTATCAGGGTGCTGGTACAACTTAAGTAAAGGAAAAATAAAAAGTACAGAACAAAATATTTGAACAATGATCAGGCAAGGTAGCGAGATCAGTCCAGTCATATTTATCGAACAGCTCGGTTTTTAGTCTTTTTCTGAAAAATAAGTAGGAGGGTTCTTCTTGGATGCGGAGGGTGAAGGGCGTTCCAAAGAGTGTGAGCTATGACAGTGAAACAGGCTCCCCCGCTCTTTTTCTAGTGAATCTAGGAATGTCTAGAGTCAAGGTGGAAGAGGAGCGCCGGCAGCGAGGATTCAATCTTTTGAGGATGCGCTGGTTGAGGAAGACAGGGGAAACATTGTGGACGCATCCGTGTGTTATGGATAAAACCTTGAACTCGAGGCAGGCTTAGGTTGGCAGCAAATGGGCCACCCGTCTAGCTTGGGAGATGTGTTCTAAGTGCTTTGAGTCTAGATAGTTATCTTCCAGTCCCATCAATGGATAGGATAATCAATGGGCAGCTAGCGCAGGCCTTTCCGGCTGCTTGCTACGGAAATGCATACCTTAAGCCCGTGAATCAGTTTTGTTATGGGGTTTTCTATTAGACTAAGCTAATACATTTTAAACTTTCATTTAGAACTTTAGACTTAAGTAAACATGATACCAGTTCTCTAGCATTTACTGTAATAGTGATCTAGCTCAATGGGTCTCACTATGAGTCAGGCGGTAGCCGTACTGTTAAAAACAGCACGGCTGCCACCAGAACTAATTTTTTGTTCGGCGCCCGGCAATGGGGACTTACCGGGCACAGCGGTCCCAGCCCCAGCGGTCCCAGTAATTGCCCATTGCTGAAAATTATTTCTCCCCATTCCCATTCGAGTCCCATTGGACTCAAGGCGAATGGGGAGGACGGATGCACCGGCACCCGCTCGCAGACCTCATAGTTTGCCGGTCCGGTAACTTGTTACCCGACCAGCAAACTTGTAATGAGGCCCAATGTGTGTGTCATCCCAAAGTAGGGAAATATTTTTGGTGTGTTTGAAAAAGGGCTTTTTTGGACCATCTGCTCAGTTTGCGGATGAACGAAATTAAGTGAACAAACAGGATGCCTATATTTCTTTAGAGTCTTTTTTGAAGTAGGACAAGGACCTGAAGAATCTGTTCCTAGGAATGGGAGGGTGGATGAGGATTGGTCACAAGCATTTGGAATGTTAGTCTTGTCAGTGTTAAGGCAATGATTTGTATTAGACATTCACTCCTGCACTGCAATGAAGCAATATGTGTCTTTCTTGAACATTTGTAGCTGTAGGTAGATTGATGCTATTTGTGTATCAACCACATGACGTGGAAGACATCTGATTCCTAGGGAGTTTGTGTTGGATCTGAACTCATCCACCCTTACTGAGTGCACTCATTTAGAAAGAAGGACAGCCAGTCCCAATGCATCATATTCAAAAAGTGCAGTGGACTCTATCCAATATTAGACTGTGATTCGCCGTATCGGAGGCTGCAGATAGGTCTTATTTAAGCGTGTGGCTGATGGTCCCAGAGCACGTGGTTCCAAAGGATAACTCAGTCGTCTCTGGGGGCATTGGTTTCAATATTATGATTTAAATTGTTGGTATTCTGTTCCCTCAGTTTGGTTTCCTGGGCTACACCAGCCTCATCTGAATGTGTGCTCCATGTTGTAAGTAAATGAGTACCTCCTGTGTATCCTTTACACTCAAAGCAACAATTGAATGCATTGTGATTCACAGTAATGCAGTGGTATGCATTGCATAATTTGAGATAGTGTTTGCTAGGACTCAGGCCCAGGAATTATTTCTGAGCCCCGGCACTTATTTTCTCAGACTCAGTCTGAATATGATGTTGCATTTTGGGAACTTTATTATTAAATCTCATTCAGCAGTTGTCACACAACAAGCAACAACAGTGCACACTGGCCACATTGTCTTCACTCTGTGTTGGCGCATCGGTATGCATGCACTTGATGACCAACATAGACAGCAGAGTGGTAGTTATTAATTTCCATTGATAACAAGGAGTTGGAAAGTGACATTGCTGGTGCTTGCACTGGATACACCCACTTACTTCTCCTGTCCTCCTGAATAACATTGGAGTTCCTCCACTACTGCAATGTGCAGCAACCCTACATTAGTATGGGTTGGCAACTAGTGGACGGTCCCCAGCGAGGAGAACCTACACAGGGGAAAGGACAGGGAAAAAGCCATAAGAAGAGTGGCTTTCATGAATATCAACCTACACCCCAATGTTAAATGCAATGTTTGACAGACAAGTTTAACAGTTCAATAATCATTTTTCCCGCATTTGTCAATCAATTGCAAAAGCAGGTTTGCTCGTTTTTCTGTGGATAGATGGTCAACATGTTCCAATTAACACCTATACAATCTGAGCAAAATGTTAACAATGATGAGAAGCACTTAAACATTTATCTAAACTAGCGGGTCATGTTATTATGTTTGGCATCTGTAAATAGCACATCTGCCATGGCTAGTGCATCTATCACCCAAAATAGCCATGTGAGAATTGCAGCGTTAACCCTTAATATGCCGGCACTGTGGGGGAACAGTCATGGGTTTTGGCAGCAGTGGGCTGGATGTTGCCCTTGCAATGCGTCCCAGGTACGGTAGAACATATTTGGGCCCTGCACTCATTTTTGACAAATTAAGCACTGGGGGATATATATTACACCTTGTTAAATCTTTCAACTACTTTAGAAACAAGAGTTCTGTCATCGAATATATATACATCAAAAACGTGACCAAGCGGCCAGTCTGCCGCGAAACGCGTCGTTTTCGTGCACTTTTCTTTTGTCCATGACATTTATCTATTAAAGTACATTTTTTGATGCTTGGAGTTTCTTGTTTTTTTTAACTCTGGGTTCGGTGTGGAACAGCCTCGCTGGACTGCTTTCTGGAGTGCACTCCATCAACTTTATACCAAGGTATAAAGCAACCCTATATATATATATATATATATATATATATATATATATATATATATATATATATATATTACATGGCCACGGTAGTGGCCATGTAATTATGGTTAAGTTGCTGTTTCCATAGGAAGAGCACTTTTTGGGTGGCTTATAACTTCGCTCTCCCTGGACGGATCCTCACCAAACTTTGCAAAAAAAGTATTTGGGTCACTCTGAATTTCTTTGCAAAGTTTGGTGAGGATTCGTCCAGGGGGGGCAAAGTTATAGGGGGGTCCCAAAACTTTTTTTTCCCATAGACATAATGGGAAAAAACTTTGCTCACGCCTACAGCCCAAACCGCTGGACGGATTTACACCAAATTAGCGGCAGGAGCGGCGGCTTGGTCCCGAAAGCGTGCTTTGCTTTATTTGGTGTAAATCCGTCCAGTAGTTTTTAAAAAAATGACAAAAATGTAAGTGAAAAAAATTAGTGATATCTGTGTTCGCTTCTCTGACACACTTCGCTGTTCGCTTCGCGGACAGGACGGTGATTGGGCAAGCAGCTTGCGTGATGTCCACGGACATCTGACGTGCTCTCTCATTGGATGCGTGAAAGCGTGCAGTGCGTCTGGCTTCAGAGACGCCCGCCATCTTTGTTCCTCGCATGAGAGGCTTTGTATCTCGCCTGCACAGTAAGGCCCCCACCCCCGCTCATGCCCGTGTCTGTCTCCTGTTCCTCCCACCCCCCCGCTCATGTCCGTGTGTCTTTCTCCCTCCTGCCCACCACCCGCTCATGCCCGTGTGTCTTTCTCCCTCCCGCCCACCCCCGCTCATGCCCCGCTCGTGCCCCGCTCGTCTCTCCCAACCGCCCACCCCCGCTCTTGCCCTGTGTGTCTCTCCCACCCCCGTGTGTCTCTACCACCCGCTGCTCATGTCTGTGTGTTTCTCCCCACCCGCCGCCCGCTCATGTCCGTGTGTCTCTCCCCACCCGCCGCCCACCCCCCGCTCATGTCCGTATGTCTCTCACCACCTGCCGCCCACCCCCCGCTCATGTCCGTGTGTCTTTCTCCCTCCCGCCCTACCCCCGCTCATGCCCCGCTCGTGCCCCGCTCGTCTCTCCCAACCGCCCACCCCCCGCTCTTGCCCCGTGTGTCTCTCCCACCCCTGTGTGTCTCTACCGCCCGCTGCACATGTCTGTGTGTTTCTCCCCACCCGCCGCCCGCTCATGTCCGTGTGTCTCTCCCCACCCGCCGCCCACCCCCCGCTCATGTCCGTATGTCTCTCACCACCTGCCGCCCACCCCCCGCTCATGTCCGTGTGTCTCTCCCCACCCCCGCTCATGTCCGTGTGTCTCTCCCCACCCGCCACCCACTCCCCGCTCATGCCCCGTGTGTCTCTCCCCCTCCCGCCCACCCCCGCTCATGTCCGTGTGTCTCTCCCCACCCGCTGCCCACCCCCCACTCATGTACCGTGTCTCTCTAACTCCTCCCCACCCCCTCTCATGTCCCGTGTGTCTCTCCCCCTCCCGCCCACCCCCCACTCATGCCCCGTGTGTCTCTCTCCCTCCCCCCACCCATGCCCCGTGTGTCTCTCCTCCTCCCGCCCACCCCCCGCTCATGCCCCGTGTGTCTCTCCCCCTCCCGCCCACCTCCCGCTCATGCCCCGCATGTCTCTCCCCTTCCCCCACCCCCCGCTCATGCCTCGTGTGTCTGTCTCCCTCCCCCCACCCCCGCTCTTGCCCCGTGTCTCTTTCCCCCTCCCGCCCACCCCTGCTCTTGCCCCGTGTCTCTTTCCCCCTCCCGCCCACCCCCGCTCTTGCCCCGTGTCTCTTTCCCCCTCCCGCCCACCCCCGCTCTTGCCCCGTGTCTCTTTCCCCCTCCCGCCCACCCCCGATCTTGGCCCGTGTCTTTTTCCCCATCCCGCCCACCCCCGCTCTTGCCCCGTGTCTCTTTCCCCCTCCCGCCCACCCCGCTCTTGCCCCGTGTCTCTTTCCCCATCCCGCCCACCCCCGCTCTTGCCCCGTGTCTCTTTCCCCCTCCCGCCCACCCCCGCTCTTGCCCCGTGTCTCTATCCCCCTCCCGCCCACTCCCGCTCTTGCCCCGTGTCTCTTTCCCCCTCCCGCCCACCCCCGCTCTTGCCCTGTGTCTCTTTCCCCCTCCCACCCACCCCCGCTCTTGCCCCGTGTCTCTTTCCCCCTCCCGCTCACCCCCGCTCTTGCCCCGTGTCTCTTTCCCCCTCCCGCCCACCCCCGCTCTTGCCCCGTGTCTCTTTCCCCCTCCCACCCACCCCCGCTCTTGCCCCGTGTCTCTTTCCCCCTCCCGCCCACCCCCGCTCTTGCCCCGTGTCTTTCCCCCTCCCGCCCCCCCTCTTGCCCCCTGTCTTTCCCCCTCCCTCCCACCCCCACTCTTGTCCCGTGTCTTTCCCCCTGCCGCCCACCCCCGCTCTTGCCCCGTGTCTTTCCCCCTGCCGCCCACCCACACTCTTGCCCCGTGTCTTTCTCCCTCCCGCCCACCCCCACTCTTGCCCCGTGTCTTTATCCCTCCCGCCCACCCCCGCTCTTGCCCCGTGTCTTTCTCCCTCCCGCCCACCCCCGCTCTTGCCCCGTGTCTTTCACCCTCCCGCCCACCCCCGCTCTTACCCCGTGTCTTTCACCCTCCCGCCCACCCCCGCTCTTGCCCCGTGTCTTTCACCCTCCTCCCGCCCACCCCCGCTCTTGCCCCGTGTCTTTCAACTTCCTCCCGCCCACCCCCGCTCTTGCCCCGTGTCTTTCACCCTCCCGCCCACCCCCGCTCATGCCCCTTGTGTCTCTCCCCCTCCCGCCCACCCCCGATCATGCCCCGTGTGTCTCTCTCCCTCCCCCCCACCCCCCGCTCATGCCCTGTGTGTCTCTCTCCCCTTACCCCCACCCCCCGCTCATGCCCTGTGTGTCTCTCTCCCTCCCACCCCCCGCACATGCCCCATGTGTCTCTCTCCCTCCCCCCGACCCCCGCCCCCCGCTCATGCCCCGTGTATCTCTCTCCCTCCCCCCACCCCCGCTCATGCCCCGTGTCTCTCTCCCCTTCCCCCACCCCCCCTCATGCCCCATGTCTGTCTTCTGTTCCCCCCGCTCATGCCCCGTGTCTGTCTCCTGTTCTCTCCACACCCCGCTCATGCCCCGTGTCCTGTGCCCCCACCCCTCCCGCTCATGCCCCGTGTCTGTCTCCTGTTCCCCCCACCCGCTCATGCCCCGTGTCTGTCTCCTGTTCCCCCCACACGCTCATGCCCCGTGTCTCTCTCTTGTTGCCCCCCCGCTCATGCCCCGTGTTTGTCTCCTGTTCTCCCCACCCCCTGCTCATACCCCGTGTCTTTTTCCTGTTCCTCCAACCCCCCGCTCATGCCCCGTGTCTGTCTCCTGTTGCCCCCCACCGCCCCGCTCATGCCCCGTGTCTGTTCCCCCACCCCCCGCTCATGCCCCGTGTCTGTCTCCTGTTCCCCCACCCCTCGCTCATGCCCCGTGTCTGTCTCCTGTTGCCCCCCACCCCCGCTCATGTCCCGTGTCTCACCTGTTGCCCTCCACCCCCGCTCATGCCCCGTGTCTCTCCTGTTGACCCCCACCCCCCGCTCATGCCCCGTGTCTGTCTCCTGTTGCCCCCCACCCCCCGCTCATGCCCCGTGTCTGTCTCCTGTTGCCCCCCACCCCCCGCTCATGCCCCGTGTCTGTCTGCTGTTGCCCTCCACCCCCCGCTCATGCCCCGTGTCTGTCTCTGTTGTTCCCCCCACCCCCCGCTCATGCCCCGTGTCTGTCTCCTGTTCCCCCCACCCCCCGCTCATGCCCCGTGTCTCTCTCCTGTTGCCCCCCACCCCCCGCTCATGCCCCATGTCTGTCTCCTGTACCCCCCACCGCCCGCTCATGCCCCGTGTCTGTCTCCTGTTGCCCCCCACCCGCTCATGCCCAGTGTCTGTCTCCGGTTCCCCCCACCCGCTCATGTCCTGTGTCTCTATCCTGTTGCCCCCACCCCCCGCTCATGCCCCGTGTCTGTCTCCTGTTGCCCCCCACCCCCCTCTCATGCCCTGTGTCTGTCTCCTGTTCTCCCCACCCCCCGCTCATGCTCAGTGTCTGTCTCCTGTTCCCCCCACCCCCCGCTCATGCCCCGTGTCTCTCTCCTGTTGCCCCCCACCCCCTACTCATGCCCTGTGTCTGTCTCCTGTACCCCCCACCCCCCGCTCATGCTCGTGTCTGTCTCCTGTACCCCCCCACCCCCCGCTCATGCCCCGTGTCTGTCTCCTGTTCCCCCCACCCCCCGCTCATGCCCCGTGTCTCTCTCCTGTTGCCCCCCACCCACCGCTCATGCCCCATGTCTGTCTCCTGTACCCCCCACCGCCCGCTCATGCCCCGTGTCTGTCTCCTGTTGCCCCCCACCCGCTCATGCCCAGTGTCTGTCTCCGGTTCCCCCCACCCGCTCATGTCCTGTGTCTCTATCCTGTTGCCCCCCACCCCCCGCTCATGCCCCGTGTCTGTCTCCTGTTGCCCCCCCTGCTCATGCCCCGTGTCTGTCTCCTGTTCCCCCCACCCGCTCATGTCCCGTGTCTCTCTCCTGTTGCCCCCCACCCCCCGCTCATGCCCCGTGTCTGTCTCCTGTACCCCCCCACCCCCCCGCTCATGCCCTGTGTCTCTCTCCTGTTGCCCCCCACCCCCTGCTCATGCCCCGTGTCTGTCTCCTGTACCCCCCCACCCCCCGCTCATGCCCCATGTCTCTCTCCTGTTGCCCTCCACTACCCTGCTCATGCCCCGTGTCTATCTTCTGTACCCCCCACCCCCCGCTCATGCCCTGTGTCTGTCTCCTGTTCCCCCCACCCCCCGCTCATGCCCCATGTCTGTCTCCTCTTGCTCCCACCCATGCCCTGTGTCTGTCTCCTGTACCCCCCCACTCCGCGCTCATGCCCGTGTCTCTCTCCTGTTGCCCCCCACACCCCCGCTCATGCCCCATGTCTGTCTCCTGTTGCCCCCCACCCCCTCGCTCATGCCCCGTGTCTGTCTCCTGTTCCTCCCACCCCCGCTCATGCCCTGTGTCTGTCTCCTGTTGCCCCCCACCCCCCGCTCATGCCCCGTGTCTGTCTCCTGTTCTCCCCACCCCCCGCTCATGCTCCGTATTCTCCTGTTGCCCCCCACCCCCTGCTCATGCCCCGTGTCTGTCTCCTGTTGCCCCCCACTCCCTGCTCATGCCCCGTTTCTGTCTCTGTTGTTCCCCCACCCCCGCTCATGCCCCGTGTCTGTCTCCTGTTCCCCCCACCCCCCGCTCATGCCCCGTGTCTCTCTCCTGTTGCCCCCCACCCCCCGCTCATGCCCCGTGTCTGTCTCCTGTACCCCCCACCCCCCGCTCATGCCCCGTGTCTGTCTCCTGTTCCTCCCACCCCCGCTCATGCCCTGTGTCTGTCTCCTGTTGCCCCCCACCCCCCGCTCATGCCCCGTGTCTGTCTCCTGTTCTCCCCACCCCCCGCTCATGCTCCGTATTCTCCTGTTGCCCCCCACCCCCTGCTCATGCCCCGTGTCTGTCTCCTGTTGCCCCCCACTCCCTGCTCATGCCCCGTTTCTGTCTCTGTTGTTCCCCCACCCCCGCTCATGCCCCGTGTCTGTCTCCTGTTCCCCCCACCCCCCGCTCATGCCCCGTGTCTCTCTCCTGTTGCCCCCCACCCCCCGCTCATGCCCCGTGTCTGTCTCCTGTACCCCCCACCCCCGCTCATGCCCCGTGTCTGTCTCCTGTACCCCCCACCCCCCGCTCATGCCCCGTGTCTGTCTCCTGTTGCCCCCCCACTCATGCCCCGTGTCTGTCTCCTGTTCCCCCCACCCACTCATGTCCCGTATCTCTCTCCTGTTGCCCCCCAAACCCCGCTCATGCCCGTGTCTGTCTCCTGTACCCCCACCCCACGCTCATGCCCCGTGTCTCTTTCCTGTTGCCCCCGACTCCCTCGCTCATGCCCCGTGTGTGTCTTCTGTTCCCCCCACCCCCCGCTCATGCCCCGTGTCTGTCTCCTGTTCTCCCCACCCCCCGCTCATGCCCCGTGTCTGTCTCCTGTTGCCCCCACCCATGCCCCGTGTCTGTCTCCTGCATTCCCCCACTCCACGCCGATGCCCCGTGTCTCTCTCCTGTTGCCCCCCACACCCCCCGCTCATGCCCCGTGTCTGTCTCCTGTTGCCCCCCACCTCCCGCTCATTCCCCGTGTCTGTCTCCTGTTCTCCCCACTCCCGCTCATGCCCCTTATCTGTCTCCTGTTCCCCCATCCCCCGCTCATGCCCCGTGTCTGTCTCTGTTCTCCCCAACCCCCCCGCTCATGCCCCGTGTCTGTCTCCTGTTCTCCCCACCCCCGCTCATGCCCCGTGTCTCTCTCCTGTTGACCCCACCCCCTGCTCATGCCCCGTGTCTGTCTCCTGTTGCCCCCCACCCCCCGCTCATGCTCCATGTCTCCCTCGTGTTCCTCCCACCCCCCGCTCATGCCCCGTGTTTCCCTCGTGTTACCCCCCGCTCATGCTCCGTGTCTCCCTCGTGTTCCCCCCACCCCCCGCTCATGCCCCTTGTCTCTCTCCTTTCCTCCCCACCCCCGCTCATGTCCCGTATCTGCCCTGTACCCCCCCGCTCATGCCCTGTGTCTCCCTCGTGTTCCTCCCCACCCCCTGCTCATACCCCGTGTCTCCCTCATGTTCCTCCCCACCCGCTGCTCATGCCCCGTGTCTCTCGTGTTCCCCCCACCACCGCTCATGCCCTGTGTTTCCTTCCTTTTCCCCCCCACCCCCTGCTCATGCCCCGTTTGTACCCAGTTCCCTCGCACCCCCCGCTCATGCCCATGTGTCTCCCCTGTGCCCCCCCAACCCCGCTCATGCGCCGTTGTGTTCTTTATACACCCCGCCTTCCCTTTCCATGGTGGCCATCTTGGTAAAAGATTTTCCTTCCTACACCGAGACGCCACAGGCGTCCCGGCGTAGGAAGGAAAATCTTTTTGTTTTTTTTACCACCCGGCATTCCCACTTTGAGGACATAAGATGTTAGTGGTCTTCATCTATTGAAAAGGATGTTATGGTCACGTTGTACTAATAAAAACCTTTAAAATTTAGTAAAAAAAAAAATGTTACAGGGACGTTATGGTTAAGTTGCACTAATAAAAACCTATGAAATTCAATGAAAAAACTTTGTTAAAGGGACATTATGGTTAAGTTGCGCTACTAAAAACCTATGAAATTCAGAGAAAAAACTTTGTTAAAGGGACGTTATGGTAAAGTTGCGCTACTAAAAACCTATGAAATTCAGTGAAAAAACTTTGTCAAAGGAACGTTATGGTTCCAAGTAAAACCGAAAAACCCTTGAAATTCGCCAGTTATGGTAAACTAAGCAACCATAACTCACGCCACCACCGTGCACTGCTAAGACTAACACCCAGGACATCAAAGATGACATCACAAATGTCATTGATTACATCACTGATGACATCACATGTCTGGCTCACTCTTTTTTCTTTTGCTGACATATCTAGGCCACATGGTTTTCTTCAGTAACAGTCAGAAACTAAACATTTTATTTTATTTGTAGACGTATCCTTCAAGTAGGTTCTTACAGTAATTCTGTTAGAGTCCAGTCACATCATATGAAACATATACATATGGGAAGTCACAAGCTTGAAAGACAGCAATCCTTTTTGTGCATAAAGATAATCAATAGACTTATGAGCACTTTCTGATAGTTCTGTTGTTTTTTTTTATGGCTGTACTTTCCCTGTGGGTCCAATCACATCAAGTGATAGATATACATAGGGTGAATAGCAGCTTTGAAACAGAGCAATCATTTATTTGCATGAAAATAATCAGTTAAGTTATGAATTGTTTCTGCTACTACTTGTGCTTTTTTGCTAACTTCACTTTCCCTGTATATACCCATATTGGTATGTGTTCTTGTGTCTTTGTGTTTTGTCTATAGTAATGTTTTATTAGCTACGTATTACATATTTCACAGTACACAAAAATCTATTAAGAAAACAATTATCATTTCATTATTCAACATATTAACATTACGAATATTATACCTTCATCTTGTACACCGCACACCATGTTATGTTTCTGTATCAGTAGCTTATTATACTAGATAGAACCCCATAATAGAATGCTATTTATATCAATGCATCGTTCAATGCACTAATTAGGGTATGATATTTAGTGCAATGATCCTTGACACTTGTTTCGCAACATTATAATAAGAATCCCTTGTACACATATTTCATGAAAAGTACATACACATGTGATGTCATCAGTGATGTCATCAATGACATTTGTGATGTCATCTTTGATGTCCTGGGTGTTAGTCTTAGCAGTGCACGGTGGTGGCGCGAGTTATGATTGCTTAGCTTACCATAACTGGCGAATTTCAAGGGTTTTTCGGTTTTACTTGGAACCATAACGTTCCTTTGACAAAGTTTTTTCACTGAATTTCTTAGGTTTTTAGTAGCGCAACTTTACCATAACGTCACTTTAACAAAGTTTTTTCACTGAATTTCATAGGTTTTTAGTAGCGCAACTTAACCATAACGTCCCTTTAACAAAGTGTTTTCATTGAATATATATATATATATATATATATCATTTTTTTATTATTATTATTTTTTTTTTTTTTTTTTTACTGAACGTAGGTTGTGGTGGGTCACCTAGAAGGCATCAATTAACTCCTTTGAGGGCAGTCTATGTGGCATTCTGTGCAAGCACTGCTTACTGTATTGTAAAATGATTTGTATAGGCTTTGATGCATATTGTTTTATCAGGCATGTGTATTCATGTTTAATGTTAAACATGCATTTGAAATAAATGTATACTGGACTGTGTGTGTGTGTGTGCGGTAGGACATGCACGAAGGAGCATGATGATAGAGAACAGCAGGCAGGTTTATCTAATGTGAACAGACATTACTTGCAGCACTTTGGTAAAATAGCATGCAAGATAAACCCCCATGCCTGCCTGTTGCTCTATCTCGCAGTGTTTCCAATTAGATGGCAACGGGTGATTCCCTATGTCAAGAACATAGCTTTTCAGTATCCCCGCTTCAGGAGCATGCGCGTGCAGAAATGACAACATCCAATCACTGGCTAATAGGAGGCAGATATTATCATCATAATAACTTCTTTTTTATCTGGATTCCTCGCCACGCGCCATTGCTCATCTTTAGATCCAACCTGGAACCTATTCAGAATGTTGTGTTCGTGTCCTGTAGTGCTTAACACTTTTAAAGCATGCTGCCCTGCGACATCCCACATCTATTCCTCTAGTTCTTTTCATAAAAGCGGCTTTATCATTCCGGATTAGTCGATTTTACGGACACCTTTCTATAAACTCTCTCTTCACCAGTTTGTATTATTATATATATATATATATATTTTTATTATTGATATGGTTGAAAAGTACAACCTTCCAATATAAAAAAAAAGCAGAAAAAAGAAAAGGTCAACACAAGTTCAGATAAACCAAAACAATTCAGATACAATATGTTAAATACAGGTGAAAGTAAACCCAAAATCTGTTCAAAAGTAAAAAGATGCAATCATTCATCCTTCTTTCCTTTGTATCATTGTAACAAAAAACAGTGGAGACGAAAACAAATGAAACACATCCCTTTCAGTCATCATAAAATCAGCTGCTAAAACATGTGAGGGAAGGACCCATTAAAAGGACGTTCAGCTTCTGGCACCTGCCTTCCTACACAACTCCCTGGAGACTAGTTAAATGACATGCTTGCACCTCACACATTGGTAATTCCAGTACTTTAAGTGACTATGCATTATTCTTTCAGAAGAACACGTGTCTGGATTCTGGTAATACATATAAGGGGAAGAGTGCAGCGTATGTTTAACATATACAAGTATCTAAATGTGTGCTATCCCGCAATTACACTTTTGAAGAAGTCCTAGGTTTATCGAGAAAGCACATCTTCTATTCATTTTCATTAGTTTTCCCAGCAACTAAACTAAGCTAGTCACAAACAACAGTGAGGTGAAGCCTCCACAATGCTTTCTTAGCTCCAGGGGTCAGGTCCTAAAAATGAAAGTGGGGGGACTCATCAACAAACGCAATGGGATGTGACGGCACCAGAAATTACCATATGAAGGTGAAATATGCAGGTTTCATTAAATTGGCTTTGCATAACCATCCAAATTGCATAGGACGAATGGCATTTTCCTTTAATAAATACAACACACACACAAAACCCAAGAGAGGATATTTTCTTCGAATAGTGCTTTTGAAAGCGTTAAAAGGTGTGCATGTTTTAAACTCCAAGAATACAAATGTTTTCCCTGGATCTTGCAGTACCGAAATGGGGCATTTCACCTATAGTTGTTTGTTATTTTTCATCAGGTTATGGAGTGCAGTGGTGAAGTGTCTGGCCTGCAAACTTGACGAACTGCTGTTCCATCCCCGAGGTCAGCTTTATTTCATAGATTCAAAGAGGACATTCAATGTTTCTCATTTTAGCTTCGGGGGGAAGGAGTCCACCCACTGATAAAAGTGTGTGGACTCGGTCCACCCGCGTATACCCTTGACTTGAGCCCTGCTTAGCTCTCCTTTTGGTAGCTCGGATGAGCGTGATGGCTAGAAACAGAGGCCTACAAGGCAACCTTGTAAACCTCTGTAGCTCAATAAAACTCATTGCCCATCCACCTCCTTCCTCTATTAGCTACCAGTCACCAAACATTTAACATCCAAGTGTTTCTGCATTTCTGACACCTCAACTGCCTCGCCTCTCTATCCAGAACTCCCCTATCCTTCGAATAACTTTCCCTTTACCCCTAGAGTCAAATAATAATGCTCCAGAACTGAACTTTCCCCATCAACATATTCCAGTGCTGGAACCACTTCCTTTTGAATATAGGTTATGTTCCTGTCTATCTTACCTTCCAAACATATTTAAAGTCCATGTTCGTCCAATAGTCACTATCTGGAGTTAATACAAACACATTTAAGGGAAGTTAGATATGTTATTTATTTATTTATGTGTATGCTTATGTAGCGCCAGCAGCACACAGGCATCAGGGCGCTTAAACATAAAACATGCAACAAGAATGGGACGCAACATCAGGGATAACAGGTTAGAGCAACACTCATAGGCACATTCATTTGTAAAATGAGTTTTAAGGTGCTTCCCAAAGGTTCTATTGTTCAGTTCCAAGCGCAAATGATCCGGCAGCCTATTCCAATACTGAGCTGTTCGCACCGGGAAAGCTCTGCCTGCACCCTGTACTCGCTTAAAAGAGGGTTCTTGAATCCTTGCCTGAGCCTCTGACCTCAGTGTCCGACTAGGGGTCGAGTTCTTTTTTAAGATAAGCCGGGGCAGTGTCATACAGGCATCTATGCACCAGCATCAGTGATTTGAAGAGAATCCTCTCTTCTATCCTGAGCCAGTGCAAAGCTCTCCTACCATCAGATACGTGATCTCTCTTGTTCATTCCTTTGATGACACGTACTGTGTTATTTTGCATGATCTGACATCTCTGTAAACCCTTCTTAGAAGCCCCGATAAGCAATTAATTGCCATATTGTAGGCATGATAGGATGATTGCCCTTGCGATGGGAGCAGAATTGTTCTCACTTAGGAGTGGGCAAATGGTGTTCAACAGACAAAGGTAATACAAATAGTTTTTATGCAAGTAATTCACCTTGGCCTCATCCCGCAGGGACACCTCCATCATCATCCCTAGGGTTTTAACTTGTGCTATGACTTTAATACATGAGTCTTTGATATTGAAGTACTCATAATCACCTCCTAAATTTGCCTGTGCTAGTCGCAATCCGAAAATCATCATTTCTGTCTTTTTACTGCACAGGCACATCCAATTGCCCTCCATACATTGCTCTATGATGCCATATACCACAGAGATCTTGGAATTGTTAAGTAAATGGTTTCTCTCCAGCTCCAGCATTAGCTGGGTATCGTCGCCGTAATTGGTGAAAAATATGCAGATGCTTTCTTATAACTCACACAAAAATGTCATATAAAGATTAAAAAGTAGACGGGACAGACTAGCTACGTGCGGAACCCCATAATGTATTTGAGCCACCTTCGAGAACCTATCTCCCCAGTGCACTTTTGCTTTACGGTCTGCCAAAAATGATGTCAGCCAAGCCAGTGCTGCGGGCGAGCACCCAGCCCTTTTCTCAAGGACCTGCTGTAATAAGTGGTGGTCGACCAGATCAAAGGCTGCACTTAAATTTAATGACATTAAAAGCCCTGTCTTACACTTGTCAAGGATAGCTACCATACAATTCGGAAGATCTAGCATAGCAGTTTGCATGGAAACCCGACTGCTGCTTGTGGAGAACGCCATTTGCTTCAACATGTGCTTGAAGTTGTGTGGTTGCTATTTTGTCCATGACTTTCAGACGGAAATTAGAATTAGTGATTGGACGCAGATTACCCGGGTCCTTAAGATCAAGGCCCGGCTTCTTGACCAAGGGCGTGATGTTAACTTCTTTAATGCATTGAGGTACTTTGCCAATGCATATTATCCAAAGGGACACAAAAACATACACTTTTTTTTTATATATGTGAAAGTACTAGCAAGAAAGTAAAACGAGGAAATAACTACATTTTCCTTTCATCTGTATTATGTCCATTTGTAAATGCTCAGTTTCTGGTCTCCATGGAAACAAAAAGGTGGTTACATTACAGGTGCACATATGCAACTATTTTTTTATAACACAAATCGGTTAATGTGTCCACTCAAGCCAGGCAATTATCTTTTTTCGTTCTTTTATTGCGTATGAAAAACCTTCAGATGAGAACCGTTGAAATATGAAAAACCTTCAGATGAGAACCGTTGAAGATGTACATTAACACATACACCTGTGTCTGTCCCTAGTGAAATATGAATATCACAATTGATGTGATCATCATGAAGAATGTCCCAGAATAAGGTAAAGGACAGAAACGTGCTGATATGTGATTTTCTTTGACGAAAGAGCAAAAACAAAGGAGGGGGGAGGGGGTTCTGGGAGTTTCTCTACTACCGGCACATATCCCGAGTTAGAGACTCAACCAGAATCATTAGCTCACCGTCCTTTCACAGAAGAGACATTTCCACTCTGTATCAGTCTTTCACCAAAATGCCTGCCAATTCTCTTCTGAACAAGAGTACCAACAGCAACCCCAGACACGTGTGATTTTCTTTGGCTACAGAGCAAACCAGTGATTTACACTGGTAGACTGCAGAGAGAGCACAGTACGATCTGCATGAATGTGGCTGATTTACTAGGCTAAAGAAGTAGCTTAAGTAAGACTAAGGGCCTGAATCATGGGAAATTGTGCATTGATCCTGCAAAGCCTTCACGCTCAAAATGACTTTGTGTGTGCCTGCACGCATACCATTTTCTGCACGCTCTGCCTATTCATGCAATTGTTCCCGTAGGGTAACCCTATGCAGAAGTTGCGACCGGAACGCCCATAACTCGTCCCCACGCATAGCAATTCCAGCCAAATATACAGACCTTTCCGCACTCGACTGCAAAGTAATGCGCCCTGGCAATACTGCATGCAAATCCCTACAACCAAGGTAGCACATTGGCTACACTGCATAGGGTCCCCCGTAACTATTCCAAGCACCCCTCAACATGCGTACCAGGTATTAAAAAGGTAGTAATTTCCCAGCAAATATGCGTGCAAAGCCCATAAACTGTGTCTGCACCCCACTACACTGTTTAGGTGCACCCCTACCTTTGATCAGAACCCAGACTGCATACACCCAACCCTAAATCCAAGTTCCGATCTTACCTTTGTACTTTGATTCCTGTGCACATGGGTCTTTATGCCTGCCTTTGGGTGGTGAATGGCTCGCAAGCCTTGCGCGTTCACATCCATGAATACGCTTAGTTCAGCGCAGTTGTTGGCATGCAAATGACTCGTGCGGGCTGTCCCTCGACATGCCCACAATTTGACTTGTTCTTCCTCATTTTGCATGTTCCGCCCTCTACTAGTAGAGGAAATACAAAACACCCACATTCATTTTTAGAAATAACTACTGGAAATAGCATCATTTCTGGAAGTGGATGCTAAGCAGCAACCATACCATTGTTGGCATAGACCAAAATACCTGAAATGTGGCTTGGTGGTCAAAGCTGCAAGAGTCAATGCTACAAGCATTGACCAATGAGGTGCACTCTAATGAACTGTGTCAAGGCCAAAGTCGCAAATTCACGTATCAATGAAAAAGCCAACATCTCATCTGAAATGTGGGATAAGGAGGTGACCGTGGTAGCTGTTAGCCAGCACACTGAGAGAATACAAACAAACATTGACAACGCCAACAGTTTGGGCTTTTGTATAGGTATGCGATAGGCATTTGCAAGACACTGATATAAATATACTACCTGGCCATAATATATAATTAGCTGGAAAATGGAAACTGTTGTCTTTGCCATTGCTTGTTTCAGTTGGACATCAGTGCAAGGGACAGATATAAATGAAGTGGCTAAAGGTATACTTGGTTAAGACTTTTTTTTTGTGCCAGTATCCATTTACAGCTGCAAGTGAGCTGTTGAGAAACAGATGAATATTTCATACATAAATACAGCCCCTCCCCCGGCCCAATACTACCCAGGTGAGAAACGTTACTCACTAAGGCAACCATATTGCCCATATCCTGAACAAGTGCAAAAGGATGTGAACACACTGTAAGCTGATGATGGCGAGAATAAACATGCTGACAATGAAGTCACATATATGCATCGATTAGACATGAAACACATGTGCACTCAACACGAACAAAACACACTAGGCCAAATATGTATTTATAAATGAAGAATATTAACAATTGCAACCATAAAGACATGAAGAATACTAACATAAGCAATGTACAAGTAGACTGCAACACGAACAGCATGTGAGCATAGCCCACTAATATAGAAATGTGATAGTAATGGACAGCCATATTTTCCAAAATGAAAGCTGCAAGAAGCCTTTTTAATTCATAAAAGCCCTAAGACTTTAGAGAGTGCAGATTGCGGAAATTACAGAAATAACACATCTGTGCAGAGCTCAGACAGTAACTCTGAGCCTAAGCCACAGTCATGGATAACATAGGGAGAATCTGCATGGTGCAGAGAAGGCACCAGCTAAGGAATCCCAGGACGCAAGAAGTGTACTCACAAATTATGTAAAGTCTGGAAGAGCACAACCAGCCATTGTAAGTCAAGGGCAGGATAACTGTAATCAGAAACCTAATGAAGAACAGGCTTAAGAGCGCTCTAAGTGGTGAAGGAAACCGCAACACGTATACCAATATTAGCAAAAATATTCATAAATGCCGGGTGAAATAATTTGCTTTACTCCTCCCACATATTCCTAGACACAAAGCTCTTTACAAGGTTAACTACAAAGCTTATGAATTGAGTTCAAGGCCTAGGAGGGATGGTATTTTTCTTGAATTGAAGCGAACAGCCCGTGGACCTCTCTTCCCATACTCCCAATTTGGCTCAAGTTTTGATGACCTGTCAGTTGCTCAAGTTTGGCCAGCAAGATGCCAACCACTGAAAACCCCTAATACCAGGCTACCCATTATATATTATGCCAACCAGTTAATAGTTGTTTTTTAAAAAATACGATGTTTTGTATAAATAACTTTGAGAGTCATGCAATCTGATGCATTTATGCTGCCCCAGCTCTCTTTTGGATGCTAATAAAGCTGGGTTTTGTCTTTCATTGTGTCTATTTCTGTTATTGAGTGCCTCTCACTTCTGCTTAAACTGAGGGTTTCCAGGCAATCTTAACAACGCCATTGCCTCTGTGTGGACTGCTTAGAGAAAACACTGCCAGGCTAAAACTTGATTTACTACTTCATAGAGGGAGATCAAAGAGATCCCAGGGGGATGTGCTTTGGGCTGGGAGGGGAGGGGCACGGAGTGGGTGGGAATGTGCAAAAGTAGTAGCATGGCCCTGGGCAGTTAATATGTGGGTAAATAACCAAACAGCAGCCACAGGCTGTGTGCCCCTCCTCACACACCATATACCTCCTACCTGTACTTCAATGCAACAGTTTTGGTGTATAGGTGGCACGTAAGGGCCACCTAACAGCCCAAAGTAATGATACGGAATTATCACAAGGGCAGGGTACACTCCCTTGTGGTGCAACATCAGAGGGATGCTGCTGCCACAGGAAGAGGCACCAAGGAGCCACAGACCATGCAGCCACAGTGGAACATGCGAGAAAGGTGAGCAGCATCCTCAACATGGCTGGCGGTGAAGGGATCAGTGCAGCATAGGTTGGGGCTGGCAGCAGGCTGCGGTTGGTGAGTACATGCGATCCAGTAGGACTACCAAATGTTACTGTGTAAGCATGAGCATGTTCATGGTGGTGACGCTTTTTGGGCAATACAGGGAGATCTGCCAATCGGTGTTTGACCAGGAGGATGGGCTGGCACAGGGAATTGGCATACTCCTCACCCAAGTCTCCTGTGCCCCTGAAATGGCGCTACCCTTCACACCTGATGCTCCATTTGCCTTTGCAGGCCACTGTATAACAGAAAGTTGTGAATGTCATAGTTTGAATCCAGTGGGGTCTGCTTATAGTCTGAAAGTGAGCTGGGTGAAAGTGAGGCCCTTAAATACAGTGGGTGCACTTGAGCCATCATTTTGTGTGGATGCATTTCCAGCCACATTTTGAGTGGAGGTAACTGCACTGTGTTTTTGGAGGAATTACCATCAGTTTGTGGATCTATTTTAGTACCAGTAATTGCAACACGGTAGAATTACAATGTGTTCATTCTTTTGTTGTTACTTCCTCAACAGGAATGAACTCTGATGTTTGAGTTATTTCCTCCAACAGCATTTCCACCAGTGGAATATGCAACTATGTTTGGAGCTGCTAATTTGGCAGAGCGGTAAAAGTGGCAGTAATTCCATTGCAGCACTTGTTCCCCTTACCACCTAACTTGTAAAGAGGTTCAACGTCCCTTCAATCCATCATAGCTTACATAGTCTCAATGATACATTACATAATGTCAGGCTGTCTCTTCTGGCTGCAGAGACAACATTTGCAGATGTGTTGCCTTTTCGGTTTGTTTCTTGGGAAATGAAAGCATATTTGTCGTTAATGTGTTGGGTAAGTGACAGATTGTCTGTAACTGAACCATTGTTTTGGTTCTAGGCATTTTATTAAAAGCTTCTATCTATGTACAAATAAACACATTTCCAGGATTGCGAAGAAAGCACCTGCATTGTTTACATTCTATGACATTGATTCCTCCCCGCAAGTTAATGGAGACCACTGACAGATGAACATGGCATTGCTTTTCTATGCACTCAGCTCTGCGGATATTAGAGGGTGCTGGTGTGTGGCCATTTCTTTTGTTGATGGTTGCAGATAGTTTTGGGAAAGTGACTGCTGAATGGACATGCTTCAAAGGTTTAGACCTACAACGAATGATCACTTTTGACCATATGCACACTGGGATGACTCTCACAATAGAAGGTACGTGTTATGTTACTTTCTATTTGTAAAGCACTTAACTGCCACTGGTGTTGCTTCTCAGCACTTCATTTGCAATACTGGGACATCTGAGCAGGACTGCTGTACTTTCTGATGCCAGACTCACATGAGATTCATGAAACTGTGCTCAGCGAGATGAGGCTTTCATCTAATGAATCTTTACACTGAGGTGCGAGAGTTGCACTCAGTGAGTGAGACTGTGCCCTAAAAGTCTCACATTCAATGAGTGAGAATGTGCTTTGAGCTGTGCCACTAGCCTTCTAATGAGTGAGAATGTGCATGTGGGGTGTGAGGCTCGACGTAGTCATAGATTGTGCTGGGCATTTTGAATGAGGTTCTCCTCTGAGATTTGAGATTCACACCAGGAAAGTGGTAACGTGCAGAAGGTTGAGGTTCTCGCACCCTGTTCTTCCAGCTCTGTTTCAAATCTAATGAGTCAGATTCATCTTGACTTGGTAACTGGAAATCCCTATTGTTAAGAACAACCTGAAAGCCAGATGCCATACAAGTTGAAGGCATGGAGAAATTGGTGAAGTGGGTATTATTATTTCGAAGAATAAACATATTTCTATTAATGAAATTGTTGTTTGCCTTGCACACATATACCTAATTAGCAGACCATGGATAGAAGGAACCACAGTTTCAATTACTCTTGATATTGTGCTTAAATCACAATGATACAGAGTTATTACAGTAGATGGTAATTATTAGGAGATGTATTCAAGGATCTTAGAATGAGGAGAACATGTTAACATCAAATAATAAAAGGGCTTTGTTATGCTGTGTATCAGATAAGTTGTACTCTCTATTATGAATATTCAAACTTCACTTACAGCACAGAACAAAATGTTTTGGCAATACTGTTCACCGGGGACCAGATTATTAAAGATTTGGGACTGGTGCAAAAAAGTGCAGCACATTAATTTAACACCAATTTTTCTGCTTAGATAATTGGGAATTGAGCAAACAGATTTGCCCGCAATTTGTATTATAAAAAAAAAAATGGATTTATCTGTAGCCGGCGAGGGCGCAATCAGAATGAAAAAAACATTCTGATTGGCCCTCGCCGAGACATCACCCGGCCAGGAATCCCTCGGTCAGGATTCCACTGCCATAGTCCCTGCTCCAAGCCTCTCCACGGCTGAGAGGCTGCCTTCACTCCCCGCCGGGTACTCAGGTAAGGCTTTTTTTTTTCCTTCCTCTTTCTTCCCTCCTCTCTGCCCTCCCCACCCCACTTACCTTCTTGCTCCTTTGTCCCCGGTGGGGGACGATGGCAGCCTCCAGCCGTGTGGAGACTTGCAGCAGGGCCAACCCCTCTCCGCGCCTCCACACGGTTGGAGGCTTCCATCGCCCCCCGTCGGGGACCCAGGTATGTTTTATTTCTTTTTTGTTCTTTTTTGTTTCTTCGCTCCGAACCCCACTTACCTTCTTCTCTGTCTTCTTTCAGGAATGGACGCGCTGGGAACACTTCTGTTCCCAGCGCGTCCGCTCCCGATAGCGCCATTATAGGGAAAAGTAACTCCATTTTCCCTTTCCCAGCGGCCCTTTTCTTGGTTTTTATTTATTTTATTTTTTCAGAAAAAAATGCTTTTAGTGTCCCGGTCACGCAGATATTGCGGGCCGTAGGTACTAATAGCAATATGCCCCTGAGTCGGTAATGCCCCGCGCCTTCCGAGGCATATTGCTTAAATATGTTTGATGAGTAATATGAAAGTAAATGCAGCAAACAGATTACTTTTTATGTTATGCAGCAAACATGGCACCAAAAAACAGTATGATTTATTTTCCCCCCAGTGTAAATGTTTGTAGATAATACGGGTTTGTGAGAAAACCGGTTTGCTCCATTCAATGTTATCAAAGCATTTGGCCCCTTTTTGGAACTCGTTCAAATGTTTGATAATCTTGCTCTCAGGCAGTCAGGCAATTGACTATCGCATCCTTCTGTGGCGCCCCTTTGCTCACTCTGGGTAACCTCAGGATGGCAAATGAATGCCATATTTTCGGAATGCAATTTTCTCGACACAATTGTGCCTAAACATTTTTTTTTCTCGCATTTTTTTACATTCTTTTATTTTTTAAATGGGGGTTACTAACGAAACCAAAAAATACATCTAAAAATAAAATAAAAATCCAAACATTTTTTTTGCCATTTCTTTTTCGACAAAATTGCATTTCGAAAATATGTTTTGGAAAAATTAACCAGATACCGACTACCCCAATACCACAACTGTGTTCCAAATGATTCACTGTGGCTGGGATAACTACATTTAGCTAGAACTCACAACCTAGCCCACATATGTGTAAATTTAAAAATACAATCTCTTTGTCATTATAGGCAATGTCCAACCTCACATATTAGCAGCGAAGGTAAACTGCTGTTTGTCGGGCATGGGGTGGTGGGATTCCAAAATGTGAAATTAAGATTTATATCTTAAAGTGTGACACAGTTTTATTGATTTTCCCAATTAAAGACCAGCACAGCGAGACATATTTCAAGTTTCTACAATGTTCCCGGAAATCTTCAAATGTGTACAGACATTTTAGGCTATAAACAGCCGATCAGAGCGATCCCACATGTCTGAAACACATGTGCAGTGTTTGCATCAAAATTAGAGAAACATGATTTTGACACTCATCCTGGAAATCATACCAATTTGTGTAAAAAGTCTAAGTGCCTGATTAATGGAAATGTGCACTGAAATCCTACAGGGACGGCACTCAGAGAAGGACACTGCGTGAGCCTGCATGCAGAATTAATAAATGCACACCCTGCGTAATCATTGAATTTACTGTGCAAAGTAACCGTAATTGCAAATCGTTGCCGGAACACCCCCGAAATGCCCACACATAAAATATAAACAGCCAGAACAGCTACCTTTGCGCACTCCCTGTGCGTGAAAACACGCACCCTTCAAACAGTGTGTGGGGTCCCCCGCAAGCAGGCCTGCATCTCGTGGACCCTGAGAAACCCTAATCTGATGGGAAATGCAGCCTGCTTTATTGGACCTATTAAAGACCCTCCTGCCATGGTTCTTTCCATAATTGAACACTGGAGGTGGTCAGCTTCACATGCCATTGCCTCTAAGGTAACTAATCCTTTTTTCAAGTGGGCTGGACCTGTCAGTCCAAGTGCTATGTGTCATTATTTTGCACCTCTGTAGAGTTTTCCAATAAATTCTGGCAGAGATCAGTACCAAGTAAGGGGCCCAAGATACTGAAATGTTGAGTTGGCATTGCTACCCTACCTCTGTTTCTTCTGAACTCAGGCCCCTTTTCCTTCACTGTTAGAATGCTTCTCTTCATCTTGCTGCATCAGTCACTACATTTAGACTAAGGGATTCTGCACTCCACCCTCCACCTTGTATGTTTCCTCAAAAACAGGTGAGGGGACACTTGGGGAGTCATCCTTGGAGATGTTTGAGGCATTTTCCAAGAAACTGGTGTAGACTTCTGGAAGAAAGGACTATGTTTCCAGCTCTGATTAACTGACGAACACCAGCTCTGAGTGGTGATTCTATGAAACCTCTGCATGCAGGTGCAGTTATACCTGCCTGGCACAACGGCCCAGCCTGCAGATTTGTAGTGTGGTGGTCCAGAAAGGGTGCTGGTATGGTGGGACCGGCACCCTTATTTCCAGACCGTCACAGTTGTAATGAGGCCCATGAAGAGACAGAGAAAGAGGGAGATATAGAAAGAGGGAGAGAGAGACAGAAAGAGAATGAGGGGGAGAGAGAGGGAGACATATAGGGACGGTTTCTACAGAAAGAAAGTGAAATCGGAGCTGTTAAAGAGGCCAGTACTATGAGTTCCAGGTGGAAATATTTTGATTTCTATTTTTGCCCTGTTAAGCCTGTTCACGTGACCCCCTTCTCACAATTCATTGTTAACTTTTGACTGTGCTAAACTCTGGTTCATAGCATGTACTGCGATTTTGCCCCACTGTGGTTTTGCTCCTGGGTGTTCCATGATAATTGTGCCCCATTGTGGATTTACTCATAGGGGTAACACTTTAACTATGCACTGCTGCAATTTTGCACAGAGCTTCCTCCCCCAGAACTCTGCTCATAAGTTTTGCTTTGCAGATTTCCTATGGTGTGATTTTACTCTGCTGTTGGCTTGGAGCTTGTTGCTGTCTGCTCCCATATGCACTGTGATTTAGGAACAGGAGCAGTGTTGCGGCTGTGTCTCGGGATGCCAGCCCATACCAGATCTGCTAGGGATCTTTCATCACAAGTCCACTACTAATAGGAACCACTGCAGCACATTAGCACCGCCACATAGCAAGAATGCTCAAATACGACAAAATCGAAATACCCCAAGCAAAGAGTGACAGGCCACTCTCTGTTATATCCTGGAATACAAGAGGATCATTCCATCCCTTCGTGATGGGGGAACTAAATTGGTCGGAGTTAGATATGGTGTGCCTGCAGGAAAATTGGTTGCAAGAAAGACCTATACTGGATGGCTTTACATCGCTCCTAAATCCTGCAATAAAGTGACACCTCGGCCGCCCCAAGCAGGACTATTAACTCTGATCAGAAATTGTCAAGCAAACAACTCTACAGCTCAAAAGGCTTTGTCATTCATCAAAAGACGCAGAGAGGAGGTTTCTAACAATCATTAATGTCTACTCTACCGCTGTAAAAACCTGCATAAAGGAAATGCTTCAGGTGGTTACAACAGCAGTTGATGAGGCATAAAACCTAGGGGATTCCTCTATTCTTTTGGGAGGAACAAAGGCAGAGGTTCCCAAGTTTTATCTGAGTCCTCTAAAGCTCAAGTTAAGATAGGTATCGCTTGGATGTTATTTGCCAAAAGTTTGAACCTACATATGATCAATGGGCATTTTCAACCACAAGGCCTCCGTAAGAACACCTGGAAAAGAGGGACCCAGTCATCAATTATCGATTATATCTTTGTAACAAGAAACCTGATTGACACAATTCAGGGGCTGGAAGTATTGATCTCTTCTGCCAGTGACCATAATATCCTAAAACTGACTTGGTACAGTAGCCATTGGCCTGTCAAGGGGAGGCAAACAAAGATGACAGGGATTCATCTTTCCAACAATGGCTGCAGACTGCGAATGAGGAAAGGACAGATAAATCAAGCATCAATTCTCTCTGGAGAAAGTTTAACTTGCCACAACTGAGGTTGAATTAGAAAGAATTAACTATGTTCATTACTTAGCACCATTTTTGGTTAAACATGGGACGGAAAAGGCGATCTCTGAGGTCCAGCTACATACTTATAACCAAAAGCTAGCCCATAAGAAAAGGGAAATGAAGGCTGCCATCCGCCAAGTAAGGAGATCATACCTGCTAGACTGGGAACCAATGGTGAGAAAAATAATAAAAACTGTTATTGAAACTGTCTGAAAGGCTATAAAAGTTCCCTGCTGCATTTAGATGTGGAACAAATGATGCTAAGTATCCACTCTAAAAATTCAGATGCATTGTGGGGTCTATTATTGGGGGCATCTTTTGACCTGAACTTGTAGCAGATAAATGGTGTATCAGAGGCATGCTGGTTGGAATTCTTTGAAACGCTACATTCCAACACAGGTCCTGGATTAAACTTGACCCTGAGGCCCAGAAAACTATGGTGCTTAGATTTCGAACAAGAGGTTCTGATTTACTTCATCAAACTTGCAAGTCCCTCCAAAGCCCCAATGCTGTCTTGAAACAAAATCCAGAGAAATGGGCTAATGTGCTTGAATTGATTCTGGAGATAGTTATTTCTACTGAGTCGATCCCAGCTTCTTGGACAATGGCTAACATCATTCCAATCTTCAAAAATGGGAACAAATAGCACCCTAGCAACTATTGTCTTATTTCACTATTCAATGCCCTTGGTAAAATCTATTCTACTCTTTTTTTTAAAGACACTAACATGATTGATACAATAATCAGCTCAATATGATGTTTTCCAGGCCGGATTTGTTAAGGGATTGGGCACTGCTGCCCTATTTGTATTCTTTCAATCCTAAAGGAAAAACCCCTGAATGCAAAAGGTACGTTGTTTTTGGCATTTGTTGATTTCCAGAAAGCTTTTGACAGCATTGACAGGGAATGTCTGTGGTGGAAACTGACAAACTGTGGATGCCCAGAAGATCTGGTGCCCCAAATAAGACGTTTACACTCAAACAACTCAATCAAGATCCACCTTAATACTGAGGGGCAACTGACTGATAACATTACATCAAACCGCAGAGTAAACCAAGGTTGTCCACTGGCTCCTTCTATCTTTAATTTATTCATCTCTGACTTGAATAAAAAACTGGACAAAGTCAGGTGTTTTCCACCTTCAGTAGAGGGGGTGAAGATTCCTTGTCTGCTATATGCGGACAATTTAGTCTTAGTTGATCAAACTGCAGTCGGTCTTCAGACACAGCTGACAGCCTTGATGAATTATGCTCTTGAGAATAATCTAATAATCAACATATCAAAGAAAAAAATCCTAAAAATTAGGAATGGAAATCGACCACTTAGAGAAGTCCCTGATGGTTTATCGATGAGGAGGAATTCGACATGGTGAAAACCTTTATATATCTAGGAGTATATGTCTCACCAAGTACGATAGAATCAGCTGTGGGGATAAATCTGAGAGAAAAGGCAACAGCTCTCTCAAATCAGGCCCAGATTGTAAAGCACAGATTTTGTTGGTACTCCATGATACATGTTTTGGAAATCTATATACCTATGGTGGTTGTGACACTGACATATGGAGCGGAAGCCTTGTTGAGGTTCACAAAAAAAACACTGGAACATTCTCGAAGGGATCTATTGGAACAATCTACTGGGCGTGCCTACATCTATGCCTATCCAATTCATAAGGCTGCACATTTGCTCGCTCGAAGCATCCGCTGAGTGTAAAAAGCAAAATAATTGTTGGCAAGTTCCTTAATCCAGAAACACCATCAATGATGGCAATTATCAGATCTGCCGTTTTGAGAAATGATGAAAATATGTGGAGTAAATACGGACTCAAATGTTGAGAAAAAATTGCACACTGTAGGAGTTTCTTTAGAAGATCTTTGGAATGCTCTGGCGAAAGTGAAAAAGAAACTTTGGACTTTGGATTGGATCATTACCGGGGATGAGTTAACTGAGTACAAACTGTACTACGATTCAGCCAAAGAGCCGAGAAGAATAAGCTATCTGCCTGACTATTAGGAAAATTCCTGGACCCACCATACAGAACGGACTACATGAGAATCCTACTGAATTTCTGTGGATCTAATGAAGTTTTGTCTAAGTGGGATAAAAGGAAGATCATCTCTTCAGATTACAGGTTCTGTAAAGTGATTAGTCAAGTGGAGAACCTCCAGCATTTATTTTCAGATTGCAAATCACTAAGTTCACTGAGAACAACACATTTTGGAAAATGTGTCTGCAACTTTGTTAACCTGACGACAGATGAATGGTGGCCACTGTTGAGGAGTGGAAAAAAACAGTGTCTGTCTCTGGCTGCTGTAAAAGAGAAGGCTTAACTCTTATAGACAAAGCCAACTAATCCTGCAAAGGCGATGGGAGACTGTACCCTTATGATTAAGGATGATGATTTTGAATTTTATTTAATTTGATCTGTATTTTTGCAAATGTCTTGTACATGAAACTGTTAAGCAAATAATAAAAAATAAAAAAGTAAGGATGCTCAAATACCTATTGCAGACTTGCCTGACTGCTCCTCACACTAACCTGCTCAAATTCTAGATTAGAACAAACAGAAGGGATACCAACTAAGCTGCCAAACATGACCATTGAACACCCCTCTCAATAGACATCAAACATCAGAAGCTCCCCTTCCTTGGGGAGGAAGAATAGCTCAGAGGCAACACGTTTGTCATTAAAGCAAGGCAGCTAGATATAGGTTTGAATACAGATCCTGCACTTAGAAACCACTCCTGGTATTAAGCTTGTTATAAATTAATAATTATATAAGATATTTTTCCCAAAAATATTTTCACCTCACAATCCAACGTTTTTATTGAGCACCAACCAACTCATCCTTAAGCTATGGGAACAAAAGGCTCACCGCTGGACATAGCAACCTCAAGTGTTGGGAACAGTGAACAGCTCAGAACCAAACTAACAGGCAATACCACATGGCAGTGGAGCAGGCATAACATCTACTAACATTCATATAAGATTACTACAAAAATCATACATTTTTATTTTATTTTAATAATGCGTTTACCAGTTGCAAGTTCAAAACCTAAATAAATTATACTAGGAACCTGATGTTCCCCCTTTTTTGAGAGGGTTTTCTGCATTAGACCATTAAATGCATATCCAAGTCGTTGGGGTGAGAATATTTTGTCCGCAGGTGAAAAATTGTACATTCGATTAATCTTGCACCAAAAAGTCTTGTAATTTAGATATTTAATCCACCGGAGGCGATTGTCCAGATAGCATCATGGAGAAGTATGAAAGTGCTGCTTAAACCAATCAGAGTGGTCAAAAACTCCTCTGACTGGATATCAGGCTGCTACACCAGGCCAGTTATAGTGCCCGATTTATTGTTATTATTGGCATTGAAAATATGGTACTTGAGTGTGCACAAATCCGTGTTTGACGATTCATAGAATCGAATGCGCAGTACTTTTCCTGGACTTGCCTGGAGTTCGTGCAGGCTCGGTACGTCTCTGCGAACTGTCGATGGCCTTGCATGAGACTCCATGCAGAGCGTGGGTGTGGCTTGCGCACAGGGTGGGGAAGGGGGGCGGAACACCAAAAATTGGCAACTAATTGCGAAAAAGTGGGCATTCTGAGGGATGGCCTGCAGGCAGTCCCTGGCATGCCCAAAATTGCACGGCACAAGACGTACTCATGGATTTGATCATGCAACCACTCAGTCAGGAAATGTCCATGCAAATCCTTCCTACTACCTGCTACCCGAAGGCCAGCGTAAGTACACTTATGCATAGGAATGTCAGAGGAGAGGTGGGTTTGCTTGTCGGATTTTGCTGTGCGTGTATGCAACCAGGATTCGGGTCCAACTTAGGGGTGCGTGTACGCGGTGTAGCAGGGTGCAGGGATGGTTTACGGGGGTTTGCATGAAGATTTTTTGAGATTTCAACCGAGTTACAATTTTTTTTTTTTTTTTTTTATTATTTTTTTTTATTATTTTTTTTTTTTCGGTTTATTACAAACCTTTAAAATAGACAAACAAACATAAACCAAACAGTATCCCGACATCCTCCCTTCAAGAAACCCCTCTCAAGTTCACTATCAATCAGGCAGAGCACTGACCTCCATCCTCATCAGTCGACAATGCATTCAGGCGAGTTTCAATTATCATTAGAAGGCGAATCAGTGGTAGTATCAGTTTCATGTCCCATCCTTGGAACATATGAGCCCACCAATCGTCAGCGTTTTTTCAAACCATGTTGTCGGGTGTACCAGATACGGTTATGGGGGACCCTGTGCAGGGTCCCAGTAATGCAGGCCTGCTTGTAGGGGACCCCACACACTGTTCGAAGGGTGCATGTATTCATGCTCGGGGAACACAAAAAGGTAGCTGTCCTGGCTGTTTTTGCTTTGCGTGGGGGATTGTCTGGGATGTTCCGGGCGCAACTTGCGAATACAGTTACTTTGTGCAGTAATTTTCATTAATACACAGGGCAGGCATTATTTAATCTAAGCGCAGGATCGTGCAGTGTCCTTCTTGGTGAGCGGCCCCTGTAGGATTTCTGTGCAGATTTCCATGAATCAGGTCCATAGTGTATGTGGTGTTCCAGTGCACAGATTGCCCGTAATTATTTGTTTCCTTGATCCGTAGGAAGGCCAGCCATTTGGTCTGAGTCAAATATCATGGAGCAGGACCACACATTGCATTTTATGTTTTCATTTTTGTGTGATGCATCCAGTATGAACACCTTTGCTTTCTTGAGTCCCTTTTTGTTTACAGCAATTGTCAGGAGTGCACTTGTAATGCTATGTATTATTTTTATTTTTTAAGGCAGCACTCATTTCCTGGTGTAGCATGCATCAATGTCCCATGGTACCACCAAAGGATCAGTGGTCTATTTAGTCCTGAGTATGTTACTATGCCCCAGCTGTCAGCTACCAGTTTGAGCCCCATCAGCTCCTGTTACCATGGGTGTTATGGGGGCCAGCTATTGGCATCAAGCCGGCCCTATTGGTGCTATGGACATCAGCACCTTAGTTAGAGGCCCAGTGCCTCGGGGGAGATTGCTGGGGAACACCTGGTCTTATGTAGGGGCAGGGCTGACCATACCCAGCACGTGCAGATCTTGGCCATCGTACTGGCAAGAGGGCCCCACAGCACCATGGCGTGCAGGCCCGTGCTCAGGCAGTGTGGGCATGCAGGCCTAAATGAGACACAGACTCAGCCAGTCCATCTTGGAGTGTGCAGCCGTTCTGCCACACAGGCCTGCAGTTGCTCCTTTTATCAACTCGGGCCATGACGCAGTTATCGCCCACCTTAAAAGGGTGCTTCATTTGGGAGGGCCACACATAACACTGCTCCTTTTTCACAATGAACAAAACAAATGTTACTGAAACATAAATGATCCCCCCTCCTGTTACAGAATGACAATACTTATACCACTTGGGAATTGTTGGGTAGACGAACCATGCAATAGACCAAAGATATACACACAGGGGCTCAGGTAGTTGCAGACGTATGACACATATCGAACAACCCACACATATTCTGCGGGTGACAGTTGGGGTTGGCAAACTGCTGGCGGTATGCTGGCAAATCTACCACATTTTGCAAGACCCTTTATTAACCTGGGGTAAATTTAACTTCAACCACTGAATGACACCATTGTTATCTGCTGGCACCATTTAGAGCATACCTACAAACTACCGGAGAAAAGCTTTGAATCCATTTAACTGAGACCACTTTAAGCATATAATTTACGTGCAGGCTCACAGTATTTAAACACATGTTTACTGAGTCTTGTTTGAGGACTTGTAGGACTTCCGGATACCAGTTCACTTTGCATCAGTGTCAATTCAGGATAGTCACTGCAACGGGTCAAGGTCCTTTGATAGCACAGTTCAAAGGCTTGCAAAGCCGCACTTGGGATCATTAGGGGCCTCATCAGTGGGTAGCAGGGTGTCTAGGCTGCACCACATGATGTTGATAGGGCAAGGGTGACCCAATGTTACTCACCCCCTCTTTTTGGCCATGCTCCCCCAGGCAGGAATGTCTCTTTACTGTAGTGGCACAGGAGGGCACACAAACACTCATACAGTGCAGCAACCCTCTCTTACTCGTTACTCTGTTTCTTGGTGGCGGGTGGCGGCTGTCAGGCAGCGAGACGTTTGTTGGCCGGACACAGGTGACAGGGTGTCTAGGCCACTTGTTAAACTACTCTGGGTAGGGATCACTGCTCCTTCTTTCCTTTTCCCCCAACCAATGTGGCAGGATGTCTGGGTCCCTTCTTCTACTCCCTCAGGCAGTAGTCACTGCTGTTGATGGGGCAGCAATCTTGGCCAGTCCTATTTTCCTTCCTTCCTGGAAGGATAAATGGGCAGTTGGTGTCCCAGTTCAGGGGCTGGTACAACCCACACCCGAGGCCACATCGGCCTGGTCCATAGATGGTTGAGCAGGCAGGGTGACACTAGTGGCAGAGTGTTAAGGCCATTTGCTAGGCAGGCAGGGTGACACTAGTGGTAGGGTGTTGGGGCCACTCCATTCATTTCCCTCCCCCAGTTAGGGATGCTGTTCTTTCTGTGAGCTCTTTCCATGGAGCTTATATGCTGTACTTTCCTTTCCCCTTGTGCCTTCTCATTCTTTTCATCTGCTCTTTCCCAGAGCACACAGCATACTATCACCTCTCCTTTCCAAAGAAATGTCTTCCACACTGTTATGTTATTTTATTTGAACTTTCACAGCGCACGATCACCAGAGGTATCTTGGCACTATGGGAGAGAGAAAGAGGACCACCAACTATCTGCCACTGCTTGTTAGAATAAAAGAGTCTTTAGGGACCTTGTAAAGGACAAATGGTTTGATAAGACCTTAACCGATAGCAGAAGATCGTTCCGCATTCGGACAGCGGCCACCGAAAAAGCCTGATCTCCAATTCGTTCACGGCGATAGTAGGGCACTATAAGTAGGCCCTCCGATGCTGAACGCAAGTAGGGGGCAGTAGCGAGCAAACTTGGACTCAAGGTTTTTTCGACCAATCCATGGAGTGCCCGATGCACAATACAGAGTGTCTTAAACTCAATTCTCTGACTCACAGGGAGCCAGTGCAGGGCACGCAGAACTGGGGAGATGTGAGCTCCATACGGTGACCCAGTGGCTACCCGGACGGCCAGATTGTGTAGGCACTGAAGCCGTTGGATCAGACCTTTAGCCTGTGCAATATATAACGAGTTGCAATAATCCAACCGGCTAAGCACCAAGGCAGCAACAACCGGTGGGTGGACAAAAGCCGGCAAGAATGGAAGAGCCCTCTTCAATGTCTTAAGTTGGAAGTGACCCACTTTGCACATGGGAGAGACTTGGTCATGCATAGACAGAGAAACCAAAAGGGTCACTCCGAGATTCTTCACCTTCATCACTGGAACAGGGAGATGACCCAAGAAGGAGGGCCAGAAAGAAGACACCCACAGTGAAGTGTTGCGGGGGGGGGGTGCCTACCACCATCATTTCTGTCTTGTCTCCCTTTTACCTGAACCAGTTCTGGCCCACCCACTCACCTACGGCAGCCAGGCAGTGATGGAGGCGCGAGGACACCTCAGCAGGATCAAGATCATGGCGGATCAAAAACTTGGTGTTGTCGGTATAAGAGTAGCACCTGACGCTGAGGGAGCGGATGAGACAAATTAGGGGCTTGATGTACATGTTGAAGATAATTGGCGACTAGGCAGAACCCTGTGTAACACCACAGGAGAGGTGGTAGGAGTGCGAAAAGAAGGGAAGACGAGAGAGCACCTGAGTGCGATCAGCCAGGAAAGACGAGAACCAGGCTAGAACCTGACCTGAAATCCCAATCTGAGACAAACGGGGTGGGGTGGTCAACATTGTCAAAGGCTGCTGAGATCTAAAAGAATCAAGGCCCCCACCCCACCAACATCAACCTGCCTGGCCATGTCGTCCTGAACTGACACCATTACACTTTCTGTGCCATGACCAGGCCTAAAACCCGATTGGGCAGGGTCATGCAGTGTAGAGGATTCCAAAAAAGAATAAAGAAGGGGAGATACCAAAGTCTCCAAAAGCTTCATAGAAAAAGGCAGGAGAGAGATGGGATGGAAATTAGAAAGAAGGGAAGGATCCAGTGAAGGTTTTTTCAGAAGGGGAATCACAGTGCCAATCTTGAGTTCACCTAGAATGACCCCCATCTGGCAGGAGGTATTACCGCCGTAGTAAGTTCCATAAGTACGTCAACAGAGATCTTTTTCATGACTACTAATGGAACCACAGTAGAGTGGGAACCTGATTTAATGCACTGTATGGGCCTCATGACCATTTCTTCAGTGAAAGGTGGGAAAGTAGACCACTCTCTCAATTCAGTCGGGCCACCTATGACAGATGGTCCTCCTTCCAGAGTGGTAGCCAGGGAGGACGCCTGGATCGTAGTGTGAATATCATCAATCTTTGATATAAAGGACTGGGCCAGAGAAGCACAGTGATCCTAAAAAGGAGTAATCGCACAAGTAATTTTCTCAGAAGAGGACAGAGATCTAACCTCTGAGAAAAATGCCTTTTGCTGACATAGAGCAGTCTCCACTTTCTGAGCAAAATAGGATTTTTCGCTTCTAGAATAGCAGAAAAATAAGCTGCTGAACACGCTTTGTGTTGTGCTCTAAGATTGGGGTCATAGGCAATGTGCCACTTACGCTCCATCTGTCTTAGATTAAGACGTGCGGCTTTCAGCAAAGTGGTAAACCAGGGCTGAATAGGGAGCCTACGTGGTTGAATAAGCCGCCAAGGGACCAATATGTCAGCAGCTTCCAGCACGGAGCCGGACACGGTGGAAAAAGAGGAATCAGAAGCTGCCTGAAATTTAGTTTTGACCAGAGTAACAAAACCCTGCAAATCTGCAGAACGCCAGCCACGCTACCACAATTGCAATGAATGGGTTTTGTGCTGAACCCAGTTGTTTTTAAGTGTGCAAGTGGTCAGACCACAGTATCTGTTCTATAGATGAAAGGGCCGCCAGGTTACCATTAGCCAGCTCTAAATCCAATGTATTACCCAGTTTGTGCGTGGGTCCCATGACCAGTTGCTGGATATTGAGATCTGTTAAGCTGGAGAAAAAAAACTGATCAAGCACGGGTGGGGGGGGGGCTTCGGCTATTAGATTTTAAATTAAAATCACCCAGAACAATCAGATTGGTGTACTTCAACAAGAGATCAGCCACCAAATCCACAAACGTGTCAAGGGACCCTGCATAAGAGCCTGGGGGGAGATAAACAATAAGAAGATGACAGGTTAAGTGCAAAGAAATAACACATCTGGCTTCCATAGCACACTGTAGGGCACCGGAGCTCGCATTTCAGTGCACTCGTCACACCATCAGACGAGTGGTACCCATACTTTTCAAACATGACCCTTGTTCAGGGATGATGTTTCGAGTATGTGCCTTTTCAATGCACATGGTCTTTTGAATTATAACTGTCGCCTACTATTTTAGAACCCTGCACTTGTGAGACAATGGAACTTTGCACTGTTTGTGTGTCTTGCATGGGGCATAGTCTGTGTTGCTTCTCCATTGCCTCTTCACAGTCAGCTGCTGACATGTCATGTGTCCTGTACACACCAATGAGAACAAAATGTGTGCACCTAGTTCTTCCTTTTTTTCTCACAGAAGACATTCATTCATTTTTCTCACTGCCAAAGGCACGGGATCGTACAAGGCCTGTTTGTAATTTTGATATTCACAGCGCGTCACGGAGCGCTTCACTTTTCACCGCCAGTAGGGCCTGGGATTTTCAGAGAGCCATCTGCACTTATCTTTGACGCGGAGCTACGCAGTGCTTCACCGCGGGGGAGGGGGGGGGGGGCGAGAATATCCATGGAGCAGCAAGGCTTCTCTCTCCTTACCTGCAGCTCTGATGTCATAGCATGGAAATAGTCACCGCTGGGGCCTGGGATCTGCAGGATCCATTTGCATTTATAGGCCATTGTTCCCACATGAGGTGCTTTATCTTATTACACCACTCTGTCATGGCCTGGGTCCTTCAGAGAAGGGACACACTATTTTCTTCTGCTCCGACGTGGAGCACTTTACTTTTCACCCTCAGGCAGCACGGGATTACTTTGGGGCTTGCCGGCATGGCGGGAGTGCATGGATGCTCTTCTGCCAGGTACACATAACTGCGGGAGGACGCAGTATTGATATTTCATCGCTCCGACATGGAGCATTTAATTATCTTGACTGCACATGCGGCACAGGTCTGCCTCAGGCAAAACACTGGTCCATGTTCCCAGTGCATTCACCCTCTTGGGCTGGCAACCCTGGAGTGGACCTGGCCCCACCATTCCTCCTCCAGGCAGGAGCACAGCAGTATGCCGGGTGGCAGCGGTGGGCACGGGCGCGACCCTTCAGCATTGTACGGATTATCAGAAAAAATGGCACTAAGGTGTGTAGTCGGGGACCTTTCCTCTAATGCTTTTTCACTTCTGCATCAGCAAAGCATGCTTACACTCCTGCTACAGGCTTGATGCAGTAGGTATGTGCAGGCTAAGCTGTGAGTAGGGTCCTAACAAACCAACACTGTCATTGCAGCCTCAGCATACACCTGCAAACTGATTTCAGCCTGCCGCCCTTTCCTTACCACACCCAACTGCACCACCCTCGCCAGGACATTGGTCATGTCTAAAATAGATTACTGTAATGCTCTGTACCTAGGGACTAGTCAACATAACCTAAACAAACTCCAGGTTACGCAAAATAATGCTATTAGAGCTGCTGTCAACTTCCCTAGATCCTCGCACATCTCATACACCCGGCGAAGCCTTCATTGGTTACCATTCGGCCACAGAATATCACTCAAAACGCTCGCTCTCACACATAAATGTGTGAATAATCAGGCCCCCATTTACCTGGTAAATCGCGTTGTCCATCACTCTTCCACACACCCACTTAGATCTGCCCAATCTCACAGCCTCAAAGTATCTAGATACAAACTTCAAAAAGCTGGTGGGGTGAGCTTCACTGACCTCGCCGCTAAACTTTGGAACTCCCTGCCCAATCCTACCAGGAATGATTCATCCTTCCACTCTTTTAAGCACTAAGCCAAGTTATGGCTGGCTACCCAAGATGTATAAACTGTACACTCCACATCGACTCTGTACCACACTACAGATCACTCATCTTTGGTCCTTCTATCTGCTCTTGCTAAAATCTTACTTTCTTACCTCCTTGTACAGTTGCTTCCTTTATGTAATTCTGCTTACTTTCCTGCTTTCTATCTATTCAGACTGTTTACTTCCCGTGCATTTTACTATGTAAATTCTTGTAATTTGTACCTTTGTCCATATGTAACTGTAACAAAGATATGCGCCCAGAAGCCTCGGGGCAAGGTGCGTTTTACAAATAAAACAAATACAAATACACATCCAACCTACTTCCTTAAGAGATGTCATAACACCAAGTTATGAGGAGGAACTCGTGATGTAAATTGGATTATTTGAGTTCTATGCAAATTTCGCCAAGGTCTGCATGTTGAATAACTCTTCTCTGCAAATCGAACATTAAGGGTTGCCACTGCTATTGGACATGTTAGCAAAACACGCCATTCCTTTGCACTGGCGTTGTGACTCCTCGAAGCAGGCAGAAACCCTTCAGTAATTTTCCACTGAAAGCGGTACCAGCATTTCGGAGATGCCAGCACAAGGGGCTGTGTGGGCTGTTATCTGCTTGTTGAGTGGTGTGGCCTCAGCTTCCTCCAAGAAAATACAATTCAGTGATTGACAGGTTTGGCCCTAGCATCTTTCTGTGCTCACCATTATTTCATTCAGCACTTGCGTCGATCACCATTTGTTCTTTGCACAGAACACAGACACCATCTGGAGGCCCATAGTGGGGCAAGTGAGAGCAGAGTGTCCCCTGGATTAGCTAGATTGGCTGCAAATATCAATAACATCATTATTATTAACAATGTAATCCCAGAATCTGCAATGTTACTGTCAGGAAGTTGACCATCTACACGGTGGGTGTGCCTGGGCTTTTTTGAAATGTTAAATGAAATTGAATGATGCTAGATAAACCTCTGAAAAATGTGTGGGGCTAATCTGAATGCATGTTCCTATGCTCACCACATGACATGTACATAGACCCATGTACTCTAGTTGGACACTGCCTAGAGGTGCAGTCGCCCGCCATGTTAAGTTGGGATCACTGGCGTAACAGGGGCCCCCGCAAGCCCCGCAACCACATGTTCTGGAAGGGGGCACCACTTGGAGTAAAAAAGATGTTTTTTTGCAATTTTTTTTTTTTTACATTTTCTTTTTTAATTCATTCTGCATTTCTAAAGAAATTATTTCTGTAACAGAAATAATTTCTTTATGAAGGCCGAGTGAATACAAAAAGTCCTGTGGCTACCCCCACCCCATGACATGAAGACCCTAGGTTGGAGGCCTCCATGTCATGGGGTGGGGAAGCCCTATGACTTCAAAAAGAAATAGTTTATTTTTGAAGTCACTCTGCCTTCATAAAGAAATTATTTCCGTTATGGTTCAGTCCTTAACAGAAATAATGTCTTTATGAAGTCAGAGTGACTTCAAAAAGAAACAATGGGGCTCATTACGAGCATGGTGGTAGCCGTGCCTGTATGGCAGGCACGGCTACCGCCATGCTCGCTACAGGCACCGCCTCCCGCGATTGGGCAATAAACGGCACATTACAAGATGAATGGGCCGGTAATTGCCCATTCGCGGGTGGCGGTATTGCCGGGCTCCCGATCCCCATTCTGCCCAATGGGGCAGAATGGGGGTGGCGAGCATGGTTGCACCGGCACCGCTGATAACGGTGCCGCCGCAATTACGAGTTATGCTTGCAAGTGCCTCACAGCCCGCCAGGTCTTACCTGGCGGGCTGTCAGGAAACTTCGAGCAGAACTCGTAATGCGGCGGGACGGTATGAACGTTGCCGGTACCTTACCGGCACCGTTCATACCGTCACCGCCAGGGTCCTCATGAGGCCCAATGTATTTTTGAAGTATTATGGCTCCCCTCAACCCATGACGTGTGCGTGTGTGAGTATATGGCGAAAGAGTGCACGCAAATGTATGGGTGGCTGGGTATGCGTGTGTGCATGTACCTTTATGGTGAAAGTGTCTACACTTAAATGCATAGGTGACTGTCTGTGTGAGGTTATGGTGAAAGGGTGCACACTTAAATGTATAGGTGACTGCCTGTGTGAGTGTATGGAGAAAGGGTGCACACAAATGAATGGGTGGCTGGGTGTGCGTGTATGGTGAAAGGATGCACACTTAAATGTATGGGTGGCTGCCTGGGTGTGTGCCTGTGTGGTGAAAGGTTGCACACTTAAATGCACGGGTGGCTGCCTGGGTGTGTCTGTATGGTGAAAGGATGCACACTTAAATGTCTGGGTGGCTGCCTGGGTGTAAGAGAGCACTCTTAAATATATGGATGGTTGGGTGTGCGTGTTTGTTTTATTATTTGTAATGCGCAAGCATACTCTAAGGTAACAGGGCGCAGCGGTTACATGTATATGCGAAGCTTAGTTACAACAACAATATATACATACACACAGTAATAGTAATAGCACGATTATATACATATATACAGATAAACACATGCAGGAACAGTATGTACATATGGCAGGAATATGAAAGGACTGGACATCTGGATGTGTTTGAAGGCCTACGTTTTCAACCATAAGACAACCTTAGATCAGCAGTTTTGATAGGGCAAGTGTGTGTGTATATTTGATGAATGGTGTGTGTGCTTGTGTTCAGGGGAGCAACAAAACCTACATTTCAGGGGGGATAACTTTTCAAATGTTGGGAGAGGTGCTAACTTCACCTGTGGTGGGGAGGAGCAAACTTATTTGTGTGGGGGCATCTAACTTCTTTACGCATTTTAATGAGACTATTCTAGTGCAGCTTCAATGTTACAAGCAGTTAACTCTCGCCTTTAGGTCTGAAAGCACCCACTTATGGGCTGCTGTGAGAATGACTGGTGTCCTGTTTCCGCTCTACCCTTCCAAACACTCCCCTGGCATGCAAGTACTAAACCCACATCACAATTTCAATTGCTTAAAACATTTGGCATTTGAATGCAGGTACTAACAGTGAAATGATGTACATTAGTAATTGCTGGGCTAGGCCCTTGTTAACGGCAAAACCCATGTGCCGTTTAACATCTGTGTCCTTTTCTGTCCGGCAACTGCTCTTCAGGTCAGCCTGGTCAAGTCAACATAGCCCACAATTTCAGTGGGGGTGTGGGGGTAGTGCTGAAGCGCAGTCGGCTCAATGGTGTTGCACCACTACTTGTGTTTAATGCCTTGATTAATTATTGGTAATCTTCTTTACACCTAGCCCTATTCTTCCTCATCCCAGTACTTGTGTATGAGGCAGTACTTGTGTATGAGGCACTATGCCTCATACACAAGTACTGGGATAAGGTAGAGGTACATGAAGGTAATGCCTGACTTAGCTACCTGTAATCGTCATTACTCCTAGTCCCACTCTTCCTCCAGTACTTACCAGTGAGGCAAGGAGCCTCATACGTAACCACTGGGACAAGGAAGAGGGACGTGGAGGTAATTCTGGGCCAATTAGCTGATTTTGGATGTTGGGGTAGGTGATGGGAGGGAGAAGGGATGTGTGGGGGGTTGGGATTGTGCAATAAATCATAATGATCATCCATGTCCATGCTAAGCAGGCATGATATGTGGTATTAGTGGCTAGATAGGCATTTTGGTGCAGCCAGTCTAGTCATTCCTCAGTTTAGTATGACTTTTTTTAACTGGGCATTTCTGATAAAGCAGTCCTGCTAAGTGTAATTACCTGGCTAGACTGGCATTTGGGTTCTGCCAGTCTAGCAGTTTATTACTGCGGCACTGTATATTTTTCTGGGTATCTGTGATAAAATGATATGTTATGATATGATAAGTCATTTATAACGCACCTGTACACAAGTGTTTTCAGGCATAACAAGACAAGAGAATGAAAACGGAGGGAGGAAAAGACAAATGATCTTACTAAGCCTTGTGTCATTCAGATCGTGCAAGTGCGAGAAGGAGAAGTGCAAGGGGAAAGGGAGGGGGGAAGTGCATGGGAGAGGGGAGGGTAAAACAGGGCAGCAATGCTCTGAGTAAGTGCCGCCAGGGCAGCGTGGCTCTGGGTAGTGCAAGGAGAACAAGGGACTGTAGGGTTACAGTTACAGCCCCTATCTGCGTGGTAGGCCTGGAGGCAGTGCAAGGGTGACTGATCAAGAAAAAGCCTGGACTTAGTGAGACAGAGGGTAGTCAAGAAACCAGTTGGTGCAGCGGTCAGGTAGGTCAGCAGGGGAGGGAGAGAGAGAAAACAGAGGAGAAGAGGAACGTTTTGAGCTGCTTCCGGAACTTCAGGTGGTCCGGCTCAAGTTTGGGAGGGTCAGGGAGGCCATTTCAGAGGGAGGCGCCTGCAGGGGAGAAGGATCTACCCCCCCCCACTCTCTGCCTGGAGAAGTATCTAACCCTTAGGGCTCGAGAAGGAAGGTATTTTGGAAGATAGCGTTGGATGTAGTGCGGATCCCAGCCCCAGAAAGCCTTGTGGGCAATGAAAAGGGTCTTGAACTTGATCTTTGCAGCCACCGAGAGCCAGTGGAGAGATTTCATGGCTGGAGAGATACAGTCCCTGGGCTTGAGGCCAAGGATAGGTCTTGCAGTCCTGTTCTGGATTAGTTGCAGAGGGTGGAGAGTAGAGGAAGGCGGATTGAGAAAGTGGGTGTTGCAGTAGTCCAGCCTAGAGAGAACCAGAGCTCCGGAGACAGTGAGCTTCTGGGGTAAAGTGAGAAATGGAAGAGTCCCTTTGAGGAGGTGCAGCTGGTAGCGGGATTTCTTGGCGACGTCCGAGATGTGAGGAGAGAAAGAGAGAGTGGAGTTGAAGATGACACCAGGAATGAACGAGAGAGGAGAGTAGGCTGAGGGGAGACTGAAGGAAAGCTGAGTGTCATCCGCATAACACTGTAAGTTAGAGGAGAAGGTAGAGATCAGGTGGGTCAAAGGGGCAAAGTAGAGGTTGAAAAACCAGGGTGAGAGGATAGAGCCCTGAAGAACGCCACATGTAGAAAGAAGTGCGGAGTGAAAGGGCCAAGGTTGGACCTGCGAGGGGCGGTCCAGGAGTAAGGGTGTCAGCCACTCCAGGGCCTGATCCATGATGCCCAGGTTCTCACTGAGTCAATTGATCAGGATAGTGTGGTTGACTGTGTCGAAAGCAGAGGAAAGTTCCAGGATGTTGAGAACAAAAGGAATGCTGGAATCAAGGTTAGAGATCAGATCTTCACAGGTGTTCAGGAGAGCAGTTTCCGTGCCTCTGGCAGCTCTTAAGCCAGACTGATGGTCATGGAGACAATCAACAGATTCAGTGTGGAGAGTAAGTTGGCAGTTGGCCAGCTTTTCCAAGAATTTGGGAGAGGGGAAAGTTACAGTGTCAAAAGAATGATTACAGAAATCGCCAAGGCTGGATCGTGTCAATGTGGTCCTTGATGGTTCTGGAGGAGCAGGAGAGCACCTGTTTCGACGACACTTCCATAGATGGGACTTGTCTAGAAACCTTGTCAGGTGTTAGAGAGAAAGAGGAAAAAGGAGGAGGAGAGGGAGAGATGGCCAAAGGGGGCCGAGAAAGGAAGAGGAGATAGTGGACAGGATGTCCTGTGTTTTAGCAGAGAAGCGAGAGGCCAAAGCCGTCCAGAGGGCCTGTTGAGGGAACAGGAGAGGTAGAAATCGCAACAGGATTGGCCAGTTGATTGCAGATTATAAAGAGTTTGGTTACGTTGTTAGAGGCCGTAGAGACGCAGGCTTGAATGTGCGCTCTCTTCTTGATGAGTCTTATTGCTTCGACTGGCATTTTGGTGCAACCAGTCTAGGTATGTCTTAATGTTAATGTAATGTTATTATGTGTCTACACTGGTCTACATTGTGCAGCCGTTGGACATGTTTTCATTGTGGCATGGCATTTTTAATAGCAAAACATTAATGTTCATGTGCACTGTTGGTGACTTGCATGTTTTGGATTGCTGTTACTCTACACAACAATAGCAAACACTGTTGCTTTTTAGTAAATTTTTCTCAGAAAGTGTGTTGTATATTGCATTAAAACACATATTTATATCTTTCTCCTAGTGCAGTGTGTGGCATACCCCTTCAGCAACACTTTTGTGCGTATTGCGCAAGCGTGGTAATCTAGGGCGGCCCAGAGTGTGGCGCGACTCGTGATTTGTTGCCGAGTTGGGGGGCCCCCTGAGCATGGCTTGCAGGGGGGCCCCCAGACCGTGTGTTACGCCACTGGTTGGGATATGACAGGAGTGCACTATGCATCTTCAGAAGGGTAAGGACCCAATATTCCCACTGCCATGGACAGCCTAATTAACTAACAAAGGCTCCATGGATCTGTCCAAGCCTTTTGTTGACCCCTGTAGCTGATGGCAGAAATTCACATACCATTCAGAGGGTAATTCAAACAGGCCCATATGGGGTCTGGCTGCAGAGGATATCAAAGGAGACAGGAAACACCAACAAACTTTCATATGCTACTGTGTCAATCTGAAGCCAGCTCCAGCCCTCAATATTAATTGACAGTGAACTGTCATGTCTGGGACTGCATGTTTACAGTAGTTCACCCTTCAGGCGGACCACATTCATAAGGTGTGAGAATGTGGTTTGCTGGTGCCAGAGAGTCTGGTCTTGCTGCAGCTTCAGGGGTGACCTGCCGCTTTAATCAGGATCCGCAGAGAGCTCCATTAACCAGAGAAATTACAACTACAATTACAATTACAATTACAATTACAACTCTTTAGGCTTAGCCTACACCAATCCCTGTGGTCCTTTTGGCTTTAAAAGAGAGAGGAGCCTGTCTTTTGCTCATTCATCTGAATGCTTCACCAGAAGCAGAAGAAAGAACTCATCATTGGACCCTGGCTGAAGGTACAGTCTACCATACATCTTCCGCCAGTGAAGGAAGGCCCTGACCTCCAAGCGGGACCCAAGATCCCCCCCCCACTAAACATCTCCCAGGAACAGAGGGAGATAATGAATTCAGAGGACCTTCCACCTGCTCCAGAACCGGTACCCAGCCAGCACACAGCGAGCCCTACTAGGATTTGCAAGAAGCTTCCTAGGTGGGAAGTGAAAGAAGGTCTCTGAACCCAAAACTACTGACATGGCAGCTGCCTGCAACACACTCCTCTGCTTTGGGCCATCTGCTTTAAAGGACAACACACACCCAGTGAAGAAGCTAGGAGAACTGCAACACTGAATATTGTTATGCCACAGTCGCTTAAAAGACATCTGAGAAGTCTCGACCAGTGCTTTAGAACCTGCACTGAAACAGCGATTCCTGATCCAGAGCAGTAGGTTATCCTTCCGCCGTTTGTCCAGCTTCTCTCACTGAACTGTCTTGCCGTCACTGCCCGCAGCTGTCTCCCATCTTCAACTCAATCCCAGAAGCCTGCAAAGTGCACTGAAACTGACACAACCAAGACCACCTACAAGTACAAGGTACATTGTGGTTCTGTCCTCCTGGTCCTTCTCCGAAGGACCCTAGAAACATTTTAAGACCCATTACTCCCTTTGTGTTGAAGCCTAGTAACTTTGAACTATTGTGATTATTTACTATACCGACCACCCTCCTGTCAGTATCCAGAGTGCCTCCCTTTGCCTTCTTTGAATCTGTCTGTCCTCTGAATTCCTTTACAGGGTGGGTTGTATTTCGTAGTGTGCTAGAACTGTCTGTTGTGATAATAATTAAGTAGGTATTTGTAAACAACCTTCACTGGACAGTGTCTTTTATCATTGGGTATTAATTGTGTTTCGCTGTGTTGCAACTAACCAACAATCCACAACCTTTTGAAGATAAGCCTGCCATTCCATCCACGTTACCAAAATTGGAAAAGGAGGTTTATAATGTGCTTTTGTTTCCAAACTGTTTGGATCCATTCTGGTGTACTAGAGGTATGCGGCTGATTGATGGTTTAAAAAAACAATATTCATCCCTGGATCACTGGTGCCCCGGAAGGTGATTTGTCACAGTCACCACACACGGTTTGCCTTGACTCCCACTCAAGACAGCCTGAATGTGAGTTGTAATAACATTGCAACAATGACTTAGACATGGTCCCACTTGGGTGCATCACGAGCAAAGAGAGGCATCAGGCGTAAAACATTGACTATTGAAGAAGGGAGCACATTGAATAAGCAACAGTGAGCCACTCACAAGTAATCTAGACAAAGACCTAATTTTCTATCATAAGGATGCCCCCAGAGAGAGTCAGAAGCAAGTTACTGCAGGTGGCTGACCAATTTCTTATAGCTTTTCAATCATAAAGTGACTTGTTTATAGGCCGTTTTTTTGTCTCGTGACCTGTGAGTTATTGCTTGTGTTTCTGTAGATAAAGCTCTCCTGACCATACAATCCCCCCTTTAACCCTCTGGAAGTGCCGCCGGTTCCCTGGGACAAAGTCAATATAAATTTAGATGGTCTGTATCCTAATATTTCTACTGAAAAAAGAATTGCCAATCTTCTGATTTATTGTTCCTGAGAATGGACAATGGTCAGATGAACTCATTTGGAGAGAAGGTTGTCCTGAGACCATAATTTCAGAAAATAGAGTCCAGTTTATAGCCACTGAACTGGCTACATTTTTCAATGTGCAAGGAGAGTCCAACATACAGCACCACACTATCACACCCTAAGTCAAAAAAGTTGGTGAAGCGTTTCAACCATACTGAAAGATACTCAAAGGTAGGGTCCATACCCCCATTTTGAATAATTGGGTTATTCGGAAAGCAGTTGACCAGATATCCTCCCCACAGTCAAGCATGGTACTTTCTTTTCTGGAGATTATAATGGAGAGATGCATGTCTTTGCCATAACAACCGTGGCGGTTTGTCACTAATGTAAAACCAAAATGATATTCCATTCAGATGTCCGAGGGGTCTAGGCCAAACTGCATGACAGACAAGAGTACACGAAAAATGGTGCATGCAGTGCACACATCCACCTTCTTAGTGGGGTACTGTGTTAGTGAATGGTTGCCTGGGCAAGGGGGTATTCAGAAGTATTCCCCTACCGCAGTCACCCAGTCCATGGAACAATCAGGACAGCTGAAGGCAGGGCATAGAATATTTAGAGAATTTCCCACATCTGGAAACGTGTCCAGTCCAGGTGCCCTCACCTACCCCTCCTTGGGGCAGATTACTGCTACCACAAGGGGACTTGAGGCCATGTGCCATGTTCCCAATAAAGTCGGCACACTTCAATATCTGGGAAACACTTTACAAGGGCCAGATATTTCTTTACAGAGGAGTCCCTTGTTCTGTGATCACACATTCACAGGATGAAGTCAAATTTTCGGGACTCTCCGTTAGAATGTTAGTAGAAGCAAAATATCCCTCATTGTATGATTCTGCTCCACGATGCTGTAGAGAGGTGTTCCACTAAGCTCTGATTCCAAGTACCATGTATTGGTTTCAGTTGCTTTTTACTGGTTAAGTTGATTCCATTACCTCTCTCAGTCATTCACAAGATTGCAATGGCCTAGTCTTTTGTTACAATCTCTATATGATTGTAAGCATTTTGTATTCTCCCTTAGAACCTGGCGAGGGTCAATCAGAATGTAACAAATATTCTGATTGGCCCTCGCTGGGGCATTACCCGACTAGGAATCCCTCGGCTGGGATTCCTTGCCATTTTTCCCGGCAGGTGGTGTGGCAGATCATCAGCCAATGAGGAGGCTTGAAACGGGGCCATCCCAGCTCGAGCCTCAACACGGCTGGAGGCTGCCATTCTCCCTCGCCGGGATTCAGTGTTTTTTTCCTCCCCCCTCCACTGCAAGTGTAAGGAAAAAGGGGTTTGGTTTACCCTCACCCTCCCCATACATTCCACACGAAAGGGACCACCTGCTCTTGCTGTAGTGGGGGGACGCCTTCCTTGCCCTTCCCGGTTCCCAGTGGACCAGTCCCTGGCTTCTACAGAAGTAGGGATACTGCAAGATACATTTGGACTATGTTTTGTGTACGCCAGACACCATCTTTGGACTAGGCCGCCTTCGGGTATCTGCAGCGCCTGCTCTCCCCTCTGCAGTGCCACGAACAGCGAACACTGACAGCCCCCAACTTTTCCTCCTGGCCTGTGCCACCCAAGTCCATTTCTCACAGATGTTCTGGAGCAATGTTTTGCAAGCAAATGGTGTATTCTTTTCATCCTTCCTCTGAGATCACTGCCCTGCGTGTGATCGGGCCAAATCATGACTTGTGGCCCATCCGTCTCCACAAACACGCTCCTGCGCATCTCACCGCCACTGTTGGAAAGTTACTGCCTGTTCAACCATGTCCCTCTCCAGTCTTCTTTTGATGTAGCAGAAGTGTGACCCTTCCTTGATGACCACCCTAGAGTGCCCCCAATGTAACTAATCTCATGTTGTCATATATTCTGCCTTAAACCAAAACATAACAATCTATCCCTTCCCGCTCTGAAGTGCCAGAACAGACAACTGTTAAATCCACCCCCAGTAAGTCACCTGGAGGGCAAAGCCCCCATTCCCTTCACCCCTCCGATGATCTAAGGTGGGATAATGTAAATAAGTGTGTGCAATTTATAGGCCTCTATAAAATGCCAAACGTATAGTTTATGGGTTATTATTTACTGCATGTCCTGTGATAGCATCTAGATTAGTTAGACAAGTACCTGCCGCCTCTCCTGGACATGAACTGACCTTCACCTTGAATGGACCAGCCCACCTGAGCCACGTGATGCCGACCAGCTCGCAAAGCTGCCAGCTAATCTCGTGGAGCCTGCCCCTACTAGGACCCATTCCCTCACCAATCCAAATATAACTTGTAGACTGTATGGAAAACGTCATCTATGATGCTGTAACCCTTCAAAATGTATTGTATCTGTATTGTTTGCCTGAGCGCTCTCAAGGCAGAAGAGTTTTCTGGATGCTGAATTTTACATAAAACCTTTGTTGTCTCTCACAACCAGTCTCTTGGTCTCATTCCCTACTGGGATGTGTCCTTTATTCTGAGTTTCTAATTGTCTTGTGGGGAGTGACCACCTTCACTTGGTGATCCCTGGGATGTGATCGAGGGTGCACCAAGAGACACCCCTGTGATGTGCGGCGAGATCCGGGATGCCCCCAGCAAAAACCAATGCCACCTGCGGCTGACCAGTGAGCTTATGTATCAGAGAGGTTCCAAGGGTCCCGGCCATTGCAAATACCTGACTGCTTGCCGGAGTGGGTAACGGTTTGGTTGGGGGGGTGGCCCCGATTGTGGATAGACCATGAACAGAGGGTCTCGGATCGCCCTGTGAGGATTGGTTCCGAGAATCTTAAAGGAGGGGGATTTAAAAAGGAAGTGATGAGTACAAGTGTAACAGTGAGGGAATAGTGGGGGAGCCATATCTAAGATATAGTGCCTGTATGAGTGTTACTGGTAGGCTTTTTCTCCTCTTTTCTTTATTTGGCCATTAGGTTGTGAATATAGAGGTCACAGAATATGGGAAGAGTACGGGGACCTAGCTCCAAAAGGGGGTGGTAAGCGGCGCTGCATTGCATTGTCTCGACCAGTGCAGGAAATAAGTGGAGATGAAATAGAAAAACCTAGGAGTCTAGTGTAATGAATACACTCGGCAGATATTAGCAAATTCTTTTTCTTGTGTGAGCAACTCTTTTAGAGGTCGGGCCAAAAGGGGACAAGGGAAGGGGGAACAAGAACAGTGAGTCTGGGAAGAGAACATAACTGTGTAATGAATGAAAGGCGGGGTGTAACCAGGCGGGTAACAGATCTGTGTTTTGTGTTAATTCTCGTTAAAGTCAAATGTGTCAGTACGTCCATGAGTATATGTAAAATAGTTTTGTGTTGAATTTGTTCAGATTATGTTTGTGAAATATGCTGGAGTCGAAAAGGTGTAAGTGAAAGGTTTTTTAAATTAATCTTATAAATTGCCTATTAAGTGATATAAGGTGAACAGAAGTGTTTCTTGATCCTATTGACACACACGCACACATACAAACGCACACAAGAGTCAAGCAAGGAGCTATGGGGGGGAGATACACCATTAGCACATGATTGCCAGCACCTCCCTCTGTACAGCGAGAGAATTTAAAAATAACACAAAAGGAATGGCGAGTACCCTCTGACTTCATTTTTCTCCCAGTTGCAACCCAAGAAATTTTGCCAGGTATCATCCTCTTACTGAACCTACAGGGGGTGCAAGTATCAGCTAAACATATTGTTTCAATAGGACTGGACACGCATGGATGTGAGTGGAGAACAGTGTTGTGCATAGACCCGAAGATAGCACTACGCAATGTTACTGTTACAAAGAGCTGATCACTGACAATGACACTGATGGGGAGATAATCATGGAAATTTGTATGCCATGTGACAAAATGATTCAAAATAGATGGGTAAATAACCCCTTCATAGCCAGTGTCAGTGCACCGGCTTCAATTTTGGATGAGGACATGTAACAGGTGCCACCAAACCTATGGACTACAGGCCCACACAATGTAGGGCATTTACAGGAAGTGACACCCATGAACATAAAACTGAAGCCAGGTGATGCCACCCAGAGTAAAACAATACCCCCTGGCCAGGGAAGCAGAAGAGGGCATAAAAGAAACAATACATGCATTACTGCAACAGGGCATTATCATGCCATCAAATTCACCTTGTAATACGGCTATCTATCCAACCAAAAAAAAACTACGTGCAGGGCGGCTTGGAGGATGATACAGGACCTACGCCCACTTAATGACGTCATACAGTAGGAGTTCCCTCTGGACCCAAATCCCGCGTCCATCTTATGCAGTGTTGCGAAGGAAACTGCGTGCTTCACAATAGTGGACTTGGAAAAGGCTCTTTTCTCAGTGCCTCTTGACCCCAGTTCCCAATATTTGACAGCATTTACCCTAGGGGGGAAAAGGTATGAGAAATGCAGGTTGCCCCAGGGTTATTGTGAGAGCCCCAGCATTTTCAACAGAATTTTGCGTGAAAACCTTGGTGACATTGATGTAAAGAGCACGATAATTCAATACCTAGATGACTGTTTAGATTGCAGTGAAAGTGAAGAGCAATGTAGAGCAGACTCGATAACCCTGTTGAATTTACTAGCTACAAAGGCGTACAAAGTAGACAAATGAAAGTTGCAGTATTGCCTAGCAGAAGTATTGTATTTGGGGCAACTAATATCAAAGGATAGTAAGCGAATAATCCCAGACAGAGCAGCAGCCAAACGTACAACACTGATGCCCAAGACTGTAAAGAATATGCAGAAATTCCTCGACATTTGTAATTACTGCCGTGCATGGATATTCGATTATGCAGCATACACATGTCCCCTTCATCGGGCACTGAAAGAAACCCCAATAAGAACAGTGTGCCAGTTAAGTGGACACAAGAACTGATCACAGAGTTCTATAAATTAAAAGACATTGGGCCTCATTTAGAGTTTGCTGGTCCAGAAACAACAGTGGCTGGGCTGTAAACCTGCCGCCACCATTGTCTCCGGACTGGCAGACTACGAATTCAGCAAGCGGGTGGCGTTACTCCCGCCAGATCTTGGCGGGAGTGATGCCACCTGCCTGCTCACGGAAATGAAAATACTAGCACCGTTAAGTAGGGGGCCTCTGTTTCAACGGTCCCGGGGAGTATTGGAATGCCGTCTCCGGAATTACCAGATCGGTGGTCAGTCAAAATCTCAAAAAAATAATCTCGAATAACAATAAGGTCGAAAAAAAAAGACCGAAAAAAAGTCGAATTTTCTTTTTGTAATTATATATTTATTTTGGGGTCCGGGATTAAAAAAAAAATGGTAAAAAAAAAAAAAAGGGCGGTTGGGGTGGAAACCCCCCCATTTCGAATAAAAAAACGTCATTAAAAATATGTAACTTTTTTTTTTCGGTCTTTTTTTTCGAGGTTTATTTTTTCGAGATTTGTAAATTCGGTATTATGACCATAAACCTACCGGATCACCCGGGCTGTAATGCCTAGGTAATTCTGGCAAGTCCAGAGCCGGTAATTCATTCCAGGTCCGGCGGCAACCAGCTGGTTTTTCCGGCATAGTTATGTAGGAGTGTTTAGCGTGTTTTGGGAGCACAGAGTACAGCACCACTGCACAGGATCAATGTATAGCATGTTTTTTTTTTTTGAAGTGCAGCACCACTGCATGGGTTTGGTTCATTGCTATGATGCAGTTGTTTCAAGCTTTGTGTTGCCAGTGTAACATGGACATATAAATAAGGGCAGGTTATTCAGTCAAAAACGATTTTTACATATAAAATGCAAATACATTTTTCACAGTTAAAAGCACACATCTGTACCTTCAAAATGCACACCATTTCTCACCTGAAATGCCTATGTTGCAAGAGACACATTTGGTAATTAACAAACTAATATCACTAACAAGACTAATAATTATAACTCATTAATAAACGAATGTGTCTTCACTGCAAAAAGAGGCAGACTCTGAAAATCAGTTTTAAACACACATTCAAGTTTTTTTTTCTTTGCCTTTCTGTGCTCTGTCCACAGTAACTGCAGGAAGCAAAGACTTCGAATAAGCAGGAAATCAGCTTGTTACAGTTGCAACTGTACAAGAAGAACCATTGTTAAAAGTAGGAGGATAGAACATGATTGATTCTGATTGGAGCATGTCACATCAAGCATCATGTTGGAGGCTGTGACTAGAGCTTTGCTGCAGAATCTGGGGGAAGAAAGAGAGAGACATCTTGACACAGCTCGAAGAAGGACAGGGTTGACAGCTGAAGAGGCCTGATTCCTAAAGCAGATTCAACTTGGTTGCAGAGACTGGCTTTTCCAGTCAACAAGTCCCAGTTCGAGTGATGGCAGATGCTTGTCCTTGCTCGGTGAACCCCTCCAGAAGGCGAACAGCCAAAGAAGTTACATGCTGAATAAGCCTGGTAATTATCTCACTGAGATGTGGGGGCTGAGTGTGTACGAGAATATTCAGTCGGTGTAGGAAAGGAGATTCCTGTGCTTTACTCCGTGTTTAATGTTGCAAATTGAGTTCTTGTCTCCGCCACTCTCTTTTCAGTGTATCACAGATAATGCTGTTACTGTGCTATTTCATTTATTTCTGTAAAGAGTGAGATCGTGTTTAAATGCAACTTTTATAATACACAAAAATATATGAAAGCAGACGGGTGGTGTGTTTCATATTTACCAATACAGTGCTGATGATGTGGGGAGATGTTTAGACAGTGCAATTGTCATTTTCAATGTAGCTAAACATAAGATTTGGCTGCGGCTGTGTGCACAATGTAATTCAGTATGAGCAATTATAACTAACTGTGTGTGTTGTAGTCTGCCGGAGGTCTATGAGTCGGCAGAAAGGGAGGCCCGGGACATAGTTCACTACCGTATATAAGATAGTGAAAACTACCACATGATAGCTCGCTGCCGAAGATAAGACAGAGAGAAATTGCCCATGGTGGCACACTAAAAATGAAAATGTGGTGTTCCTGAAATGCAAGCCTGAGGTCTGTCTAGTGATTACACGAAAAATCTAAACAAAAATAAGGGGTTCTGGATATTGGGGCCACAAATAAAACAAAGGAATTATGCTCACCAAAATACCACCAATCACGAATACCAACCACGCATGTCTGTGTGCTGAAATAATACATGTCCACTGTATTATTGTTGTACATGGCCCAATCTGAATACAAGGAGTGATTGTTGCTAAATTGTTTTTCGGTGGTAAGAAAATACCGCCAGGCCCCAAATCTACAAAAAATACCCAACAGTTACCGCCAGACTAGGAATGAGGCCCATTACTCAGCAGCACCCATTCTGGCGACACCAGACTATGCTCAGGAGTTATACTTATTCTCTCACTGTAACAGCACAATAATGACGGTAGTGCTTACACAAAAAACATCACTAGGCCACAAGCCATTGGCCTATTACAGCATCACACTAGATTCTGTGATGCAAGACTGCTTTGCATGCAAACAAGCCCTTGCAGCAGTAGCCTTTGAAATTGAGAACAGTTCCACCATAGTGATGGGATGCTCAGTGACACTATTTGTCTAGCACTCTTTGTTTGCCATACTTGAAAGATCAAACTCCACACTCACCACAGAGCGGGCCACAGCATATGAAATAATAATCTCTAGCCCAAACATGCACATTGTGCGCTGTAAGTAAATCCAGCCACTTTCATCACAGAGCCATGTACAGTGGAAGACATGCAAGCACACGATTGTGCCACCTATTATGGGGAGGATGACGATATTGTCAAAGCCAGTGAAAATGCCCTAGAAATAGGTGAGGTGTACTTTGTGGATGGATTTGTGTCCATTGATCCAGAGACAGGGGAAAAACATGTAGGAGTAGCAGTAGTGAGAGTAGAAGGAGATGGATATGAGGTAATAGTACAAAAACGTCTCCCTTCCCATTACTCTGCACAAGCAGCAGAGTTAGTAGCACTGATTGAAGCATTATATACAGCCAAGGGGTGTGCAGTGACAATATACTCTGACTCGGCATACGTGACAACTGCGGTACAAACCAGGCTGTCAAGATGGCGAAGAAGAGCATTCAGAAGGGCAGACGGATCCACAGTGCAACACGCGCAGTTGTTGAATGATCTCATCGAAGCATTGGCTGAGCCATCGGTTGTTGCTTTGGTGAAATGCAAGGCCCACACTAATAACACTGATGTCATCTCCCTAGGGAACGCAGCGGCGGATGCTTCTGTGAAAGAAGCAGCACCCGTCAACTAACCCCAAGCAGTAAAATGTGTAGTAAAAAAGAACACAAAGGACGTTAAAGAAGAAGGGTACAACTCCATGCCCATTATGCAAATAATTGAGTTACAGAGGCACACCCCAACAGAAGAACAGGAAATATAGGTAAAAGGGGTGCAAGAAATCACCCAAAGACCTCCTCTGGCATCAAGAAATGACGTGAAAAGTGGTAGTGCCAAGAGAGTTATTGCACATGGCCTTCCAGCAGCTTAATTTCCATGCACATGTCACTAAAAAAAATAACAGCCGACATCGAGGAGGAATGGTTTGTTCCAAACCTCCAAGAACACCTTGCAAAACTAATAATAGAATGCATCACGTGTCAAACATACAGCTCGGGGTACCCTTAGAACACTACGGGGAACACTGCCAAGCCCAGTTGGACCATTCCAAGAGTTAGACATAGATTATGCAGATATGGGCGAACGATGCAACGGAGCAAGATATCTTATTGTGTTAGTGTGCCCCTTTTCTCGCTTGGTGTAAGCAGGACTTTGTACACACCCAGACGCGAAATGCACGGCAAAGTTTCTGGTGAGGGAAGTATTCCATAGGTGGGGAATTTGTGACATCATACGCTCAGGCAACGGTACTCATTTTTTAAATTACCTTTTCAAAGAAGTGACATCATTGCTAGGTGTGAAACACAAACAGTGTTCAATTAATCACCCACAGGTGAATGGGATGGTCGAGAGGATCAACGGTCTCCTTAAAAGCAGACTCTCCAAATTGTGTCACACCCTAAAAAATAATTGGGTGTATTGCCTGCCCCTAGCACTGTTCCAACTCAGAATGCAGCCAAGTAAGGATCATCATTTGTCCCTGTACGAGATAGTGATGGGGAGACGCATTCAAATGCCATTATCTCCAGTGAGATGGGCATCAGACGCTCATAGAGCTGCCACATGCTGGGGGAAAAGTTTAAGGAATACCTTACACAGCTGACAAGAGCTGTGAGAAGTATAGCTAAACAGATAGTGCCCCCATTCACACAAGAAGGAGAAATAGATACAAATACCCCAGCAACAGACAGTCCAATGTTGCAGTTAATGCCCATAGATAGTGTATACGTTTGCAGATTTGTGCGGAGATGGAATTCTCCAAGATTTGATGGCCCTTATTGATATTAATATTGATATTTTATTTCTATCATTTCGTATTTGGTATTTATTTATTTATATTGCGCACCTAACCCCTAAAGGGGTAGCAAGGCGCAGAGGCAACAAGAGGATTGCAAAGCTTGGTTACATGCAGGGGAATGAAGTCCAGCCGTGGTTACAATGCTGGACACGTTAAAAAGAAACAATGCACACCGATGAGGCATATGTTACAGAAATATACAATATAGGCAATACTATATACAATACATCGGTTGTCTCATGGAAGGTATCTACACTGAATAGTTGACAACCTAAATATACATATTTACAATCATAGTGGTGGAGCATCAGGGCAGCAAGAGAGCATGAGGTTGTTATGTGTCGTGAGTCTTGAGCCAGTGGATGGCCTTAGTTCTGAATAAGCGGTAGGGGAGGTCCTCCCTGCCAGGAGGTGGAAGGGAGTTCCAGTTTTGTGCTGTTTTAACAGGCAAGCTATTCCCACCCTTCATTTAGCGTTTAAACCTAGGCACCAGGAGGAGATTGGAGTTGGTCATTCTAGAGGGGCGAGAGGAGGTAGGTCTGGTGAATCTAGTGATAAGGTATTGAGGGGCTGCTTGGTGGAGGCATTTGTGGGTCAGGGAAACCGATTTGAGGAATATTTTGTCTTTGGTAGAAAGCCAGTTGACAGACCTTCTAGAATCAGAAATGTGGGCTTTCTTTGGGATACTGAGGGCCGCTCTTAGGGCGTTATTTTGAAGGATCTGAATTTTGTTCATAATATATTTGTTGCATCCTACATAAAGTGCATTGCAGTAGTCCAACTTGGACAAGATCAGAGCCCTGGCTAGGGTGATACAGTTAGACGGAGAGAGAAAAGGTTTGGCTGCTCTGATGAGTTTGCATGTATAATATGTGGTGGATGCCATAGCATTAACTTGTTTTTTAAAGGTGAGAGTGGAGTCTAGGTAGAAGCCAAGGGTTTTGACCTCCTTGGCTAACGTGATCTTATTGTTGTCAATTACGAAGGAGGAGTAGTTTTGGTCTAGTTTGTTAAGGTTATGTGCGGACCCTAGCATGAGGAGGTCTGTTTTGTCATCATTCAGGCATAGACCGTGTGAGGCCATCCATGCCTGGATGATGAGGTACACTTTGTTGACGAAGGCCAAATCCTTGTCAAAATCCCCCGTCAACGGGATGAGGATCTGGGTATCATTGGCATAATTAGTGTAGGTGATACCCAGACCATCTAGATCATCAAAAAGGGGCTTCGTGAAGATGTTGTACAGGATCGGGGAGACGCAAGATCCCTGAAGCACGCCACAGGTGATGGGTGTTGGGTCGGCTGCTGCTAGTAGGGAAAAGACTAAAAGACTCTCATCGTGCGGTTATTTAGAAAGGATTGGATCCAGTCAGTTGCCTCTTGAGAGAAGTGGGCAGCTTTTTGAAGGTGGTCGCATAGGATCTCGTGGTCGACCAGGTAAAAGGCAGCCGAGAGATCAAGAAGTAGCAGTAGTGCCACCTTACCCTGATCTCTCAGCTCATCTATCTGTGCCTTAAGATCTATGAGTGCGGTTTTGGTACTGTGTTGAGGCCTGAAGCCCGATTGTCTGACTCCTAAGAGATGGAAGTGCTCAAGGTAATGTTGGATTTGTTGGTATGCTATTTTGTCGAAGATTTTAAGAAGGAACGGTACTGTAGTGATAGGGCGGTAATTAGTGGGAGTAGAGGGATCTAGATTCGGTTTTTTGAGCAGGGGGAGGACCCATGATTGTTTCAGATTGTTAGGTACGCTGCCTGATGTGAATGACTCATTTATTAGTTTGGTAATAAATGGTGCGAGATCACAAGCTCGTACACAAGTGTTTCAGAGCACGACAAGGCAAGGGAGGAGAACAGGGGAGAACAAAACAGTGTTCTTACTAAGCCCAGTGACGTTGAGAACGTGCATGTGCATGGGACAATACTATGAAGTAGTGTATTGCACACCTTCTGCTGTGAAATTTAAGGGCCTGAAATACTGGATACACCTCTCCGACGTAAGAAAAGCACACAATAGCACAGCGCCCGGTGGGGAACAGCTCAAGAGCAGGAAAGTACAGTGCCATAAGCAAAAAAAGGTACTGATAAAGGACTGAGTAAAGAAGAGTGAAAAGTAGAAAAGTGAAGGAAAACTTTCATAACAGTGTACAGTATTATCAAGTGTACATGGGAGTTGAACAATTATTTAATACATGTAACATCACTTTATATTTCTCTCTCACTCTCTCTCTCTCAATCTCTCTCTCTCCTCTCCAAAAGATACCTTTTTTATTGTTAAACATCATTTTCCGTAGTGAACTTTTCATAACTAAAAATTGCCTGAGGAGAGAAGAAATCACAGTTTATTGTTTATGTGTGTACTTAACCCATTCATATCGCCCTTTCAGGTTGAAATATGGCGGAAAGAAGGGCCCTCTCTGACAACACTTCAAATGTAGATAGCAATAGGGGACATATTAGTGCTACTAGAGCTTATAGTTATGAGTGTGGATTGTATTTTGTTGCCATCGTTTTCTCTTTAATGTTGTTTTGTTTGGGGATGTACTGAAATATAACTTTAATTTTGGGTAATATAAAAGAGGGGGGACGGGGTAAAACTGATACAAGAGGGAACAGGTCTTATATTTAGATCAGGTTTAAAGTAATATGGGCCCACAATGCCTCAACAAATCTTAATCTCACCACTCTGCATAAGAACCAAACTGTCAAAGCCCCAACCTTTACATATGCTGCTATGAATTATGTTGATGAAGTATCAAATGATACTATTGTTGAAAATCCAATCTTTATGTATCAGGATCACCATATGTACATATGCACACAACCAGGGAACCTTCCTCAGATGGTTAAATATGCACTTTACACCCTGTACCTCAACCCCACAAATGTATTCAAACTCACAGTCCTGGCAGAGTAATAGTGAACACAATGATGAAACATGGACAGACATTTTTCCTATACAATATCAAAGGGTGAAAAGAGCTATATGATGGTTTAGGGGGGAAAAGAAGATGAAAAAGGGGGGTGAAACGCAAAAGGTACAATGTGTAAAATGGCCTGGGATTAGATGCTGCAGAAGACCCCTGCCACCCTGACCAATCGAATAAATGGTATTCAGTTACGTTTGCTCCTTGATACCCTATACATCTGGAAACGCCCAAAGTTCTCATACTACAAACTACATCTCTAGCAAGTCCTCAGAACTTTTGGCAGAAATACCTGACCAATATAGGCTGTTCAGCACAGCAGAAACATTCTTTGCTTTGCTTGTGTCAAGTATCCAGACACGAGTGAATGCCAAATGGCTGCAGATAGTGAAGTGGGAGCTGATGCAGCTGGCCAACGACACTGAAGAAGGGTTCAACATGATCAAAGTAGAACTCAGAGCCCTGCGGTTGATGACCATGCAAAACCAGTATCTCCTGGACTTCCTCACGGCAATGGACGGCTGTGTTTGCTGAAAAATCGGGAGTGCATGTTGTACATTCATACCTTCTGCCGACGCTGACAAAGGAACCTTATCACACTTGATATCTGTAGTCCACCACCTCGGAGAAAGGATGAAGAAAGAAGGAGGGATACAACCAAGCAATTGGTTCAACGCCATTTTTGACTGGATTCCTTCCTGGTTTGGAACTATGATGAAAATACTTGTCCCAATTATAGTTTTCCTGTTACTGATTTTTTGTGTGTGCCAGGTAGGCATCCGTTGTTGTGCAAAATCAATGCCTAGTTCTGCAATTATGAAGCTGACAATAGGCAAAACGACATGGGTGCAAATGAAGAAAGAGGTGCAAATATAAACTGGGGAAACTAACAATCCCAAATGTCATATGACAGCAGTGTATCGCAACCCATGGGACAGGGTGGATAGTTTGTATCATACCACAATCAAAGAACCCCGAGTTCTATATATGAGGAATATATATGACATGCACCCCTGATGAATATGCTAGACGAGGTTGAAGCTTACGAGGTGTCTGTAGAGCTTGGATGCCCATAAAAGGAACACCATTTGGGATGAAGCGGTGCTGGAGATGGAGCACTACAAGAATGCTAATAATATTAAGAGTAATTTTTAACTTTAAATGCAATGAAAGGGGGGAATGTAAGGAAGAAGGGGGTCAGTTTACCCCCTCCCTGTACATTCCACATGAAAGGCCTACCTGCTCTTACAATAGTGTGGGGACACCTTCCTTGCCCTTGCCTGGTCCCAGCAGACCAGTCCCTGGCACCTACAGAAGCAGGGTTACTGCAAGATACATTTGGACTCTGTTTTGTGTTCCCCCAACTCCATCTTTGGACTAGGCTGCCTTTGGGTATCTGCAATGCCTTCTCTCCCCATTGCAGTGCCACACACAGCCAACACTGACAGCCCCCACCTTTTCCTCCTGCGCCTGTGCCACCCAAGCCCATTTCTCACAGATGCTCTGGTGTGAATTTTTACAAGCAAACAGTGCATACTTTGCATCCTTCCTCTGAGATCACTGCCCTGAGTGTGACCGGGCCAATCATGACTTGTGGCCCATCCGTCTCCAAGAACCCGTTCCTGCATCGTTCACCCCCACTGTTGGAAAGTTACTACCTGTTCAACCCTGTGCCCCTCCAGTCTTCTTTTGATGTAACAGAATTGTGACCCTTCCTTGCTGACCACCCTAAAGTGCCCCCAATATAATTAATGTCATGTTGTCATATATTCTGCCTTAAACCAACACATATAAATCTATCCCCTCCCGCTCTGAAGTGCCAGAACAGACAACTGTTAAATCTCACCCCCCAGTAAGCCACCTGGAGGGCAAGACCCCCACACCCTTCACCTCTCCAATGATCTAAGGTGGGATAATGTAAATAAGTGTTTACAATTTATAGGCCTTTCTTAAATACCAAAGGTATAGTTTATGGGTCATTATTTACTGCATGTCCTGTGATAGCATGCAGATTAGTTAGACAGCACCAGCCACCTCTCCCGGACCTAAACTGAACTTCACCTCGCACCGACCAGCCCAGCTGACCCACGTGATGCCAATCAGCCCGCCAAGATGCTGATCGGCATCACGTGGAGCCTGCCCCTATAGTGCCGTACTAGGACCCTTTCCCTCACCAATCCAATTGTAACCTGTAAATTGTATGGAAAACATCATCTATTACGCTGTAACCCTTTAAAATATATTGTATCTATATTGTTTGCCAGAGCTCTCTCAAGGCATCAGAGTTCTCTGGATCCTGAATTTTACATAAAACCTTTGTTGTCTCTCACAACCCATCTCCTGGTCTCATTCCCTACTGGGATGTGTCCTTTATTTCGATTTTTTAATTGTATTGTGGGGATTAACCACCTTTACAAGCAATCCCCTCCCTGCCCTCCCAACCTCATTTACCTTCTCATTTCCCCTTTTTCTTGAGCAAACACGCTGGGAACACTTCTGTTCCCAGCGCGTCCGCACCCGATGGTCGCCATGGAAAGGGAAAACAGACTCCTTTTCTTTGACATTTTTTTTTTTAACAGAAAAAATGCTATTAAAACCCCAGTCTTGTGGCCCGGGATACTAATAGCAGTAAGCCCCTTGCCGCCTATAACTTTGGGCCCCGGGGCATTACCTGACTCGGTAATGCCCCAGCGGCTAGGGGCTTATTGCTTAGATAAACTCTATGTGTTTGGTGGCAATGTAGCATAATATCATCCAATTTACCTCCAAATTCAATAACTGTTACCGCCACTCAGTCCAGTGGGTTTATCAAAGCATTACGAGTGGTGCCACAGTGGTGTTAGTCCCCATTTTTGGAGTTCACAGGTATTGAACGTGAATTCTGTGGAATTACCACAAGTGGTCATTCTTTTGAGGTAATGTTGATGATTTGGGCCACAAAGTGGAGCATGCTTCTCCAGCTTTTTGCTGGAGGTACATCCTCCACCTTGCAACCAAAATGCGTAATACGGCGGGCAGTAAGGTCGTCGTAATGTAACTTTACTGCCTCTTTTTGCTGCTGCGCTGTACTCATAATGAGGCATTATATGCAATAAAAGTGTGGTCATCTGGCCTTTTATCATAGGGTTTACATCTGGGGCCAATAAATAGTGAGTTCTGGATAGCAAAGTGCTGCATAACAAGCTTACACTCATTGTCTATTGTCTATGACTAGTGAAAAACAGCCGTGGAGGTCCTGTTCGGGCAGGCTATGCACCCAGTGGCATTCGCCATCTACAACCCACCATCATTTAATGTGCCCAACTAAAAGATATCATAGAGTGGCAAGCATGTAGCCTTCAAAATCTCCATTGACATTATGCAGCATTGTCTGCCAGCAGAAAGGTGCACGGGGCCAAGCATGCATTAAACATGAGATTTCTGAGCGGGTAGTTCAGGATGTGTCATGTCTTTCCTGACGAGGAGACTAATCTGTCATTTAGGAGTCTGCAAGTTCCCGCCTAAGCTCTGAAGGCAGAGATTACTGCAGAGTCGCATTGCATCTCAAGACAGACAAGTGTCCAGGATCAGAGTGCTGAGCAAATCTGAACATTGAAGGAATAATGTTTAAGAACACATTTTAATGTAATGCCGGTAAAGGTATGACAATGACAAACTCAGCTGCGCAGGGGCAGCCGATGATTTCATGATAGCATTAAAAACATTCTTATTTAAAAGCCATACATGACCAATCATGACACTTAACAGCAAAGTATACTAGACGATCATGCACTTGCATTGCATTAGGACATGGAATTCAGTATTCACCTCCTCTCAGCCAATCAGAATGTTCAGAAAGCAGTCAACAACTACTGATATTCAATGCATTCTGAAAATTAGGAGCCCGTTTCATGGAAAAGTATGCAGAAATCCCACAGGCGCCACGCTCTGAGAGGGACACTGCGCAAACCTGTCTGCAGATAAAAAAATGTGCGCCCTGTAATTTCATGGAATTTACTGCACAAAGTAACTATTTGCAAGTCACGCCCAGAACTCTTGCGACACGCTCTCACACAAAGCAAAAGCAGCCAGGACAGCTACCTTTGGATGCTCCCCTGAGCGAGAATACACGCACCCTTCAAACAGTGCATGGTGACCCCTGCAAGCGGGCGTGCATTTCAACGACCCTGCGCAGGGTCCCCCGTAACCGTATTCAGCACTCCGACAACATGTGTATGATAAATTGTAACTCGTTTGTAATCTCGAAAAATCTGCATGTGAACACCTGTAAACTGTCCCTGCACTGCGCAATACTGCGTACACGCACCCCTAAGTTGGATCGGCACCCCGGTTGCATACATGCACCCCAAAATCTGACATGCAAACCCACCTCCACACTGCAATTCCTATGCGCAAGTGTGCTTACGCCTGCCTTCGGGTGGTGTATAGTATGAAGGACTTGCGTGGACATTTCCCTGATGCAAGGTTGTGCAGTCGAATCTATGAATACGTCTCATGCCACGCAAATGTGGGTGTGCGAGGGACTGCCTGTAGGCCATCCCTCAGAGCGCACACTTTTTCACAATTTCTTCCCCATTACCGGTGTTCCGCCCCCTTCCCAGCCCTCAGCCCAAACCATGCCCATGCTCTGTGTGGAGCCTCGCACAAGGCCCTCGATGGCCCGCAGAGATGTGACGAGCCTGTGCAAACTTCACACAAGTCCAAGAAATGTACTGCACATTCGATTCCATGAATCGACAAATGCAGAATTGCTACCAGTTTGGCGAACAAGTACCCTTTTTTCCACGCAAATTATTCCATGAATCAGGGCCTCTATGTTCAAAAGCAGACAGGGAAAAAACAATGCAATGTCCAGGCAATATTTATTTCAACAAGACACTTCCTTTTTCAATAGTGTTATTTTTTAAACAGCATCATGTTTAACACACCAGTGTGAGGTCAGCAGAGAGGTTTCTCAATCCCTTCCACAGATCCCATTGCGATTCGCCATATCACTTAGTCATGATCAAAAAATGACCTGGTAGTGGTTGCGTTTCCAAAATATAGGCATTCTGTTAGCCAAATGAAAGTGAGTGTGAGAATCCTATAACTGTAGCACGGATTGCGATGTTCTAGCTAGATCAGACACCCAGAACTTGCTGTGAAAGCGCAAAATTTGACCGTCTATTGACTTAAAACAAGTCACTCACTCATTGAAATATAGATGTCAGGTTTCAGGTAGGGAGACCTAGAAGCAGCTGAAGTCAGTATCATTCCTTGTGTGGGGCAGCACCAGCCACACTAAGATCAAGAACAGGCTGACAGGAATGACACTGGATGACTTCTCTGCTAGGTTCGTACCCAGCACTGAGTCCCTTGGATTATCAGAGACCCTGGCAGCCAACCTCTGGAACAACCTATCCTTACATCTACGCTCTGAACCATCCTATCTTTTTTTCCAGAAACGCCTAAAGACCCATCTGTTCAATTACTTCTTTGCAACTGTACTTAAATATGTCTGTAACCAGTGCCTAGATGCCCCTGGGCTTTGTGTGCTTATACAAATGAAAAATAAATAAAATAAAGAGTGGTGTTTCCTAAAAGACTCACATGACAAAATAAAACTAGAGATCCTGGTAGATGCTATCTCTCACTTGCAAAATTGAGTCTTTCATCCCGACCAGTGAGTTTAGAGCGATACTCCAAGCTGTGGCCCTTTCTAACTTGGATGAGCCATTTCTTCTTTAACTGGTAGGCAGACTTCTTTCCCGACTCCAATGAAAACTACCTAGCATGCTGCATCACATTCCATCCCATCGCACGACTGAAGCTATCCAACGGCATCACCCCAAACCCCAGAGAACTGCCAAATCTCCATCACCTTAAAATGGCCCACATCATATAGAAGCAATGACAGGCAACGTCCCATCCTGCCTGGATGAATAACTCACCATGTCTTGAGGCAAGTGCATCAGAATGGAATCTAAGGTGTGGAGTCGGGTGAAAACCAGATCGGAGGTCTCCTCTTTCTTCAAACCCCAACTGGTTTAACATAGTGCTACACATTTGATTGGCCTAGTCTCTCCTATACCTAAGAAAGGACAAAACGACCCAGCTGTTCAAGAAGCATCTCATTTCCTGTTAACCTTCTGGGAACAAATTAGAGAAATTGTGCACCGGTGCAAGTGCAAAGTTTCACAGTATTAGCACTAAGGCAAGGTTTGGGACATATTAGAAAACCATTGCTCCTTGCCAAGTGCAGTTTGACATGTTATTAGCACCAGGGAAAATAATTGCTCTTAGTGCAAAAAAAGGTATATTTTCACTGCATTTTTGCACCAGGGCAAAGTTTGCCCTAGTGCTAATACGAAATGGCATGAGCAATGTCTGCCCTGATGCTTGTAACATGCCAAACTGCACTGGTCATAGTGCAATGGTTTTCTAATATGCCCCAGTGTTTATTGAAATAGGGCACACTTTGGCCTATTGCTAATAACGTGCAACTTTGCACCTGCACCGTTGCATTGTTTCTGGAATCTGGCTCCTTGTTCTCCCCCCTCATCTTGTCTTCTCCTCCCGCAGATCTCCATGTTCTCACCCCACTCACCATTTCCCCCATTTTTTTAAAGCACTCATTGGTTTAAAGGTAGGTTTAAAATCTACACATCATATATTTGCAAACGTCCTCTATTCCCCACCCTGGCCGCACTGATTGCCCCTAGATGCCATTTTAAAGTCCAGGATTCAGGTGGATTGGGTATGCAGCCTTCCAGGTCCAACTAGTGGTGTTCAGAGGAGGTTTGAGACTACTTTCTGCAGCACTTGTGGGGGTAGTAATACACATTGATATTGCATCTGACACAATGCACACTTTTCTGGTGACATTTACACATGAAACGAGACATTTTCAAAAATGAATGTAAATGAAAGAAGCACAGAGGATGAACTATTTCATCTGTGTTCAATTTAGAAATGCACAGGTCATCTATTACAGAGGCCTATAAAGCAACGCAAACGTTCTGGTCAGCGCCCGTGAGTACATTAATACAGACTCCAGCCCCCACCTGAGGGCTGGGAGATAATCTCAAAGTGGCATGGCCATCAATGTAAATGCTACAAACATTTTTAAAAAGTATGTCTATCTTTGTTTGAGGGATAGTAATGCAAGTAGGTGGTTGCGATCCAAAGCACTTCTGTTCCTCTTAAAAAGAAATGCATACAAGGTCAGCAGTGACCCTGCCATGCTTTGTGTAACCCTAAGCGCCTGGTCCATATGGCCACAAGGGAATACCTTTGTGTTCAGTGTATGTTAAAGCAGAACCCATTTATGAGTTTGGATTGCACTACAAAACGTACGTCAATGCGCCGTGATGTTCACAAATGTGCACAGTCTTCAAAAGGGGCATGTATGATTTAGTCTGTCTTCTATGTCGCTTGCATTCAAAGTTCCTTTCAGAGTAGGGAACACATTATTTTGGGCACTAGCGCATCTGCATATTTCCAACAAAAACATATAGAGGTTTGCTGGAAATGTGCACATTTGCCGAATGTACTTAAAACATGCTGATCATGTCAGAAGCTCCATTATGATACGGATTCATGGAATTATCTGCATGTAAAATCGGGACGTTGCATGCCATTCTGTGCACAAAACCCTGTTTGGTGATTCATGGAATCAACTGTGCAGTATTTTTCCGGGACTTGCGTGGACTTTGAGCATGTCTGGCACGCCTCGGCGAGCAGTCGAGAGCCTTGCGTGAGACTCCTCGCAGAGTGTGGGTTGGGCCTACGCAGAATCCAAAATAGGGGGTGTAACATGCAGAACGAGGAAGAACTCGACAAAATATTGGCATGCTGAGGGACGGTCCGTGGCTAAGCAAGTGTACACCCATTCCCACGCAAACCCGAATGTATTCATGGATCTCAACGCGCAACCTTGCATTGTGAAAAAGTACACACAAACCCTGTAATCCATGTGACACATGATAGCAGGCATAAACATCAATGCACAAAGGAACCAATGCATATAAAGCATGCAATGCACACCAAACTAACGTCTACAGGCACGATGAACCCAGCAATAGTATCAGCTGTTGTGCATGGACAATGCAGGAGGAGGAAGATACCAAGGGCCTGGACCTTCACACAACAAACCATGCTGTTTGGAATGCCGGATGACCAGGTATATATTATAGATGCAGGCCCTCCCCATGAAATCCTTGACCTTGTCAGGGAGTGGGAAGATGTCTTCGCATCACCCACCATCTGCTCACAGGACCTTACACCCCTAGAAATGCTGACTGCACTCCATTTCTTTGCAAATGGGTCCTTCCAGACACTCACAGCGGTGGGAGATCACAGGCCACGCAATCCTGCTGTATGCACCAGGTATTGTCATGCACAACAGCATTTGCTTGTGTGTGCATGCATTCATGTGTGAGCAGGAACATATATATTGCCTGAACTCTGGTGGAAAGACAGACAGTGACCCAGGAATTCTACACACTAGCACACTACCCTGTGCAGTAGGTGCAATTGACTACACACATGTTGTGCTATGCCCCCCCCAATTGACAGAGCACATCTACCAGAATCCCAGAATCGACATACAGGTAGTGTGTGATGTTAATGGAATGATCATGGAAGTGTATGCCAAGTTACCGGTCAGCACACATGACAGTTACATCTTCCACCAGTCACACTGCACTGGGCATTGACATCTGGAAAACAATGCATGTCTCATCAGTGAGTGTGAACTGTCATGCACATGCATGTATGTGACACACTGAACAACAAACCCTAACAATAAATGCCAATAATAACCATGTGCATATGTTCAGGGTGCAGTGCCTAACCGCTGTCAACATTCATGATGGCACCAATCTGCAATCCTACAACACCTACAACACCAGCTGAGGTGAGATACAATACAGCACATGTAGCCACTAGGGCCATAATGGAGCACACATTCGGAACACTGAATTCACCGTTTCCGCTCTCTTCACCACTCTGGTGGGGTGTTGCTATATGTACCACCAGTAGTATGTAAAATCATAGTGGCAGCATGTGTACTGCATTATGTCACCCCACAGCATGGCGTACCAGTGGAAATGCAGGTGGGACACCGCCCGCACCCACAGTTACCAACCTTTCTCTTGGTTGGCCAAATGGCGAGGCTGCACACACCCAGTTGATGCAATCATACTTCACATAAAATCCTGCTCCTGTGGAGCACACACAGTGAGGCCACATCCCAGGTGCCATTCAAATTTGAATTGGGGCCTATCTTCCGTGCCCATAACACAACCATGAAAATGTGTTTCTGGGAGAGGCAAATTGTGTGCATCTGTTAGGCATAAAACAACATGCACAAACAAAGCCCCAGATAAGATTTGTATTGTACTCCCTATTTTTCAGAGTAAGGAGTAAAATGATTTTGGAGGCATCAAAAATATAAGTCAAATTCCCAAATGAGAGAAATTCTTAAGCAAAGTAAAAATATGTTGTAACAGATAAAATGCATGATCAGTAACATTAATTTCTTAACAGCTAGTTATTCATGCCAATCAAAAGCTACATGTTCACTTCTTCCAATCAGGCAATCAAAATACTATTGTCTTCCTGTGGTCCTACGTGAAGTACTGGCCCAATCATATCCATGCCATTATGAGTGTGAAAGCAGGGGTGCAAGATTCCACAAGTCTCTTTCATACTGTGAATAGGTGTAATGCTACTCCATATTTGTATATCCAGTGAGTTTTTGCCAATTTCGAAAATGAGCAAAAGTGGCTGATACAGCCCTAATCTGGATGGCTGTTTACACATCACAAACACAGTCATAGCAACTTTAACCAACATTGTACATGTGAAACACCATGTAGAACACACAACACCCAACACTCAAAAGCACACAACACAAGCAACAAAGTCCCTGCCCACCATCACATGGACAGCACCAACTCGGGAGGATAGCTCAGGGGCAACACGCTCATCTTATGATGTGGAGCAACACAGGTATGAACACAGGTATGATCCACGGGTCGGCGATTAGAAACATCTGGGTATTAAGCTTGTTATAAAAATTCTGCAAGTAGCCCCCAAACTTTACACATGAGACCACACGTAGCAAGGCATATTACAAAATGCAAATGAGCAACAAGCACATCTGAGGACTGTCCTGGACCCACTATGTGTGTTCCACAAACAAGATACAGGTCATATGGCTAACCCGTTCCCTGACAACAACTATGCTCACCATACACAGTCACATCAAAACTGACATACAGATTTTGAAAAATGCAAGTGCACAGCAACAAAGATGCACATCTCACCTCGCACCTTATCCGTGTGAGCCTGCACCAGCCGGACGCTGCACTCCATGGATATCCCCCTCTGTAGTCTTGGATACCAACAATCTCTGATGTTGCATTCTGTACACGCATACAACTGCAACATCCTCTTCTATTGCAGCAACCATCTTCCCCTGCAGAATTCCTCTGTAGATAAAAACAGCACAATGTCGGGCAGACAACACATCCATGCACCCAATTAAAGAGGAACTGTGCCCCCATGAGTGACATGCAACAAATGCAAACTCAGCAGCCTCCCATGACCATGTGTCCCGGCACCCAATAAGCAAGATAAGCACACCTCACGCCAGTACAATGTGAACACCCCACACAGTGACACCTCACCCACACACTACACCTACACTGTCTGCCCCCAGAGTGCCATGCAGTGAAGGACCAGGCAACACTTACCTCTTCTCATGGTGATGGGGCAATGTGAACACTCTGATCAGGCCACAGTCGATATTACACTGAGAGGACTCCCAAAAAGAAACTGTTGAAGGGTTGGAAACCCAGGACAACCTTGGAAGTACTCCCAATGCCACAATATGAAAATCCCTGATTAATCTGGCCGTGGACCAGTGCAGTAAACACTGGCAGGGGAGCCAATGATGTAAAGTCTAATACAATGTGATGCAAAAATATCTCCAATTGCATAGACAACATGATCCGGCAGCAGGCAGCTGTTAACAGAGGCAGAAGTCATACTGGAAGGCAGAGCACTGAGGCAACTGGCATGAAAGAGACAAACAGACACGAGAATGGAATGGAATGATATGATATGATATGATATGATATGATATGGCATTTGTAACGCGCCTATACACAAGTTTTTCAAGGCTTGACGAGGCAGATGGGGGAAACAAGGGGAGACAGACAAACGATCCTACTAGGCCAGGTGTCATTCAGATTGTGCAAGTGCAAGGGTAGAGGGGAAGGGAAAAGTGCAAGGGTGAAAGGGAGAGGGGAAAGTGCAATACAGGGTTAGTAGAATAACAAGATAAATACTAAAGGCCAGCTGGTGGCAAGTGCAAGGTAAGTGCAGACAAGTGCTCGGAAGGGGGGCTGTAGGGATGCAGAGAACAGTCCCGCAGTGCAGGGGTTGCCAGGGAGGCAGTGCAGGGGAGAGTGGCTGGGCCAAGGACCGAGATCGCTGAGTGACTCAGTTGCGGATTCAGTGCAGTTTCAGTAATTTTAGCAGGGGAGAGAAAGCAGATGCAAAGAGGAAGGTTTTGAGGTTCTTCCGGAACCAGAGATGGTTCTCCTCAAGTTTCAGGGAGGCAGGAAGGCTGTTCCAGAGGGAGGCCCCTGCTGCGGAGAGAGATCTACCCCCAACTCGTTCCTTGGAGAAGTGGCTGATCCTGAGGGAGTTGGAGGCGGATGAGCGAAGAGCTTGAGAAGGAAGATATTTAGGAAGAGAGAGTTGAAGGTATTTTGGCCCAAGGCCCCAGAAGGCCTTGTGGACAATGCAGAGGGTTTTGAACTTAATCCTCGCAGCCAATGGGAGCCAGTGAAGTGATTGCAGTCCTGGAGAGATACGGTCCCTGGGCTTGAGGCCAAGGACAAGTCTCGCAGTCCTGTTCTGGATGAGTTGTAAAGGGCAGAGAGTAGAGGCAGGAAGATTTAGATAGAGGCTGTTACAGTAGTCCAGCTTCGAGAGAAGCAGGGCTCTAGAGACAGTGAGCTTCTGGGGGAAGGAGAGGAAAGGAAGGATGCCTCTGAGGAGGTGTAGCTGGTAGTGTGACTTCTTAGAGACATCAGAGATGTGAGGAGAGAAAGAGAGTGTGGAGTCGAAGATGACCCCAAGGTTTTTTGCCTTGCAGGTAGGAGCAGGAAGAGGGCCAAGAGAGGCCGGCCAGAGAGCTGCAGGGAAGGCGGGATTGGGTGTGCCAATGAGTAGAATCTCAGTCTTACTGGCATTAAGGCAGAGGACATTGCGGCACACCATTCCTGGATAGCAGAAAGACAGTCAGAGATGAGGGAAGGAGAAGAGGAGGCGAGGGTAGCCTGAAAATGAGCTGGGTATCATCCGCATAGCACTGAAAGTTGGGGCAGAGAGCGGTGATGCGGTGGGCAAGAAGTGCCAGATACTGGTTGAACAGCCAGGGAGAGAGGTTAGATCCCTGGGGGACACCACAGGTAGAGAAAAAGATGTCAGAGGGGAAAGACCCCAGTTGGACCTGGGAGGGTCGATCAGAGAGGAAAGAGGTCAGCCACGCCAGAGCCTGACCAGCGATACCCAGGTTATCACAGAGACGGTTGAGCAGGATGGAATGGTTGACAGTATCAAAGGCAGAAGAGAGATCGAGCAAGATGAGAACACATGGAGTGTTAGAGTCAAGGTTCGAGAGCAGGTCCTCATGGATGTTCAGGAGAGCAGTTTCCGTGCTTCTGGCAGCTCTGAAGCCCGACTGATGGTCATGAAGACTACCAACAGATTTGGCATGGAGATTAAGCTGGGAGATGGCCAATTTCTCCAGTAGCTTGCCCAGGAAGGGAGTGACTGAGATTGGGCGATAGTTAGCCGGGCAGGAAGGGTCGGAAGATGGTTTTTTAAGAAGGGGGTGCACAGAGAGTGCTTGAGGGGGGATGGGAATACTCCAGAGGCGAAGGAGATACAGAGGCCAAGAAGTCTGCCACTCAAAAGGGAGCACGCAACAGGAAAGTGGAAGGGAAGGCAGACTTCACAGGGAGTGGACTGAGTAGTGAACAATGTGCCTGGAACTGAAGGGAGCGTTAAGATGCACTAAGCAGCTGTCAACATGCTGCAACAAATCTGCTTTTACCATGGCAAACAACACCTGGCCAATGGTGTGTGCCTGGTGTCTGTGGGAAACATGACATCACCCAAATTGCCAGCAATGCTGTACTGTGTGTGGAATTGCCTCAGGCCAGCAGCCACAGAAGGGGAAGAAGGACCACGGTTGGACTTGGTAGACACGACTAGTAAAATCTAATTGAATGGGATGCCACTGGGCGGGCAAGACATATGTGAAAACTGCAAGGAAATACTCTCCTTCACTCCCATAACCATGTGTCCCGTCACAAATACAGCCAAACCTTCCACCCACATGACAACTCACCAACAAAGGCCCTACAGTGACAGCCTCCCACTCAACTATCACCCCACAACCAGTGCCACCCTGATTGTCTTGAGAAAACAGCATGCATAGACACACAAGCCTACCATAACCATGTATCACATGCACCCATGAAGCTGGACCGACTCACCTCAGTACAATTAAAAGAAAAACAACCCCACACAGTGCTGACTTTCTGCCACCAAAGACACAGAAGTGCCACCCTAAGTGCCCTTAACGTACCTGCACAGGGTACCCACCTGGCTTGCATCCACGGCATCCCACCTGAAAAACACTCCTGTATTGAACAAGGAAAGAGGCATGGACCAACCAGTGTCAAATGCTGACAGATTGCAAGAGGGGAACAGGACACAGAGTGACGATTGCCGAGCAGTAGAGTGGAGAGAGAGAGAGGAATAGGTGAAAAGCGGTGCAATGAGGAGACTGGCTGGAGGGGAGATGAGGATGAATATGTCTGACATCACAGTAGGTGAGGGCAGAGAGAAGTTGCCCAAGAGAGGAAGACAGAGACTTGAACACTTGTGCAAGAAGAAGCCTGGTCAGAGAGCCTGGAAGGCACATACATGTATAAGTAGCACATGTAGTGGGCGATGAAGGACAAATGTGGGTGGTGGAGAAGGGCAGACTGGCAAGGAATGGCCACCTGTGAAAGGTCAATAAGCAGATCTACATCAAACAAACAACATGCACCACTCACCATGCCATGTAAAGCAGAAAAAGATCCATGTACGCAACATCCCAGCACATAAGTGCCTATAACCAATTACCTATACACTGTACCAACCAACACCCCCACATGTCGGACACCTCTGTAAATGGAACAGAAGACAACATGCAGCTGTTCACTCACCCTGCAACAGATCACACACCCTGTGTGAGACCGTTCCTCTAAGTGTGCATGGATTCCAGGGTGTGCTGGCAACTCCCAAAGGAACAACAGATGAAGACAATCTGTTGGCAGGAGACAAAGTGACGCATGCATGGGACCACAATGTGCACACATACCATGCAGTCACTCACAGTGTCGGATGAGATGAACAAGTAATGCAAACAAAAAATCATGCCATACATCCTGGTGTAGAGAACATACAGAAACAAACAATGTTCAGTAAGTTTCCTGATTGGGTAAGCAGTCTGTTAGGTGTACACATGCGCATATCTGTAAAACCCTACATGCAGCAAGTGTGACAAAAAGGTCCTGTGGAGTCATCATACACAAATGCCCAGAACTGTGTCACCAGAGGCTACGCCATGAAGCGGAACATCTGAGGATGAGTAGGTCTGACAGTGGACGTGTGTGTTGCATGTGGAATAGTGACAGGGCAGGGAAGGTCTTGTGAGCTGTTAAGGGAGTGAAGTGGTCAGTGGCACAGGTTAAAAAGTAGTGTGGACGGGGAGCACACCTGCAGGGCCCTGCATGAAACATGGGGCAGGGGGAGTAGAAGGGTGCCAGTAAGGAGACATCATCACAGTCAGTGAGGCAAGTGTTGGAGAACCAAAATACACAGATGCACAGAGAATGCATGCCATCATTCAGAATGAGCATACAGAATATTGGGAATACTGCCAAATGGCTAAAGTGTGACAAGTGCTGCTCAATCACTTCCATTAATTGTGTTAATTGTGAAAGTGTATCCACCAAAACAGTGCACCCACATTAAAGTGTAATTGCACATACACACCTGCATGTGGACAGATACTCATCTGCACTGACATTTACTGTGACTCAAGGATTACACACTCAGCTAGAATAATTGTGGCATGCATGCAAAGACCTTGGTAACCAATAATACAGAACACGAGTGATAGTGCACATGCCTACCTGCTGACAGATCTGGTATGATGTGATTCCCTCATCATCTCACTGGAAACTGTACCTTCAATTTCGTGAAAGGAGGGCCAGTGTCTGGCAGAGGTCATGGGGACTAGGGACATGAAATGGTGCAGGGTGGACCTCCCATGGAGTGCAGTCGCCAGATGAATCACGATCACTGCAACAACCTAGGACATTGCATACCCCCAGCCATAGATGATAATCATGCATACAGCACATATGTTTCAAGATTCCTTCAACCCATTGTTAGCTGCACATGCCAACCTGTCGACCTCAAGGCAACCATAGCAGTTGACACCACTGTGCATGGCTGCATGTCCACTACTGCACTCATTATCCCTTTAAGAGGGCAACAGCACATCTCAAAGAGAAAAAGAAATACAAAAAAAAGAGTCCATCTTGGGATGGGCTAAAAACAGACTAATTCCTCCTTCCTGGACGGGGGTATTGACAACAAAAAAAAGACAAAAGTGGCCACGCTGAATCAAGGGGTAAAAGAGAGAAATCCAACCACACCGGTCATGTTACAAAAAGACTGTCGGGGGGAGGTACACCCTGGAGGGGGGAGAGGGAGGGTGCATGTCAATATCCACATGAGTAGGAAAAATAAAAAATCTCCTCCATGGGCACATGGACCTCACAGCAACGGTGGTTCAGGAGGATGAGCTGTGCCGGCACCACCCATCCTGTAGTTGATCTGCAGGTGGTTGAGGTGGTGGACTCATACCAGACAGTGCCAAGTTCTTCATTGGCCAGGGCAAGTCGTGACATGGTTCAATGCACCAGCACCCCAAGGGCCGTGGGGTCTCTATGCTCTTCCTCCCGAATTGTTGCAGAATCTCTATGCACACTCAATTGTGATGCATTGAGTTGCTCGGACAGTGTCTGCCTGAAGGAATCCATCTCTTCATGGATCAATGTCCTTGTGGCTGAGAGTTCTTCATGATTTGCAGTCCTCAAGACCTGCATCTCACGCCTTAGGCCTCTCTGTGTGGAATTAAATGGAATGGAATTGGTTATTTATAAAGTGCTTAATACACAGAGGTGTGCCTGAGCATCTACAATCAGGCACTCCTGCAGAGACCTTAGATCAGCCTGTCGGCCCTTGATGTTGGCCTCCATGCACAGTCTGTGGCAGCGGCATGAGGACCACATAACCTGTTGCTCTACCCAGGTCGCTGGTGAGCTCATGGTCTTGGCCATCGTATCCATGCCCTCAGAAATGTTGTCCAACACATTGCCATTTTGGATGGCAGCCTGCAACACCTGCTTTTCCAACTCTGTCACTACACCCTGCACACCTCCACCATGTTTCGGGGCCTACAACGGCCTGATGCAATGGACCATGCCTTATCTGTGGTGCCCCTGTCATTGGCTGCAGGTCTGCAACCCTCCCTTGGATATCAACCCCAGAACCTGATGCCAATTCATGGAGGGGTGGCCTTGCAGCCATAACCACCGCAGATGAGGGGCCCCCCAAGGACGGGCCTTATGAAGCCAGCTGCACCACTGCATGTGGTTCAGCATCCAACCCAGCTGATTTCAAAGAGTCTGAAGAGGCCGCAGCACAACTGATGATGATCTGGAGCACCAGTGGATTTTCATGGCCTACAACACCATGTCCTCCACTGGTGGTTTGACGTTGCACAAACTCTTCTTCCTCCTGCTCCTCGGCATCTGGTGCATCCTCACCTGTAAAAGTACAGAAAAAAACATTTTGAGTCGTTGTGCCTCGAGACACACAAGTACATGCATATCAAAGTGCACTCAAACACTAAATGGCAGGACACATAAGCATCAGACACTGTGCATTCGCACACTATGAGCTGTAATCCATGGATTTATGGCTTTTGCTGACAAGCCCCCCCCTCTTGGTCCTGTCTATGCCGTTAGTGGACACATTGACGTACAACAGTGGCATACACATCACTGATGGGCCATGCAACTGTCATGTAAGCAGACACACCAGGGGAAAGTACTGCACATGTGTCATTGTAATGCAGAAGGAAATCACATGGCATTAGTCAGCCACCCAAATCCACAGACACGACCCTGGACAACATATGACACACAATTCATGACTGGAACAGAGAACTGGAGAACCATGTGCAGTCAATACACAAATGCAGATTGTGCGACCATTTGTGCAAGTCCAGTGAAAGAAGTGCAGGCAGTAGTGCCAGTTAGGGTGAAAGGGACCATGAGAAAAAGTGAGTGCCCGGTGAGGCCAGGTAGACAGAGCCAGGGGAAGCAGAGAGTGCAGGGGAAGGAAGGTCTGCAAGCCAAGTGTGAGGTAAGGGGATTTAAGGCCTACAAGTGTGCAGGCTCACCCAGGCCAGTTTGGGGGAGGGGGCTAGAAGGGCAAGTGCAGGATAAAGGGGCTGGTCATGGGAGACCAAGTGCAAGTGTGGAATGGAGAAGGGGGGGCCCTGGTGACCTGCAAGAACCAGGCACCAGTCAAGAGGTAAACAGGAATATTAGCAGGGGAGGGAGAAAGCCAAGTAAGAAGATAATAGTGAGGTCCTGGGAAGCTCCTGGAACTAAACAGAATATGGGAGAAGCCTAAGAGGGGCAGGCAGATCATTCAAGAGGGCAGGACCTAGGGAGGAGGGATATCTAACCCCCACTCTCTGATTTGAAAAGCATCTGATCTGCAGAGAGTCACAGCTAGATAGCCAAAGGACTCTAGCAGGGAGGTATTTAGGGAGAGAGAGTTGAGTGTAGAGGGGTCTGAAGCCACAGAAAGCCTTGCAGATGATGCAGAGCGTTTTGAATTGGATCCTTCCAGCAACCTGGAGCCAGTGGAGAGATAACAGGGCTGAAGTGATGTGGTCCCCACGCTTGAGTCCAAGGAAAAGTCTTGCAGTCATGTTTTGTTTTAGTTGAATGGGGCAAAGGAAATTTGGCAGATTGAAGAAGAGGCTGTTACAGTAGACCAGCCTAGAGAGGACAAGAGTTCAGGGAAACATTGAGGTTCTGGGGGAAGGTGAGGTAAGGGAAAATGCCTCTGAGGATTTGTAGCTGAAAGTGACACTTCTATGCAAGGCCTGTGATGTGCATAGAGAAGGAGAGAGGAATCTCGGTTTATTGACTCCCCAGAGTGTGAGGGGAGTGGGCCCATGAAGTGCGTCCAGAGTCTGGGAAAGAAAGAGGGAGTAGGGGTCCCAATGAAAGGTTGCTCTGTCTTACTGACATTGCGTCAGAAATTGTTAGCCATGGAGCTTGCCTGTATAGCAGACAGGCAGTCATGAATGAGAGAGGATGAGGGGGAGGCAGAGGAGTGAGGCTTGAATGGGAGCTGTGTGTCCTCCACAAGACAGTAGCATCACCCTGCCCTTTTGCTCACGCTCCGCCCATGCTGGTGGGGAGGTTGTGTATGTGTAAATGTTGAGCCCATCCAACATATCTTGAGATACCTTTGTCAGACATAGTGATGAAGGTCATACAAGGTCCAGTTGTAGCATGTAGGTGCAACATTCAATACCTACAGTGATGGCTCCAGAATAGATGTTCTCATTTGTGAAGCAGTTGCTGTCTATGAACAACAGCCCATAATGATGGGTCATTGCTCATGACCGAGCATGCTCGTACTGGGAACCTGCACTGCCTCAAATAATAATCACATTACACAAAGAACAACTGTACCATCATGCCACATCTGAGAGGGCAATGTGGCTGGCATGTGTTACCTTATCCAACAGATGACATGAGTATGGACAAGTATGCATGTATCAAGTACACAGACAGGCCAATGTTCATGCAACTGTTCAACACAATGATGGTAGTGACAAGGCATGTGCCTGTCAAGTATCAACTGATGGACACATACAGCCCTTTGATGTTAGAAAGGTGCTTCAAATTTGAAGTTGGTTGATATGTTTGAACAACTACCAGGCACATACATTGAATGGTATGCAGACAGGCACACTCACTGCCATTCATGATGCCCCCAACCTTTCACATGGTCCGTCTACTGGCATGTCATTTTCTGATTGCAAGGACAGCTGCCTCTGCATGAAGACCCACCCTCAGTTATTGTTTACCATATAGTGAATGGTTTAACCCCCTACAACATACACATGTTATGGCACCAACATCAGGCCTGCACTTCGGGGCTGTGGTCTGTGGGCACTGATGCAGCTTTACTCTGGGCACACCACAGGGCGTGATGACAGACAGCTCTGATATGCATCATGATAAGGCATCCCAAAGGAGCAGGTGACACATTGAACATGCACTTCAGCATGAAATTATATGATCGATCAAGATCTATCACATTCAGCTAGCAAGCAGTGAAAATTGACACACCACAAGAATCTATAAGACAACAGTTTGTGTAGGTGTGTCATGTTGTCGGGGGGAAATTCTGCCGGGGTCGGCCGGGCCGTCCGCAGACCTCCAGGCAGGGAGGCCCCAACTCCTCCCGTGTGTATCCCAGATAAGATGAGATAGAGTATGAGACGCACACAAGGAGCAAGGTGACTCTGCTGTTTATTAGACAAAACGGCAGGGATGGGTCAAGGAGCGCACGCGTTCGTCCTGACACACACACAATTGTGGGGCTCGCAGGCCCTTTTTACTGTATTATGACGCGCTACTTGCGTCACTTCAGAAAGTTAACAAAAAACCTATCGCCACTCTTAATTGGATGTTCGAGTGGTAGGATTAGTATAGCACACATATAGAGAAAGATATTAGTGGATAAGGTGTAGTCAGGTGGTATATCTGGGTTGTCCCTACAATAAGATACATGAAAATTGTTACATGAAGGCTCCTGAGGATTGGCTAAATGTGCTGGCGTCAGTGATAAGAGCCCCAAGTTCTGATTGGTGCACCCGTGAGCTTCCCAGCCTGGGACCACCGTCGTTCCCAGCTCTCGGTGTACCTGTAAGTTGCAACAATGTTTCACTATGGGTACATGCAGACAATGTGAGGACTTATTCATAGCTAGACGGGGTACCGTTCCCACTGTTGCAGATGTCCATTGAGCCTTTCAAGTGTATCTGCCAGTGTCTCGTAACGAGGGATCCAGACGCCTCTGTTCTCCAGGGTTTGGCATCTCGTCAGGTTCGGCTTGATCACGTGGGGAGGGACCGTGAAAGAGGCATAATTCTGCACAATTAATATTGTTTTTCTACTGTGCGTCTGGTTTAATTTGTCGGTGTGACTTTAACGTTGGTGCGCGGAGTGCGAGATTGCAACATCGTGCCTTTGATGATTTGCTCTTGGAACGTGGGTTTGCAACATTGCGACCTTGGCTGGTTGCTTTGCCAAGCTCATTCTGTAGGATCAGCAACTGACTTTTGTCTTGTTGATGTCCACGGGAGCTCTTGTTTGAGGCCTACTTTGGCCCGGTGCATAAGTTGTTCGTTTGGTGCACAGGTGCTTTAGGTTATAGGAGCATATAATTCCATAATCGGTATTGTCTTTATTATATTTCTCATCGTTGTACCTGGTTTCAAAGAGAAGCGTGAGCAAGCTAATAAAAGTTCATGACGCGTCTTGCGTTTCTGCATTCTGAAAGCCTATATGAAAATAATAAAGATGCACGTCCGTGAATATGCCTGTCGCCTACGTCATAGCACTGAGTATATTCTTCGTGTAGGTTGGTGTGGGAATGTCCAGTGTGTATATTTGTACAGATGTGCTTCCCGTTGTCTAGGTCGTCATGGCATCTCTAACGACGTGTAGATTTTAGTCTAGTTGATCCGTGCCGCAGGTGTCGGCATGGCCAGTGCGGGCTGCTGGGCAAGCAGATGGACACATCCGTATGTTCCTGTACCAGGGTACCTGGTCGTCTGGTAAATGGGCAAACTCTTCTCGTGGCGGGTGTTTGGGTCGTGACCCTCTAGGCCAAGCGCGAGAGGTGAAGGACGGGAGCCTGGTTTTCCATTCTCCCACTTCAGTCCCCCCTCTGGTCGACTTGTCGACCACAAACATATCCTTCTCATTATCTCCTCTTCGTGACGCACTCATGGCGTATGGTATTAATGAGCAGACGTAGCAGCTATCCTCAGTTGTCTGCTTACCAATGCGGGTCATGTGTTGGTACCATATATTGTTTGTGACGTGTGCTGAATCTTGTACATAATTATCAATACCTTTATTGTCTGAGTATGTGCTGCGTTTAACTCTATTTTTCTTTGGTGTAATGTTACTACTACCACCTGACGTAACACCTGTTGCAGCAAGGAACGGGGGTACATTAGGTTTGGGTGCAGCAACAAAATTGATAGCACAGCTATACTGCCATACAGAAGCAGCCACAAATCCGGTGATTATCAAAATCCCTATTATTTTTATTACAATTGCTAATCTCACCGGCATTTTGCTCTTACCTTGCTGCAGTCCTGGCAGCTTATTCTTGCGACGTTAAAGTTGCCCGCCTAAAAATTCTCAGAAATGCTCGTTTTAAATGTTAGTTTTGTTTTGTTTAAGCTCTCCCTATCAAATAGTCATTCAGTGCCCAGGCGAAGAGCTGCTCCCACGCTACTCTAAGTGATTGGTCTCTTAAGACCGGCAAGTATGGGCGGAGGTGGGGCATGTAATATTCTATGGCCAGGAGGAAGGCTGTGTAGTAAACACGTACCCTTCTTCTTTTTAGGTATGTTGGCCTTTTTATTTCGTATACAAATTGGTGTGACAATTCTTCTGGGTAGTTATCGTCTGGGAGTACCATCTACGCCTGGACAGTGGACTTTGTTAGTTATCTTTCTACTTAACAATACAATAATACGCAGTTCCTGTATGTGCGAGAGAGAAAGAGAACATTCACGTGTTTACATGTGTATTTGTGCGACCAAGTTCTTTTAGTTTATGTTACAACTGTCCTGGGGGGGGGATGGCGTAATTATTTTTATTCTTTGAACGTGTGACCATGGGGTGGGCAGTGCAGTGATCACCCCTTTCTTCGTCAGTTATCGTCTCTGGGGTATCTGGGTAGTGGGAAGGTAAGGGAACAATTGGGTCGTTATCTGTGGTAGAACTTCCTTCCGCTGTCAGGGATGTTGTTGCTGTTGTTCCAATGGGCCTGTCGTTGGCGCTGGGGCGGGTCTGCAGTTTGTATATCTTTACATCGTGTAGGTGGTTCCAAGCACGCTTATCCTTTAGTTTTACTGCTCTTGTTGATACGTCTTCTACCAGATGTGGACCGGTGAACCTTTTATCGTTCCATCTTCTATTGAAATTACGAAGTAGCACGTGGTCACCTTTGGCAATTTTGCACAAGTTCTCTTTTTCTAATTCTGTACTGGCGCCTTCTTCTTTATCTCTGGTGGACCCGCCCCGTGTGCGCTCGAGCTGTTGAGACACAAACACAACACTAGTAATCAAAGATGACACATATTGATACATTTCATCACCTAGTATATTCGCTGAACTTTCGTGGTCAGTGAATGCCCTTGACGTTGGCGTTAGAGGAAGGCGCATTTGACGTCCAGTAACCACCTCATGTGGGGTGAGGTGGTGGTCGGACCCTGGCCTGTTCCTCAGCTCAAACAATGCTAACGGAAGGCAATACAACCAACTTTTCTTTGTTGTTTGTTGTATCTTTGCAATTGCCTCCTTCAATAAGCCATTTAGGCGTTCGCATACGCCATTAGCCTGTGGGTGATATGCACATGCAAATTTGTGCTTTATGCTCAGCAGGGCTGTGATATGTTGGAACATTTCGTTTGCGAAATGTGGGCCATTATCTGATCTTAATACTTCGCACACTCCCCACCTGGGGAAGACCTCTCTTACTATGAATTTGGCTGCTCTAAATGCATCTGGGTGTGAACAGGGCCCTGCTTCAATCCACCTAGAAAATGGGCATACTACTACAATCATGTATCTATTACCTTGACATATGTTGATCATATCAACATAGTCAATGTGGAGGTGCCGAAAGGGTCCTTCTGGCCGGGGTATGGTACCTCTTATCACTTTTAGGGTGTGACCGGCCGTAAACTGTTGGCATGTGAGACAATTGCTAATAAAATTTGAAACATGAGAATTTAACTCGGGACAGAACCAATCATCTCTAATTCGTGCTGCAATTATTTCCTTGCCTGTATGGGCTGGGTGATGTAATTGGCTCAGGGCGGTATTTAAAAGTGCCAATGGTATTACAACTTTCCCAGTACCACTCTGGCGCCATAGTGCGTCGGTTGGTGACATTGTACATCCTCTTTTTACCCATATTTCCTTTTCGGCCATTGGTGCTGCTGCTTGTAATTCCATAATCTGTGTGGCTGGGAGATGGGTATACCCTTCTCTTATTAACATCTCCCTAGCCATTCCCCTCCCTCTCCCTCTCTGTGAGTCTGTGGGGTCCCATATCTCACCAAAGTATGCAGCATATTTCGCATGTGCGTCTGCTGCTGCATTCCCTTTTGAGACATGGTCTTCACCATTGGTGTGTGCGGTGCATTTTACTAGGGCTAGCTCTTGGGGGTCGTTTATTACTTCAATTAATTCAGCCAACAAGAGGGCATGTTGCACTGGAGTGCCGTCAGCTCTCCTAAACCCTCTTCTCCTCCATTTTGTTAACCCTGAGTGGACAGTGGATGTAACATATGCACTGTCGGAATATATTGTTACACGTTTGTTAAAACTTTCTTTCAATGCTAATATTAGTGCAACTAGTTCAGCGGCTTGAGCAGAGTAATGCTGTGGTAACTGTACACATTTCATAGCCACACACACCGGAGCCTCCATCATTTTTACCACTGCTGCCCCAGTTCTCCTTATCCCATCTCCTTGATCAATAGTTGATGACCCATCAATAAACAAAAGCTCACCTCCCTCTAGTGCATTCTCTTCAACTTTTCTAGTACATGAATACATTTCATTTAGTTGGGTGCAGTCGTGGGCGTAATCTCCCTCCTCAATTATTTCTGCTAGAAATCTTGCAGGGTTAACAGTGCTACATCTAACAATCGCTAGTTCAGCCCTAGACAAAATGATCTCATAACCTGATGCCCTTTGTGTCGTTAGTGTGGACTTCGGTTTATTCAATATTGCAAATAATGCATGTTCCACAAACAGTGTAGTTGGACACCCCATGGTTATTGCTGATGCCTTTTCTACTGCAAAAGCAGCTGCAGCGAGGCCTTGTTCGCAGGGGAAGTGGCCTAACATCACGGGATCTAAGTGACCGCTATAAAACGCTACTGGTTTATAGCCCATGCTTGTTTTTTGGGCCAATACTGCTTTCATTACTGCTGAGTCGCAATGTGAAAATATAAAAAATCGTCGCTCATAGTCTGGGGTTGCCAGTACTGGAGCTGTTGATATCGCGTCCTTTAATTCGTCAAATGCCTCCCTCATTTCCATAGTCCACCCCAACCTTTTCTCCCCTTTATTTGCTTCCTTCAACCCCTCAAGCAGGGGTCCTATGTATGAGCTGTAATCAAACACCCATGAATTACATAGCCCCAAAAATTGCTGCAGTTCTCTCACAGTCTGTGGCATGGGAGTGCTTGATATGGCCTGTGCTCTTTGTGGTGCAATATTTCTTCCATATTGGGATATCAGTTGGCCAATGTACAGTACCTGTTCCTGACAGTATTGTATTTTTTCCATGTCTACTTTATACCCTTTTTCAGCCAATATAGTCAACATTTTTAGAGAATCCTCTCTGCATTTACTTTCATTTGTACTGCAAATTATTATGTCATCCACATATTGTAACACTGTGTACTTAATTAATTTCTCCCTATGGGGTGGCAGTGTTGTGCATATGTGTTGTAGTGGGGTAGTGAGGGTGTTCCCCCACCCTCCTGACCCTTTCCCAGATGACATACTTGTGCCCTACTTGTTACTCCTCCCTTCGTTATCAGTTTACAATTTACAACCTTATATTGTTTACCTGGCCCCGTAAGTGTGGGGACTTACGACAATCCTTTACAAAGTATGCAATAATAGTAAAAAAAAATAATAAAAAAAAAACAAGAAATAATAAAACACAAATATATATATATATGTATAATTTTGTATTGTATATTCCTTCCCCTACGGCCCCCTGCGGCCGAAGCGCACGCAGCCCCCTGTGGCTGCGTACCCCTTACGACGATCTTATACAGTCGTCCTTATTCCTCGTTCTCCTCCCCCTTTTATATTTGCCGTGGCTGGCGTTCTCCGTGCTCAGCCACGCCCCTCTCCCCTTCTCCTCTTCCAATCCACTCGTTTATTGTTTATCTTCTTATCCGCTCCCTCATCATTTTTCTCTTCCCCACCGCCTTCAAAACTCAATGTTCCTTGTGCTCGTGATATCCTATAAAATCCCTACTGGTGACGTCACCGATGTCTCTACGCTACTAGTACAGTCTCATTATTAGTTTCAAAATACACTTGCAATTTATCCCCGCTAACCCTACAGCTGTCTTCCTGTCTCTCCTGGAACAAGGTAATCTCATCAATAATATAATTGGACTGCACACACTGCGTCGCCTCGCGTGTGATACGCCCCTCAACAGGAGGGCTTAACCAGCCAACTATCTTCCGTATTTGGCAACTATGCAACTAGCTACCCCCTACAGGGAAACGTCATCTACCTATCGAGTTTCTTGCTCGAACAATAGGAAACCTCATCTACCTATCGAGTTCTTGCTCGATCAATAGGAAACCTCATCTACCTATCGAGTTTCTTGCTCGAACAATAGGGAACCTCATCTACTCATTGATCAATAAATGCCAAATCGTAGGAAACCACACACGCCCACCCCTACACGTTAGTCGCGATTTAGGCCAATCAGTGTCTACGAGCGACCACACGTGATGTTTTCGTGCTCCGCCCCCCTCTTTCACGTCACTGCTCTCGCACTCTTTTCACTCCCTTTCATTCCATTGCCAACACTATATTGTCAACCCTTCGCCGCGCACCTGTGCAACACCTCCCTCCTCCCTTATTTAATTCCTCCCCCCTCCCTCACAATTTCGCATTGCTCGTTGTGTGTGCCATGCTCACCAAGTTCTCTCGATGCAGGGCCGCTCGACTGCGTGCACCCCTCCAAGCGGCTCGCCACCTCCCCTCGTCTGGACCACGTCTGGACACTCGCCAACCGCGGGCGGGATACTTCTCAACCGGCTCCCGAGGGCCAATATCCGGATTGCGCTGTCCGGTCTTCTCGCAGCTCCGCGATGGTCCTGTAGTCCTCAGAAGGGGGCAACGGCAGAGGGGGCCGCGCCGCCGGGCCTCCTCGCAACGGGAGTGCCTGGAAAAAGTAAAAATAAAAGTCGATCTTAAACAGATCTCAGCAGTGCCTCCAACTTGTCGGGGGGAAATTCTGCCGGGGTCGGCCGGGCCGTCCGCAGACCTCCAGGCAGGGAGGCCCCAACTCCTCCCGTGTGTATCCCAGATAAGATGAGATAGAGTATGAGACGCACACAAGGAGCAAGTTGACTCTGCTGTTTATTAGACAAAACGGCAGGGATGGGTCAAGGAGCGCACGCGTTCGTCCTGACACACACACAATTGTGGGGCTCGCAGGCCTTTTTTACTGTATTATGACGCGCTACTTGCGTCACTTCAGAAAGTTAACAAAAAACCTATCGCCACTCTTAATTGGATGTTCGAGTGGTAGGATTAGTATAGCACACATATAGAGAAAGATATTAGTGGATAAGGTGTAGTCAGGTGGTATATCTGGGTTGTCCCTACAATAAGATACATGAAAATTGTTACATGAAGGCTCCTGAGGATTGGCTAAATGTGCTGGCGTCAGTGATAAGAGCCCCAAGTTCTGATTGGTGCACCCGTGAGCTTCCCAGCCTGGGACCACCGTCGTTCCCAGCTCTCGGTGTACCTGTAAGTTGCAACAATGTTTCACTATGGGTACATGCAGACAATGTGAGGACTTATTCATAGCTAGACGGGGTACCGTTCCCACTGTTGCAGATGTCCATTGAGCCTTTCAAGTGTATCTGCCAGTGTCTCGTAACGAGGGATCCAGACGCCTCTGTTCTCCAGGGTTTGGCATCTCGTCAGGTTCGGCTTGATCACGTGGGGAGGGACCGTGAAAGAGGCATAATTCTGCACAATTAATATTGTTTTTCTACTGTGCGTCTGGTTTAATTTGTCGGTGTGACTTTAACGTTGGTGCGCGGAGTGCGAGATTGCAACATCGTGCCTTTGATGATTTGCTCTTGGAACGTGGGTTTGCAACATTGCGACCTTGGCTGGTTGCTTTGCCAAGCTCATTCTGTAGGATCAGCAACTGACTTTTGTCTTGTTGATGTCCACGGGAGCTCTTGTTTGAGGCCTACTTTGGCCCGGTGCATAAGTTGTTCGTTTGGTGCACAGGTGCTTTAGGTTATAGGAGCATATAATTCCATAATCGGTATTGTCTTTATTATATTTCTCATCGTTGTACCTGGTTTCAAAGAGAAGCGTGAGCAAGCTAATAAAAGTTCATGACGCGTCTTGCGTTTCTGCATTCTGAAAGCCTATATGAAAATAATAAAGATGCACGTCCGTGAATATGCCTGTCGCCTACGTCATAGCACTGAGTATATTCTTCGTGTAGGTTGGTGTGGGAATGTCCAGTGTGTATATTTGTACAGATGTGCTTCCCGTTGTCTAGGTCGTCATGGCATCTCTAACGACGTGTAGATTTTAGTCTAGTTGATCCGTGCCGCAGGTGTCGGCATGGCCAGTGCGGGCTGCTGGGCAAGCAGATGGACACATCCGTATGTTCCTGTACCAGGGTACCTGGTCGTCTGGTAAATGGGCAAACTCTTCTCGTGGCGGGTGTTTGGGTCGTGACCCTCTAGGCCAAGCGCGAGAGGTGAAGGACGGGAGCCTGGTTTTCCATTCTCCCACTTCAATGTCTTGCTCAAGAAACATGGGAGTACACTGTGGGTGAAGTGTACTGTCACACAGGCATGTGCCACACATATCCACCACAAAGGATACTCCCAGAATGAAGGTCATGTGACATGAGTATAAATGTCTGCAAACACGCATTCCCCAAGAATGTTATACAACTACAGCCAGATGTACCATTACACATTTATGGTGGGTCATGCATTATTGGCGAAACATATGATGCACAATAGAACCCACTCACCGGATGTGTCCTCATAGTTCTCCAGGCCCCCCCACCCCTTTCACCTGCTCAAGAGAGATGGATTGGCTTGTGGTCTCTTCATGCGGTGTCAGCTGCCCCTCCTCTGTTGGCCCCCATCCACTGGTCATTGCAGATGTTACGAACACCGCACAAAGATGGTCCGTGCTGCGCCGCTGGCACTTTAAGCCTTCTATTCACTCCATTTCTCCCAAGATGGCGCGGTGCGCACAAACTGCCGTTCTAGTGTGCGCACGGTCTCCTGAGGAATCTCCTCCCTCGGACCAGGTGACAGTATATCAGGAACCGGAAGAGAGAACAAAGTGCGTTGCTACTGCTTATGGTGGTTACGCTCTGTAAGTTCCCACTTAGGAAACTCATCTTTAGCTGTCTGCGAACTCCTTATCAAAGGCATCTTTCCCCTAACACTTTCCCTTTTCTACATTGCCTCTTTTCCCTAGACGCTTTCCCTGCAAAGAAGAACGCTCCTCCGAGCGGACGATATTTCTTACAGCTGATGCGACCACTCGAGTACCCCGGTCTTGTAGGTCGCACTTCGTCTATCGCACTTTCTACTAATCCCTACAGTACTTTTCTCTCATCCTACTGTTTGCCGTTATCTAGGGACCATCAGACTTCCGAACTACCATTCCCAGAATTCAATTCAATAAAACTCCCCTTCTTTCCATTCCGCGTCGATAACAGGTTGCTAGACCATTTACCTCTCTCTCATTTCTTTCCATATCTCTACCTTTCAATTTAGAAATTTACTTACCTTTTGTCTCCTCCCCAAGATCCAGCTAGTTGCTGATAACGCTCAGCTCCATTCCCAGTCCGCGAAGGTGCTCGCTGCCGGTCATTCAGGAAATCCTACATCGGAAGACGACCGGAATCCAAACTGCTTCCGAGTTGCTGCTTCTCTTCCAGCCTGCTCAGGGATTTTCTCCCGCACAAGGGTTTCCCTGTCGCACCCACTAATCGCCGGGTTGGAGGTGAGGAGAGAGTGAGACAGGTGAATTCTCATTCACTTCTTTTCCGAAGAAGACAAGGTAGGAACCGAATTTGTCTTACTGTTGACGAAACACTGAATGAATTCCATACTCTTCCTCTAAGGTATCGGGGAGCTTTAACAGCAGAGGCCATGTTGGCACTAAGCTTGTGCTTGGTCCTACGTGTGAGATCATTCCACCACTTCACATCCTGTACAGCAGTATGCATCTCCACACCTAAGGTGTAGATCCGATCTGTGACCCGCTGCCAATGCACCATCCGTAGTGTGGGATATATGCATGCCTCCCGCATACTTGCACATCTCATGATAGTGATCGGTCAGGTACTCAATGAGGATCTGGATTCCCTCATAAGTGAAGCACCTCTTTGTCAGCGGACCAGTTTCATTTGCAATGTCTTGAGGTGGAGCATCTTCCTGCTGTACACAGTTTCCCTTCTTGGCCCAAGTGGCTCTAGGTGTTGCTGCTGCACCTGCCTAGCTGGAACCATGTTGGTGTCCTGGTGCCAGGACACCTGTAGACTGGGACCGTCAAGTCCTCCGGGGCTGGGGCAGACGTATCCACACCACGTCCCTGACCCCCTGGGGCTGGGTAAGATGTGTTCACACCAAGTCCCAGATCCACTGGGGCTTGGGCAGATGTGTCCTCACCATGTCCCCGACCCTGTCTGCTCCCTTTGCCTCTTGGGGCCTTTTCACTCATGTCACAAGTGTAAAGGATGAAAGGTAGGCACACCAAGTTATTGTCCTGGGAAATATGAGGAATGGAACAGTCTACATGATGTGCAACATAGATATGTTGGGTGTCCTGACCCACGTTTGAGCTATCATGCTGCAGCATTTGGTGCTGTGGGCTTAGAAAATCCAAGATGGCCAAAAAGCCCACATGTACGCCAGAATAGGAAAACTGTGCAGTACTGGCATGGAAAACATCATGATGGACAGAACTTCCCAGAAAATGCACAGGGAAATGCATGAAGAATAGGCTGCCACCCATTTTTGCCTATGTTGTGAGCACAGGAGGGCACTGCCTAAAACCACCATTGGGCTACCCACACAGTAGCCTGAAACCATTGGGAATGGCAATGCTGATTGCCAAAAGCAACCTAGAACTGTGGGGAATTCATTTTCTTAAATCCCAAAAATGGTTGCATCACCACTATCAGAAAGCCGGCGTTTTAAAACCACCAGACGTTTGTGTAAAACTGAACAAATGAAACCAAACCAGACCAAGGAAAGACTTGCTAAGAGGTGGATACAATGTAAAACTATACTCTGAAATGACTTGAAGGAAGTAATTATTTAATGTGTATGTAAAAATCGTAATAGACTTAAACTGGGGGACAAAAAGTGACATTTAGCTGAAACCTGGCTTAATGAAACTGAATTCTGCCTGACATCTACCCCCACAAGAGTTAAAACCTGCTCAGCCACTCTTCCCCTTGCCAAAAGGAGTTGTCACCTCTCTGATTAGATTAGGGGTGGAGCAGCTACAGGGAGTTGAACAAAGGCCTGTCCTGGGCCCAGGCAGATGGTTTATTGGGGGGATCGTAAATGGCTTCCTTTTGAACAAAGCCCTTCCTTGACTCAGGCAGAAGTTATATTGGGGGCGTTGTGAAAGTGGCTTCCTCTTGGCAGAAACGGGGAGGGGCAGCCCCTCTGAGGACAGGCTGAGCTTAAAGAAAGTGGATAGACTGGTTTCTCCACCATGTGACCTGGGAAGACACACCCCTGTTGGGCAGAATATGATTTTAAGAAAGATGTATAACTCATGGTGCGGACTTGTCAAAATTATCTAAATGATATCATAATTCTTGTGATTTTTCTGCCCACATTTTAAGAGGTTTTAGGACCTGGTGGTATGATCTGGGGGGTTGCTAGCGGAAAATAGGGTTTCACTCCAAATGTCTGCATGTTAAAAATCTGACACTTCATCGATTAATGTCCACACTCCTTGCGCACATGTGTGTAAATTTAGGTAAATGTCCGATATTGCAAAACCAGTTAAAAAGTGCAAAATGTTGCCATTTCTGAATGCAAGCCCACAGGAAGAGCAGAGTTTGAACAGAGTATACCTCATGTGATATGTGATGGGTGCATGTAATTTTAAACAACTGTGTATCTGTGCAATATGTATTTGAATCAAATATAGATTTGTGGGCAAACTGACCATGGGAGGATCCTCTGACCCATAAAACCTACAGCATCACTCTGACTCACATTTCCTTCCCCCAATCATGGGAGAGGGGAGAATTGGGCCAATGACAACTAGAGAGGGGCAGGCTTAGCTAGGCCCAGGCACACACCCACTTTCAAAACACATAAAAAGAGACTGCTGGGACAGGTAGAGACATGCAATTCCATTTGCTGCGGAGCATGCTGACCGACGACTTCACATCCAGAGATCCTACACTTAGACTTCCAAGCTAAACAGAAACTACAGAACTTTGAACCAAGAAGGCCCACTGCAAGCAAAAGTATTTGTCAGCAGGCCCAAAATCATTTGCAGACTATTCACAGCCGGCCTGAGCTGTTGATTCTGGCCTGAAACCCTGCGCCAGAAAGATCCAGAAGCAGTGCTGTACCCAGAGAAAGCAGAGCAGTATCCAGAGACCAGAGATCCAGAGTGACCCAGACCGCTGTGAGCAGAACCAGAGAGCTGACCCAGACCACTGTGATGTGCCGAGACCAGAACCGGAGTCCAGTCCAAAACCTGACCAGATCCGTGGCAAGGCCTATTTCAAAAATATATTGTGAGTACCTAGCAGAACTGTGCAGAACCAATCTCTTAGTTAAAATAATCTAATCCAAACTATTTTAATCTAACCAGAACTGCCTCCTAACTGTCACCTGTCATTTGTAAAGCTGCACCACTGTCATTTGTCAATTCTGCAGCTGCAAAGCTGTCACCTGTCATTTTGAGATTACCTTAAATCCGAAAAAACTACCTTTATTTAACCGTCCGTATCTCTGGAACCATTTGGGCTAGGAACTTGGCTTAGAACCGACTTGCTACTCCTTATACTTTTGCCGTAATCACGATTCACGCACTCGCGAATTTTGCCGCGATTTGCGATTTGGCCCGATTTCTTTACTTGTAAAAAGATAGCTGCTTTTGCCTGTGTTTCAAAACTCCTATCTGTTGTCTAAGCTTGCTGGGGGTAACTGAATTTCGTATTGTATTTGATTGCATTCCTGAGAACTGAGTGCTCTCCTCTTCATTTCCTTACATTGCATAAAGGAGGGAGGGGGGTGAATTGTCCAAGAAAGTGATTACATTGTCTTTTGCTGAAATCCTATCAAGTTATTTTCTGTACTGCATTTTCATTCCACATTGCATCTATTTGAAACCATAAAAGTATTGTTGCTATCTTATCCATCCTATACCTACTCATCATTGGTTATAAAGAAGTGTGCTAGTGCCAGACTATCCATTATTGATTACTGCTCAGATTAAGTGTACTATCAGATATTAATTTATTATAAAGTGTGATATATATATACCGTTTAATTTTTGTTTTCAAATAAATCTTTTAAACTTGCAAAACAGATCTACTTCTTGGCTCAGTGGGGTCAGGGGGATTCTAAGAGAGGGGTGTTATACACGGGTTGTCATCCAGAATATGAACCTGGACATAAAGATATATCAATAAGGGTTTTTCATTCAGTATCCCAGGCTAGGCATTGACTTGGCTGTAGTGCTGGATTGAATCTTCTTACAAATTGGGGGCTCGAGCCGGACGTCTGGGTTAGATCTATCACTTGTGCAGCTTAATACAGTGTGCTAACTGACGGGATACATACATCCGGTTGGATCACCACGCTGTTTTATGCTGTAAAGCACTCTTCAAAGGGACACTCTAAGGAAAAGGTCTGTTTTGCAAAAATAAAATACTAATTTCTGTAAGTCAGGACAGAGATCAATCTCTAGAATGACAACCTTGGTAGACATGAAAATAGTGAGGGAGCACCTCTTACATAAGCTATTTGTGAGAGGTGAGTGGACTCACCAGGACCAAACGGTCTGGTTGCAGGCCATCGCGTAACAGGTCACTGAAACAGGGTCAGACATATGGAGAGATCAGGGTCCATTACATGTGGCCCTGAGTGAACTATATATGGCTCCTAAAGCCAAAAATGAACACAATAAGATTGCCAGGATAGCGGCATACCTGTACCTATATATGGGAGACATGCAGGATGAATGTACTGAAAGCCAAGATCTGGCAAATAGGCGACAGATGGCGTTAGAGAAGGTCCAATCTGACCTGGTCTCTTCTGAGCAGAGGCTGCAGAGGAGCCAGGAGTTAGAAAATGATAGTAGGCAGTATATCATTAAAATAAAAGAGGATATTGACATCCTGCAACAGGAAAAGGCTGACCAGGATACCAGATTTCTAGCCTTGCAAAAGGAGTTCCAAGAAGGTTTGGACTCCCTACTGTAGAGCCAGAAAAAGCTGGAACAACAATTAGACTTTAACAGGGCATGCACAGAGCAGGTAGCCACCCTGCGAAGTCATCTAGATAGAGTGAAGGCAGAAAGCAACAAACTAATTCTGAAAGACCTGGATACCCAGGCAGAGTTTGATGAAGATCGCCAGAAAGCTGGTGCCTTTCAACGACAGAGGGACGACCTGGCGGCACAGATGCAGGCTCTTAGTCAGGAAAGAGACACTTTAGGCCAGGAAGTCTGCCACTTAAAAAAGGAAATTGAAGAAAATCACCTGGCCCTCCAGGGGCTGGGTGACCTCCAAAAAGAAAACCAGAACTTGTTAGAGCACACCAGGAGGGTGGAGGAGGCTCTGGCAAGAAAGGAGCAGGCCATTAGGGAAGGGACTCAGGAGGTAACCCTCCTGCAACAAAGACTGTCCCAGTACTCTAGGACCAATCAGGAGGCACAGAGAGAAAATGAGGCTCTCTGTCAGCACAATGACAGGCTCCAACAACAGGTAGCGATGCAGGAGAGACTGATAGAGTCTAGTAAGGCCTTAACTGAGGAACTGAAAGCGCAGGCTCTTGCATTGCAACAGGGAGCAGGGGCGGATAGAGACCAGGTTCGCTGGGAGAGGGAGACTCCTGAACATAACCTCAGGAGCCCTAGTACCAGAGACCTTCATATCTCTCAGTCCCTGGACTCTGCCACCCCCATGTCCCCTCGCGCACATGAGCCTGGCTCATAGGCCAGTACCTCCCAGGAATGGAGGCGTGGGCATCCGGGTATGGGCACCCAAGCACAGTGCAATTTAGTGGGGAACCCCAGGAGAGTAGGCCCATTAAGGGCATCCTGAAAACTTCTGCCCAGTTAGGTCAGTGGGGGGGATACCCATCAAATCCTGGCAGCAAGGAGGAATCTGAAGACTCCTCTGAACGGCGCAGGACACAGGAGACCAGGTCCCCACATTCTGCCAGCCATTCCCAGGCTCGCAGAATCCAGGAAAACCTGGAAGATCAGACAGGAACCTCTGGGAGCAGTGCCTCTGAGTCAGAGGATGAATGGACCAGGGTTACCCAAACCAAAAAGGCCAATAAGGCAAAAAGGGCCTTGCTTAAGGACCCATTGAAGCAAATAAAGGCAATAAGGAGTGTCATCATGCCTTATCATAAGAACGCCAAGTATTCCGTCTGGGAACACTTGGAGCTCTATGAGCAAATGATGGAGACTTTCCATTTGAAGGACAGCAGTAGCTGCATCCAGTACGTCAAATGGACATTCTCCCCAGAATACTCCAGTTTCTTTGCGGGGCTGGAGGACCAAAATCATTTAAGATGGCCCACCTATAAGGCAGCCATCTTGAAACATTTTTCTGTTCACAGAAATCCTCAAGAGGCTCGCAAGGCAGCCTACAATTTGCAATGTGGGGAGGATCAGGCCCCACAAGAGTTTGTGCAAGAATTAAAACGTGCCTTTGCGCAGACCACTAGAAGGGTGCGCACAGACAGCAAAGAGTTTGTCAATACATTTTTCCATGCTCTCCCTAAATATATAATGACCCAGCTCGTGAGAGATTTTCATGAGAAAAGATCTTTAGACTGGGTCATTGAACAGGCTACCCGGATCTATTAGGTGCAGAAGCCTATCGAAAATAAAAATAACGTGCCGAAAAACCCCAAAACCAACAGCACCCCTGCTGCTGCCAAGGTGGCAGAGGTAAAGGTTGCCCCCGTTTTAGATTTGGAGATGGGGGGGGCTAAAAACCTGCCTGCACCAAATAATTCACAGCCCAGAAGGCCCTCGGGCCAGTCACAGACAGGGAGTCGAGGAGGTAGTCCCACAAATGGGGTCCCCCGCTCCCCTGACTATGTAAGTCCCCGCTACAAGGGAAACCGACCAATCCTGGGTTATGTGTGGACTCCTCCAGCCCAAGGGGTGGGATCCAGCCAAGCACCTAACCCAGGGAACTTCCCTCCCAACTTCCCACAGGAGGGCAGATATTCTCCAAATCCTGGGCAGAACTTTTTCCCCAGGTATCCACCCAATTTCCAGCCCCAAAATCATCCATCGTTCTTTCCCCAATTCCCTGAGCCCAGACAACCTAATCCGGGAGAGGGGAGGCCAAGGGTGGAGGGGTACCAAAATCTTCCCAACCAGGGGTACTACCAGAGAAGGGATAGCTACCCTTCCCGGGATCAGCTCAGGGGAGAAAATAGAGCCCCGTATCAGCCTGAGCGGGTTTCACAACTTGAGCGCCCGGTCCAAAATAGGGCACCAGATCTGGGTCACATACTGAGGGCTCAACAGAACCCTCAGATGAGCATGCCACCGCAGAATGCCCCAAACTCGGGACCTGGTGCTCCAGAACAATGACGGGGGCAGCACCCCGATAACACACGGGTTCCCAGGGAGGAGGCACAAGGGGAAGGGGGTGTAAAGCCTTGGAGGAAGCTTCCTTCCCAACTTGTAAACAGCCCCTGGAAAACCAGGAACCGGAAACAAAATCTCCTGCCCCTGAAAGCCTGCCTCCCAAGGAGCAGAGGGGGGGTAGGAGAAACAAAGGACCCAAACAGACCCACTTTGTGGAGGAGGTACAGATCTTCCAATTTGATGGAGAGGGATCCTCAGAGGATCCTGGGGAAAGGATCTTCTCCTACAGAGATGGGGGAACTCCTCCCAAGGAAAAATGGGTCCCAAGGGAGGCCAATTCAGACTGGGGAGATGTGGAGACTGAGCTACCGCCACCCATCATCTCATCCCAGAACCGACAATACCAAAATCCCCTGGTTCAAGCCCATCGTGGTGACTGCCTCCAAAAAGGGGGGGGCGGCCCAGAACCGGAACCAGGGGAACCCACAATGGCTCTGATCTCCAGTTGCCAACTTTTTCTTTCAGATTCCCAAGACTCTCCACAGAATTCTGCCCAAATCTCTTCTCTAGCAATGTCCAAAACCAAAACGTTAGCCCACCAGTTGTCCAAAAATGTGCAATAACTGTGCCCCCTTGAGGAGAAGGAGGGAAGATACTATGCCCCGGTACAAGTACAGGGGCAGGGTACAATTTTGGCACTGGTGGACACTGGATCCCAAGCTACCCTTCTGTCCAAAAGGGCCTTTGAGGAACTAAATGCAGGAAGGGGGGAGAATTACCGTATTCCTCTCACCTCTCTTCCTGGACAACTGCAGAACTTTGACGGGAAGGAAATTCCTGTTGAGGGGACTGCAGACTTGGACATTAAAATTGGGCAACACAAGGTGAAACACCCGGTCATAGTAGTGACTCCAGTGGGCACCCCTTGTTTACTAGGGAATGACCTCCTGAGAAGGTTGTCACCCCTAATAGATTGTGTAAACAAGGTCCTCTGGACCCAGACTAGCCGACCAATAAAATTATAACAGAGTGTCAACCATGTTAGTTTAAGCGACACCTGCCACATGGATGAACAAAAATCTGACCAAGTAGAATTTCACTTCCAGAACAACCAAACTCCAGACGTGACAGTAATAGCAGTAGGACAACAGACAGGTGATGGGGGGTCCTCTCTATTTCTGAAAATCAACCTTCCTTCCAGTTTAAGGTGGTATTCCACACTGGAAGGAAACACCCTGAAATTCTTTACTAATCCACAATCAGAAACTCCCACTCCTATAGTCCAGAAAGATGTGAAATCAGCTCAGAGCCTGGCTGATATTCAGCAAATTGGAGAGCAGTTGTTCATCCCTGTTCAGTTAAATGATGGGAAGGACTCTGTTCTCGCTCGAGTGTGCATGAACAATGGTAAGAGCTTCATCAGCGAAGCCATGTTCCGCCAACTCCCAAAAGATCCAGCCATTCCCACATTCAAACTGATAGACAAATGGGAAATGGACCTGGAAGCACCCAATTCCAAACATCTCCTGCCAAGCAGGTGTATGCTCAAAATCTCCATTGGCAACAAGAGCATAGTCCACAATTGTTGGGTCGTGCGAGACGTCACTGCCACTTTTTACTTAGGCAGTGACATTCTCAATCGCTTTGCCATTAGTTTGGACCTAATAAACTTCAAAGCTTGGTCCCGATTAGCGGATAATCCCATGGGCTTTGATGATCCAGAAAAAGCATTTAGGTCAGCTCAATTGCTACCTTATGCAGTTGAAATTCAGATCAAAGAGGAAGTCACCATCCCAGAAAGGACCCGACAATTCTCCCTGGAAGTGAAAGTTAAAAGAGGACAAAAATTGCAAAACCCTGATGCTTATATTCATCTAAATGCTTCTTTCCAACAGCAAGGGTTAGGGGTAAACCCAACTCCATTAGTCAATATAGAACATGACACCATTCTAATAGAGGTGGATAACAGCAACTTAAAGAGTATTACTCTAGCCGCAGGCACCTTTATTGGAATGGCGGTTGATGACCGACATTTCTTCATTGATCTAGGAAATGAACTGTTAGGTCCAATCCCCAAGGACTGTTTTGACAGTGACAGTGAGGACAATACAACACCAGACAGGATTTTCACCCGGCACGGGGGGAACTTCCTGGTGTACACGTCTTGCCCTTATGGTAAGGAAGATGTGACTTATGACTTCAGGAGGGATGAGGTGATTTTCCAGGTCCATGAGGGCTGCCTTTCCCACCTGAAGCCTTCAGTCCAAATCAGCACTCTGACCAGGGACTTCTCCACCCAGCTGGAGGAGGCCGCTGAGATAGCCAAACCAGAAGTCTTTCCAGGCTTCAGGCAGATGGTGGAAGAGAGGGTCAACCTAGCTGATGCCTGTGTGACTCTGGAACAGAAGCAAAAGTTGAAACAAGTTTTCTTGGATTTCCAAGATCTCTTTGCGGTAGACTCATATGACTGTGGTCGCACCGACATCCACACCACAACAATTCCCACGGACCCTGGAATGACTCCAGTGTTTGTGAAGCAATATCGTTTGCCTCTCGCATCCATGGAGTCCCTTACTGAAATAATTAAGAACCTTGAGTCCCGGGGAATAATCCGTCCAGTTCACAGCACCTTCAATAACCCGGTGCTGGGAATATTGAAGCCAAACGGCCAGTGGAGACTCTGTGCCGACCTTAGGGAGCTCAACAAACGGGTCCATACTTCCCGATGGCCTCTGCCCTACATTGACCAAGGGCTGGCCCAGATTCAGCGGTCACAGGTATTCACTGCAATAGACCTGACCAATGGATACTGGACTGTGCCTGTCAGTAGGGAGGACCAATACAAGCTGGCTTTTACCTTTGGGGGCCAGCAGTACACATGGACCCGGACTCGGATACCTCAACTCCGGCAATTAATTCAACATTTTCCTACACAAGGCCATGCCCGACCTGGGTGCAAGGGGTAACCTGGCTTATGTAGATGATGTCCTCATCAAAAGTTCATCTGTGGAGGAACACATAGCGAGATCCGTTATGTTCTGACCCAGTTGAGGGCCGTCGGAGCAAAACTTTCCTTTCAGAAAGCACAGTGGTGTAGAACCCGTGTTAATTTCTTGGGGCATGAGATTACTCCTCAGGGTCTCTGTCCCCAAGAAAAGAAAGTGGAAGCACTCCAGAAACTGAAAGACCCCACAACTCTGCGGGAACTAAGGAGCCTCCTTGGACTGACTAATTACAGCAGAAAGTTCATTGAAGGCTACGCAGAGATCACTAGACCCCTGATTCATCTCTTGAAGGGGGGGTCAAGTGGGAATGGGGTCCAGAACAATCCGAGGCGGTAAGACAACTCAAAAGAAGCCTCTCACAAGCGCCTTGCCTAGCTTACCCTGTCAGAAACAAGGAGTTCTTCCTGGAGACAGGGTTCTCTAATACGTGCTTGACGGCAGTATTATACCAAAAGCATGACAAGGTCAATAAAGTAATCTCCTATGCGAGCAAAACTTTATCCTCGTGGAGGAAAAATTCAACGATTGTGAAAAGGCACTCCTGGCAACGGTGTGGGCATTGAAGAATTACCGCCCGTTTATCCAGGGGAAACACATCATAGTGGAGACTCCACACCAGCCTCTGCAATATCTCCAAAGTGACAGAATCCGGGCCGGAAATGTGAGTAATTCCCGAATTACTTCCTGGATTCTGTCAATGCAAGGCTTTCCTGTGGAGGTCAGATATGGCCAAAACAAGAAGAGTCCCCTCGCGCAAGGTCTGGCTGACTTGCATGATTGTGCCAGAGAAAACTGTCTCAAGGATGAAAGTCTAAAAATCAAGGACCACATGGAGGCATACCTTAATTTCCCCACACAAAGTCTTTGAAGAAGACAAGTGTGAGGGAATGCCCACTGTCTATGTGGATGGATGCTTTTACCATGTTGACAACGACAGGGAGAAAGAACTGGTGGCTGGCGTAGGGAATGCATGGGTGAAGGAGTTCCCAGAACCCTCCGCTGGATACAAAATTGGTCCCCGAAGTAGTCAGGTGGCAGAATTGATGGCTGTGCATCAGGCCATCCTCACTGCTGTCCAGCATCAACTCCACGAACTGGTCATAATCACAGATTCGGATTAAGTACGGAACGGGTTCGTGGAGCACCTGGTTAATTGGAAAACCAGAGGCATGTTATGTGCTAATAACAAATCCTTGAAACATGGGAAGTTAATCCAAAACATTGATGATCTGGTCACATCGAATGGGATGACCATCTACTGGAAAAATATCAAGGGTCATTCCAAAGTAGAGGGACCAGACAAAACTGGAAATGACTTAGCTGATCAGCTGGCCAAAACCGGGGCCATCCAAGGGGATCTAATCGAAATAGAGTCCCTGTTGGGGGAAATCCAGGTCACTGCTATCACTAGGTCCCAGACAAATGCTCACAATGATCTTTCAACTGCCCAATGGAGTAAGGAGACCCCTGATGCTGATTTAATTACAGCTCAGAAGGGGGATCCAATTATTGGTAAGTTTTACCAACACCTTGAGGACCCTGAGAACTTTCCCCTGACGGATACCGATTACATTGGGAAAGAGGACCTAAGAGTGTTGATGAAATGTCCAAAAATGTTCCGAATCCAAGACGGTTTGCTGGTAAGGAAATCCAAAGCTGGCCACGATCAGTGGGTGGTTCCTACCTCATTCCGAAGCCTGATGTTAAGTCACGCCCATGATGCGGCCACCGCCGGTCATAGGGGGTTTCACACAATACTGGAAATCTTAAGAGAGGTTGCATACTGGCCACATATGGGCCAGGACCTCAACCAATATTTGAAGGGTTGTCTTGTGTGTGCACAATTTCAGCCAACATCCCTCACACACCGGGCACCTCTCCAAAAGAGGGGAATGACACTCCCATGGTCAGATTTGCAATTTGACTTTGTAGGCCCCGTGATTCGCTCTGCTAGGGGAAATAAGTACATGTTGACGGTGACATGCTTGTTTACCAAGTGGGTGGAATGTCTCCCAGCCCCAAACTGCAAGGCAGAAACAGCAGCTGCCCTGATGTTTAACCACATCTTTTCCCGTTTTGGTCTACCTCAAAGGATTGAGTCAGACAGATGTAGCCACTTCACCAGTGAAGTAATGACAAAGATGTGGGAGATACTGGGGGTTAAAAGGAAGCTACACATTGCTTACAGGCCAGCTTCTTCTGGAGCAGTGGATAGATACAACCGAACCATTGTGAGCATATCAAAGAAGTTTGTGGCAGATTCTGGGCCAAGTTGGGATATCCGATTACCTCTGGTCCTAATGGCCATCAGATCTACCCCTTCATCTGCAACCAAAATGTCACCATTTGAGTTGATGACTGGACGCAAGATGGTGCTTCCCCAGCATTTGCTCTACAGAACCCAAGAGCAAACGTTGATAAATGCCTCCACAACTCATGAGTATGTGGAGAATTTAAGGAAACACCTTCAGCATGCTTTTGCCTATGCTCAGCGGAATCTAGAAAGATCAGCCGAGAGCATGAAGACCCACTATGATTTAAAAACTACCCAAAAGGAATATAAGGTGGGTGATCGGGCCTATCTATACAACTTCCAAAGAAACCAGGCAAGACAGCGCAAATTTTTGCCTACATGGAAGGGACCCTTTGAGATTATAGACAAGATCTCCCCTGTGGACTACAAGATCTGCATCCCCAAAGGCGGTTTGGCAGAGGGGGAAGACAAGTGGGTCCACATAAACCAGTTGAAGTGTTGCCATCCCAGACACACTTTGCAGCAACTGGAGGAGTCCTCTGTAATACCAGAGGGTACCGCTCCAGAGTAATTCAATTCCAACCCTAAAATATCCTACATATAGCCTATCAAATTCTGTGTTTCTCAAGTTTATGTGTTCCTGTCTCTTAATTTAAAAAAATGTGCATGTTCATATCTGTTGAGTTCTAAAATAGATATGCCACCGCACTATATCAATGGTGGGGGAGAAATGTCCATGAATAGGTATTGCCGCTTTTCCTTTGTCATCCTAGGAGAAAGAAAACCTGGAGACTGGCCAAGGAGGACGATCCGGAGACCGGGAGCAGAGACCCAAGGGGCCCGGGGTACCGCCCAATATTCCCATCAGGACCGGCGAGGAGAACTGATCCATCAGTACCGGATGGAGGAAAAGATGCTGAACTGTGCCATTTGCAGAATTGGAAGAAGATTATGCGGACATACCAGTGCGTGGGTCAAAACATTCTGTGCACCCGACTCCCATTCGACTCAAATTCAAAGTGCAGTCGCGTGGGGGGGCTTTGTTGGGTGTCCTGACCCACGTTTGAGCTATCATGCTGCAACATTTGGTGCTGTTGGCTTAGAAAATCCAAGATGGCCAAAAAGCCCACATGTACGCCAGAATACGAATACTGTGCAGTACTGGCATGGAAAACATCATGATGGCCAGAACTTCCCAGAAAATGCACAGGGAAATGCATGAAGAATAGGCTGCCACCCATTTTTGCCTATGTTGTGAGCACAGGAGGGCACTGCCTAAAACCACCATTGGGCTACCCACACAGTAGCCTGAAACCTTTGGGAATGGCAATGCTGATTGCCAAAAGCAACCTAGAACTGTGGGGAATTCATTTTCTTAAATCCCAAAAATGGTTGCATTACCAGTACTCACCACTATCAGAAAGCCGGCGTTTTAAAACCACCAGACTTTTGTGTAAAACTGAACAAATGAAACCAAACCAGACCAAGGAAAGACTTGCTAAGAGGTGGATACAATGTAAAACTATACTCTGAAATGACTTGAAGGAAGTAATTATGTAATGTGTATGTAAAAATCGTAATAGACTTAAACTGGGGGACAAAAAGTGACATTTAGCTGAAACCTGGCTTAATGAAACTGAATTCTGCCTGACATCTACCCCCAAAAGAGTTTAAACCTGCTCAGCCACTCTTCCCCTTGCCAAAAGGAGTTGTCACCTCTCTGATTAGATTAGGGGTGGAGCAGCTACAGGGAGTTGAACAAAGACCTGTCCTGGGCCCAGGCAGATGGTTTATTGGGGGGATCGTAAATGGCTTCCTTTTGAACAAAGCCCTTCCTTGACTCAGGCAGAAGTTATATTGGGGGCGTTGTAAAAGTGGCTTCCTCTTGGCAGAAACGTGGAGGGGCAGCCCCTCTGAGGACAGGCTGAGCTTAAAGAAAGTGGATAGACTGGTTTCTCCACCATGTGACCTGGGAAGACACACCCCTGTTGGCCAGAATATGATTTTAAGAAAGATGTATAACTCATGGTGCGGACTTGTCAAAATTATCTAAATGATACCATAATTCTTGTGATTTTTCTGCCCACATTTTAAGAGGTTTTAGGACCTGGTGGTATGATCTGGGGGGTTGCTAGCGGAAAATAGGGTTTCACTCCAAATGTCTGCATGTTAAAAATCTGACACTTCATCGATTAATGTCCACACTCCTTGCGCACATGTGTGTAAATTTGGGTAAATGTCCGATATTGCAAAACCAGTTAAAAAGTGCAAAATGTTGCCATTTCTGAATGCAAGCCCCCAGGAAGAGCAGAGTTTGAACAGAGTATACCTCATGTGATATGTGATGGGCGCATGTAATTTTAAACAACTGTGTATCTGTGCAATATGTATTTGAATCAAATATAGATTTGTGGGCAAACTGACCAGGGGAGGATCCTCTGACCCATAAAACCTACAGCATCACTCTGACTCACATTTCCTTCCCCCAATCATGGGAGAGGGGAGAATTGGGCCAATGACAAGTAGAGAGGGGCAGGCTTAGATAGACCCAGGCACACACCCACTTTCAAAACACATAAAAAGAGACTGCTGGGACAGGTAGAGACATGCAATTCCATTTGCTGCCGAGCATGCTGACCGACGACTTCACATCCAGAGATCCTACACTTAGACTTCCAAGCTAAACAGAGACTACAGAACTTTGAACCAAGAAGGCCCACTGCAAGCAAAAGTATTTGTCAGCAGGCCCAAAATCATTTGCAGACTATTCACAGCCGGCCTGAGCTGTTGATTCTGGCCTGAAACCCTGCGCCAGAAAGATCTAGAAGCAGTGCTGTACCCAGAGAAAGCAGAGCAGTATCCAGAACCAGAGACCAGAGATCCAGAGTGACCCAGACAGCTGTGAGCAGAACCAGAGAGCTGACCCAGACCACTGTGAAGTGCCGAGATCAGAACCGGAGTCCAGTCCAAAACCTGACCAGATCCGTGGCGAGGCCTGTTTCAAAAATATATTGTGAGTACCTAGCAGAACTGTGCAGAACCAATCTCTTAGTTAAAATAATCTAATCCAAACTATTTTAATCTAACCAGAACTGCCTCCTAACTGTCACCTGTCCTTTGTAAAGCTGCACCACTGTCATTTGTCAATTCTGCAGCTGCAAAACTGTCACCTGTCATTTTGAGTTTACTTTAAATCCGAAAAACTACCTTTATTTAATCGTCCGTATCTCTGGAGCCGTTTGGGCTAGGAACTTGGTTTAACTTTCCTCTGAAAGCTTAGAATCTCAGCTTTCCAACAAGCTTAGAAGCGACCTGCTAATTCTTATACTTTTGCCGTGATCACGATTCACGCACTCACAAATTTTGCCGCGTATTGCGATTTGGCACGATTTCTTTACTTGTAAAAAGATAGCTGCTTTTGCCTGTGTTTCAAAACTCCTATCTGTTGTCTAAGCTTGCTGGGGGGGAACTGAATTTCGTATTGTATTTGATTGCATTCCTGAGAACTGAGTGCTCTCCTCTTCATCTCCTTACATTGCATAAAGGGGGCATGAATTGTCCAAGAAAGTGATTACATTGTCTTTTGCTGAAATCCTATCAAGTTATTTTCTGTACTGCATTTTCATTCCACATTGCATCTATTTGAAACCATAAAAGTATTGTTGCTATCTTATCCATCCTATACATACTCATCATTGGTTATAAAGAAGTGTGCTAGTGCCAGACTATCCATTATTGATTACTGCTCAGATTAAGTGTATTATCAGATATTAATTTATTAAAAAGTGTGATATATATATACCGTTTAATTTTTTTTCAAATAAACCTTTTAAACTTGCAAAACAGATCTACTTCTTGGCTCAGTGGGGTCAGGGGGATTCTAAGAGAGGGGTGTTATACAGGGGTTCTCATCCAGAATATGAACCTGGACATAAAGATATATCAATAAGGGTTTTTCATTCAGTATCCCAGGCTAGGCATTGACTTGGCTGTAGTGCTGGATTGAATCTTCTTACAGATATGTGGTCCAGCAAGGCTCCAATGTACCCCAAAAGTAATAGAAATACAGTATGAGATACACAGTGGCACCCTGAAACACAAAAATTGCATATGTGATACCGGGAAAGCTTCCAAAAAGTGAAAAAAGTGGTACGCAATACACTTTGGTACCCGGAAACACAAAAATTGCATACGCGATACCTGGAAAGTTTACGAAAAATGAAATAAGCTGTACGCGACATGCGAGACCCTCAAATCACATACATTGCATACACAACACTCTGCAGGCCTCAAAATGGTAAAACAAAGCATGTGCTTATGCTCAGAGCCAACCCCCAAAGCAAAAATATGGTATGCAGTACCTGAAGGGAACTGATTGCCTGGCTCCCCCATATACATGAAATTGATACTTGTCCATCTTCATTCCTTCACACGCACAACCAGTGTTGTGCATCCTCGTTCGTATGTATCCTAGACAATTCCGTGAGCGTATTGGCATGCTGCATGCAGCGTGTGTCACGTAACTTAAGGGCTTCATAGCTGGACATGGAATACCGACTCTCCTGCCTCTCTGCCTCTTTACCTACCTCCTCCTGCTCTGTGCTGCCTCCAACATTAGCATCTGCTGCTGCCTGTCAAGTGTAAGTGCCTGCTGCCCACCTGCACGGAGTTGAGAATGTCTGCTGACCAGCCATTGCCTATGTTCCTGTCTCCTGCCTTCTGGCCACCTCAGCTGTTTATCAGACTTCCACCTTTTCATTCCACCACCACTACTCCACAGTCCATATCCAACCCCACGGCAAGCAGATCTGAGGGAACATAATGGCTGCCATCAATGTGGAGGGGGTTGGCTGCCCCAAGAGTGTCCTTAAGTGCTGGGAGGACCTCAAATCCAGAACACCCACCAAGGTCTTGCATTTCCTGAAGGCTGGTGCAACTGTGGAGGTGCACTGTGCGGGCAGGGGCAGGTTTTCATTTAACAACCTGCATCTCCTGGTGAGGTTCAACCCAGAGTTGTATACCCCGGTCTGAGTCTGATGGTGAATTGGCATGTGCTGCACTGCTCTATGGTTCATGTGAGACGTGCATGTGTCTGCATGTTTGTAGTTACAACCTTCTGTATGTAGCATGTGTGTTTCAGTGATCTACATCGGCCTGCAGATCCCAGACAATGCTCCCCATGTGTGAAGTGTGATCTCTGTTGATTGGACATGTGCTGATATTTGCAGTGTGTGAAGTGATACAATTGCACAAACCATGCACATGTAATCTCACTTGATGATTAGATGTGCTTGGATGGCAAAGATGCCAGATGAGAATGTGGTGCCCATATCAGGTATATGAATGAGGGACATGCTAATGTGCCAACAATTGCAATGTGAGGCTATACACCCACTACATCTGGAGAAGAGACGTGTGCTTGGATATTTGGCATAGTCAAGTTGTGGAATTGCAATTTTGGGGACTTTGATGTGATCTGTCATGGCGATGATTGTGTATTCTGAGTTGATTTGGGCTCATACCATGTTTATGTGCTTGAGGTTATGGCATATTGGTATGTGCCTCTGCAATCGATGCATGTAAGTGTTGCATTCTCACATGTCGGGCTGTCAGGGAGGCATGTTGTTTGATGTGATTGTGTGGACAGATGCCCAAGCTACGCTTGGCATGGCTGTGCTGTGAGTGGTGCAATCCTGAGTCTCTACTGGTGGCCAGGATTCCATTGTGTGTCTTGCTATCATGGGCCACAGCGGTAGCCAGCCCATCTGTGCTTCAATGCTTTATATGTTTGCCCAACATACCAGTTTACTCCCTGCCCACTTGTGTGCCCCTATGGCATGTCTCCCATGGAAACACAGCAGGTTGCAGTTGGGTCATGTTGCCTTTGCCATTGTGCCATGTCATTTCTCTTGGTATGTGTTTGTGCAATACCCATATTGTGCTGCATTTACATGTGGATGTGCCATGGCTGTGGTTGTCATTGAGCCTGGGTTGTTGTGTCTGTTTGAATGTGAATTTCATTTCCATGTGTGTCAGTGTGGATGTTGCTTATTGTACCTTGAACAATTCAAGTTACTAGAAATGTTGTAGATGCCACACAGGCTTAAACATTGTACACTGATGTCAATGTTCTGTGTCTCCTTTACTTCAGTTGCTGCAGCTGGAGAAGAGGGAGAAAGTGGTGCTGTGAAACATGGAAGTAGGGACAATTCCACCAGACCAAGGTGCAGGCCGCAGCCACTCACCTGTGAAAGTTCATTTTCAGAGAGCAATATGGCTGAGGTAGCACCTGGAACATCGGGCGTGGCTCCTGGGGGTAAGTCCCAGGAGGTGAAGGTGGTAGGAGACTCCTCAGCAGTGGTGGGACAGGGTGATGCCAGACAGGGGCCATCCACAGTGGAAAACACCCTGGAGTCATCCAGGTTGACGGAGGAGGAGGCAGAGGAGGTGGCCATTGGGTTCAGGTGTGATGTGTAGGTGGGTGTACATGCTGTAACCCTGTCCCAGGGGCATGAGGCTGTGCAGGCCACTGTGGAGGTGCCTGTTTCAAAATCATGTCTCTTGGCCATCAGATGCGACAGTGCACACCTTCCAAGAGGGCTCCACCCAGAGCAGCATCTCCTTACCAGCTGATGTGTCCATCAGGGATCAGTTGCTGCCCCTGCCGGCCGGCCTGATGAGGCAGACCGCAGTCCTTCATTATTATGGGGAGGCTACTTGTTGTATGCTTGCCCATCATCCCACCCCATTGCCGCATCTGGTGGAGCTAACATCCCCGCCCGAGGTGGGAGTCCAAAGTATGTCATCTGAGGTGGTCACTGTGCCTACCCAGGCACCAAAATGGGCACAGTCAATTGAGCGACAGCAGGATGCTCATAGCAGTGAAGGTGCCATACACCATAAATATTGCCATCACGTCAGAGGATGTACAGCTGGAGCCTGCACTGAGCACAGCAGCAGCAGGTGGCAAGTACGAGGAGGCAGACTGTCGCAGGGCAAACCACTCCAAAGAGGCAGGTGACATCTATGAGGTAGAAGGTCCATGTGGGGCCATTGACCACCATATCTTCCATGTTCAGCCAGTATGAGAGGCAGCTGCCGGCAGAGAAGCAGCAGCATGGGAGGCACAAGTAATGGTGGCCAGTTCTGAGTTGTTGCTGCATCGGGCAAGGAAGCAGGCTGCAATCCTGGAGCTGACTTACAGATCTGTGCGAGACACAGAACACCAGTTTTTGTCCACCCTGCATGCCCTCCAACCAACAACGGAAGCCCGCCTGAGTCAAGAGGACGTGGCGTGTGATTCAGCCCTGGTCGACAGGTTGGCAGAGATCAGTGAGGAGGACCAGCCTGCTACCTTTTTATATAGTTATTTAGGTAAGGGTTTCATTTATGTTTTTTCTTTTTTCTTTTTCCCCGAACTTCAGTGACTTACCTTGCCCTTAACAGACCACACCCCAAAAGGGCTTCAATGTTTGATATCTGCGCTGGAATCGTACGCTGTTTCAAATTGACATTTGGTTAATATTGCCAAGGGTAAAATCATGATATTTTCTCTTAAACACCCTCTGCGCAAGACTATCCAGTGTGAGGTTAATGGAGCCAATCTTGAGTGTGTCACCGCTTATAAATATCTTGGTCTGTGTGTTGACAAATTGGTTGTTGCATTGGTTAGAAAGTAAAAATAAATGCATGAAATCTGTGAGAGTGATCCTTTTCCAGGCGTGAGGGAGGTCTTTCCATCTCGACCATTTTGTTATTGTATACAGCAAAGGTTTTGCCCATCCTTTATTATGGTTTCGGTGTTTGGGGGCACCACAATTTAACTAAACTTCGATGTACCTCAACGGTCACCTTCTTTTCTGCATTCTTATGACTGGATAATTGCAACTCACTGTGGACTATGGGTGCAATTGTATCACTCTATTCTAAATGGCAGGTAGGTTGTTTGAATCTCTCAGTTTCAAGTGACGCATACTTGCTTAAAATGTGCCTAAAAACTGTGCTGACTAGTTTCAGCTACGAACAAAACATGAGGAAACTTTATACCAAAAACCACAGTAGCCCCTATTGCGAGTAAAGAACTGCCCCCTCATCAACACCAACATATATTGATGCCTACCCCAACAGTGCAATAATGCAATAATACTTGTTACTCAAATTTAATATCAGTGAAGTGCTCGCAACTAAAGGTGCATTTTACGGCATTGCTAGATCCGGTCACCAATGTTGTGAATGTGGTACACCTGTTTTAGAAACTCTGGTTCATCTCTTAACTGAATGTGAGAGTTTATCGTTAATAAGCAAAAACTATATTAAATCTTATAATAATTGTTTTGATTGTACAGACATGCCTCAGCTTTGGTCTATCGTCTTTGAAGGCAATGACCATAACCTGATAATTTATGGTAAAATGTTATTGTAAATGTGTTCAAATTTTGAAACTCTTATGTCATTGATTTCAGCTGACTGGTATTTATATTTTTTAGCATGTTTCACATCTTTTTAACTGGTTTTATGACTAGCTTGTTATGCTCTGTTGTCCTTTGCTGTGCCACGTCTATGTATCTGCTTTGTTTCTTATAACTCTGTTATTTTTGTTTGTATCGTTTTATATATACAAAGCAACTCGGCTATGAGAATATAAATAAATTGAATATAGTACTTTGGGTATAGGGTTCATTTCAGTTTTCCTTATTTACCCTGGACCTCTTGAAAATTCCTTCCCAAATTGTGTAGTTCATTTGTGTGTCTGCACATTTCATTGCTTAGATTTAACCCAGTCCATCTCTTCATTGCAGGTATTGTATATTGTGGAGTGCCTGTGTGTGTCATGTTGTTGCTGTGATGATTGCGGGTGGAGGGATGCATATGTGCCTGACATGTGGGGCTGAGGCCATTAGACGACTGGAGCCTGCACTTGATGTTTTCATGTTCCATTACCTGTGTATCTTCACTGCGTGTTTTGCGTCAGTGTGTCAGTGTGGTTGGCATGGAAGGTTATGGTGTGTGTGTGTGATGATGTACTTACAGGTATGTTTGCAGTGATGTGTGGATGTGTTGTGTATTTGTTGGTTGACTCTAATTGTGGATGGAATGCCACCTGTGCATTTGTGTTTGCACGCTTTCACATTGTATTAGTTTCAGGTGCACTATTGTTCAGGTGTCCCCTTTGCACATGCTTGGGATTGTGCATGTGCCCACACTCTATTAACTTTAGTCTGTATTTAGCATTGTGGGTGCTGCTTTGGGAGGTAGGCTCACTGTGGATGGGTGGCCTGGACACATCACTTGCACATTGGTTAGTTCATTGCTGTGTCACTCCCATGTCATGCTCACATGTCCACTAGCATGTGCAGTCACACACTGCCTGCTCTCATGTCTTGCTTCACCTCTGCCACTGGAATGCAGTTGTGTTCCATATTTGCAGTTTCTGTGTGGCAGCACACATTTCCTGTCTCAGTGAGTCATGCACTCTCTGACTGGCACCCATCACCCATGCACAGGCCTGTTATGTTATAGTCCCTGACAGAGGCTTTGCCACCCCTACGACCCAGGATACTTATGCTCACTGTGTAAAACAGCTGGTCATCATTTGTGGATCTGGCCAATGATTGATTCTGTTTCCTTCTGTCCTCAGCACACATTCAGTTGCTGTGCGTTGATGCCTTTGCAATGACCCATGGCCAATATACACATGCCTACTTGCATTGGATTTTATTGTCACATGTGGATGGGGTGGCCACCACAGTGTTGTTGGTGCAATATTGTTCTGTCTGGCTGAGATGCTTCAGATTCAGGTCTGCCATGGAGTGATAGCGGATGCTGCGGTCCAGGGTTGTATTGGCCCCTCGCATCCCTGTGGAGTGGGGGCTGATTTCTGCCCATGCCTGCGCCGGTTTTGAAAAAAAAAAGAAAATAAATGTACATTTTTTTTTCTTCCAAAAATACTTTCATCCTTCTTAGGTCGATAAATGAGTACCAAGACAGGTTGGGTGATATTGTATGCATATTTGTTCCATAGAAAAGAGCTTACATAAGTGCTCTAAAATAATATTTTATCATTTGGCCTTGGACATCTGCTTGCATTCACAGTGATTTAGTGTACTTAGGAACAATGCTATTTGATGACACTTCCTGTTTTGTCAAGGGGTGAAAGGTCGTGTTTCATCGCTTCCCGGGATTTCAATTTGGGGTGGGGTCAAATGACATCACTTCCAGTGATGTCATCAGAGGACAAGGGTCGTGAGGCGAGGGGTGGGCCACTTTTTTGAGGTGAGGGGTGGGACACTTTTTTTGGGGTGACCAAACCTATTTCCTGTCCCAGTCTGACCCTGCTCCGGTCCTGGTTTGATCTTCACTGCTTCCAGTTGATCGTCTTGGCGGTGGACATGTTAGAGGTCTGCTTCATGGTGGAGACAGACCACAGAGGTTCAGGTGAGTTGCAGCCATGCATTGTACTGGTAGTGTCAGAGACTGTCATGGGCCTTACTGGCGGTAGTGGAGGAGGCAAGGGCAGGGTGGGGAGAGTGGTGTACCGTCAGTGGGTTGACTGGGTGGTGGCAGAGATGAGGGGGGCTGGTGAGTGGTGTCAGAACTTGAGGTGACTGACTGGGGTACTGGTGGAGGTGAGGGGGGCAGGTGGGTGGTGTCAGGACTTGAGGGGACTGACTGGGGTAGTACTGAGTCGAGGAAGGCTTTGGGTAATGTCAGGACTTGAGTGGGCTGACTGGGGGTAGTGTCAGTGTGGGGGAGTGGGTTATACTGTCAGGTGGCTGACTGGGGAGGGGGCAGAGGTGAGGGGGTTGGTGGGTGGTGTCAGGACTTGATGGGGCTGATTGGGGGTAGTGGTGGAGGTGAGGGTGGTGTTGCAGCGGTGTGTACTGTCAAGGGGTTGACTGGCATCATGGAAAAGGTGAGCAGGGCTGGTGGGTGGTGTCAGCACTTGATGGGGCTGTCTGGGAGTAGTGGTGGTGGTGACTGGTCTGGTGGGTAGTGTCAGGAGTTGAGGGGCTGAATGGGGTAGTTGTGGAGGTGAGGGGGATGGTGGGTTGTGTCATGACTTGAGTGGGCTGACTGAGGTAAGTGCTGGTGTGAGGGTAGGGGAATATGCATGCAGTTTGGGGGACTTGGGATAAGGGTGGAGTGTTTGCAGTTTCACAGGGGTGCAGCCGTTATTTAAGTGGGGGCTTGCACGGTTTAGCACGGGTGCCGCCTTGACTTATGAGGGAACTGGTGTGGTTTTGCAGTGGTGCCATTTTGACTTACGAGGGAGCTTGCACATTTTTGCATGTGTGCAGCCTTGACTTATGAGGGAACCCACATGGTTTTGAAGGGGTGCTGCATTGGCTTACGAGGGAGCTTGTGCATTTTCGCAGGGGTGCAGTCTTTCCTTACGAAGGAGCTCATGCGGTTTTGCAGGGGTGAAGCATTGACTAACGAGGGAGCTCACACGGTTTTGCAGGAGTGCTGGATGGTGGCTCAGGGCTGGATGCACAGGTTTGCAGTAACGGTTGGTGTATTGCTTGGTTTTTGCTTGGCATGGGGGCGTGTTGTCGGCATTCCTCAAGCAGCTCGGTTGTCTTTGCGGGTCAGGTTGAAATGCACTTTGGAGTCCATGAATATATGGAGCGCATATTGGATTATTTGCGCATAGGGCCACGTAGAGTCGCTCTTGGCGTGCAGGCTTTGCGCAACCAATGCACCCTTTTCTATGAATTGGGCCCTAGGCTTGCTATTTTGATAGTACTTTTCCACAGTGTATCTTTCTGTCTTTTGCAAGGAGCATCTTTGGTCTTTTCTCTGTTTTTTGTGGCAGAATGATAGGCGTGATGGCGGAGGAGAATTGTTGCGCAATAGCGAATCTCATTGAGAAGTACATCTTTTTGGGAATCGGCTTCCATATATCGAGAACCAATGAAGATGTGTTTGAGAATCCATGGCTAGCAAATTGTTATGAAACATTCCTCTAAACTCCTTTGAGCTTCTATTGACATACACATCAACCACCTCACTAAGCTTGACAACAAGGAACTCTCAATCAAACTTCTTAAGCAGAATACAGTAGGACCACCCAGAGACTCACAGCTTGCTCACACATGAACATGTAATATTGGTGTAGCAAACCTGGACCACCAGCACTCGCCTCCTCCAATGAAAAGCTGCTGGGCAAATCCCTTCAGAGCCAGGGCAATACACAATGGCAGATGGCTTCTTTGAGACCATTGGCACTAGGCCACTCCTCGCAGTAAGCACGTGTGATGAAAAGACAGCAGGTCCGACCTGTATGGCCTGGTCTCAATGTCACTTTGGACTAGGGTCTTCGGTTTTCTGCAGATCGGCTCATCTCATTGCGGAATCTACATACAGAAATCCTGCAATCCACTTGGCGCACACATAGACTTCCAGAAGGGCCTGTCTCACAGGCAGCGTCTAAATACATATTTAACTCGAAAGGGGGACTTTCTATTTCTATAAGGTTACATGTATGCATCAACGGTGTGAGTACAACCCTTACGAAGAGCAGAAATGAGGATTTGCAGCATACAAATAGTGAGAAATAATCAGAGAGCAGGGAAGCCAGGTTACGCACTGTTGTGAGGCAAAGGACAATGAGCCAGTTTAGAATTATCCCCTGGAAAGATAAGGGGCAATGCAGAGAAGGGCGCTTTCTTCCACAGACAAAGCATCGGTGATGGTTTCAGAAAACATTAAGGTCAGATCCATGAATGCGTCAGCGGGAACCTGGTTACTCACGGAAGGGAGGAAAGAGGCTGGCACGGCTGCTCAGCAAGAGAGGTCGGGAACGCGCAAAGGGCTGTTACATGGAAGCTCGCGCAGCGTCTGATCTAAATCGCGTTCCTGCAAATGGCGCGTCGCTTTCTTCAGGCTACAGAGATATTCTGCGTGAAAAACACAATTGTGAGCGCCCATTGTTACAGAGGAAGTAGGTGAACAGCAGCTAGGCATGGGACGTGCAATTATATAGATGTGTAGGAAAATAAATCCTGCATACAAACTAATGATTGTTAATGCACGAGGTGTGTTGTACCTTGGCAGTCCAGCTCAGTGTGATAGATAACAGAGATTTCTCAATAGAGATAAAATATAGGTTCTTTTAAAATGATTTTGGGCCTCATCAGGGATTGGACGGAGCAACTAAAATGCAGCAGAAAGTAGGAAGTTTACATTCAGCTTTCTGCTGGAGATAAAATTCCCCACTTTCCGCCAATTTGTGGTGCTATTACCGCAGCACTAATACCACTGGCCGAAATAGCGCTATTACTGTTCCATAGATTCCTATGGAGTCTTCAAAAAATGGGGAGTAACACCCTTACCACAACTCAGGGCCCGGCACTAATAGCGCCAGACCTAGTTGCAGCAACGCTATTTGCGTTTCACTATCGTGGCAGATTTACCGCTCGGACAGCGCCAAGGCTGTGATGAGGCCCTTTATCCCTTGTGGAGTGGAACAAAGGCTCAACAATTGGAGGCAATTGTTTCAATTTTTAGGGAATCTGAAGAGCCTAAAGCAAGAATAGATTTGGTTCTCTAGCATCTGAGATGTTTATCCTTAGTTGTGAGACCTCATCATGAGGTCTGTCCACCTGAATTTAAGTAAGGCACAGGCAATGGCATACCACAGCCTGCCTAACAAGGAGCCCACAAATAACATTGGTCCTCGGGCTAAAATCAGCTATTTGCAAGAGTGCCAACCTTTTCAAAACTCAATGACTGTGTCTGTGTGACTTTTGTCCACTGTAAATCTTGCTGGCTGGTCAGTAAACCATAATCTGCCCTACACTGGAAACCGAGCACTGGTAATTATGGGCTGGAATCCCACAGATCTGAAATTGAGAAAATGAGGAGATGCTGAGAGCATCCCAGATTTGCAAAGCCGGACTAAGGACAGAGAAAGCCTGAAGATGCCAAAAAGATGGATGAGGTGCTCCAGCGGAAATGTGATTGGGAGAGATGTGCTTGGCTGCAGCCCAGAGATGCCCACAGCTTCTCCATAGTGTGATCCAGTGTTAGGCTTTGCAAATCACGGACAAGGGAGCATCTGGGACACCTGTGAGCATCTCCTGATGTGCTCCAGGAAGTCATCTTCTTTGAATCTTGTGGATTTGTGCTCTATGGGGAAGAAAGGAAATGACTATCTCACATGGCTTGTTCTGAACTGCATATAAACCTTCTGAATCCTACTGGTGCAGGGCCATATTGGATGTGTAATGAATGTTTCTCTCTGCATTGGAGTACTCTCCAGGGTTCCATTCTCATTAAATAGAAAACACACAGTAAACATATGGGCAGGAAAACCTAAAATTACTACTTTGTCGTTTATGCCTCCTTCAATATTCTTTTTTGAAAATATGTTTTTTGTCTTTGCTTTTAAATATTGCAAAACCTGTCAGTCAGAGGATGTCACTCTAAAGCACTTTTTTTTTCTCTTGTCCTGGATTTAAATGTTTACGTAAAACAAATACACACCCATGTTAAGGAGAGAAGGGTTATGATATGGTATGATAAGTCATTTATAACGCACCTGTACACAGGTGTTTCTAGGCGTGACAAGACAAGGAGGGGGAAGCAGAGGAGGACAAACAACGATTCTACTAGGCCTTGTGTCATTCAGATTGCGCAAGTGCGGGGGAAGTGGGGAGGGGAGAAGTGCCAAGCGAGGATGGGGAGTGAGGAGGGTGCAGGCAACTAAGTAAGTGCTGCCAGAGGGTGGCTCTTATGTGCAAAGAGAAGGGACTGAAGGGTTTCAGATACAGACCCTTAAGTGCTGGGGATCCCAGAGGCAGTGCGAGGGCAACTGGACGTGCAGGAGCCTGCTTGCTGGAAAACGATAATGCCGCAATAATGAATCTCCTGGGAGATTTCAACCAAAATATCACCAAGAGGAGTGCTCTGTTGCTTTTCTGGCCAGTGTATGGAGCATTCTGGGGAAACAAGCAGCTTAAAAGATCGCTTATGTGGAAAGCACCGAACCTCGTTTTGAAGGTGGGGTTTTTCCCCAGGAAAAGGGAGCTGCGAGAGTACTCCTTGTAGTGCCTCCCGAAGTGGTTTCTAATGTGTGTTTAGCTAACTGTCTGATTGGGAGATACATGTCCACAACTTACTTAAATGTGCATCTTTATTAATGCTGTGCATGTGGGTAGAGCACTTCCATGTGCCTAATGGGCATGTCATTAGGTTGTAATATTGTAACATGTAATTATGTATAGTTTTTATGCTTGATTTGTGTCATAATCTCGATCACGAAAGGCTCAAGGAGCCAAAAGTGTTATTAATAAATCAAATCATGCAAGCAAATAATGTAAGAGAACCACAAAAAAGAAATACAAAAGAGAACACATCCACACAAACACAGAATATGATAAATAGCCTGTAAGTGTAAAAGTCAAGAAGGAAAAAAAGAAATGTACAAAGGTTCTGCACCAGAAAATATAGAGAATATTAAAGATTGTAACAATGAGAAGAAAGGGGTACAGAAAAGGGATAGACAATGCAACAGCTAAAGACAACCTAGAGACAGGCTTGTGTGAGACCCTTTGTCACACTGGCGCTTGATCAGCGATGAGTTTCCAGTGCATATTCTTATCTCAATCTGTAATCATTTCGGAAGCGTCTTGATGTTTTATATCGTGCTAATTGCATATATACAGGTCAGACGACATGTGTTTCGACCCAACATGGGTCTTTTTCAAGGCTTTGGTTTGTATACAAGTTGGGCAGTGATGTGCGTTGTGGGTTATGAACAAACACCCGAGTAGTGAGAGCAAAGGTAAGTGATTGTGAGGAGACCAGTGGTCAGAGTTTCCGGTTGCGTGGTGTGTGACATTTAAATCATGTTACACCAATGTGGTGCAGTAGCAATTCTTATTTAGATTGTGGCATACATGATGATTTCATTGCAATGATGCACGTGATGTCCAATGTAGGTGACACATTGTACAGAGAGTTGAAATCAGACATCAAAGATGGCTTTACAGGTTTGGTTAGACACATGGCTATCACAACTACATATCAAGGATGAGAAACAGCATGGAAAAAAGGAAGAAAACAAAAAGGGAGAGTATGGTTAGACGTTAATGGCATGCTTACTGGGCCCAGTGTGGCCATGGACGTTGTGTTGCATGGGGGTAATTGTTCATACCATGAGTTAATTGCGAGAAAAAGCAATGAGTGTAGGCATGGTGCTCTTGAATAGAGCCTCTTGTTGATTAAGAACCTGAAAAGTAAGCATAGATGATAGGAGGTTATGTACAAATACTGTCAAGTTGCCACTGTTTATTGCAAAGAGAAATGTGGGCCTCCTAATTGCATGCTGGGTTGTCAGGCATCATGCTGTGGCAGGTGGGCTTGATTTCAGGCATTGTGGTAGCATGGTGGGGGTGATTTTTAATTCATTTAGAGGAGGGATCACAGCGCTTATGGGTATGAGGCAGGCCTGTGGGGGACCCACTGCAGCTGATGCAGGCCAGCTGCAAGGTAGCATAATGGATGACTTGCATTGGGCGTGCAATCAGGAACCCAGCGGCCCTGTAGCCGATCTCTCGATGTAAAATAAATGGAACAAACAAAGAAAGAAAACCGATTGCTGCCACCATTTGGAAAAGGGACAAAGTTCCCTTTCCATGTCTAGGGCGGCAGTCAGACTGGAGGAGCTCCAGGACTGGAGCGCAGTGCTCCGGTCCTGCAGGTAAGTAGGGGCGAGGGGGGCTGGGGAGGGGAAGCAGGATATTTTGAGTTTTCCTATTGCCTCACTGAAATAAAAAAAAAAAAAAAAACAGCGGGAAGGGCCTCGGGTGGCTGGCATAGCGGCAGGTGATTGTGTAATCTCACCTGCTGTTCCAACCACCTGATTGGCTGAGCGCCCTTCCCCAGATGTGAATTAGTCTTATACAAAAGTTGCTGTATGTGTGCAAAGTTTTTTCAAGGTTTAGTAACAGAAGATGGTTGTTAGAATAATAGTGTATTTTACATGCATTCACACTCTTATCTCAATTATCTTTTTTGATCAGCAAAATGTATTCTTAGTTTTTTTCATAGATCAAGCATTGATCCGTGAATAGCAAGATGTTCATGTTTATATATAGGTTTTAGTAGATGGACGGATGAAATGATTTTACGAAGAATATACAAAGACGTCTGTGTTAAATAATGTCATGTTCATATACAATGATATTGTCCTTTGTTTATTTCTTAATATGTTTTATTGTTTTTTCCATCGTTTTTTTTTTTGTCATGCAGTGTACCTGTGTGAATCTTCTATCAACTTTTTTATGCATGGAGTTTATTATATGGGTTTGATGAAAATGTCAGTAGACTAGTGGTAGCACATCTATGACTAAGGGGCCTTGGACATTTAAGCAAGTGGTTTCTTCACCTTGCCAAGAGAAAGTGGGGCCTTGCTGCAAGAACCTCAGAAAGAATAAAATGCGTATAATTTATTTCCTAAAATGGATTTATTAAGTAATGGCACAGGAAGCATTTGGCTTGTGCTTTAAAACGTTATTTTGTGTTGCTCCATTATTTGAAATCCATTAAAATAATAACAGGATTAGGGCAATTCCTCAATGTCTCTGATCTAGGAGGTATTTCCCCTTTCTCAACCAAAAAAGGGTCTGTACTTTGTCAAGATGTCCAAAGCAAAAATGTCCTAAATCCTGTCCTAGACCTCTCATCCTAAAAGTAACTATAAGGTGCTAAGGGAAATGTATTTGGCTAGGAAAAGTACACAAATGTTCAAGTGCAACAAACATGTATAAATCCAACACAAGTTTTAAATGGATAGTTTTTACAATTCCCCGGAATGGGTCCCTTCCCCAGGTTTCTATCCATGCAAACAGAATTTCAAAAGAATAACGATGTTCCTTGTAGACCAAGACGATAACCCACTCCTCCTGGTGTTGCAAGTTATTCCCTTGAAATTAGTCTCTTCCCCAGGTCTTTTCCACATGCTATGCAGTTCAAAATCATATGGGCATAAATGTATATTCTTTTTTCAAAATCCCACAACAGGTTCTTTTGTACAGGTCCTTTACACAATGTGGGTGCAGGTCCCAGACTCGCTTGGTATACTCTCCTGCCAGGGATTTTGTACAATACAACTCTTTATGGGTAAAAATCCCAGATCCGCGCTTCACCTGGTATACTCTCCAGCCAGGACCTTATGTTACAATTCTCTCTCTTTCATTGATTACAAGGGGGTATGGATCTTCCCTAAATCCTTTTTATCATTGGTGTATTTAAATCAAGTGCTTAGACTATGTCTCAATCAATTTGTGATGTAAACCGTAGGGAATTGGTCTCCTGTTCGGTTAAGGAATGCCGTTTCCAGTTTCCTCTCGAGCCCCAACCTGCAGACTCATCAGTTTTTGGACGTCTCCCTTGGCTTCTCAAACCCTGCTCGGGTTCTTCTCTGCTTCTGCTCTCACTCTCTGCATCAGGCTGCGCGTCTCTATAGCTGGTGGCGGTCTGCGTGTCGGTCTGGTTTCCCTTGCCACTATGAAGCTCTTTGTTTGCCTTGCATCATGCTTCAGCATCTCTCCAGCCTGCAGGAATGCTTCTCTGCTCTAGACACTGCCTTTCCCATTCTCCATGCTACACATTCACTTTTCCACCTGACAGCTTGGCTTCCCCAGCAGTGGCTAGCCAGTTGGATCTCTCTGCATTTCTCAGCTTTTCCATCTTTGAACTCCTGCTCCGAGGAAGGGAGTTCTTCAGAGCCAATCAGATTTTTCCAACTGCCAGATGGCTTGTTTCGCTTCAGTCAAGAAATCTTCATGATGGGTGCCCTCTTCCTCATGCATGTCAGTCTTTGTCATTAGGTTGGTTACAGAATATTGAAGGACATGTTCAGCAGGATGTGTGGGTTGCTGAAGTGTACTATCACAATATACCATCACTGGCCTTCAACAGATCAAACCACACTTGAGACGTGGTGACAGAGATTTGATGCTACCATAACAAGAAGCTAGACTAATATGCAAATTATGTTGTCTTTCACTTGGTTTAAATCAAGAGCACAAGCTCAATGTTTTCTTATAAGCACCAAGAATGACTCCCTGCATGTTGGAATATAAAAGCAAGCTACCTTATACATAAGATATTGTTCACTTTGGAATGTGTACTGAGTGTTTATAGTATAAACCTAATCTTTAGTAGCCCATGGATTCCAGACATATCACCTTGGATAGATCTTTTATCGTTATTACATGGAGACAACATATTTGTGGTTATAGTAGGAAGGGTTCTTCGGTTTTTAGGCAATTCATGTACTGCATCTGCACTAGATGCAGTGTTCTATTAACTCTCAGAAATAATTATACTCACACTCGCCTTCATGTACAAGATAAGAAATCCAGCCTTATGGATCGCGCACAGCCACCCACGCAACCTTTCAATGTAAACAGAACTGGTAATAACAGGACGAGTATACGATGATTTGTACAAAGGAATTATGCTTTACTTATAGGTGTATTAATGTGCATATTCACACTTAAATATACGCTTCATGGGGCAACGGCCCATTGATAATACCACTTTCACTCTGCAACCTTCCAAAAAACTGTTTCACAAGCATAACTCTTCCGGGCAAACCATTTGGTTACCTAGCAACGTGGGTCACGTGCGTAGTCACCTGACCAGGTACCTCTCGTTGCTTAGTTACGCACCTTGGCTGCCGATGCAGCTCCACTGCCCGACGGCGTTCACCATTGTGCGCGGCATCTCAAGATACCTGCCGGCGAGTGCACAGTGTTTTCTTGTGTGCACAAATCCTAAGGCAATACATATGCTTGTCCTTTGACACACCTGACCTGGGCATGATCAGGACTTCTCCTTTCCTTTTACTTAACTTTTGCAGATTACAGCCATTTATCCGTAAGAGGGAAACCTGCTTCTAATCACTGCACCAGTAAAGTGGTCGCCTTTCAACCAATGGCTAAATACTGCTCAGGTAAAAGCCCATTTTCTTACTACTTTTTGAAATACAATTAATGGAACCGCTAATACAAACATATTTGCAATATATGTGCAAAATGTGTTTTTTTCTATTTCAGTTGCTCCAAACAAACAGACAATTTAGATCTGATATTTAAAGATGCATCTTTTTGCTAACGCTTAAAATGAACAGCTACAGGATAGATTGTAAACAGTCCTACTTGAACCAAAACCTGCAGAGCTCTCAGTGATAAACCGACATACTGGAATTGAATCTGTGTGATAATGAGTTACCAACCATGTGTTGTATAAACAATAGTGCCAGTTTTGAGAACTCTAATGTTGAAAATTCACAAGTTTGAGGACTTAGTGGATAAAAAGGTTATTCATCTAACGATGTCCTTTCTGCTTTTTCTTTGTGTTTGTTTTCCCACCCCCCTCTTCGTTTTTTTGTCTCCTCACTCGCCACCTTAGAAAAAAGAATTGACAAATTGTTTGTAAAATAATTGTGAGACTAATAATTGTGATACAACTTGTTTTTGTGATACAACTTGCCTTAACACTATTTGGATATATGCCCAGAGGACGACGGGTTGAAACACGTGTTGGCGTGTCATTGTGTTCTTCAAATCTTCTAATTTGAGGCGTGTCGTTGTGCTCTTTATATTTCCTAATTTGAATGTTGAATTTCAACCAAAATCTTTTTGGAATGTAATGCCAACCTGTATGAACGATAATACAGAAAGTAGAAAATGTTAATCTGTATGAATAATAATACAGAGGTGTTTATACTTACCCTGGCTCAAGTGTCCTTTTCATTATCTTTTTGAGTTATTAATATTCCATGAATCACATGAATGGTCAAATGAATATGACAGGCAGGTAGAGCGCAGTCTGTGAGGTCAGTATCTTCTCTCACTTGTAAATCATATTGGAAAGGTAAGTAAGGCAGCACAAGCGCACCACTTCCACAACAGCATACAGGCATAGGAAAAGAAAGAAAATCGACAGCCTGGAATCCACAATGGAAGAATTGGTGAAGATTGCATACAAGGGTATATTATGGACAAAATAGCACTGCCAGGCCTGCACGTGTACCCTTTCCCCATGTCACAGCCCACCATCCCCTCAAAATCTGTGTGATGAGAGCTGTTACGGTGATACCTAAATCCTTTTCTCCCCTCACGACCAACTTGTGGAAATCCCCAAATCCCCACAATAAGTATCCACTTCTGCTACCACTTCCCTTTCCTAATAGTGTGTATGAATGTGTGCAAGTAAAAGTTGATATTTAAATTGTTGCTGAGTGTATATGGGGAATTGTTTTTTTTTTAAAATGCTGTTATGACTCAGCGGCGCATAGTCCTCGTAGGAATCACCGCAATTAAGCAAAAGGAAGGTGTCCTACGGAAACCGCACCTGTCGGCTTATCCGCTGACAATGGAGGCATCCGTATAATGCCAGTATGACACGCAAGTCGACATCCTGAAAATGGCCAGATGTTTCGGGTAATCCTGAAACTACCTCGTAATTCACAGAGTTTTCGTGCTAGGAAGGGGTGGGGTGGAGTGTGAAACGGGGTAGGGGATTGGGTTTTTAGTGGTCCCTCTGAAAAGTTGTTTTCTTGTCTTTTTATTTTTTTGTTACATGTTTTTTTTTTAAGTGCTTGCAAACAACCTTTTTTTGTTGTTTCTCTTTGTACGAGTTTCTGTTTGTTTCTCCTCCTTCAATGTTTACCGAATTATGGTCAACACTTCTTGCACAGTGTAAATGAAAATGATTTTGCCAATGGCGTACAAAGAAATGCCATTTGCATGGAAGTAGTGTATATTTTGCAACTTCATGCTCTCATAGTGGGTGGAGAACATCCCATCAGTGCACATAAATGCAGACATGCTTCTGTTTATAAGACACCTTCCGAGCTCAAGCTGGGAACAAATTACACCAGCATGGTCCCATACTCCTCTTAGTGGAATGGTTGAGAAAATGACCTTGGCAGTGGGAAAAATCTTCATCACTGCATTCATCAACCTCTTCAGATGATGGAGCAAACATCCACACAACATATAGCCCAAATGTAGACCCCCATAAAGCACCTTCAGTACAAAGTTCTGAAAAAACATCCACGATGTCTACTGCTTGCCCACACCCAGAACAACATAATGGAGCCATGCATGCAAACATGTGGCCAAAAAGCATAATCCACAGACGTAACATGGCCAGCAGCACTTCTATCTAACCTCAGCACCATAAGACAGTGAGGCATGGAAACATGTAACAGTTAGCAGATTCCACAAACATACCACCGCCTCTGCCACACCTACCCACTTCCATTCACAAACTATTGTGTCACTGCCAACCAGACCACGCAATTTTCACAACATTGGGCCTACTCCCAGGAAGCTGCACAAACCAGAATATCCAAACGCATAGAACATTCACTTCAAGCCTACTCACTTCTATACTGACATTGTTCCAACACTGCACCTATTGGGCACACTGCAGGACTTTTCAATGCACAATCTCCAGCCATACACCGAAAACCGTAGGATGTTCTAACAATGACCGCACCCAGTGAAGCAAAAATGTATGCATGGCAGTGCACTTCTGGTGCTCCATGAAGAGTAAAATGTGCTCCACAACCATTCCTTAATAGGTGAGCACCCTCTGACAGATGTAGTCTAAACTGCATTGCTGCGGTGGGAGTGGGCAAGGCCTAGACTATTGGGTGCATGGCCGTAACCACAACATAATGCAGCTAGGCATGGAAGCATGTGCCCAAGTACCACACTCCACACACCTTCCACACCCACCACCACTGCTACCCAACTTCCGCACCTTAACACAGCTATGCATGGAAACATGGAACAGTTATCAGATTTTACAAACATACCATAGCCTCCGGCACCCATTCCCACTTTCATTCACATAGTATGTTGTTACTGCCAACCAAACCAAAGAAATGTCTGCAACAGTGGCCCTGCTCCCAGCATTCTATTCAGTACACAAAAGCAATACCTCATAGTGCAGTATAGTAGTCAGCACGCTGTGCAATGCACACTACACAATCCTATGAAATATGCAATTCACCCCTATCCATTTGTCTGCACACACTATTTCAGTACTGCACCCACTTCACACACTGCAGTATCCATGCACATAGAAGATGCACTTCAACTCTACCAGCTTCTATACTGACAGTATTCCAAAACTGCACTCAGTGCACACATTGCAGAATGTTTCACCCCATTAGCTGCAGCCATGGAGTAAACAGTGTAGGAAGTTCTAACAAGCACCACACCCATGGCTGCAACAATGTATGCAATGCTGATGAACCACACACAGAAGGCAACAATGTGAAACCTAATTGCAACCACGGCACATACTTGTCAGTGAAATGCCTCCATCTGTGCATCGAATGGGCTACGGTCTTACCATATGCAAAACATTGGAGTACACACTATTTTACAATGTGCAAGTAATGTGCAATGTACTCCCCTTCTGCAATTGAGCTACCATCAGTCACCATGGAAAGATGTTTCGGCACCAGCTATTGTGCCGTTACAAATCCTGCATTCACCACATATGGTAGTTTCCTATGCAGGGACGCGCAAATTGGCGCAGTATGCACGGATACTGCAGGCACACCACCGTCTTCGTCCACCTAATAACCACACATCTCAGATGAACCACCTCTCTCTCCCCCACCCTTTCCATCCCTTCTTCCCACCACCAAATGCCGTATATTATATTTGTCAGTCCCTTTCGGTACCGCACTGTCTACGATAAGTTTCCCAAAAACTTTGATGCACAGCACACTTCCCTCCAGCTAACCACTGGCCGCGTCCAATGTTCGCTGACATTACGGCATACTGCAAGCCAATGAGAATTTTGTCCACGGAGCGCACAGGGAAATGGGTCAGCGGAGCAGAGTCAGAAATTACTAATTTTTTTAGACATGCATTTGGTGGAAATCCGAACAGTACTTTTGTTGCAAAGAACTGAAATGTACATCTCAAAAAATGTGTGATATCTGGCTCCGCTGCACAGACCCTTTTCACTGTTTGCTCCGCGGACAAAAGTCTCATTGGCTTGCAGTACGCTGATGCCGCCATGGTGTATCGGAGGATAGTGCCGTGCCGTAAGGGGTTGCAAAGCATGGTTTGCAGGAATGGCTGTGTGAAAGAGGGGATGAAAAGTTTGGGGGCGTGAAAAGCAGAAAATATTATATATTTGTTCAGGTCGAAGAAGACGGTGGTGTGCGAGTGGTGTACGTGAGCACTGCAGCAATTTTGCCACGCTGGATGGGGTTGCAAAACATGCTTTGCAGGACCGGGTGGGTGAAAGAGGACATGAAAAGGTTGGGTAAGTGAAAAGCTGAAAATATTATATATTTGTTCAGGTCGAGAAGACGGTGGTGTGCGAGGGGTGTATGCGAGCAATGCAGCAATTTGCGGGTAGCTCCTCAGGCGACAACATTCTGTGGCGACTGCATGGACGCTCCATTGGGAACGTGGAGCACATTGCAGATGATGCTAACACATTGACAATGTGTTGTGCTGTTGCCGAGGGGTGCCAGTGCTTATATTGACTTTGATGTTTTCCATTGTGTTATGGCGGTGGGTTGGGCTGTCGGTGGCTGTCGTATGTTTGTGAAGTATTGTACATGGCCAAATGTTCCTATGCATGCCTGCATTGCCTTGTAGTAATTGTGGGCAAGGCCTAGGCTTTTGGCTGCATGGGTGGAGGCCATAGGCCTCCTTTTGTACCCAAGAGCCTAGGGCTTGGGCACCACCCCTGCAATGCAAATCCTCCATGCATGGGAGAGCAGTGAGGCAATTTGCGGGTAGCTCATCAGGCGACTACCTTGTGTGGCGACTGCGTGGACACTCCCTTGGGAATGGAGACTGCATTGCAGATGATGAAAAGAAATTGCGAATGGGTGACATTGCCACATGGAAGGATTTTTCACCATCACAGTTTTGCAATGTGGACCATTCACGAAGCTACTCACATATATTTAATTGGCGAGTAGCTGCACAGGCGAGTATCACTTTTTGGTGAATGGAGGCAGAATACATTGGTGATAGGGAGTGCATTGAAGACAATATGAGGATATTTCCAGTCGGTGTACTATGTTGTGTTGTGCCAGCAAAGCCCCTACTGTCTTGTGTGCATGGCTAGGGCCCTTGGACCTAACAGTCTGGCCACTGGTTGGAGGTATGTCTGAGAATGTTGCCTTGTTTGGGTCTGTTAGTGTACCCATACATACCAGTAGTCAGGAAAGCTATGTGCTCACATGTTTCAATGCATGGCCCTATTGCCTTCAAGTGGGTGTGTCCAAGGACTAGGCTCTTGGGTGCATGGGCGGCGGCCTAAGGCCTACACATGTACCCAAGAGCCTAGGTCTTGGGCACAACCCCCGCAACTCAATGTAGCCATGTATAGGACTACTGTGATATTGGTATGTGGATTGCACACCTATGTATAAAGAGTGCTTTCCCTTTGCCGTAGCTCATTTGGATAAGTTATTATAACCATACCTTCTGACATCCCACAGACTTTTAAATATGTAAGTGTCCTAAGGTACTCACGTTTGCAGATTCATTGTGGAGGACATGTTAGACTTCTTATAGCAGCAGTGGTGAGATGTGCCACCATTTGCCTTTGGAATGGTGTGTCCATGAACAGAGCCTTGCTTCAGGGAGTGCAGTAAGACATTGGAACATGCATGAGAGCACTGTGATAATGGTATCTCAATTGCACACATATGTATACAGAGTGCATTCCATTTGCCTTTGCTAACTTCGGTAAGTTATTATAACCATACCTTGTTCCAACACACACTTTTAAATATGTGAATGTCCTAAGGTACTCACCTTTGTAGAATCATTGTGGAGGGAATTTTACACTTGCTACAGCAGCATTGTTGAGATATGCCACCATTTGCATTTGGAATGGTGTGGCCGTGAACAGTGCCTTGCTTCAGGGAGTGTAGTAAGACATTGGGACATGAAAGGATTTTTTTACCATCACACTTTTGCGACATGGACCATGTATGCAGCTACTGACCTATAATTCATTGCCGGGTAGCTGCACAGGTGACTTCCTTCAGAGCCCATTGGGGATGGGGAGTGTTGCAGGTGATATCAGGATATTTCCATTCGGTGTACTATGTTGTGTTGGGAGTGTTAAGCCCCTACTGCCTTGTGTGCATGGCAAGTGCCCTTTGAACTAACAGTCTGCATACTGGTTGAAAGTATGTTTCTGAATGCTGCCTTCTTTGGGTCTGTTCCTATGCTAATATGTAACTCCAGCGTACACTCTTGGAAATAAGCATGTCTCCTATGGGTGCTCACCATTACAGAATGCTTTTGGAGGACATTTTGTAGTTGTTACACCACCATAGGTGGCGTGAAGTGCATGCACTAGCATATGGGGTACATCATTGGACTTGTTGCCATTCACGGACTGACATGCCACCATTTGTTTTTGGTATGGTGTGCCCCTGATAATAGCCTGTGCTATGAGCTATGAGAGTGAAGGAAGATATTGCGACATGACATGGGTTACTAAGCATTACACATGTAAAGTATGGCTAATGTACAGATCAACCCACATACATTTGCACCCGACAAAATCATCAACGCCGTTAAGTCCCTCCATATACAGGACGGCAGGCCAACTGACTGTTAGTTTAACAAAATCCAGTGTGCAATGTGGTCTCTGCACTTCTGTACTTCTTTTGTCATCGAGCAAAGTGGGAAAAGGATTACTTTGTGGTCCTTGTTCGGCCATGTGGAAGAACACATTTTCTTTTTAAGGTAGACAAGGAATCAGCTTTTGCCTCTGGGATGCCTTCCATCATGAACGTTTGCAGGTTGGTTTGTATTGCCGGAACCACAAATGGACATACAGGCCCGTATCGGTCGACCCAGATAACAACGAGGGAAAACACATCGCTTATGGTAATCTTGCAATGCTTGGTCCACCACCCGTCTGTTGGAAGGTGCAAGGGGTGGCATGCGCAGTAAGGTGCAAGGTGTCTGAGAAGAAAGAGGAAGAGGAATAGATGTAATTAGCTGTTATTAGTGGCAGCGTACAGGACAAGAGTTTATGGGAAGGATGCCATAATATGTGGCTGCCTCATGGACCATGTACTGTGTGTTATTGAGTAGCGTCATATGTTAACCCACTACGCTGCTCTCTTTTTTGTAGGTGATACTTTCCTTGTACGGCCCCACACAAGTACCATTTCTTTGAAACTTTGCCACCAGACGCTCCTTTCATGTGTTTCCTTTTTTACAAAAAATGACAGTGTTAGCGAGTGTTGTTAGACCCACGGCACAATGGCTCTGTGTCTGTGTCCAAAGAAAAACATAAAAAACAAAACTCATGGGGGTCCCCTAGGATTGCAGGAGAATGCAGGAGCTGCTTTGCTAAAAATGCAACATTGAAAAGTGCTCCCCCTTTGTCCGCTGGACGTATAGTTATATCATCATCTCCATACAAACCTTTTAGGAGGTTAAATTCATTTGGTTTCAAATTTCCATACTTAGAACGTTTGAATGAAACTTTTTTCAAATCTTTCAGTACTTGTCTATGAAAAATCTCTATAGATGGAACACTTATTGGCGGCATGAAGAACGCAATCACAAGCGGCGGCAGCTCCTTTTGAGCAGCCGGCACGTCTGGACAGCAGCAACCTACGACAGGTAAGAATGACAACTCTAAGGGAGACGAAATGATGTGACTTTTAAGAAAAGATACACAAGAAAGAACTAACTATTCTTTACATTGATTGAAACCCGATCAGGGGAGTGCGAGTGAGCTCATCCAGGGATGGAAGCTGTCCATTCCTTTTTTGTGAATGGTGGAGACATGCCACAGTAACGGCGGGTGATTACTGCTGTCACAAACCTCTGTACAATTCACACAGAAAAAGTGTGCAGTGAAGTAAATTTATAATTATGCATACAGCACTGCAGCCTAATACGGTTGTATACTAATTGTCCTTTTCACAATTGACCTCGGGATAATTGACCTAATTTAGAAGGTTATTTAGGACATATCTGCAGACGGAAACCCCCTGCAAACCCCCACCCAATCCAAAAACCCCTGCAACCCTCCACGCAATCCCCTTATATTATTTATAATCCAAAACTAACCCAATACATATATTCAAAATAACTAAAATAATATGAAGGTCAATTGTGCAGAAGGTCAATTAGGACAACTATCATTAGGTCAATAGTGCAAAACGTCAATTATAAAAGGTCAATTTGGGTGATACCCGTAATACATTTTAATCATAATACACATGTGATCTAAAGTTGTACTTACATAACTTCGGCAAATACCATGCTTTTATTGGGTGGGTGATAAATTGCAGTGTACGGTGTTTGGAATTGTTGCAGACTACCTTTGGGGCACATGAGCAGAGCAACTGCACTGTAAGTTATGTATCCATTTTTTCTACACTTCCATACAATGACTGCCCTTGGAGCTAATCATGCTTCCCACTCAAGGCTGTTTTACAATGAGCATTTGTTCTGTTGAAGGAGAGGTATGTTAGGTTTCGCTTTCCGGAGATGATGCTGGGAAAGAAAAAAAAAAAGGACTAAGCCGGCAACGTGTTTCGATTTTAGATGCATTTCTGAATGTTGGAAGTTTCATTAAAGTGAAGTTAATACGACATATTAGTAGAGATGATGCGGCCGTATACTTGTTGCCCTGAATGCACAGATGGCAACATACATAAAATGTGCTTTTACAGTCCCTAAGGAACATTTATATGTGCAGTGTGTTACGAGGCAACGGTGAACAATGGCAGAATGTGTGTGCACTGTTTCAGCATACGTGGGTGGCTGGGCCATCATAAGCAGTTTGGTGTCTTGCAGCATGAACATGTTTGCGGCTGTCGTTGATCAAAGTTTAAAAATGTAAGGAGTAATGCAGTCTTTGAAATATGGCTGCTGAGCTATGTACCATGTGCTGCAGTGCAATCTGTGTTGTATACCTTCTTTTGAAATGGTGTACATAACAATGAGGATGACCTAATGGCCGAAACGGTGCCAGTAGAATGCAAGGATTATCCTGTAATGTCAACCTTTTTTTTACTCGTTAAGCAAGTCAAGCTCCTGTCCCAAAGTTTCCAGTGTATGTGTTTCTATAGATTTCCATTTTCCTCAGTTGGCTTAGTTGACTAGTGCCTTGTCGATACTCTGGTAGTCTGTATGTTAAGTATTCCAATGCGTTTGAAGAAGCGGACTACCGCTATTAACCAGGATGTTTTTTTAATGTTCATTAACCTGCTCCACCATACTTCTTTGTCATAGAACTGCGAGTTTCTGAATAGGTGACCCAGGGAGAGTGAACGTGCTGGGTCACCTCCCGGAAAATTATAAGGAGGTGTTTAATTGTTTCCTTTGTGTCCCGCTGTAGGCAAAAACGGCAGTGGTTTGTATCGCTTTGGTTCCTTCTTGCTAGGATTTCTTTGGTGTGAAGGATGTTCAAATGAATTCTCATTAAGTTTTCACATAGTTTCCTGACTGGGAATTTTGCCAGGTAGGTTTGAGTTACCTTAACTTTCATCATGGTGATCAGAAGCTCTTGTGTCAACTTCGAGGCACATGCCTCTTCCTGAGTTTGGATCCAGTCTCTTTCAAGTATACACGTTTTTACTTTCTCAGGGTTGTTAATGATCACTTTGCATTGTTGTGATTGTGAAGATTATTGGGTAGGTTACTGAAGTGTAGTGCATTCCGTGTGTTCACTTATTATAGGCTTAGGTGAACAGTGTGCGTAAGAAACAGGTTATCTATTGTGAGGAAGAAATGGCAGGCAATGTCAACTGCAGTGGCTAAGGAGTAGGTGTCTGTGTTATGTGTGGGGTTTCTGGTACGTGGATAGATGTTTGTATGCATAGTTCTACAGTGCAGCAGCAGTTGTGGGCAGGGTCTACAATATTAAGTGCATGGTTGTAGCCCCTAAACTGTACTGGGTGTAGTGAAATGTGTAGGGCGTAGGCACAAGCTGCATAGTGTAATATAGGTGGGCATTGCAAATTGTGGCATTGCTGAGTGCATTGCAGAAATAAGTGCACACATTGCACTGTGGAGATTGTAGAGAAGTATGATACCAATCATTGCATACTTACTGTTTGGATTGGGGAGGGCTTGTGCTGTTTTTTGTGTATGGAATATGAAATGTTGTAGTAAGTGTTGCTGCATTATCTGTGGGAAAAGATTGCAGCACCTGTAAGAAAGGTATTTTGTTACTTTGCAGTCCACTACATTGCATATATGTATTTACTGTGTGGACCCTCCAAACTAGTATTTCATAAGTACTATGCTTTGAACCAGTGTACTGTGAAATGTGTGCAGTTCCTGTGTTTCTTTGCATAATCATTGGGTCAGTGGAGAAAACATAGTCAATGAATTACAGTAACATTTGGAGTGGTTATAGCACTTTTTAAGGTGTACTCTTGAAGTAGGAGGAAATGTAATGGGTTACAATGTCTGTCATTTTCATGTTTGTAGAATTGGTGGTGTTGTATAGCAGTTGGTGTTTTGTAAATGTTTACCTGCTTCCTTTTTGTAGCACTGTTTGTTTATGCGTTTTGTTGCTGCTGGTATTTTCGAAGTATTGTGGCATTGTACTGTGCTACTGCAAAATTGTGATGGTAGTTACGTACCTGTTGGCGTACTCTCACTGCTCATACTTTGGAAGTGTTTGAGCATATGTTTGTAGCACAGTCATTGTTGAAGTTTGAGTTGGGTTGTTTTAATGCTGCAAATAACATTGTAGTATTCCGGTTGCAATTAAATACCAGGTGGTGTATTCTAACTGTTTACAGTGTCCCATTCCTAAAGGGTACGTTTACAAACTTGTGCATTCCTGTTGCCACTTTCACATCTGTGTACATTCTGAAGTGGTAGTCTACCATTATGGGTTTACGTAGCGATAGTTGCATATGTCTTGCAGTTGTATTAGTATTCTTAGAGAGCTGGTGACTCATTTGCATACTTGGTGGTTTCAGAGGTTACTGAGGATAGATTTGAACTCTCATACTTACTACCTTCCCTTTTACATATCCAGTTGAAAATACTGCTACTGTGATTTGTGTACACGTATTGTGTATGTGAGTGTACTCATTGGGTTCATTTGGAATAAAATTGTCCAACACACACTTTAATGCATTTCTTCAATGCTTGCTGTATGCTAAGTTGCTTTAGGTCGACAGTGTGGAAGGATTTTTTTTGTGCAATTACAAAGGTACTGGTTGGTGCAGGGGATTAAGGTATAGTAGGTTTGTACATCAATAACTGCATTTTGGCTTCAAGAACATTAAATAGGCATTTGCAAGATTTGCAGGTAATCTCTGCTTTGAAATGATGGAAGTATCATTGCATTCCCACCATGACCATTGTTTTCTAATGTATGCAGTATAGTGACCTCCACTGGTTGTGTCACCTGTGTGGTAGATTATGGCTACTGTTGTGAAGGTTTTCTAGCCAAGTGATACCTGTCCGTGTGTGAAGGCAATAAGTTTGCAGTTGTTTTTGGTTCCATCAGCATTGTATCTTAAGAGCATTAATATTACATATTGAATATGTGAGTGTGTATGTAGCATTGACCGATTATCAGAATTGTATGACATACACAATATGCTATGATTTGCATTTTGCACTAGTTGCTGAAATGGAATGAAGTCACATTTAGGTATTGATATGACTATGTTTTTCCTTTCCAGTATTTGTAGTAAATACATTAGAAATTCCTGTGGATCTTCTTGTCGGTTTAAATTGAATTTCACCATTCCATCACAGTAGTCAAATTCTTGCCTTATTCCTGGGACACTGTAAATGTTGTCAGGATTACTTACTGCATTTCTATGAAGCACAAGCATTTGCACACACAACTGGTCCACGCCATTTAAATATATGTTTTCAACAACTGCTGGCATTTGGAATAGACCATTCATTGTTACATTTGCATAGCAATTAAAACCTGTTCTATTGTAAAATATGAATGGACCAGGTACTTCTGTGTCTGAGTACTTTGATAGAAGGGTATGTGGTTTCTTTGAAGAGGCACTTTTTTGTGTGCAGAGTTGGGTATGTCTTGTCTTTTTTACTCCTTTTGTCTGTGCTTTTGGTAGTTGATGTAGTATGAGTTGATTTCAATGTCTTTGGTGGTACTGTTGCCAAATCATTAACAACTTCTGATTGAATGAGCCTTCTTTTCAAACCTTTGTGTTTCTGCGGAACAGAGTACATTTTCAGATGGGGTGTACAGTGCACGCAGTCTATTGTACTCTATGATGCAAGGAATGTCTGTGCTGACTGCAGTTGCATCCAAATTCACTAGAAACAGTCCTTCCAGTGTACGTAGCGGTGACAGTGCTATGTAACTCATGCCTTCTTTAAAGACTGTGCTGCCAATATCAATCAATGCTTGATCTATGGTTAGACCTTGCAATTTATTAATAGTTACTGCATAAGCTAGCGACAGAGAAAACTGTTTCCTGCATACATACATGTCTTTGAAAAGAAGGAATCGAGCTGCTGTGCGTCCTATCTTATTAACTTCTGAAAGTTTGTCAAACTGGATGTTCACAAACTGAATGCTGTTGTCCTGCGGGTATGTCTACAATCCAACAACTGTACCAAGTGCTCCATTAACTAAACCTTGCTCTTCGTCAAGATTACACTTTAGTATTACTCTACAGTTCACACATAGTGTTAACATTTTCTCCAAACCAGCTGTATTGGAGATAGAGTTGTGCAAGGTATTTAGTCATGCTATGTCTTGTTGATACATAGATATTGTCAAACTGTGTACGTCCAGTTTGTCTGTGGCATGAATTTCTACCAGTGGTTGTTTTTCTTTTTTCAACATTGTTGCATTGAATTGTGCACAACTTGCTAGAGTTGGCATTAAGGACATACAGGTGATGTTTTTTGTGAGCTATGTGTTCCATGACACCAGTAGAACATGTGTTACGCCTGTACAGCTGATGGATGCGTCTAGTATTGAGGGTAGGAAGCGCCTCCTTTGATAGTACACCAATTTATGTGTTTTTTAAAATGTAGGCATAGGTGAGGTTGCAGACTGATGCATGTTTTGAGTTAGTTCTCTGTATTGAAAATGTTGCCAGAGATTTACATTCCCGATGCTTCCAAGACTTTTACGGCACACTTTGTGCACTAAGGTTTTGAAGATAGGTTCACCTTTCACTGATGTTAATTAAAGGAGATCTCCAAAAACAATGACATGTTTTCCTCCAAAGAGTTCTTCAAAGTCTGTTTTGAGGACCTCTTGCAATCTGAGGTGAATCAAAGCCAACATTAGTTTGGAGACCATGCTCACCTCATCTATTACGAGCAATTTCACTTGTTTCAAAACTCTGCATAGCTCCATAGCAGATTCTACTGAAAGTTTATAGCACTCTAATTTGTTTTGGTGTTGTACTGGAAGGAGTAGCAATCGGTGTAGAGTGACTCCACCTATGTTGTAGCAGCCAAACCTGTAGGGGCAGTTACAACAGCTGAAAGGTTGTTGTTTGTTAATTTTTGAAGGTATTTACTGATGATTTGTATTAAGAATATGTTCCCTGACACAGCTTCATCACTTACATACAGTGCAGGTTTGTAGTTGTCGCAGTTGAAAGTTTTAATTTTGTGCCTTTTACCATGTTTAATTTCTTCACTTACTTCTAGAAAAATGGCACTCTGCTCATTGTTTAGTTGGAGTTTCATTACAGCCAACTCTTCTGCAGATTGCTCATACTGAAACATGGTGGTGGTTACTTCTGTCATGACTAATTCTGCCTCATTCGCTATGAGTGGCTGTCCAAGTGGTTCTTGGCTGCCTGTTACAGAAGGTTCACTGCTTTCAGAAGTGTCGTCATTTAGTTCTTCTTCTTGTTGGCGTTCATTGTCCAATATGGTTTTGTAATGTGTAAAGTTTTCATCTGTAATTGTACTTTCACTTGCATTGAAAGCATCTTCATAGGAGGTGTGGGTGGCTGATACATCTTCTTCTTTTCTCCAAAGTTGTAAACTGGCACCACCCTTCTCAGGTAGAACCAACATATTGTCCTTTATCATTCTGCATGTATGTAACTTGTCATGCTATGTTTTAACTAACCATGAAGCCTAAAGGCGCCTTAAACTGTACGTCAAACTTCTTACATATTCATGTAACAGCGCCTCGATGTCCCTGGGCTGCAAGTGTGCGATACAAATGCAAATAAATAAATAAATAAAATAAATAAATAGTTTCAAAAGTTGCAGTATAGCCATGTAGTACAATTCTATGTATTGAGGAGTATTCAATGACAATTTCATGTGAATAATTAGGCTGCGTTTGGTATGTTTCATCAGGCTGCCTTCACAACTTTCCACTCTGTATCTACCTTTTTTCTCATCTGGTTTAATGTTATTTTTGAATGCAAAGTAATGGCTTCTAAAGTAATACCTCTGTTCGGGTAGTATGTGTCCAATTAGTTGTTCTGCAAAATGTCCTGGCTGTTGGTATCAATTTTGGCTATTGTTTGTATGTTTTTGTACAATTTCAGTACTCTTTTTCTGGATGCAGCGTGACCAAGGCTCAGCCACAATATGTTTTCAGATTTCCCATATAAGGCGGTGCCGGTTAAACAGTCTGCAGCTGTCATGATCTCTGCTTCCAAAAGGTCAGGGTTTTCCCAACTCCCTTGGAAGCAGATCCATAACCCAGGTTCCGAGTGCCAACCAGTCCCAATTGGGACCTTTTGGACCCAGTCCTGGCGCCAGTGGCACCAGGCTCATAAATATGCCCAGTCCCAGCGCTGGAAGCGCCGGGCTCATAATGCTTGGGTGGACTTACCTTCAGCAGACCATGCTGCTTACTTGCCTGCCAGTTGAGCCTCTGATCCTCTTCTGTTTGGAACTACTTTTCCTGTTGGGTGGGGCTGGAGCCACTCCCTAGATTCAGAACACTGGAACTCTTCTGGAAGGCAGGAACTCTTTTCTTACCAGGAACTCTTTTCTTACTTAGGCGTGGCTGTGGAAGGAGACACCTAAGCACTACAGGAGGCTATTTAAACCACACCCGGTGGATGAATCTTGCTTTGCGTTATTCTGCAACCTCTGCAGCAGAACGCTCATCGTGTCTTCTGCATCCGGTCCTGGGCCTAAGGAAAAAGGCTTACCATCCTGAATCCAGTCTTCAGCAACACCTATAAAGACAAGAAAGAACAGGTTAGCATTCCGGCATCTGAAAGGCAAAGGCTTACCATCCTGAATCCAGTCTTCAGCAACACCTATAAAGACAAGAAAGAACAGGTTAGCATTCCGGCATCTGAAAGGCAAAGGCTTACCTACTCTTCATGCGCTCCGGAGGTCTTCACACTGCATTCCGGCATCTGAAAGACAAAAGTTTACCAACTCTTTGCACGCTCCGGAGGCCTTCGGCGCTGCATCCCGCATCTGAAAGACAAAACAAGGTGCGTTTAAAGACATTGGGGAACTTTAATACTCACGTGCCATTACTCCTTTCCACATCTAATCCAGTGGGTAATCCGGCACCCTGCAGCCGCTCCGAACTCGTACCTGCAAAATAAAAAGACAGTTAGAGCGCATAGTGAAGCAGGCAACAAGCGCTTACTTACGTGCTTCCAGGCGCTTCTATTCATCACACGGGCTCCATCTTCAACTCACTTCAGCCCATCATCCGCCATCGCCGGAACCCTGCAAAACAAGAGACATCATTACTAAAGACTTTAAAGACATTTGAATGACTCGAAACTTACCGTTCGTGCAGTAAACGACGGACAGCAGTCCTCTGAAGTCAAGAGGCCTGCGCTACCTATCCAGTGAAGAAACTGGTTACAGCACCCTGCCCCGAGGCAGATGGAGAGCTCGGCATTCACTTACCTAAGGTGAGAGCGTTAACCTTTGGGGGTCTACAGGAGAGGAGAAGAGGAAAGAGATAGGGACACCCCAATAACCCCAGTTCATTAACCCCATATTTTCTATCTGCAGACATCTTACTCTACACGTCAGGCATACAGTGCACAGAGGTCCAGCCCAAAGAGCCAACCGGGTGCTACACATCACCTTTGAAGATACGGTAGTCGCCCAGTCAAGACCGGCGCCTCTGCGAGAATCAGGTGAGCGTTACAGAACGCAAAGCCTACCGCAAAACTCTCGCCCAGGCGCTATGGAAACCTCGGATACTGACCCCCTAGCCCGGTTACTTGGGGAACTAAGGGCAGAAGTGCATGCAGCTCGTCAGGAAACGAATGCTCTAAGAAGTGAACTAATTATTTCCAAGGAGAGAACAGACAATCTTGCTAGACAAGTGCTACAGTCACAAGCCGGACAGACCCCGTTACCCGCATCAGGGGCAACTCTTCCTTCAACATCCTCTATGAATCCAGTGCAGATCAACCTACCTGGGAATGTACCTCTGGCTCCGCCCGAACGATTTTCTGGTGACCCAAAGAGGTTTGCAGTATTTATCAATCAGTGCCGGTTGCACTTCTTATGCCGGCCAGCAGCCTTTCCAACTGATCAAGCAAAAGTAGCTTTTGTACTTTCGTACCTTAGTGGCAATGCGGCAGACTGGTCGATCCCTCTAGTTAATCAAGATGATCCGGTTCTCCATGATTTTCAAGCCTTTCAGCTTAGTATGGAAAAACTGTTCGCAAGACATTCACAGGGGCAGGCCTTGGACAATGAGCTTCTTTCGTTGCGACAGGGTAATCAAGACCTTTTGGCTTATATTGCATCTTTCAATAGACTAATAGTGGAAACTCAATGGCCTGAGGACAAAAGGATTACGCTGTTTTATAGAGGTCTACGTGGAGAGCTCAAAGACGTTTTAGCCCAAGTAGTGAATCCCCCACAAGACTGTTCGGATTATATAGACTTGGTCGTTCAAATAGATCACAGGCTGCAGAACAGGAAGGCCGATCGTTCCAAGTTTGATGCTCGAGTATTTTCCAAACCGCCAACTCCTTCCAAAGGAGTAGACTCCGGGGAACCCATGCAAATAGGGGGTCTGAAAGGGCCTCTTACACAAAGGGAGCGGGAAAGGAGGAAACAGTTGCAATTATGCCTATATTGCGGAAACTCAGGGCACTTTCTTCGAGACTGTCCGGTGAAACCTGCCAAGAAGGCAGTAGGAGCTGCAGTTACCAAAGTTACAAACTCTGAGCAGGGAAACGACCTCGCCCGACAAGAATAGAGGTCCTCTTGCCGAGCGTGAAAACCAGTTCCGTGACCTCGCATTTCGTGATACCTATGGTCCTCATTAGCCCTGATAATCCGGATCGATTACATGCAATTGAAGCTTACGTCGACAGCGGTGCCATCGGCAATTATGTGGATCATGAAATGGTTTTGAGGATGAATCTAACTCTTTGTCCCAAGGCTGTAAAGGACGTCATTACTACGGTGGATGGTACGGAGATAGCCTCCGGGCCAGTAACGCATACCACTCAAGAGGTGACGCTAGTAAGTCAAGATGGACACCATGAGAAGATCGTGTTCGATGTGATCAAGGCCCCTCAGTTTCAGATTATTCTAGGAATACCTTGGTTAGAGAAACACAATCCTCTGATCGATTGGCGAGCAAGAACGGTCCAGTTTCCAGAATGTGTCTCTACTTGTCACCCTCCACCTGGTGTTGCACTGGCCGCAATTTCTTCAGAGACTCCCCAGTTACCTCCCGAATACCTAGAATACCAAGATGTTTTCCGGAAGGATCAGGCTAACTCTCTACCTCCTCATAGGTCTTATGACTGCCAGATAGACCTGATACCTGGATCTACTCCTCCTTGTAGTAGAATTTATGCCCTCACCGAGCCTGAGAACCTTCACCTTCGACAATACCTGGATCAATACCTGGCAAATGGGTTTATTCGTCCTTCCAAGTCCCCTGCTTCTTCAGCTTTGTTCTTCGTTCCAAAAAAGGAAGGAGACCTTAGAACTTGTATCGATTATCGCTCCCTGAACCAGATCACTGTTAAGAATAGATATCCGTTACCTTTGATCCCTGAACTCCTGGACCAAGTCAGAAAAGCATGCATATATACAAAGCTGGATCTTAGAGGAGCTTACCACTTGGTACGAGTAAAAGAGGGCGATGAATGGAAGACGGCCTTCCGCACCAAGTATGGGCTATTTGAATATCAGGTCATGCCCTTCGGACTTTGCAATGCCCCGGCCGCCTTTCAATATTTTATGAACGATGTCCTCAGAGAGCTCATAGATGTATGTGTTGTTGTTTACATTGACGACATCCTCGTTTATTCTTCATCGGAATCTGAACATCGGAAACACGTGAAAATGGTCCTCGAAAGATTGCGTCAACACAAACTTTTCGCTAAGTTGGAAAAATGTGTTTTCAACGTGACTGAAGTTGAATTCTTGGGATTCATATTATCACCTGGCGGAGTGCGTATGGATTCAAAGAAGGTCGATACAGTTCTCAAATGGCCATCACCATCCTCCGTAAAAGGTGTGCAAAACATGTTAGGCTTCGCTAACTTTTACCGCAGGTTTATCCCCGAATTCTCTCGAATAGTCCAGCCCATCACTGCCTTGTTAAAGAAAAACAAACGTTTTGAATGGTCTACCGAGGCGGAACAAGCTTTCCAGGATTTGAAGACTACATTTATCTCTGCACCAATCTTAAAACACCCTCGCCCCGAACTCCCCTACATCGTGGAAACTGATGCTTCAAGCCTTGCCATGGGGGCAGTTCTATCACAAAAGGACCCGGTAACCAATCAGTTGCATCCCGTGGCATTTTGGTCCCGCAAATTCTCGCCTCCTGAAATCAATTACACGATTACTGACAAGGAACTTCTGGCTATCAAGTCTGCCTTTAAGGCTTGGCGGCATTATCTGCTGGGGGCCCGACACACCGTTACTGTGATTACGGATCACCGAAACCTGCAATATTTGAAGACCGCAAAAGCCCAATCCTCTAGACAACTCCGTTGGGCATTATTCTTTGCCGAGTTTGACTTCATAATTACCTATCGACCTGGTACAAAGAACGGTAAAGCCGATGCCCTTTCTCGGATGGGAGTGGAAGAACACTTGGTCAACCCTAAACCTGTACCAATCATTCCCGAACAAAGAATTCTGGGTGTAATCGCCACAGAATCCATAGAGGAAGTTAAGGATAAAGCCAGGCAACTTGTAACTCCAGCAGACATACAGAATTGGCATCTGCAGGGAAAGGACTTTGCAGTAAAGGACAACTTATTGTATTTCCAAGAACGATTATACCTACCCAGCACAGATTTACAGAAAAAAGTAATCTCTTGTTATCACGACTCTTTAATGGAAGGTCATCCCGGTATATCCAAGACCTCAGAAAAGATCAAGCGCTACTTCTGGTGGCCGTCTTGGAAAAAAGATATCAGAGACTTTATAATGTCCTGTGGAGTATGCGCCCAAAACAAGAGTCAAAAGGAAAGACCAGCAGGCCTCTTACGCCCTATTGACATCCCACCTCGCCCTTGGCATACGCTTTCTATGGACTTCATCACCGATCTACCTCCATGCTCCGGATACAATACGATTCTAGTAATCGTGGACTTATTCTCCAAGATGGCGCATTTCATTCCGCTCAAAGGCTTGCCAACAGCAGCAACTCTGGCCCGAGAATTTCTCGAAAACATCGTCCGACTGCACGGTTTTCCTTCGGTTCTAATTTCGGATCGAGGTAGTCAATTTATTTCTCATTTTTGGCAAAGTTGCTGTCGGTCGGCTCAAATTGATGTGAGACTATCGACCAGTCACCACCCTCAGACCGACGGACAAACCGAGAGGACCAATCAAACTCTGGAACAGTATTTACGCTGCATGCTGCAACAAACTGAAAAAACTTGGAAAGATATCCTTTGGATAGCCGAGTATGCCTACAATAACTCTGTCCATTCGGGAACTGGGAAAACCCCGTTTTTTCTTTTGTATGGCAGTCACCCTCGAACCTCGGAGTTGGATCCCCTCCAAGATCTTGAAACACCAGCAGTAGACTACCTGCATTCTACAATCACCCAAGCCTTTAAGGAATCTGTTTCTCACCTTCAAAGGGCTAAAGAACAATACAAGAAAGGAGCAGATCAACATCGGAAGGAAGCCCCTCACTATCAAGTAGGGGATCAAGTCTGGTTATCCACCAAATATCTATCTCTAAAAGGGCCACGCACATTCAACCCAAGATACCTTGGTCCCTATTCCATCACTACCATAGTAAACCCAGTAGCGGTCAAGTTGGACTTGCCCCCGCACATGAAGATACATCCGGTCTTCCACGTCTCTCTATTAAAACCTGTGCAACCTCAAACCCGACTAACCAAATCTCCAAAACCTATCCTAGTGGATGGAGAACTCGAGTTTGAAGTCAAAAGCATTCTGGACTCCAAGATCTCCAAATCTAAACTATTCTACCTAATTGACTGGAAAGGCTACGGCCCCCAAGAGAGATCCTGGGAACCTGCTGAATATGTCCACGCTCCTCGCCTAATCAAAAGATTTCACCGAACATTTCCTGACAAGCCAAAACCCCCGGAGAAGCCCGGTTTGGGAGGGGCCTTGAGGGGGGGTACTGTCATGATCTCTGCTTCCAAAAGGTCAGGGTTTTCCCAACTCCCTTGGAAGCAGATCCATAACCCAGGTTCCGAGTGCCAACCAGTCCCAATTGGGACCTTTTGGACCCAGTCCTGGCGCCAGTGGCACCAGGCTCATAAATATGCCCAGTCCCAGCGCTGGAAGCGCCGGGCTCATAATGCTTGGGTGGACTTACCTTCAGCAGACCATGCTGCTTACTTGCCTGCCAGTTGAGCCTCTGATCCTCTTCTGTTTGGAACTACTTTTCCTGTTGGGTGGGGCTGGAGCCACTCCCTAGATTCAGAACACTGGAACTCTTCTGGAAGGCAGGAACTCTTTTCTTACCAGGAACTCTTTTCTTACCAGGAACTCTTTTCTTACTTAGGCGTGGCTGTGGAAGGAGACACCTAAGCACTACAGGAGGCTATTTAAACCACACCCGGTGGATGAATCTTGCTTTGCGTTATTCTGCAACCTCTGCAGCAGAACGCTCATCGTGTCTTCTGCATCCGGTCCTGGGCCTAAGGAAAAAGGCTTACCATCCTGAATCCAGTCTTCAGCAACACCTATAAAGACAAGAAAGAACAGGTTAGCATTCCGGCATCTGAAAGGCAAAGGCTTACCTACTCTTCATGCGCTCCGGAGGTCTTCACACTGCATTCCGGCATCTGAAAGACAAAAGTTTACCAACTCTTTGCACGCTCCGGAGGCCTTCGGCGCTGCATCCCGCATCTGAAAGACAAAACAAGGTGCGTTTAAAGACATTGGGGAACTTTAATACTCACGTGCCATTACTCCTTTCCACATCTATTCCAGTGGGTATTCCGGCACCCTGCAGCCGCTCCGAACTCGTACCTGCAAAATAAAAAGACAGTTAGAGCGCATAGTGAAGCAGGCAACAAGCGCTTACTTACGTGCTTCCAGGCGCTTCTATTCATCACACGGGCTCCATCTTCAACTCACTTCAGCCCGTCATCCGCCATCGCCGGAACCCTGCAAAACAAGAGACATCATTACTAAAGACTTTAAAGACATTTGAATGACTCGAAACTTACCGTTCATGCAGTAAACGACGGACAGCAGTCCTCTGAAGTCAAGAGGCCTGCGCTACCTATCCAGTGAAGAAACTGGTTACAGCACCCTGCCCCGAGGCAGATGGAGAGCTCGGCATTCACTTACCTAAGGTGAGAGCGTTAACCTTTGGGGGTCTACAGGAGAGGAGAAGAGGAAAGAGATAGGGACACTCCAATAACCCCAGTTCATTAACCCCATATTTTCTATCTGCAGACATCTTACTCTACACGTCAGGCATACAGTGCACAGAGGTCCAGCCCAAAGAGCCAACCGGGTGCTACACATCACCTTTGAAGATATGGTAGTCGCCCAGTCAAGACCGGCGCCTCTGCGAGAATCAGGTGAGCGTTACAGCAGCTTTGTAGCAGCCACATTCTCTAAGGAGCACCATTGTTATGCCAAAGGTGTACAATTTTTGTACAAGTGTTTTGTCAGATGATATGTCATCCCAGAGGTCTTTCAGTTCTGTTTTCTCTGCTTTGGTTAAGAAGGCTGTGACATATTGTGCAACTTCAGGGGAACTGTCTGCAATGCATATCAAAATTAGCATTCCATAGGAGGGCAATTATTGCATTGTAATCATTGGTGAACTTTGATGCTTCACTCCTTTTTATGCATTATGTGTTCTTAGGAGATTTTCCTTTCACACTGTGTCGGACCAAATACATGAAGCTATTTACTTGCCCTGTTGTTGAAACTGGTTTAGGGAAACCAAAGCAGCATTTGGTATAGTATTTGCCTCTGTTCTTATATTTGCGTCAACAATACTTGCCACGCTTGTGTCTTTGGAATTGCAATATTTGTGCGTGTAGGTCACTATGTGTACTTTCCGAAGGGATTTTGGAAGTCACATATTTGTGAATGAAATGCAAAACTGTCTCATCACTTTCTTCACCAAATTTAGAAGTATTTTTAATCCACAAAAGCATGTGGATGTGTGGTACTCCTCTGGCTTGATATTCTTTTCTCCAAAAGAAGTGTTCCACTTCTCAGAGGGGAGGAAGTGCTATATTGCAAATGAAGTGCAGCATGGCAAGGAAGCAATGATGGAAGTACCATGAAATATTTACTGGGTCAAGAGAGCAAAGTTCTCCTGGTGTTTTCATGTCTACACCTGTTTTGTTTTTGTTTGCTATGCGTAGGAAAGTATGCAAGTAGTTCGCGCCTTGAAACACTTGTGTATAGGCACGTTACACATGCCATATCATATCATATCATATCATATCATATCATATCATATCATATATCATATCATTCCCATGCATACTCTACACAACTAAAAGTGACAAATCATGTGGGTGGCCCAAAGTTTCATAGCATACACTGTGCATCTGTGTCTAGGGGCTTCAGAATACATTCGTAAACAGCAATATTCTGATGCTGTTATTTGTGTGCATATTTCATCATATCTTCCACCTTTTCCTGTCGGGAATTGTAGAAGAAAGGCTTGTGCTTCTAGACTTTTTTCCCATATACTTATTGGCGCTCTTTTGTCTTTTGGCATGCCACATTTGATTTGTTTCTAGTGCATCGTCTATGATCTCTTTGGAGTGCAGTGGGTGAACTGTATAGTGGTCTAAAATATTGGAGGCTGCACTAGGATCTAGATGTTCAAATTGGCCAATTGTTGAGGAGTCCTGAATTATTTTGGTTGTTTCTCTCAGGTTTTCTTCAAAGTTTATTTCCTTGCAGTGTTCATTGTTTTGTTTAAGGTATTGCAAGGCTTCCCTAACTTTGCTTAAGTCCACTAGTTGCTCCCAAATTATTTGTCTTTTGTAGGTACACCATTTACTAGGATAATCAAAGATTGTTCTATTGGCCTTTGCACTCGTAGAGTGTCTACATTTTCTTTGAGATCTAATGGTACTTTTCCACAATTGCCTCTCAATAATTCGGTGGGAGGCAATTTTGCAGTTTTCGTGTGAAGGTGTATTATTGCTTGAAATGGTTCCTAGTGATTGCATCAAATGCAAAAGCATTGAATGCAAAATCATTGGAAAAAATGCATCAAAAAATGTATTTTTAAAAATGAATGTAATGGGGGTTCCCCCGTCACCCCCATTTGAACCCATTATAGTAAATGCTATGTATTTGATTCAATGCCTGGATATCCTTGAAATGCGTGCACTGTTTGTATTATAATGCTCTCATACAAATTAAGCTGCCGCAGTGCATTTTGCAGAGGAAATACTTCCACATTATTACTGATTGCCTGTGAAGGCCTTTGGTTATTGTCGAGTTTTGCAGTGCAGTATGTGAACAGTATGGAGGTGTTTGTAATTACATATTTGTTCTCAGCTATAAAGTACAGAGCTAATTGAATCCATTGGGATTCCTCATTGCCTTCTATGTTCGGCATTATAGCTAGAGTTTTGGTGTTCTTTCTATACAATGCACACATACTTGGTTTGGCATTTCAGGAGATGTGTTTTTGAAATTTTGTATTTCTTTTCTGTACGTGTGATATAAAAAGTTGATAGCTGCACTATTGTCTGTATTGTTGTCTGAAAATGCTGGAGTTTGTAAGTGCTTTTCAGTTCCACAATATTTCCTTTGGATGCGCTATATTTCTTTGAGCACTTGTGTGGCTGTACCCTGTAGGGGAATATAATTTAAATGTTGCAGTGCTAAGATGGGTTTTTTGCATAGAACAGTTTGTAAACTAGATTTCTTACTGTTGAATGGTGGGTTGCTAACATTTTGATATAGTGGAAAGTGCTTTTGCAAGCAGGTCCAGAAATACAGGCTAAGGATTTTTTTTGTATTCCTTTGTAGATGCGCACTGGACAGGCGTCCATAGTTTGTATTGTTTTTATTTTTATTTTCTCGTTGTCTTTCACATACTGATTGAGGAATTGCTGCAAATATTTGATTAAGCATTGGCGAACGTTACACATTGATGTGCAAGGCCATTTGTAGGTGAGGCTTTTTTTTTAGGTGGAATGGAGAATGACATCTAAGTTTGATGGGGATATTTCTGAAAGCAGTGCTACTTCTTCCATTATGGTATTGTGTATCTTTTCATACCCTTGTCCACTCTGATGTAAGGCAATTTGGTCTGTTTGTTCTTGTTTGTATGATTCTTCATTGCCTGTAAAGATGTGGCCAAAGGTATCTATGCTGATATTGCGTTTGTTTCAAAGTAGTGCTTGCAATTTATCAATTAATCTTGTTAGTGGTTTCATTATGTTCAAACTTATTATAAAAAATGTCTGTTTCACAATCATTGCACTGTCTACAAGAGCTTCCAGGATGACTTTTCTGCTGTAGGTTTTTAGGGTTGAGCGTGATTTCTGCCCTCTATTTATCAGGCTCTGAAGGACTCTGTGGTAGAACATTTTTTGTAAAATTATTTTTTTTGGAATGCTTGCTTGTGGTTACATTACAATTTGTATGTGTTATATTGGCAGTAGTGCACGTTGCATTTTTTAGTGCTTTTCTTTTCATTCTCACATTTTGACAGATGGACTAGACTGTCTCTACTGGTAGATGCATCAGTTTTCCTTAATGACTTGATTAGTTCTTCTCTTTCAACTTTCTATAGAAGTTCTGCTTGCATTGGATGGCTACTGTCTATGTTTTTAGGTTGTGTGGCTCTTTTTCTGTGTTGCTTTCTACAGAGTTGCCATTTGGTAGGCATTGTGTAGTAGCTGTTGATGAAGAAAGGGAAGTGTGGGTGTGCAGATTTTCAAATAGGTATGTGTCCAATGTGCATGAGTGGTCAATAAGGGGGTAGGCATATAAATGGAAGTGTACCACTGTGAAATGGCCTCTAACTTTCGATTGGGGACAGTATCTTACTATGTGGGGATTAGTCTAATGGTGGCGGGATAACAAACACTAAGCACCTGTAGAGGTGTCATGAGTAACAATGAAGTACATACTGGTGGATTGCCACATATCTATATGCTACAATACAACAATAGTGCACTCTTCTAGTAAGACGTACAAAACTATGAAGGTATTGTACTTACTTTGTTGCTTGGTGAGAGTAGGTTTATTGTAGGTTTTATTTTGAAGTGCACACGCCAGTGGCTTTCCGCAGAGAGGTGGGTACTGCACCTGTATAAGAGGATGGTAAGAGTATATATTGACTAGTGGCATTGTGCTTACATTTGTAAAACCATAGGGGGATCTCTTGGCAGGAAGAGAAAGTGTGTGTGTATAAATGGAAGGCTTACGATATGAATGGGGACTTGGGAGTATAAGAATGTTTATTAAGGGGGTAGGTGGTTTATTTGGGAGTGTATTGTATGACATCTTATTGAACATGTGTGTGTATTAATGTAGGACTATTTACTTTCAAAATGGAGTACTTGCATTGTGGTACGATGACAAAAAGGTGCGGAAGGATGAACAAAGTGCAAACAGAAACTTTATGTGTGTGCATTTGCATGTAGTTTTCTGCATATATATGCTTGCTACATGAGTGGAGCCATTGTTTCTGGTCTTTACTTTCCTTATGCACATTTATGTATGTTACTGTTGTCAATACACACATACATTTTTTTTTCTTTTTTCAAGTAATGTTGTAGTCTATGAAGTGTGAAAGGTAAGTGGCAAGAAACTGTTGTCATGCATGCAATATATTCACTTGGCTTAGTTTGGCGGGATATGCTGACTGATCCTTTTGTGTGCAAGGGGAAAGCATCGTAAAATTGACAGAACAAAAGAACTGTTTGGATATAACAATGGCTACTATGGGCAAATGGCAACTTTGGCACTACCTACCACTGTAGGAGCAATTTCATGGTAGGTGATGGGAGAAATAACAGTATGAATTTTCAGTACGTTATGGAGATTCAGTGCCAGTAACCCTGTTGCGACAACTTATAACACAGTTGCATATGTACTGTACCAAAAGTAATAATACCTACAAGGCTTGGTGATGGGCACCGATGCCGATGTATGTTGATACAGAACTTATAGATTGTTTTACAGCACTTTCCCATGCAAGTGCTTTTGATTTACAGGACACTTCAACTCTACGTGTTTAATGGTTGGTATGGATTGTTCAACAGAGGTGATAGCATTAGATGCAGAATTCTTGGATGTAATTGGTGGATGCGTATATGACCAACAGTAGCCAATGAGGGAGTGCTGGGAAAAGACTACTGGAAAGGGAAGAAGGACTGGCCCTGCTTTTCTGGGACGCTGTACACGCGGTAGTTGGGGAACACTCACATGATACATGCTGTCCTTCTTAATATGCTTGCCATGGAAATGGGACTACAGATTATGGAATCAGGTGTATGCCTGCTTTTCTGTTCCATGCTAGGATGTTCTAGTGTGCCCCTGAGAACCTTAGTGCTTTTAGTGTGACATTTGTCAGTGGAACTATTTTCTTCCCCCTATTGAAATTAGTCTTCTGTTCCACAATGTAAAATGTAGGTTGCAGACACTTGTGTAATAATGTAAGGAGGAAAAGCAGAGTGCAATCCCCAACAAATACCACACAAAAAGGTGTTTCTTTACACGTTGCTTTACAAAAATAAAATAAAAACACTTTTTACAACTACCAACAAAGCGGCCATTCTCTTCCATGCTTCAAATGTGTTTGCGCAGCCCCCCACACAGGACAATATGTTTGCGAAAGCCGTGCCATTTGGAGGTGCTCACGTGCTACATCTGGGTCTTTTCAGGGTGGCTGGAATGGAAATCGGACTGTGCGGGAGTTGGGAATGGTCAATATGATTTCCTGGGTGGGGTGTGTAGCAGCAGATTGTGCCAGAACATGTGTTTGCAAATAGGAGTTAAGATGGATATGGGTATGGTTGTGCCATTCAGAAGGCAGACTATATGACTTTTGTGCAACTCCTGAATACATTGGGTACAAGTTTACGCTGACCGCTGGGCACTGGAAGCACACCTTGGGTTCCATAATGTTGATGTGTACTTGTAAGGAATACGTGGGATGAAGTGGCTCCATGTGGGTCCTCTTTGTGCCAGTTTGGTGATGCTCGCTCATCCAAACATTATTATTGTTCATTGTGGATGGAACATTTTAGGACATTTTAGCGACATCTCAATGCAGTTTGCGATGAAGGAGACATTTTGGCAACTCATGGAAATGTTTCCAAAGTCGCACATCATTTTTTCTCCCATTGCCCAGAGATAGATGCGGCTGCATTCTTCCTCGTGTGGGCCACACATGGAGAAAGCGCAGCGCAATGTGAACAAGGCTGTTTACGCTTTTATGCGAGACGTTGGCATGTTCTCCTTCCACAACGAAAACATTAGGTTTTGTAGTAGCAACATTTTTGTTCAGATGGAGTTCATCGAACTGATGCTGACAGTGAGCTGTTTCTGCGTAATATCCAAAATGCAGTGCAGCGCTTCCTGCAAGTTTAGCAAGCATTTTCCCTGTGGGTGTTTACCACTTTGAAAGTTTCAAATACAAACAGCACAAAAAGGCTCTCATTCTGCGAATGCATACAATGTTTTTGACAAAGTTCCACCACCCATTGTTGACAACCAAGTATGCAGCGCTCATAGGCTGCGCCGCCACCTGCATGCTTTCATTCAAATTCTATTTTTGAACAGTGCAAGGTGGCTCTGAAAAGAGCCTTTTTGCCCTCCCCGCCACCTTCTGGTTGTGTTGCATTGGAAGGGAGGTTTGGCAAAGGGTAGCAACCACAGGGATAAGAAATTGCATGTGGAGATCAAGGACATTTGTGATGTCATTTTTTATGGCATGGATGTTAGTCTTAGCAGTGCACAGCGGTGGTACAAGTTATGATTGCTTAGCTTACCAGAACTCTTGAATTTCTGTGGTTTTTCGGTTGTACTTGTAAACAGAATATGGACACGTTGTTATTACTGCAAAGTAACTATAATGTCACTTTCAAATAGTTGTTGTACTGAATTTGATAGTTTTTTCTTAGGGCAGCATAACCATAACATCCCTTGAACAACGTTTTTTGTATATTCAGTATAAAAACTTTGTTAAAGGGATGTTATGGTTCAAAGTAAAACCCCTGAAATTCGGCAGTTATGGTAAGATAAGCAACCATAACTTGCGCCACCGTGCCCTGCTAACACTAACACCTAGGACATCAAAGATGACATCACAAATGTACTCTGCAGGGGGGAGCGACTTTGCAGTGCTTTTGAGACTATCGTCTCAGAGCACGAGAAGACCTGCTCACTACCCAAATAAAACCCACTCTACATCTTCCTCTCTCAGCTCGCCCTTTCTTATCCCTGTGGTTGGTGTCCCCCCCTTTACCCTCCTTTCCCCTCCTCTCCTAGTGTGTTGTGTGTAAAAAAACAAAAACATACAAAATAACAAAAATAAAAAAAAAGGCTCTTTTCAGAGCCGCCTTTCACAGTTAAAAAAACAGAAGTAAAGATAAATAACGCAGGGCCCTTTCTATTTCTTGAAAGTCCGCTGACAATTCGCGAACATAAAAAAATTGGGATGCTACCCTATTGTAACCATTGCATTTTTCTCTGGGAGGAAGTGGTGGCTCTGAAAAGAGCCTTTGGGATGTGTTTGTATGTCAAAAATTATAAATACTTAACACCTACATGCTGCATTTCTAAAAAAAGGTTGCAATGCATTTTGTACATTTCTCAGAAAAATCTGATTGCCAGCATAGGTAAGATGGACACCATCTCTGCGAAAAATGTATGTACTACGAAACATAATATTTTCATTGTGAAAAGAGGACATGCCAAAATATCTTAGGAAGGCACAAACAGCCCTATTGACATTATGCCTTGCTTTCTCCATTTGTGGACCACATGAGAAAGAACAAAGCCACATTTGTCTCTGCGCAATCCGTGAAAAAATTACTTTGGAGTTTGGAAACATGTCCATGATCTTCTGAAGTCCTTCTTTCATTGCAAATTGCAAAGAAATTCCAGACACATGTCCTAAACTGTTCCCTCCACAATGAATTACAATTATGTCTGGATGTTCCTCTATCTTCAAAGTTGCACAGAGAGGTAGCAAGTCCAGCCACTTCATTCCACGGACTCCATGCCAGTGCACTTCCACATGTGGGAATCCAAGATCTATAGATACTCCACAGCTTTCTGCATGCACCTTCAACCAATGTATCCACAAGTGGTTTTAATTTTTTTAGCTTATATAATTACTTACATTTATATAGGACAAGCAGGCTATGACAGTATTGACTCCCTCTTACGTGGAAAAGCAGGCTATCACAAGGACTCACTAGTATGTGGAAAAGCTTAATTACAGGAAAAGTTGTATACAGTGGTACATTATGATTTTTACAAGCCATAGTAAAGATATTTTCTTTCCTACAGTTAGTCATAAGATAGTTTTAATGGTTTTGAGGAAGGCGCTGAGCATTTCAATTTAAAAAATCTATGTCTAAATTAAAAACAGTGCTATATACAAACCGAATTACTAATTTCTTTCTTTTACAATTGCAGTGAAGACCATTCTCCTGAAAATAAGCAGCCAAATTTGAATTACAAAGAACAACTAAGAAGCAAACTGCTCATTTTAGAAAAATGTAAGTAGATTGTTACCATAATATTTGAATTATTACTCAAACACACTCTAATGTTAATTCATGCTACTTCTGTGCCTAAAAATAGAGATTCTGCACCCTTCTGACCAAAAATCCTCCCGTCTTAAACAGTGATTTACTGGCAGAATGGCCCACAAATTCCTATTTTTCGCCACGTAAATTACCCAACTCAGCCACTAGAATTTAGATGTTGTAGAAGAAACAACTGTTTTAATTGTATAGCTTTAGATATACTATTTATACTTCTGCACACCACTGGTTTACTTTTTTCTGTCATCTGAACCCCAGTTTATTAACACATTAATTCAAGAATGCCCATCCCTAGTAGTTGTACTTCCCAATGCACAATCACACACCATTACATACATCTTTATCATCTCACTCAAACACTCATGCACACAACACACATGCATTGCAGAACACCCCAACCCATACCTTCTGTATTTTTGTCAACAGACCCTAAAGCATGCCTACCAAAAAGCAACTCCGTAGAAAGGAATGCAGAAGTAGAGCAAATGAAAAGAAAAGTCTCCAACATAAACATCCATCTACAGCAGAATTTGTAAAAAAAAAAGTTGAAACAAAACAGCTAATACAGTCATGTAGAGAAACAGAAGAAGTTTCTAGTACAAAAACTTTGCCTCCTCTATCAAAAAGTAAAACAACCCAAAAAACAATTAACAGAAAATCAACTACCACTACAAATAAAACTTCTTCTATAAATCTTGATATAGTACAAAGTAAGCATACCAAGAAAAGTATTTTAGCCAATATGTTCCGTCACAAAGTCCTTCAAAATCTTATAAAAACAGGAGAGAAACCAGGTTCAACACTTCAAACCTATCGTAGAAAAGTAATCTTAGAAGCATTGATAGACAGTGCACTTCTTTTCAAAAGAAAGTTATTTATTTTAGTGTTAAACAGAATGAAACCACTAACACAACTAATAACTAAATTACAAAAAAAACTTCTCAATAGACAAAATGTCAACAGAAATAACTTCTTAAATATCTGTGGAGGTGAATGGAGTCACACTACAAGCACAGAACCATACTTTAATGAAGAAGCGTACAAACAAAAGCAAACAAATACAATTGCCATACATAGCAGTGGTCGAGGTTATGAAAAAGTTAATAATACCATAATGGAACAAGAAGTACTCCTTACAAAAATATGCCCTGAAAACGTAGATTTACCCCTCCATTCAACTGAATCAGAACATCTAGTGTACAAATGGCCATGCACGTCAATGTGTAACATTCCCAAAAAAATGTTCAAGTCTTTACGCCAGTTCCTCAATCAATATGTGAAAAGTAAAGACAAAAACAAAATTAAACTACTGCAAAATATGGATGCTTGTCCAGTAGGCAAGTACACAGGACTACAAGGACATTCATTGGCCTGCATTGCAGGACCTAATTGCAAAACACCCTTCCATGATATCAAAAGGATATCAACACATCATGCAAGTATAAGAAATCTAGTTTATAAACTGTACTATGCTAAAAGTCCTGCTTTAGCACTAGCCAATTTAAATAACATTCTTCTACATGGTACAGCAAAAGACCTACAAGAAGAAATCGACTATATCCAGACAAAATATTTTGGAAGTGAAACCCACTTACAAGATGAATTAGCTGTAAACCAACTTCGAAACAAATCTGCACATGGCAACCTTTCACTACACACATACAAAAAAGAAATACTAAAATTTGAAAGTACTTCAGCTGAAGTACCAAACCACGTGTGTGTATGTTGACACAGAACTTTTTATAAAAGTAACACAAAAACTGTAGACCTATCATACAAAATAGAAGACAATGAAGATTCTAAATGGTTTGAATTAGCTCTCTACCTTAGAGCAGAAAACAAATACGAAATAACTGACCCCATAATACTTTGCAGTTACTGCACTACAAAACTTGACAACAACCAAACTCCTTCACGTGCTATCACAAATAACTTGGAATTATATCCACTACCAAAACCCCTTCAACAACTTAATTTATATGAGAGCATCATAATTCAAACAGTGCACCCATTTCAAGCAATAATACGCCTTCAACCAAAAACTGCAAAATTTCCTCCCTCTGAATTAGTAAAAGGTATTTTTGGAAAAGTAGTGTATTTACCATTAGATCTAAAAGAAAATGTGCACACTCTAGGAGTGCAATGTCCAATGCAGCAATCTTTAATTATCTTGGTAAATGGAGTACCTACAAAACACAAAAAAATTTGGCAACAACTGGTAGATTTACATAAAGTTAGAGAAGCCCTGCAATATCTTAAAGAAATAATTAATATTACAAAGAAATTAATATTGAAGAAAATTTGAAAGATACAACTGAAATAATTCAAGAGACACAAGAAGCTGGTCAATTTGAGCTCCTAGATACTGCAACAATATCAAACACTTTAGACCATTATACAATTCATCCATTGCACTCTAATGACACCATAGAAGATGCACTGGAAATGTACCAAATGGTCAAACAAAAGGATCACCAATCAGCATATGGGAATAAAGTATATAAGCACGTGCTTTTCCTCTACTCTTTCCTACTGGCAAAAGAGTAAGATACGATGATAGACCTATTCAAATATCAGCATCAGTATATCGCTCATTACAAATGTATTCTGAAGATCCCAGATTTCGACAAAATGTGGAATACATATTCCTCCTACTCTTTGAAAGTGAACTCGCAACTTTATGTTACGGAGTTGCACACATATTAAAATCAGGATCACACTTTCAAAATATGACAGCTACACAATTATTACAAAAAGTTCAACAAAAAGATGAGGTTTTACAAGCAAATCTTACAAATCTATTAGCAAATATGTATGGTACTAAAGAGTACTGGTTTCAACGTCATGGAGATGTACGTTATATGATCAGAAACTTTGGCCCAACCACTTGGTTTGTTACATTAAGTTGTGCAGAATATGCATGGGAAGATTTACATGCTTTCCTACGCATATCAAACGAAAACAAAACAAACATAGATATACTAACACCTGGAGAACTTTGTTCACAGGATCCTGTTAATGTTTCAAGATATTTTCACCATCGCTTCATTGCTATGCTACATTTTATTTGTAACAAAACTGTTCCTCCCCTTGGAGAAGTGCAACACCTCTTTTGGAGAAAAGAATACCAAGCCAGAGGAGCACCACATGTCCACATGCTTTTATAGATTAGAGATGCTCCTAAATTTGGTCAAGACAGTGATGCCACTGTTTTACAGCTTATTGAAAAATATGTCACTTGTGAAATTCCATCAGAATCCGCAAATGGTGATCTTCATGCAAAAATATTACAATTCCAAAGACACAAATGTGGCAAATATTGTCGTCGCAAATACAAAAACAAAGGGAAATACTACACCAAATGCTGATTTGGTTTCCCTAGACCAGTTACAAATACAGGTCAAGTGAACAACCTCATGTCTTCAGTTAGACATAGTGTTAAAGGTAAGTCACCTAAAAATACATATTGCATAAAAAGAAAAGAAGAAGAAAAATATATCAATGATTACAATGCAATCATTGCCCACTTATGGAATGCAAACATAGACGTGCAGTACATTGCAGACAATTCTACTGCAGTTGCACGATATGTCACTGCATGCTTAACCAAATCAGAAAAGACAGAGCTCCAAGACCTCTGGAATGACCTGTCATCAGATAAAACAGTGTCTCAGAAATTATACAGCTTGGGCATAAAAATGCTGTCCCATAGAGAATGTGGATCCTATGAAGCAGCTGATCGATTAACTGGTACTGCATTGTATGGTAAATCTGCAAATATAGTATGGCTAAGTCTTGGTCCAGCTAAATCTAGAAAAAAAGTTCTAAAATCATACGAACATATAGAAACAATAGCCAAACAAGATCCCGACAGCCAAGACATTTTAAAAAACAATTTATTGGACACATACTACCCAAACAGGAGTACCACTTTTGAAACCATGAGCCTATACCACATAGCCCAAAACTACACATACAAGATAATATAAAACCTGATGAACAAAACCGTAAATACAAAGTGACAAACTGTGAAGGCAGCTTAGTAAAACTCACCAAACCAAATTTCATTAAACATATCAAATTGTCATTAAAGACTCCTCAACATAAAGAGGTATATTACATGTCCCTGCTACAACTCTTTAAACCATGGAGAAAAGAAGAAATACTAGATAACTATGACTCATATGAAGACGCTTTCAAAGCAAATGAAAGCAGTATAACTGATGTAAACTTTGCACAGTACAAAGCAATGTTGCACAATGAACAGCAACACGAACAAGAACTCCAGGCCCAACTAGATAAGGAGACTCCTGACAGTAGTCAACCTTCTATCACAGGAAGCCAAGAACCACTGGGAGACCCACTAATAACAAATGAGGCAGACATAGCTATGATAGAAGTAGAAAACACCATGCGTCAGTATGAAGAAAAAGAAGACTTAACTATACTACAATCAAAGCTAAACAATGAGCAACGTAGCATTTTTCAAGAAGTAACAAAAGAAATTGCACATGGTGTACAACATGAAAACAAAGAATGCACCTGTCAAAATTACAAACCTATACTATTGTATGTCAGTGGTGAAGCTGGTTCTGGCAAAACATTCCTAATCAAAATCATCAGTAAGTTCCTTCAACAATTGACAAACAACAAACTGTCAGCTGTTGTCACTGCCCCCACAGGTTTAGCTGCCTACAACATAGGTGGTGTCACTTTACACCGATTACTACTCCTGCCAGTTGAACAGCAAAACAAATTATCTTATTACAAACTTTCTGCAGAAGCTGCAATGGAACTACGCAGAGTATTGAAACAAATGCTACTAATAGATGAAGTGAGCATGGTGCCCAACCTAATGTTGCCTTTGATTCACCTCAGATTACAAGAAGTACTCAAAACAAACTATGAAGAGCTCTTTGCAAGAAAACACATTATTGTTTTCGGAGATATTCTTCAATTGACACCAGTAAAAGGTGAGCCTATTTTTAAAACATTAGGACACAAACTCTCCCGTAAAACTGTTGGCAGCATTGGAAATGTCAACCTTTGGCAACATTTCCAATACAAAGAATTCACAGAAAACATGCGCCAATCTGCAGATCTCACTTATGCCAACATCTTAAAAAGTATCAGAGTTGGTATACTTTCTAAAGAAGCAGAAGCAATATTGAAGACCCGGCACATTCATGCACTTTATGGTGATAATGCATGTGCTACAGATGTTATGGAACAATTAGCCCACAAAAATGTCAATTGTGTGGCCTTAATGCCAACTCGTGCAAGCTGTTTCAAATTAAATGAAATAATGTTAAGTAAAGAAATGCAACCAATAATGGAAATTAGCGCCACAGACAAACTAGATGTACATGGAATGACACTACTCATGTGTGATCAAGCCACAAGACTAAATAGTTTAGAAAAATCAATCTCAAACACAGCAGGCTTGGAAAAGATATTAAAATTATCCTTAAATTGCAGAGTAATGCTGAAACGTAACCTTGACGTGGACCAAGGGCTAGTTAATGGAGCACTGGGTACAGTTGTTGGCTTTCAAACATACCCACGTGACAACAAAATTCAGTTTGTCAATATTCTCTTTGAAAAACTTTCAGAAGTAAAAAGAATAGGACGCTCAACAGTTCGATTCCTTCTCTTCAAAGACATGTATGTATGCAGAGAACAATTTTCTCTAACTTTTGCATATGCAGTCACCATTCATAAATCACTACCTTACCCTAGACAAAGCAATGATAGACATTGGTAACACAGTCTTTAAAGAAGGCATGAGCTACGTAGCACTATCACGCTTACATACACTTGAGGGTCAATTTCTAATCAACTTTGATGCAAGTAAAATAAACTCTGATATTCCTTGCATTTTAGAATACAATAGACTTCGTTCACTATACACTCCCCATCTAAACACATATTCTGTTCCACAAAAAGTAAAACATTATAAAAGAAAAATAAATCAAACAGAAAAGCAACAGGATGTCACTGCAAATCCTCCAAAGAGAGTAAAAGAAAGTAATACTTCATCAAGTGCCACAAGCAAAAAAAGAATCAATTAGGGAAAGTAAACCAGGTACTTCTTCAAAGAAGGAAGACACACTCCAAAAAAAGCCGTCAGATACAGAACTACCTGGTCCATTAAAACTCTCAAATATAGTTGGTGTAAGTTGCTACACAAATGTAGCAATGAATATTCTATTTCAATTACCACCAATTGTTTAGAACATTTACTTACACAGTACAGACCCATTGTGTTTGCAAATGTTAGTACGTCACAGAAATGCAGCAAACAATCCTGACAACAAGTATAGTGTTTATGGAATAAGACAACAATTGGACTACTGTGCTGGAATGGTGAAATTCACTATAAACTCACAGGTAGATCCACAAGAATTTCTAATGTACTTACTATTAGTACTGGAAAACAAAAACATACCTATAAATGAAATCTTCAAGATTTCATACATATGGAAACATACATGCACTCTCTGTAACAATGTGACACAAGAACAAATCCCCAATGAGCGCTTTGTGTATATATCAATACCTAATTGTGAATCTGTTCCATTTCAGCAACTTGTACAAAATGCAAACCACGCTAGATTATGTTCGAGCTGCAATTCAGATAATCGCTCCACGTTAGTAATACAAACACATAGTAAATGCATAATACTAATGCTTCTAAGTTACAATGCAGATGGTACCAAAAAGAACTGCAAGCTGACTGGATTCACACATGGTCAAATATCACTTGGTAGGAAAACCTTCACAACAATAGGTATAATCTACCACGCAGGAGCCACAACCAACTCAGGGCACTACACTGCATATATAAAAAATAGATGTGGATGGTTTGAATGTAATGATAGTACCGTTACTCTAAAGCAGAGATTACCAGCAAATCTTACAAACGCTTATTTAATGTTCTTAAAACCAAAATTTGATGACTAAACTGTACTTAAACCTTAAGTACACTTGTAGTAAAAAAACATAAACTGTCACAATATTCCAAAAGCTATCTAACTGCCCAAAGATGCTACAACAACTAATCAGATAAATTAATACCACTCAAATAGAGCAAAAAATAGACAGTTAGTATACGCCAATTGATATCTAACTGTCCCAAACTTCAGAAATATCCAAATAAGAGCAAAAAATAGACAGTTAGAATACGCCAATTGGTATCTAACTGTCCCAAAATTTAGAAATATCCAAATAGATAAAGCAATACCACGAAATTATATAAAAAAATAAACAGTTTGAATATGCCTACTGGTATCTAACTGCTCCAAAATTTTACAATATCCAAACAAATATCTAATATCTTACTGCTCCCAAAAACTGGAACAATCCAATGTATAAAGCATTTGCCAGAAACAACAAGTAAACACTGAAAACAAACAAACAAACAAATAAACTGTAGCATAACAGAAAAAGGTTTTTTTTAATCCAACATGGATTTTTTTTCTCCCACAGACCCAATGATTGTAGCAACAAACACAGAAACTGAGCAAATTGCACAGTACTCTGGTTTGTCATCTACCAAATATGAGGGTAAAAAAAAATAAAAAAAATGTGATTGTACAATGTAATAAGTCTTTATAAAACACTAATACTAACATGCTATTTTCTTTTATCACAGAAATGAACAAGAAAAACATGGACCCCTGTTACTAATCCAAATAGTAAGTATAACATGATAAATACAACCATCTCAGCATATCACATACATACTGGCTTATAACATTGTTCCTTATAAATTTGTTTTTGACCCAAAGTTATAAGCCACTATGAGTGTGACATGCTGCAGTGCTTGTGGCCAGGGCATAGACTCTTGGGTGCATGGCATATGAGTGTGCTGCGGTGGTTGTGGCCAGGGCATAGAGTCTTGGGTGCATGGCCAAATGGCCATGCACCCAACATTATATACCTTGGACACAAAACCACCGCAGCATATCACACCCATAGATTCAAGCATTTGAACCATTTTAATGTCCGCGGACACAAGGAAGTTCGTAGAACACATTCAACTTACCAGAGGACGATACGGACAGCGTCATCAGGACACCCCCATTTTATTTATGTACGAACATTCCAGGACCCCACGCGTCTTCTTAGAACACTTTCAACTTGACACCGATTACATTCTGTTTATTTACGAACATTTCAGAACAGCCGTGTTGTCCGCAGACAAATCGAACACAATAAAAGCGTCTAGCACATAAAAAATATACAACATTGCACCTATCTCACACTCCCCCACCCTCTTCAAACACTCTTACACACCAACACACTCCACTAAATACAATTTTTAAACCAAGTTTCACCTCGCTGTCCACGGTCGTCCGTGAATGCAAGATGGCGGGCGCCACTAAAAATCTGACGCGCTCCACGCCCCACACCATCCAATCAGCGAACACGTCGGATGTCCGCGGACATCGCGCAAGCCGTTCGGCCAATCAGGGCAATGTCCGCGGAGCGAACAGGGAAGTCCGTCCGCGAAGCGAACGGAGATATCACAAATTTTTTTGCCTTACATTTTGGTCATTTAAAAAAAAAAAACTGGACGGATTCACACCAAATTTGCAAAAGCACGCTTTTGGGACCAAGCCGCAAATTTGTTGCAAATACGTCCAGCGGTTTGGGCTGTAGGCATGCGCAAAGTTTTTTCCCATTATGTCTATGGGAAAAAACAAATGTTTTGAGACCCCCCCTTTAACTTTGCCCCCCCTGGACCAAACCTCTCCAAACTTTGCAAAAAACCTATGAAATTCAATGAAAAATTAGAGTGGGCCATAAACTTTTTTGCAAAGTTTGGTGAGGATTCGTCCAGAGGGAGCGAAGTTATAAGCCACCCAAAAAATGCTCTTTCTATGGAAACACCAGCCCACTCTGATTTATTTTGCAAATTTTAGTGAGGTTTGGTCCGGGGGGGGGCAAAGTTATAGGGGGGTCCCATATTTTTTTTCTTTCCCATAGACATAATGGGAAAAAACTTTACGCACGCCTACAGCTCAAACCGCTGGACAGATTTCCACAAAATATGCAGCAGGAGTGGTGGCTTAGTCCCGAAAGTGTGCTTTTGTTACATTGCTGTCAATCCGTCCAGCGTTTTTTTTTTACAAATGGCCAAAACGTAAGGCAAAAAAAATGTGTGATTGGCTGATCGGCTTGCGTCATGTCCGTGGACACGCAACGACTTCTCTGATTGGCTGGGATGAGGCGTAAGGTGCGTCGCATTGTTTCAATGCCCCCACCATCTTGAATCCGCTGACAGCCTGGTGGTGAACAGAAGAAAAATGCAATTTTGGGCAGTGTGTTGGTGTGCATAAGTGCTTGGGGAGTGTTGGGGAGTAAGAGATGGGCCAAATACTGTATTTGTTTAGGTGGGAGGTGCCCCTGATGTGTTTGCCATGTCCGCGGTTGACGCGGTTATCCACGGACATAATAAAGGCACTACTGGCTATTTTACTTTAGAATGATGTTGGTTTTGGGTTGTTAGTAGAGGATTGATTGTAATTAATATCCCCTATAAGCAGCTCACATACCACAGTCAAAATGTTTGGTATTATAGGTGTGCTATGCTGCGATGGTTGTGGCCAGGGCCTAGATTCTTGGGTGCATGGCCAAAGGCCATAGGCCTTTGGCCATGCACCCAAGACTCTAGGCCCTGGCCACAACCACAGCAGCATAACACACCCATAGAAGTAAACACCCATCAAATATCCACAACGCAAAAGTTTGTGTACTGTTTCATTTGTAGAATTTGTATGTGAAGTTTTGGCTAGGTTATGCAGTTAAGATTGTGGAGTTTGTAACAAGGAGTGAAGTGTTTCTGAGTTTATTTATTGTATACTTACTGGTTGAGTTGTTTGTGGTTGTATGCAGTTTTTTCAAGACATGTGTAACTGGACCAGATACATTTTTTCGAAATCTGTGATAAAATAAAAGATCATATGTTAGAGCAGGTAGTTCATAATGAGTTATTGCATTGCATAATAGACATTTTGGTAATTTTTTAGCCTCATATTTAATACTTTACAAGTACTATAGTTCAAACCAGTGTACTGTGCAATTTGCTCAGTTTCTGTGTTTGTTTTGTGTCTGTGGGAAAAGAAAATCCATGCGGGATTAAAAAAAAGAAAAACCTTCTATGTTGTAGTACAAGATATTTCTTTCATTGTTTTACTCTTTATTTTTTGTTTCTTGCTAATTGTCTGTGTTTGACTTCTTGCAGATTTTTGGGGCAATTAGATACCTGTTTGCTTATTCTAATTGTTTATTTCTTGTTTGATTTTTGTAGTATTTGTTTATGTGTTTGCTTGTTGCAGATTTTTTGGGGCAGTTATGTACCTGTTGGCGTATTCTAAATGCATATTTCTTGTTTGATTTTGGTAGTATTTGTTTATCTGTTTGCTTGTTGTAGATTTTCTGGGGCAGTTAGATACCTGTTGGTGTATTCTAACTATATATTCCTTGTTTGATTTTAATGGTATTTATTTATGTGTTTGCTTGTTGCAGAATCTTGAGGCAGTTAGATACATGTTGGTGTACTCTCTGCACAGTGTTGAAGTTGAAGTTTTGTTTATGTTCATACACAGATTAAGTATTACATTTTGGTTTTAAGAATATTAAGTAAGCGTTTACAAGATTTGCTGGCAATCTCTGCTTTAGAGTAATGGTACTAAGTACAGAAGCGTTCAAAAGTATGCTAGAAGGTGGGAAATGGCAGAGTTTTAAGGTGAAACTTTGTAAACTGGGTAAAAATGTTGCTATATTGGGATAAGTATGATATTAGTAAGCTGTAGGAAAATAGCATGCACTGGTAAAAAACCCATGAAATTCTCTGAAACAAAACATTGTTAAAGAGACATTTTGGTTAAGTTGCACCAATGAAAACCTGTACAATTCACTGAAGAAACGCTGGTGGTAATTCATGGATTTTTTGCGCTGAAGAAAACAGGATTTGTGTGCCATTCTGCCTGCAAATCCCTGTTTAAGAAATGGGGATTTGGTTAAGTTGCACTAATAAAAACCTATGAAATTCAATGATAAAATGTTGTTAATGGGACGTTATGGTTAAATTGAACTATTTAAAACCTATGAAATTCAATGAAAAAACTCCCTAAACACAATTGCATAAGAGCCAACCACTCCAAACGACCAGCAAATATGATATGTTTACTGTAGTAATAAGACTTTGTACATTTAAAAAGGTACATTTTTGTATTCCCTATAGCCAGATCAAATGTGTGTCAGTTTGAAATTAATAATCTTCCAATAAATTGAATTGCCTTTTCAAATTATCAGTTTCTAATGCCACACTTGGGTGCTTTTTCACAGAGACCTCCCTATGTGGTAACAGCCTACAAGAATGAAATTGAGTTTAATTGTGATAATTTAATCGACACCTACGATGCATGAAATGACGTGACTGTAACTGAGATGTATTCTGCTAACCTAGATAGAAAGAATAAGAGCATTGTGCAAGTTATTTGTAGTTATCAGATATATTACGGAATATAGTGGCTTGAAAATCCCGTAATATTGTTGAGGTACATATATCTAAGATTAAATGGTCCTAAGTGAGCCCTCAGTATTCCTTAACAAGATTGTTCTTCAGTTCCTTTCCTAAGTGCACGAGCATTGTAGGAGTACTAATTGTTCCCAGAATGGAGTTCAGGTAGCCTCGGGAGTAGCAATGAAGGCCTGCTTACTGGTTTTCTCTTTGCATTGCAGTTTAGTCTTGAACCTCACAATGGTCTGTCTCCTAAAGAAGCATGTGCCACCTGAGGGAGTGTGATTTCTGGCGATGATTTATAGAAATAGTTGTCTTATTTCTGCAGAGTATCGTTGCTTGGGTAGGTAACCACAGTAATTATGCCATGATGGCAGCAATGTGAAATTGCTGAGTGCCAGTTTTGAGCAGGAAGCAGCTAATTCAATGGCCCTCAAGTGGGCCAGCTATGAGGGCAGGATGCTATTGATGGGGGTGTTCCATCCATCAAGGTGTTAGATAATAAAATGTGTCTGTAACCTGTAGCTTTCCAGATGGTTTGGACTATGACTCCCATGATCCCTCATAATTCACTATGCTTGCTAGGACTGGTTGGATTTGGAGTCCAACACATCTGGAGAGCCAATGATTGCAGAACCCTGAATTATAAAGACCTGGATTATGGCTCTGAATCCTCAAATGGGAGGAAGGGTTTTATCATCTCGGAGAGTGCTAGTTGATACCTGGCTTTTTGGACTGTTTTGCTAATATATCATCAGAAAGAGAGATTGCAGTCAATAGTGAACCTGAGTGATTTAGCAGATGGTCCCAACTGAGGTGTGAATCTATGGGATGCTCGTGGTCTTGTGCAGAAGGGTGTGCACAAGCAGTTCAGGCCAGACTGCCTCTTTTGGGGTGGGACCAAACCTGATTTGCTTATGGTCTCTCCCCTTTTGTTAGAACTTGGCAGGTGGAGAATGATGGTCTAGAGGGTTGCCCAGAGCAATGTCAGAGGTTAGTATTAATTCTAAACCTTCCAGCCATCACCTGTTTTGTTTTGTTATGAATCCATTATTCACATGCCAGACAGTCACTCTTGCAGGGTCTCCTATTTCGATGGATGACCTATTAGGATGGAGGCCATCTTATTGGGAATGAGTTTTCCTTGTCATCTAATGTTAGTTGAAGGAGAGACATTTGATGAGTCAAGACATTTCTTCAGTAAAATAAATAAAATTGCATATAGGACAAACCTAGCTTGAGAGCAGCGGAGCACTTTACAAAACGGGTTTAAACACTTTACAAAACGGGTTTAACAGTACTGTTTGCATTTTGGTAAAGAAATATATGTTGAAGTTAATTGAGTGTTTCTAAATAGAAATTGAAGATCATTAGGGAAAGTATTGATGGCATTGGCACTCTACAGGTGACCAGGAATTGATTGTGTTTGAAGTCACCTGTTTGGACTGCTTGGTATCTGTCCGAGAAGTGGAATGTGAACCATTTGAGGACCGTGCCTGTGAATCCCATTCTATCTACAATTGTGCTTGTAATGTGAAGTTGTCAACGATGGCAAAGGTGGGAGAGAGTCCAAGGTGGCCCAAGAGGAAGGAGTTGCCTGTATCTGTGATTTGGAGGGCATCATTTATGACCTGGAACGAGGCGAATTCCATGCTGCGTCATGCTCTGAATCCAGATTGGTAGTCACGGGTCAGACCATGGTGGTTAAACGAATCATGGACCTGTTGCCAAATGCCTTCACATAGAGAATTAGAATTGAAGCTGTGAAGCTACAAATGTCATATTAAGACTTAGCTTGTGTTCCATTTGATAGTATGTAATAAATTGCCTCTTCCCAACTTGTCACGCTACCTCTTTCAGTCAGTAGGCTACCCCAATACTACCAAGTCATGCCTCTATGTATAGAAGTAACACAAGGGAGAACACAGCCCACTTCACAAGCACCACCACAGCAGGCAATCCATGGCTAGCTGTGCTCCATCTCTTATCACTCCCAGAACTGTCAACATGAATAGCTCTCCCATATCACCAGAACAACACAACAAAATTAAACATTAGTGCCCTGTATCAAGTAACAAAACAAATGTAAAAGCACTCTCTGGGTCTCATTACAAGTGTGGTAAGCTTACCGGCACCCTTGTTTCTGGAAGGCCACACTACGCGTTTGACTGCGGGGGCTGCTGCCCTGGTTGGCTGAGTCGTCACAGAAGCACTGGCACCATTAGCAACAGCGCTGGTGCTGGTGCTTCTGTCTCCCCACTCCCATAGAGTCCTTTTGGACTCTATGGGAATGGGGAAATACAATAACCAGTGCCTGACTTCCTGGTGGAACCGCAAAGTCAGACGCCGGATTCAATGTTACAGGGTTGGCAGCAAACCGCTGGTCGCACCGGCGGGTTATTGCCAACCTCGTAATGAAGCCCTCTGTCTCTAAAATTTAAACAAGACCCTGCCCCTTCAAAATGCATTGAAGAAATAGCTGCTTTTTGCAATGTACAGGCATCAGAAAACAAGTTCTTTTTAAGCTTTTCTTTAATTTGATATTATATGGATCAGCATATGTCAGAAATTAACATCACTGAGGACCATTATTATATTTGTCTCAATTTTGTGTGGCAGAATATTGTATATGTCACACAATACCCCAGTGACTTTTTAGACCCTCAAACTGTATTGTTGAGGGTACATTAGCCTATATATTGTTTTTTTGGCTATTGCACTGATTCAGAAATGTATATCAGCGCACTAGCCGCTAGATGCTTAGCCACTTTCTAGGACAATTGTTTCATATTTATGGACACTACATATACGTGAACTTAGAGCAAGTTGTAAATGATGCTGTAAAGGCGACGGGGCATCATTGCAGAACATGAGCACCTATGTAAAAGCACATTTCAACTGTATTAAAATTAGGGTAAAATTGCCTCTAGTGCAAAATGAACTGAAAGAGTGTGATTTTGCACTAGAGCTTGTGATGCCCCGGTGCTATTGTGTTAGCATTGGAGCAAAAATTGCCCTGACGCAAAATTCATTAAACTATTTTTTTGCGTTATAACAATTGTTGCTGCAGTGATAATAGGATACTAGGGTACATAATGGAACATTGACTAGAGCAAAGGTTCTGTCATGAGTCCCTAGATCTTCATTTCTACTCCCTTTAGAGCCACACGAGGTTAGTGAATTATAAAGATTCTCCCTTTCCCCAGATTGCATTAACATGCAGCAAAATACTGAAAGATATGTAGGATAGATCGTGAGGAAGTTGACATCACTCACCTGTCACTTTGCTGCTAAAGCCCCTCCCAACATGCACCCTCTTAACAGTGGCCGTGGGCTGGCTGCCGGCTTTGAGGACTCAACAAGACCAGGGCTGATGAAAACAGGCTATATAGTTACCATATATTTAATTACAGAATTCCTGATTGGGAAAGAGGACTCTGCCATTGAAATAGCCGTCACAGCCAAACGATGTTTATTAGCTCAACATCCCCAGCCAACAGCAAAGACAAAAAGATAGCCAATAGCAAAGACACAGAGATAACCGTCAGCAAAGACGAAGAGAAAACTGATTGCAAAGACATGGAGACAACCGACACAAATACGATGAGCAAACCGACAGCAAATTTGAAGCGATAACCGACAGCAAAGACAAAGAGATAGAAGAGATAACCGACACAAAGACGAAGCGATAACCGACAGGAAAGACGAAGAGATTAAACAGATAACCAATAGCAAAGCAGAAGAGATAACCAATGGCAAAGGTGAAGAGATAACCAACAGCAAAGACGAAGAAATAACTGACAGCAAAGACAAAGAGATCTCCTGTCCTCCATTGGTTGACTACACCATAACACATTTCACCCTCTTCATGCAGGGCTTCATAAGGGGTGCATAGATCCAGATGGATATTCTACAGGCTACCACTCCTTTTTTTCACCTCTTCGGCTCTGTAGAGTTAATGTTTTAGTCACTTCTTTTATTTATGAAATATTTCATTTATTTATTTTAAAAGCCACCAGGTGTAGTTACAAGAAGAATTGTTCAAGGGGCAGTTTCTTGTCATCATTTTGATCCTAAAATTGGGTTTCTCTAATCAACAGACTGAAGGGTCATTGGTGGAAAACATTTTTAGGGACCCATCGTTTAGGTAAAGGCTTGCGAGTTTGCAGAGCTTAGACAGAACCTGGAGTGAAATGTGATGCAGCAGTTGTATACTACGTCATCATACGTATCCAGTGAAGGCTTGCCAAGGACATTTGCTGATAAGGCCATTAAGGTTTAATTCATTGTTTTAACATTTGAATCATTTATTGCCAAAATAGACTGGGTCAAAAAAATGTCCTTGCAATTCTAAGATGTACTTACTAAACTCTAAAATGCATGGTCTGCTCAATACTTTGCGCTGTATCCACAATCGAATTATGGGCATGGTGGGATGTCTAATTTCTAGAGACTATTTCCGCACAATGATTGTGGTGAGCTGCAAGGAGACTGAGCAGTGGTCTCCTGTGGTCACAGTAGAGGAGGTAGGGGGACACATTGAGGGTAGTACAAGCTACTATACACGGGTGTACTTATCTACCAAGCACACACTTCAGCAGCATAATCTGCTCTTTCAGTTCCATTCTCCGTGGAGATTGGATTCTTATTATCTGATGCATGTTTTCTTTGACTTCTAAGGTGATTATAAATGTGGACCGAATGGGTACCATTATTGGCGAATTTGATTAGCCTATCACTGGTTATAATAGCGCGTTATAGTTATATATTGTTATGGTTCAACCACGTTTCCCGATGGTGGGAGGAGCACTACCACCTTCTGAGCAGGATTTAAAAACAAGTTAAATCTATGGGATGAAACATATACAACAAATGCAAGAATGCATGTTGGGGCATCACTAGCAGGGTTAGATGATGGAGTGGGAGAGTTCAGAGCAGATGTGAGTAGCCGTGCCTTAAGGTCACTTCAGGGATCTGCGTGAAGTCCTAAATTGCCATTTTACATAGCCACCATTTCGCCCGCCATCTCTGAAAAGAAACTGCTGCATGCCAAGGTCGTGACAACTAAGCATGCATTTTTTTTTTCATCAGAATTCTTGACCTGTCTACGTTCTGCACAAGTGTGAGAAAGTAAACGATTGCCAGTGAGGTAAATGTTGATTAGAGCATTATACATAATTAAAGCTTAAGGGGATTAAAGGTCCAGCTGTAGACATGATCTGCAAATTAATATAAAATGTCATTTAAGTTTAATCTAATTGTAGATACAATGTTTCATTATAAAATGTTTTCCAGAGTATGGCGAATTAGGGGTGGAAATAGACGTGTTGATCTCTTATCGTCTTTGGCTGCTGTTCCAATTGTCACCTTGAAGGACTCCAACTGGTGAGATGTGCTTTGGATTTACAATGCCCAGAAACAAGACTACATTTCAATAGAAATGATCTCATTTAAATAAGATCAAAGTCATTTGCATGTTAATTGGTTGTCTCTTTTGAATACTCAAACATGTATGCAATATTGTATAGATTAGCCTGGCTACTGTGCATTTCGATCGATTGAAGTGGCGCACATTGTCTGGAAGGTGAATTTTTCAATCCCTAGGATGCTGAGGCACAGACAGGGCAGAGCCTGAGACGGCAAGGCCCACCCAAAATCTCTAAATGCCCGCTCCACAGCACAACATTTCCAGTGTTGCTGCACAATACTAGCACAGATCGTGGAAAACCATGCAATCTTTCACATGTCGTTGCACGAAACTACAATGATTTGAAAAAGAACTACATGAAGTTTCTCGTGCCGCTGCACGAAACTTGTATGGATCAAAAAAGGAACTGCACAAAGTTTCCCATGTCGCGGACCTAGCATGGGTCGAAAAAAGACTGCAATGGTGTTTCTCGTGAGGCTGTGCGGACCTTTCATAAATTCAAAAACCATGACAAGTTTCTCATGGCACTGCATGAAACCAGCACAATTTGGAAAAACCTGCACAAGGTTTCTCATGTCGCTGCACGAAACTAACACTGATAGAAAAAAAATAACTGAATACCTGTGAAAATGTCTTGTCGCGCTACACAAAAGTAACATGGGAACAAAACACCACGTTATGTGCGAAACCGCACAAAACGAGTCACATGTCAGTGGCAGTTGATTTCTCAGAGGAGGCGGAAGCGGATACCAGTGCATATTCCGCACTTTGCGCTTTGCGGGTGAACATTTCGTTCAACACTAGTTTTAAGGTGCACTGCCTCTAAGCAACCAGAGGTAACAGGGAAAGGGAACATAGGGCCGTTTGAAGTCAGGCTCTAAGAACCAGATAAAGCACTTTTTTAGCAAATTTGGGTTTATGACAGATTTTATTAAAATCTATGAAATACAGTACGCATAGCATATGAACCACTTTATAAGTAAGATTCTTTATAAATATGTTTTCAAAAAGTCACATAAAATGTGCAGTAAGATAAAATCAGAGAATCATTGCAAAAAAATAAATAGCAAATCAATTAGGTGTAATCTGCTCTGCCTGTGTTTCTTTATAACACACTGAATACCAGCAGGGGGTTTCTAAGCGCAAACATTTAGTTTATGACCATTGTGTCTGTGTCTTCCCTGGCTGCCATATTATTATTATTATTATTATTATTATTATTATTATTATTATTATTATTAGGGAATTCATTGAGCGTGGGCCTTGCATCAGGAAGCAACTGAGTGCTTTATAATCATTCTCTCCCAATCTACTGCTCTGATCACTCTCTTCTTTCCTTCTCTTTTTCCAACCCTCTTTCTCCATTTCCTTCTCAATCTTCCTCTATTCTCTGTTGCCAAGACCTTCAGACTCTTTGATATTTACTCCTTTTCTTCAACCATCATTTTGACTCTCCCTTCCCTTTCTACTTTTTCTTCTCTTTCAGCTGATTCTGCCTCTTCTACTTTCTAACAGTGTCTGATTCTCTTGACCTTCTTTATCCTTCAGTTCCTTTACCACGTCTCATAGACCTTTTCAGGCTTGGATGTCACCATCTCTCGAGTCCATTCGTTGCTCACTGCGCCAGGCGGAGCAGTGTTGGCATAAGTCAGGGGCAGCAACAGACTTATATATCCTATCCTTTCTCCACTCTACTTATAAGTCTCTGCTTCTCTCCGCCAATCACCAAAATGTCCACTCTCTCTTTACCTCACTTGCCTCTCATCCTTGCTGTCTTTTCCAAAGTCTGAACTGCAATATTTTTCATGCTCCCCTGATCCCTCATCATCTTCTCCCCTCTCTGCACCTTTATTCACCAAATATTTTTCTACTAAAAACTCAATTTGTCATTCTTCTTTTTCCTCTTCTCCTTCTTCTCTCACAAGCTGTTCAAGCTCCTCCTCCTCAGTCATGTCTACATTTCTTTTTTTTGTTTTTCAACTTTATTTAATAAATATACAAAACATAATACAACTGAGTAACAACAGAATGGGAACAAGCAAAATATTACTCCATATACATCAGTGCAACAAAATGCAAATTACTACTAAAGTAACAGCTATTCAAAACGAAATCCGAAAACATCCCCACCCTCCTATCTCATGGTAAGACGTGACAACACAAAACACAAAAAAAAAAGGACAAAACATACACGCCTACCAATCCCCAACCTCAATATCAACAAAATAAACCAAAGCCTACACCTCATCCAAATAAATCCCTGAATGACCCCCATCTCTCCTCGTACTCAGTGTCCCGATGTTGTCGAACTGCCTGAGTCTTCTCATACCTTCTCCGCGATGTTCATATTTACTCTGCTTGAGCTAGGGCTCATACTACTTATCCCCCGATGGTTCTGGTCCTTCTCCTCTAATCCTCCTGGTTTACTCAACACTTCTGTCCTATCTCACTGCCCTCTTCAACAATCCACCTTCCTCTTCTACTGTGCCTTCCCATTACAATCATGCTTCAATCCTGCCTATTTTGAAAAAAAACCTCTGCTTGACCACATCTTGTCTTCTAATTTCCATTCCATATCTCACCTTCCCTTTCTCTCTAAACTGCTGGAGTGCATTGTTAACCCCCAGGTTTAATCTTTTGTTAATTTGAGCTCTCTTCTGCCTCCTTTCCAGTGGGTTTTAGGCCACGTCACTCCATGGAAACTGCTTTCTTGTCTGTCACCAACATACTTCTTTCACCTCCCCATTCTAAACTCTATTCTATTCCTGTTCTATTACATCTCTTGGCAGCATTTGATATGTTCAGCCACTCCATTCTTATCTCTTATTTTGCTAAACCCATCTTCCGTGACTCTGTTCTCAACGAGTTTCATTCTTACCTTTCAGGGTGCACCTTCTCTTTTTCCTGGGCTAATCACTCTTCCTCCACTTTGCCCGTCCTACATGGTGTCCCTCAAGGTCTGATTCTTGTCCCTCCCCTCTTTCTCTTTACATCACTCCTCTTTGCTGTATTATCTAATCATTTGGCTTTTGTTACCACCTCTACGTCGATGACTCAAAGATCTTTCCATATTTCACCTTTTTTACAGATGCTATTCACTCTTCCTTGTCTGCCGATCTTCTCGCTATTCAGTCATGGCTGTACTCTAACTTTCTACATCTCAATCCCCACAAAAACGGAGGTTTTGGTCTTTCTTACTTCTACTATTCCCTACCGCCTTCCCCCTCCCTCAGTCTCCTTCCCCCTCTACCCTTTCGATCTCCCCCTCGGCCTGTAATCTTGGAGTCATCTGTCATGCATCATGTCCCCACGCCCGCTAGACGCCCCACAGCACATCCAATCCCAACATCCAGTACACATGTAGGACAGGGGCCGCATGAGCAGCTTGGGATCCATACCTTACATCACAACAGAAGTCACATTTGGTCCTGATTGTATCCATTTCTGCATTGGCAACTGCCGTGGCGCATTGGGTCAAGCAGAGTCAGGCGGTCACTTTCACTTCCGGATCAGTGACAAGAGATCCCAATCACGTGATTCTGTTTTGGGTCATGTGACTAGGAACCAAACAGTATAAAAGCAGAGTTCCCGCGACCACACATCGCTTCACAGCTGTTCTTCATGACTATGTTTGGCGTTTGCTCTTCAATCTTGATTCTTGGATTACTCGAACTCGGACCTCGAACTATGGACTTCTTTTGGCTTTCCCTTCAGAATTGGTGCTTTTTCTTGTGGCTATCTGGCTGTTTTGACCTCAGGACTTTCATACCGGACTTCTTTTGGTTCTTCCCTGGATTGAGTTTCATTCTCACAAACTTATGTATAACCATGTCTTCCACGTCAACAACTGCAGGTGGACTCAGCAACTGGTGACTACTCTGACCACCATCCCAAGTCACCATTACCATTATCTAAAGGTGCTGCTCACACACCCCCACGTAGCTGTATATCAAGCCCCTGTGTGGTTAGCAGCGACCTTACTACTACACTTCGGTAAGCTTCTTCCTGGAAAGCACTAGTCTGTTCTGTATACTGCAACTGTGATTGTTTGTACTAATAATTGTTTGCCTTACAGCGGCCTTGGGGTTTCCAGTGCTACATGGTTCTGGCGTTCCAGCATCTCCCACCTGTGGCCTCAAGGATTGCATAGAGAGTCATATTATCTCTCCCTGTGTGGTACTTTGGGACGGAGGCCCCTCTAATCCTCACAACAATCAAGTCTTGACACCATCCGCGATTCTTCACTTTATTTTTCTGCTCATATCTTTGCTAGCTCTCGTGCCTACCGCTTTCAATTATTCAATAACCTTGTTGGTTCCTTACTTTTCCCTCTACTAAACTCATTATCTCATTGCTAGTTTTTTCCAAGACTGTTCTATTCCTCTTCTCCCCCACCTTGATCTTCCTGCAACTCACCTCGCTCACCTTCACTCAATCTATCATTCATCAACTTGGATACTTTGCACCAGGATTGTTGTTAGGTGTGGAAAAGATCCAGAGCTACGCTAATGTCGGTACTGTTGGGATTCGGGGATAGTTAGCCTTTTGATTGTAGCTCCCGAGCTTCTATCCGAGGCTACAACCAAAAGACCTGGGGCTATAGCACCCCCCCCCCAGCGATGTCCTGCATTGCACCCTTTCCCCTGTGTCTCTGTCACTCTGCTCTGCCCTCTCTGCACTGGCTCTCATTTGAAACTTGCCTACTTTTCAACTTACTTTGTATTGTTTGTAAGTGTTTCTATGGCCTTGTACCTTCTTATCTCTCTTCTTTAATCTGTTTCCATCCCACTCACTTCATTCCCAATCCTTTTGTCTCTTAGCAGTCCCCCATACCCCATATTCTGCTCCCCACTTCCATTCATTTGCTCTCATGGCTCAACAAAATTGGAACCCCCTTCCTCTCTGTCTGTGTTTTATATCCTCCTTTCCCTTCTTTAAATCCCATCCCAAAACCCAACTTCTCCCCCACCAATGTATTGTCTTTGTTTGACTTGCTCATGGAAATTGTACCTTTGGTTACTCTGTTCAGCGCTTAGGGGTCAAGCGCTATAAAAATTCAATAACATTACAAAATATAAGTTTTTGCAAAAGAACCTACGAATCAGAAAACATTCATGAAAACCTTTAAATGTGAATGATTGGGAATGCTATGATTTAATACTGCAAATAAACTGGAGCATTGACATTAAATCAAGATGATGTTTTCGCATTGCATGGGAAATGTGCCTACAACATTGGATGTATCTTATGTATGATTATTGTTCTGCTGAAGGGGCTCTCTCCGATAATTAACTCAGCTTTGCTTTAGAAACATAAAGCACAATGGCATCTTCCTGATTAGTTGGCATGTGCCCTTCACAAGTCTCTTGGCTGATGAACCTAGTGGTTAAGCAGTGGTTAAGCAAATATCATGCAAACCCTCTGTTGCCTGGTGAAGAACAGTGGAACAGGCTGTCTCTCCAAAGCTTTTGAGTTGAATCCCACGACTGGGAGAGATCTCTGTGCTTCCTCCCCACCCTATATGATAATCCTCTACTAGTCCCAAATTATCAAAAGGCAGCCCAGCTCAAATGAGAGCACATCATTCCAGTCCATACATTCATTGAGAGACAAAGTGATTTATGGGATGGTGTCCCCAGGCATATTCTTACCTGAACATCCTGCTCATACCACCCATGGCCTGGAAATTAGCATTCCCGTGGTCAATAAATGCCAGCTACTAGGATGCCACATGAGGCTTTGCCTCACCATAAGTAGGAGGCAGCCACTATGCTATGAGAAAAGACAGATTGGTATGCATGGGCCTATCATGGCAAGACTCTGACATCCCAGTAGCAGATGCATGAAAGGAATTGAATGGCACCATCAAATAACGCCTTACCTGCTGCATATGGGATTGAGGCACTACTCACCTCCATGCCAGAGTAATCCCAGAAGATCCAGAACACGCTGTGCCACTAAGGCGAGAGGGAAACATTCTGAAAGCACACACACATGTACTCATGTTTGCAACATGCATGCAGTGTAATCCTGGAAGCTCCTCAGCACACTGTCAAGACCACCGAAGAGGTATACAAGTATCTGGATTTGTATTCTTATTGCAAGAAGTTATAATATGTGCAGTCTCGCTTTATCTGGAAAATATCCATAGTCAGTACAGGTGTGTCAGCTATCCAAATACATCGCCAACAGAGATCCCAAAGGTGACTGGCCGACCTGCCAGCTACTACTGCAGTTCACAATCTCTTTGGTGTTAATTGGTGGTCATAACTACATTTAATCACTGCATAACAATGGGCATCTCTAGGTGTAGCCGGTAGTTCTAAGCTAATGATCAAGCCAGTATCAATGCACTGCGAGCAAATGTACAATTTACAAGCACTATAGCATGAGTGGTCATGATCTGCATTATAACTGTATTCCATCGAGGAATGGCTACATCACACACGCACTCTCTGCTCGACTGGTTACTGATATATATAACTAATGTATTCCCCAGGACCATGTAAAACCCATTTTGTCAAATAAGCCCTTCTTCACTTTTGCTGTAATAGGAGCAGTGGAATCTCCCCCTAACTCTGTTCAGGAAATGCACCACTGTGCTCCAAAAAAGGAAATTGAGCATTGCCAGGTTATCTGGGGGAGACATTCACCTTGTGTGACACAACAGTTGCCTAGGTCACACGTGCTACTTGGATACTCTTCTCTCTACTATTCCTTTCACGTGGGCACCTTTTTTGTATGAATGTTCAGATATTTTTATTAAAGTTCACGGTCCCCTCATTTGAGTGCCTGACATTCAAATTATTATATGGAACTTACCCAGTGGTCGAAGTGTCCGAAAAGAAGTAGTGGAACTATGTTCCATGGTGGCCTGTCCCCAGTCCCCAAAAAATCCATCCCCACAACCCCTCTCACGCACAATCCAAACACCCAAACACACCGGCTGTGTAATGCAATGTTGAGGGCAGTGCATTGAGGTGCATGTTTCAACTTCTTCCTACACTTTTATTTTAAAACGAAACCCTTGCGGAATTGTTTCTTTTTTTAAATAAAAGTAGAGGAACAGTAAAACCTAAAAAATTAAAATAAAAAGTAGAGGAACACCGCTCCCAACCGCTTCCACCCTCTTTGGATACTGAATTTACCACCCATAATCCTGCTTGTATCATCTAAGGAGCTTTACTTAAACATGTTATTCGAGTGCTATATTACAGTTGAAGACACAACAACCACATACAGCTTACACTTGTTTTTGTGGGTTTTGGGGTCAGAGGGGCGGTTAACCTAATTTCTCACTCAGGAAATGTGTGAGATTTTTGTGGGCTTGGCCAAGGCCAACCAGCACAATTTACATTCCCGCCACCATCATCCACTTCACTTGTCGAAAACCAACAACTATCCTCCAGCATATGCTTTTGATGAAGATGGAGGCCTGGGGTCCTTATGGAATCCATCAGCGTTTAGCAACTGGAAAAAGCTGATCATATTCCATAAGAACCCATGCAAATGCCTCCCACCCTTCACTCACATGGCAGGGGGCATTGACAATTGCATTACGGAGTGCAAACAATGCAAAGTAGCACAGTCCTTCCAAATTCCCAGGCATTGTTGGCACTTTGTAGAGCAAACAATCAAAATTTCAGGGCGAGGCCTGCCAACACGCAAGTGTGAGTCCCAGGAGGGAGCAATTTTTGGACCTTCCAGGAACTGAGCTCTGGCCCACCCAAAGACTAGGTTGGTGAGTACCTGCACTAATATATTTGTCCATTTAAACAGTGCATCAATATATGCCAATCATAGTGTAACAAAGATTATTATGTAGACAAAGACAAGTCAAGGAAAAAAACACTTACCATATCCTGCAGATAAAACAATAAAGTGATACAGGCGGGCAAGGAAATCAATAATGTATACAATGTTCAATTTAGGATGAGTTAGGCCTTCCTTCTGGAGTGAGTGCTGGAGGCGAGGAGCGGCACTGAAGGACATGGGAGTCATTGCATGGAGATGGGACAGGAGAATACTAAATGGGCGGCTGAGGATGTGTGTGGTGTGTGTCATCAATCCTCAGAACAGTGGGGGACTCGAAAGTGACACATCCCAAATAGGGCTCATTTATCTTGGACACAACACAAGCCCATCTCCAAAGGAGCCTGTACCTGGGAAATGCACAAAAGGAAAGACTTATGAATGGGGAAAAACGTTCTTTTTTATCTATGGCATGGTAAATGTTTAGAAAAGGACACAATCTGGCTTCGTAAATTGGAACGACAACAAATTCAATGTCTTAAAAAAGCACTCATTGTGCAGCATTAGTGATGCAGTCGAAGTTCAAATGATGCCTCATTTCAAATAAAAATATGTATCCTTAAATGGGAACAGTAACAACAATCAAAAGCTACTGAAATTCAGTTAAAAAATATATTTTTTTTAAAAATGAATAAATAAGACGTCCTTAATTTAAAAGAAGAAATTAACAGGCCGATTCATGTAATTCCTCACAAAAGTGTCGCACGCGGCTGGCGCACAGCGTGCCCGTGCAAATGTCTTCGCCAGCCGCGTATGATAAAATCAATTTCCGCGCACAGCGTATTCATGGATTCTCGCCTCCAAAAGCAGACGTGGCGCAGAGTGGCGCAGCGACCCTGCAGCAGCGCCAGTTACGCCCCCAAGAACGCCCTCGCGAAGGAAAAGCCATCAAGATCGCGAAACCATCGCAAAGGGCTGCGCCAACACTGTACCAGTTTACCGGACTGGCAAACAGCAAACACAAAGCGGGGAACGTGTATTACGGGTGTCGGGAACACGCGTGCGCGAGAAGATTCATACGCGATCGGGCCTGGGGGAGCGTGTGCGTGTTTTTCAGGGGTGTGCGAGAAGTTCTACACGCGAATGGCCTGGGTGCGTGTATTTCAGGGGTGCGCGAGAAGTTCCACACGCGATTGGCCTTTGCGCGTGTATTTCAGGGGTGCGCGAGAAGTTCTACACGCGAATGGCCTGGGTGCGTGTATTTCAGGGGTGCGCGAGAAGTTCCACACGCGATTGGCCTGGGCGCGTGTATTTCAGGGGTGCGCGAGAAGTTCCACACGCGATCGGGCCTGGGGGAGCGGGGTACGTGTATTTCAGGGGCTCGCGGGTGGTTTTACACGCGATCGGGCCTGGGGGAGCGGGGTACGTGTATTTCAGGGGTGCGTGAGAAGTTCCACACGTGATCGGGCCTGGGGGAGCGTGTGCGTGTATTTCAGGGCTGCGCGAGAAGTTCCACACGCGATTGGCCTGGGCGCGTGTAGTTCAGAGGTGCGCGAGAAGTTCCACACGCGATTGGCCTGGGCGCGTATAGTTCAGAGGTGCACGAGAAGTTCCACACGCGATCGGGCCTGGGGGAGCGTGTGCGTGTATTTCAGGGGTGCGCGAGAAGTTCCACATGCGATTGGCCTGGGTGCGTGTAGTCCAGAGGTGCGCGAGAAGTTCCACACGCGATCGGGCCTGGGGGAGCGTGTGCATGTATTTCAGGGGTGCGCGAGAAGTTCCACACGCGATTGGCCTGGGTGCGTGTAGTCCAGAGGTGCGTGAGAAGTTCCACACGCGATCGGGCTTGGGGGAGCGTGTGCGTGTATTTCAGAGGTGCACGAGAAGTTCCATACGCGATCGGGCCTGGGGGAGCAGGGTACGTATATTTCAGGGGCTCGCGGGTGGTTTTACACGCGATCGGGCCTGGGGGAGCGGGGTACGTGTATTTCAGGGTGCGCGAGAAGTTCAACACGCGATCGGGCCTGGGGTAGCATGTGTGTGTATTTCAGGGGCTCGCGGGTGGTTTTACATGCGATCGGGCCTGGGGGAGCGGGGTACGTGTATTTCAGGGGTGCGTGAGAAGTTCCACACGCTATCGGGCTTGGGGGAGCGGGGTACATGTATTTCAGGGGCTCGCGGGTGGTTTTACACGCGATCGGGCCTGGGGGAGCGGGGTACGTGTGTTTCAGGGGTGCGTGAGAAGTTCCACACGCAATTGGGCTGGGTGCGGGTATTCCAGGCTGCGCGGGAAGTTTACACGCTCGCCTACAACACGTATTCATGGAAACGAACGTGGCCAATCCGGAAACACGTACGCCAGCAGGAAGTAGGCGTACGTCCACCCGCAAAGCATAAAAGTGCACGCAAACAACAAACAAGCTCAGACACCAGGATGAACATACCGTTCCTAGCAGCAGTGGCCGTGGGATACCGCAGGAGGAGGAGGAGGATAGTCCGGGCCAGAATTTTTACACCCAGAACCAGCCTTTTTGGGATGCCTGATGACCATCTGTATGGGAGGTACAGGTTTCCACCTCACATAATACTCGACCTGGTCAGTGAGTGGGAGGATGACCTCACATCAGCCACCCTGTGCTCCCAAGCACTCAGCCCCCTGGAGAAGGTCCTCTATGTACTGCACTTCCTGGCCACTGGATCATTTCAGCGGACAAGTGCCATAGTGAGGGGGGTGTCACAGGCCACGCAGTCACGCTGCCTACACCAGGTCTTGGCCATCATCACTGCACGCCCATCAGTCCGCAGGCACATATACCTGCCCAGAACACCTGCAGAAAGGCAGGCTGTTGCCCAGGATTTCTACAGGGTGGCACAATTCCCCAAAGTGCTAGGTGCCATTGATTGCCATTGATTGCACCCATGTGGCTCTACGTCCCCCCAGGGCTATAGAAACCGCAAGCACTGGCATTCCATCAACGCCCAGGTAGTATGTGATGCCAAGGGAATCATCACCTCAGTATACGCCAACTATCCAGGCACCACCCACGACAGTTTCATCTACAGAATGTCTACCCTAAACCGGGACATAGAAGCTGGGCGGCATGGCGATACATGGCTGCTCGGTGAGTATAAATGCCACTGTGCATGCATGCATGTCAGATACTGAGTAATGTCACAACCCCACTGATGATACCCATCACCACTTCCCCAGGGGACAGTGCCTACCCTCTCAGCACCCACATGATGACGCCAATTCGGAACCCCACTACGCCACCCCAGGTAAGATACAACACAGCCCACATTGCAACCCGGGGCATCGTGGAGCGCACAATTGGAGTGCTCAAGTCACGCTTCCGCTCCCTTGACCGTTCTGGCGGGCAGCTGTTATACGCTCCCCCAGTAGTGTGCAGGATCATAGTGGCAGCATGTGTCCTGCACAACGTTGCAACACGCCGGGGCCTGACCGTGGACATGGTGGTGCCCCCACATCTCCAACCACATGCATGGCCACTGCGCATGGGAGGGGAAAGGGCACAGGGTGAGGCAGCCCGTACACAGCTCGTGGCTAATTACTTCACATAAAATCACACCCCTGTGGAGTGTACACAGCCCTGGCACATACCAGCTGACAATCAATGATGATTGTAACTGACAATTATGATGTGTCAATTGACAGTCAACTGTCACAACCATACAGGCCTGAGATTGTACATCTGGAAGTGTTCCATTGTGTGCTTCCCTACCTACACAAACACCACCAATGCTGTGTTCAAAAGACACACTTCTATGCTGCTAAAATCATTACCCCCTTGCAAGACACAACATGACAACAGTGCCATGTCACCCAACCCCTCCCCAGCACCGCCACCCAACACACCATGGCATGACATGCCATGTGAGAGCAAACAAAGTCATCCCCCAAACATGACACGTGTCACAAAGTACAGTGTCCCTAATGGAAACTGGCCACACACAATATGCCCACATAAATGTAGAAACAACAACACACATGACCAAATACTTACCACAATACAATCGACATAGCATAAACATGACAGTACTAAGGCAAAGGATACGTAGTCTTACAACATGAGAATGCCAGCACATCCACAACCTCCAACTGTACAGTGTTGTTGCCACGCACATCTGGAAGTCCACTGCTCACAACATGAGCTCCATCTCCAAGGTGGACGGCCTTGTGAAGACATGAGGAATGAACCTGCAAATTAGGAGGGAGACATGGATGCACAAGCACACATCAATACACCATGCAGTGCACAATACAACAACAATATGCACTAGGAATATATACACAGTATTGACTACAGACTGCCCACACAGCTCATGGGAGTCCAACGTCACCGTGTAATTCACTGTCACTTGGGCACACCCTTTGCAAGCCCATGGAAACGGGAAGCAGGAGGGGTGTGTGTCTCACGAACCCAAGCATCTAACCCAAACTCAGGACAAGCCTGCATGTGCCCAGCCGGAATACAGTGGATGCCCACGGGAGCCACACAAGGCAACACACTGCAACAAAAAATCAAAAATCAAAAATGGCCATGTGTGGGCCAGGGGGGGTGGGGGAGGCCACCCAGGAGGTCCGAGGACAGGGTGCCCACCAACAGCCACCTGCGTGAATGTTGCGAGAAAAAAAAACATCTCCATGGGCCCATGGCCTGCACGGCTACTAAATAGTGGGAGATTCACTGCTGGATTCGCTCTCCTCAACCTATGCTGCTGCTGCCACAGGATGTGGTGGTGCTATGGGAGGCAGCCCACGCAAAGCCCTAGTTTGGTCCTCCATTGCAGCAAGCATGCGGGTCTGGAAGGCCTCGTTCTGGAGGGATATGGTGCGGAGATCCCCATACAACACCCGACGTGTTGCCCGGACCTCCGCCCGAGTTGCCTGCATCTCTGCTGAGAGCGTACGGGTGACGCGCTCCAGCAGTTGTTCCGTCCTGGTGACAGTGGAAGCCTCAAGGTCCACAAGAGTCTGCCTGAGGTGCCGGACCTCTCCCCTCAGGGCTTCCCTCTGTCCCTGGGCATCTATAGAAATTGATTCCCTCAGATTGTCCAGGGCCGCCTGTCTGTCCCTGTTGGATGCCAACATGTCCTCCCTGACTGATTGGCAAATGGAGTCTGTTGCCTGCTGTAGTAGCTCCATCTGCCTTTCTGGGGGGACAATGGAAGTGGCCACCCTCTCCATGGCTTGAGCAATCATTTCTGATGATGCTGCCTGTTGGTTGGCCATACCGTAAACGGATTGCTCCCATGCGGTATTGCCTGGTGGCGGACGGCCACCGCGTTGGCGGGCACCACACCTATCTGGGGCAAGGCGAACTGCGCCTTGCTGTGTCGGCACTGCCTGAGGCTGCAGGACTGCATTTCCCCTCTGAACTTCTGGCCCAGGAACAGGATCAGATGTTGCAGAGTGTGGCCCTGCATCCGTAACCACCACAGGTGCACCTACCAACACTGACATTCCCATAGTGGGCTCTACCCCTGGTGCAGGTGGGTCGGACAGAACAGTATCCCTTCCATGAACACATACCTGCGAATCCACATAGGCCTCATCCGAATCAACACCTGAAAAGAGTTCTGTGGAGGTGCAGCCAGGGACACCCCTGGACAGTATGGCCTGCAGCAAGAGAGGGTTCTCCCCCACCACCAAACCACGTCCCCCACTGGTGCCTGGTTGTGCTTCAGATCCCTCCTGGGCCTGCACCATCTCCTCTCCCTCAACAGCATCAGGTGCATCATCCTCTGCAAAAACATGAAAGACAAAAAATGGAAACAGGCATTAGCACCATGGCACGCTATTAGGCCAGACAAGCTACAGTACCAGTACTTGATTTACAAATGTCCCACATGACTATAACCCTCCCATGCATGCACTGTCCATGAGTTGGAAGGGGAGGAAAATGTCAGACACTGATGACACCAAGATGGGAGAGCAACACATCAGCTGCATGCTGGCTAGCAGTGTCATCACACATTGGCCTGTGAGTGGCATGTCCAATACACATACATGACACATGCCATCACACAGATGGCATGTACCATAGGCATGTCATATATGTGACAATAGGGCAGAGTGATGCGCAGTAGAACCAGGTGAATTCCTACAATCAGCCTGAATGAACACAGCTAAATACGGAACAATGTTGTAGCAAGATGCCACTTCAAGGGCAACTGGCGCGATGTAGTGCAAAACACCTACTGTGGCCAGAAGGGATACTGTAATACCCAAATCCCGGGGCGCCGAATGCATTGGATGAAGCACAAGGGTGGGCCAAAACACTCAGGCACACACACCCTGACCTGGCACTCAACCAGAACCCCTCCCACAAACAACATACACATGGATCACACACACATGCATGTGCACTCACCGGACAATGCCTCGTAATCTGGCAGTTCTCCCACACCTTGGATCTGCTCCTCTGTGACGTAGGTCCCAGCAACATGCTCATGTAGAGTGAGTTCTATGTCCTCTTGTGGAGACCCACCTCCAGTCACCAGAGTTGCTGCATGACTTGAGGCCAGCTTTTTCTTTGCCCTACGCTTAAGGTCGTTCCAGCGCTTGTAGCACTCAACAGCTGTGTGCCTCATAAACCCAAGGGCACTTATGCTGTCCGCGATGGACTGCCAGTGTGCCTGACGTCGAGCAGGTGTAATCCTACACCCTGAAGTGACCAACATTTCGGCGTCATGTTCGGACACCTACTGCACAAGTGCATCCAGTTCGGCATCATTGAAGCTAGGCTTCCTTGGCGTGCCGGACCGTGTAGCCGTGTCGGGGTCATCAGCCTGTACTGGACGAGCACTCTTCCTCTTTCTTTTTGTGGGTGGTGGGGATCCGGAGTGCCCTACGCCACTCTGGACACTAGAGGCAGGAACATCGGTGGACTGTGTAGTAGTAGTGTGCGATGGCACACTGACCACATGACTTTCTGCAGGCATTAGCTGAAGTGTGATGATGGCAGGGGGAACCTCAGTCTGATGTACCGGGACCAACACTGTCCTTGCTGGGAGAGTCAGAGCTGGGGTGGACGGATCTGCAGCTGACCCTGCAGCCTCCCCACCCTGCCTACTCGGGGCAGCAGATGACATGGCTGCCCCTGTACCACGTGGCCTGGTGACACTGGCTTGCGCCGCCACCCGTGGCCTAGACTTGGCGATCTGGAAGTCAGCCTGGGAGTCACCCTGTACTAGGTCAGGTGCCACAACGGCCCGGTACAACAAGGGCTGAGCAGGGATGGTGTCAGCCAAGTTTCCCTCAACCATGGGGGGGGGATGTGTGTCCCTGACTGGTCCTCCACACGTGGGGGTCTAGGGGGAGTCTGCAAATCCTGGCCACGTCCCCTACCATGCCCACCACACCCACCTCTTGAGACTCGGCCACCTTTGCCACCCTTACCACTTGCTCCCCTCCCAGTCATGGCACTGATGGAGTTGTGCGTATGGGAGTTGCAGTGGACAATTGTCCTGGGCAATTGGGGGTGAAAGGGGTAGGGTACTAGATGGAATTCGTACCCAAGTGCTCTAGCAAGGCTGTATGGAACCCCTGGGGAAAGATGACGGGTCACGCAACGCACAGGCACCCCTAAAACAGAAAATTACGTGCACGCGACCCCTCGTAGACCACGTGCATGGGAAAAGGAACCTGCACTACGCTGTGGCACCCAGAAACACAAAAATGAACGTATGCATGTCACACGCAGCCTACAATGAACTCTGAAGGGGTGCGCTACACACGGGGCTAGCACAGTAAGTAAATACGTGCGCGACTCACCCTCTGCCTGGGAAATGAGCGTGAAAAATATGCGCATGTGCGCGCTGGCAACACCCCCGCCAAAAGAATTCTACACTGTCTGAGGAGACAGGACAAAAGGAGAAGTCAACGCTGTTTGAGGAAACAGGTCGAAGAGAAAATCAGAAAAATACTGACAGAGGTAACAGGGAGTACGAACTAGAAACGCTGTGAAGTAAATCGCATGTGAACGGACAAGAAGTACAGATTTCACCCACTCGCTCTCCACGGGAAGCACGTACAAGGAAATGACATACTACACGCACCTTTTAAACCGCACCACACGTCCAACGTCACTTCCGCGTATACGCACTGAGGCACCATCCTCCAATTACGCGGGCTGACACTCGGACGTGCAGTTTTTGGTCTTGTAACATTCCCTCGGGTACAGGGACACGCCCGCACGTGTCACGTCACAGACGCGCCTGCACTGTCAGGGCCTTTGGTCCAATGGAATCGCGTACACAGGCCAATCGCGTGTGAAACTTCTCGCGCACCTCTGAGATACACGCACACGCTCCCCCAGGCACGATCACGTGTGTAAACACCCGCGAGCCCCTGAAATACACGCGCCCAGGCCATTCGCGTGTGAAACTTCTCGCGCACCCCTGAAATACACGCGCCCAGGCCAATTGCGTGTGGAACTTCTCGCGCACCTCTGAAATACACGAGCCCAGGCCAATCGCGTGTGAAACTTCTCGCGCACCCCTGAAGTACACGCGCCCAGGCAAATCGCGTGTGAAACTTCTCGCGCACCTCTGAGATACACGCACACGCTCCCCCAGGCATGATCGCGTGTGTAAACACCCGCAAGCCCCTGAAATACACGCGCCCAGGCCATTCGCGTGTGAAACTTCTCGCGCACCTCTGAAATACACGCGCCCAGGCCAATCGCGTGTGAAACTTCTCGCGCACCCCTGAAATATACGCGCCCAGGCCAATCGCATGTGGAACTTCTCGCGCACCCCTGAAATACACGCGCCCAGGCCAATCGCATGTGGAACTTCTCGCGCACCTCTGAAATACACGCGCCCAGGCCAATCGCGTGTGAAACTTCTCGCGCACCCCTGAAATACACGCGCACAGGCATATCGCGTGTGAAACTTCTCGCGCCCCTCTGAGATACACGCACACGCTCCCCCAGGCACGATCGCATGTGTAAACACCCGCGAGCCCCTGGAATACACGCGCCCAGGCCAATCGCATGTGATACTTCTCGCGCACCCCTGAAATACACGCGCCCAGGCCAATCGCGTGTGAGAAACTTCTCGTGCACCTCTGGAATACACGCACACGCTCCCCCAGGCCCGATCGCGTGTGAAACTTCTCGCGCACCTCTGAAATACACACACACGCTCCCCCAGGCCCGATCGCGTGTGGGCCTTCTCTGGCGCACATTTTTTTCCTGCACAGGGACGCTACCGCCTGCTTTCGTGTGGCGGACATGTATGGGCCTGTGCGCGTCTTTGGCCGTGCGCTGTTTTTCCCTATTCAATTCCATGAATACGTGTTGCAGACGAGCGTGTGGGCGTTCTGCGCACTTGCCTCCTGTACTTCCCCCGTGACGCCCACATTTTCACGAGTTGTTCCCCATTCTGCGTGTGATGCCCGTGTGTTACGCCTACTTTTGTTATGTACGCCGACGCTATGTGCGAATTCGCTGTGGCCTTATCGCACGTCGTTTGATGACCTGTGCGCCAGCGTGCGCCAGCGTGCGCCGCGCACTTTTTCAGCGCACATCCCACATTTTGCGCATGCACGGACTTCCATGAATTGATGTGCAATGTTTTCTGTGCGATAAACGCACTTGCACTGCGATTTTCGCTATTTCACTGCGAATCGCACGTTTTCGCACGCGTGCGCCGTTTTTTCGGAGTAACATTAATTCCATGAATCGGCCTGTAAATAATTCCGTACAGCAAAACATACAGTTACATTACACATTAACTGAAGGTACATTGGCCAAAACAAACACGTTTAAGCAGAGGTATCAATGGTTTCAACCTGAAAGCAACACAAAAAGGGTAAAAGAACACAAACTAGTGATTTTAAAAGTATACAATGCATTACTGTTGTCTGGCACGAAAAGAAGTGCATCCCCTAATTCCAGAACATGTGTTTTACAGGCTATCGCAGTCCACAATCTCAAATCGGAGTGGAACTGTTCAAATGCTGTAATTTGTTTTATTTTTTTATTAAGCATTTAGATTCAATATAAACTTTTTGCCATTACATAGGCTTGTGAAATCAACAATTGACAAAATATACAAGTAGGAAAGAAGAATCCAATTAATATAGGAGAAAAAATGAAATATCCAGTAAGCGAAAACAATAACAAGCTACAAGGTGCATCAAAAAAATAAGAAAACGTAGTAGAAAAGGAAAACAAAAGGTAAAGAAGAATGTCATAGATTAATTAGATAATCCAAATAATTTTAGGTTCTCTTTTTTTCTTCAAGTTAGGCAATGATGATTGATAGTAGCTCTAGGAGAGCAAATGTCAGAGATAGCCTAGTCCCTTGCAACAACAATAACCAAATGTCTTTCTTGGTTAAGGTTTGGTTGTCAGCAAAGAATCTGCATAAAAGATTGCGTAGAATATGGCCCACGCCCTGGCAGTTCATGATGAGGTGGTGCAGCGATTCCATTTTGTAACCACAAATCCTACATACATACTCTTGTGTTACTTTGGGTTTCTTTACTTCAAGGATCTCCTTAGTTGGTAAAATGTTGAGTCACAGTTTTAAAAATTACTGGTGTAAGGCTGCTGAAGGAAACTTACTCAGATATATAGGAATTGTTCCTCGTTTGCTTTGTGGTACACTGTACTTTCCGTAGAGTTTGGACGACAGTGCAAGCTCTGGCTTCTCTATCCAGTCATACTCATACAGTCGCTTTATGACATAATCAGGATTTTCGATAAGTAATTCCTCTGTTGTGTCAATTGATTCTACCCACACATGTCTTGCCCCATTCCACAAGTAGTTGCTCTCTTTCCATCTTGAGTGCCTGCCCAAGTAACAAAAAGCCACCAACAAGCGGCGGCAATAAGCATTTCCAATAGAAGGATAGCGTTTGCCAGGTCACAAAGATGATTAGAGAAGTCAGGCCTAGTTCTTTCCGTATCACTGATATCGGAATGCATTCGGGATCCCAAGTACAGATCTCCAAAAAAGACCCTCTAGAGTTTGCCAAAGTTTCCAACTCAGCTGGAGTGCACATTCAGCCCCGTAGGTCAAAATGGGGACGATCTTCATGCAGTAAAAGTTAATTACAGGGGTCCGTGAGAATTTTCAATATTTGGATTTAATCAGTCTTGCCTGGGCAGACAACATCTTTACTTTGCGTCTTAAACTTGCTTCTCTGGGTGAGTCACTGTTGCTCACATTAATAGAGGGTCCCAAGTAGATCATTTCAGTTGTTAGTAGAATTTTGTCACCATTTATATACCAACCATTGAATTTAGCGGTCTTACGCTTTGGATTCCCAAAAACCAGCACCGCTGATTTAGATGCATTTACTCGAAGTCATTAGATGATAGGAAGCAAGCCAAAGCATTCAATTGTTGCTGAGTCCGACTGGAGTTTCATCGAGGAGGATGATGTCATCGGCATACAACAATTTGTTGACTGGGGTTCCGGAGATGGACGGTGGGAAGCACCTAATGTCCTTGAATGCTTCGCCCATATCAGAAATGTACAATGTAAACACGGCTGGTGCTAGGTGGAATCCTTGCTTAAGGCCCACTCTTTTTTCTAAGGGACTTGTCAGGTCCCCCCTTTGATTCAGCTTTGTTTGAATACTAGTATCGGAGTGTAGTGCTTCAATTGTCTCACCCAAATCGGCAGGGCATCCCCAGTCTTTTAATTAAAACCAGAGCTTCTGTCTAACTGAGCCCTAGGCCTGGGATAGATCCACTGAGGCCAAGTATACATTGTTGCTGTTCTTTTTTGCGGTTCTTCAAACTAGAATACAGACAAAATACATCACACAGTCAAACACACAATGTCAAACACAATCAAAGAAACATAAAAGAACATATAACATTTGCCAATATTAGAAAACAAAATGGGTCAGTAGGTGAGCTCAGTGCTTTCCAATACATTTCAATATGCCTAAGCAATGAGAAAAGAGAAGATTTAGAGATAAAACAAATACAAAAATCTGATATTACCTATTTCCTCCGTATAGCTATTGAAAAGGTATCTGCTATTGAAGCATTGTCATCTGTTTTTAATGAACAGTGAACAGGAAATCTTAATGCCTCAACCAGTATATGCATGTCATTACACGCCGGGCGGCATTGGTAAAGCATGAGCAAATCAGTGCTACAACACGTTATACCGCACTGCAAGTTTGAGAGTCTAACACTGCATGTGGAAAAATCGGAACTGGTGATGCAACTTCTTTCCCTCTTGATCGTTCTGCGGCCTTAGGTACCGTGGGTCACCTTATTGTTCTTGTTTCTCTCTCCTCTTTGAGCCTTTCCGGGTCTGTCCTCAAGTGGTTCCCATTCTATCTTTCAAACACTTCCTATTCGGTCTCGTGGACAGGGCAACTCTCTTCCTCCCCTCAACTTCTTCTTGGGGTTTCAGAGGGATCTGTCCTTTGCCCTCTTCTTTTCTCTCACGTTTACGTCGATGACGCTCACATTTTCTGTTCCTTCTCTCCTCGACACTGTGGGCCTGATTCATGGAATTCTTTGCACAGTGCAAAAAGTCTCTTCACTGGCGCAAAGTTACTTTGCACTGCCGACACAAACCCTTATTCATAGAACTGTGCAAAGGGTATTTTTGCCCTGCAAAATCACTTTGCATGGCAAAATTACACTTTTCACTGCAAAAACACTTTGCACTGCTACGCCTTGATTCATGCAAAGTGCATTTGTGCAGTGCAAAGTGACTTTGCATGGCAACATGTCACTTTGCACTGTTCCGTGAGTCGGGGTGTTTGTTGGGAGTGCAAAGTCACTTTGCACCAGGGAAAAGTCACTTTGCACCGTGCAAAAGATTCCATGAATCAAGCCCTGTCTCTTTCCAGTCTATCTGCTGTTGAGGTGTGGATGGATGGCCTCTCGCTTCCTTCATCTCAACCCTTCAAAGACTGAGATCATCTACTTTCCTTCTACCTCCCCTTGCCCCTTTCCAATGCCCTCTGGCATCTACTTTCCCCCAACGTCCCTCTCCATCTCCCCTTTTGCTCGCAATTGCAGGGGCCTTTTTGACTACTTTCTTTTTGTCTCTCTTTCTATCTCTACCACAGCTGGTTCCGCTTGCTATCATCTTTATAATTTTCGGCATGCCCATCCGTTTCTTTTTTCAGGCTACAAAGCTCCTGCTGCATTCTTTGTTTTTTTTCCCCCCAGCTTAATTACTGTTCTGTTCTTTTTCAAGTTCTCCTCTCCTCGCATCTAACTCTCTTGCACTCTGTCTTCAACTCCACTATCTACTTATTATTTCAGCTCCACGACCACTCCTTCCTCTCTCCTTTGACCTATATGTTCTCTGTCACTTTCTCTGCTTCATGTTCAAATCACTGCATGGTGTTGCCCTATCTCTTTTCCCCAATCTCCTTGTACATCTATATACAGTCCTGCACAATCCCTTCGCTCCCACTCCCTCTTTCTTCTCTCTGTTCCTAAACCACCCTGTGCCACCTCTCGTTTTTTGTTCATTTGCACTTCTTGCACCAAAGCACTGGAACACCGCTTTCCCCTCCATGTTTTTCGGACTCAGCTAAAAACTCATTTGCTTTAGTTGCTCTCACACGCTCTATAAAATAAAATGCCAAAATTAACACATACAGATACTACGTGTGATAGATAAATAGTGGATGCAGAAAACAAGATTCAACATGTGTGGTTATTACTGCACAATATGGCGTACCGATAAGGGTGCTGCAGTTAGTGCTGAGGAGACTCTTGCCACACCGCAGGAAGCACTTTGCAGCCCCGCCTCCTACCACTACAAGTGCAGTGAAGCAGCACACAGCGGCAAAGCCCGCAGCAGCTAAGGGTGCTGCAGTTAGTGCTGAGGAGACTCTTGCCACACCGCAGGAAGCACTTTGCAGCCCCGCCTCCTACCACTACAAGTGCTGTGAAGCAGCACACAGCGGCAAAGCCCGCAGCAGCTAAGAGCGCTGCAGTTAGTGCTGAGGAGACTCTTGCCACACCGCAGGAAGCACTTTGCAGCCCCGCCTCCTACCACTACAAGTGCTGTGAAGCAGCACACAGCGGCAAAGCCCGCAGCAGCTAAGAGCGCTGCAGTTAGTGCTGAGGAGACTCTTGCCACACCGCAGGAAGCACTTTGCAGCCCCGCCTCCTACCACTACAAGTGCTGTGAAGCAGCACACAGCGGCAAAGCCCGCAGCAGCTAAGGGTGCTGCAGTTAGTGCTGAGGAGACTCTTGCCACACCGCAGGAAGCACTTTGCAGCCCCGCCTCCTACCACTACAAGTGCTGTGAAGCAGCACACAGCGGCAAAGCCCGCAGCAGCTAAGGGTGCTGCAGTTAGTGCTGAGGAGACTCTTGCCACACCGCAGGAAGCACTTTGCAGCCCCGCCTCCTACCACTACAAGTGCTGTGAAGCAGCACACAGCGGCAAAGCCCGCAGCAGCTAAGGGTGCTGCAGTTAGTGCTGAGGAGACTCTTGCCACACCGCAGGAAGCACTTTGCAGCCCCGCCTCCTACCACTACAAGTGCTGTGAAGCAGCACACAGCGGCAAAGCCCGCAGCAGCTAAGAGCGCTGCAGTTAGTGCTGAGGAGACTCTTGCCACACCGCAGGAAGCACTTTGCAGCCCCGCCTCCTACCACTACAAGTGCTGTGAAGCAGCACACAGCGGCAAAGCCCGCAGCAGCTAAGGGTGCTGCAGTTAGTGCTGAGGAGACTCTTGCCACACCGCAGGAAGCACTTTGCAGCCCCGCCTCCTACCACTACAAGTGCAGTGAAGCAGCACACAGCGGCAAAGCCCGCAGCAGCTAAGGGTGCTGCAGTTAGTGCTGAGGAGACTCTTGCCACACCGCAGGAAGCACTTTGCAGCCCCGCCTCCTACCACTACAAGTGCTGTGAAGCAGCACACAGCGGCAAAGCCCGCAGCAGCTAAGGGTGCTGCAGTTAGTGCTGCGGAGACTCTTGCCACACCGCAGGAAGCACTTTGCAGCCCTGCCTCCCACCACTACAAGTGCAGTGAAGCCGTTGCAACGGCAAAGCCCGTAGCTGCCAAGGGTGCTGCAGTTAGTGCTGCGGAGACTCTTGCCACACCGCAGGAAGCACTTTGCAACCCTACCTCCCACCACTACAAGTGCTGTGAAGCAGCACACAGCAGCGAAGCCCGCAGCTGCCAAGGGCACTGTAGCAAGTGCCGAGGAGACTCTTGCCACACCGCAGGAAGCACTTTGCAGCACCGCCTCCTACGACTACAAGTGCAGTGAAGCCGTTGCAGCGGCAAAGCCCGTAGCTGCCAAGGGTGCTGCAGTTAGTGCTGAGGAGACTCTTGCCGCAATGCAGGAAGCACTTTGCAGCCCCGCCTCCTACCACTACAAGTGCTGTGAAGTAGCACGCAGCGGCGAAGACCGCAGCTGCCAAGGGCGCTGTAGCTAGTGCCAAGGAGACTCTTGCCGCACTGCAGGAAGCACTTTGCAGCCCCGCCTCCCACCACTACCAGTGCTGTTAAGCCATCTGCAGCGGCAAAGCCCGTAGCTGCCAAGGGCGCACCAGTTAGTGCCAAGGAGACTCTTGCCACACCGCAGGAAGCTCTTTGCAGCCCCGCCTCCCACCACTTCAAGTGCTGTGGAGCCGTCCACAGAGGTGAAGCCCGTAGCTGCCAAGGGTGCTGCAGTAGTGTACTTGGGGCAGCTTGGGATGAGAGGGGTCCATGAGCAACAAACCGGTCCTCACCCACTTTAGAAGATAGAAACCTGGACAAAGTGGGTGAGGTGCACAGCTGACTACAAGGTTACTGTTGGTCAAGGACGCTGCTAAAGATGCAAGGTTCCTGCATGAGGTAGGCACTGGTTACCCCCTTCCGTTTTTTTGTTTTTCCTCCACACCTCTTGTTCCATACTGCTGCACAATTGGATTACCACAATTGGATCACTGGGTCATCATTATCGAGCGACCGCACAGTGGGCGTAGTTTTCCCCTTACGGCTCACACACCGGTGAGGAATAGTTTGGCTGATCCAGGTGCCGATGAGTGCAGTGAGAGCAGTTCTCTCTTAGCAACTGCTAACAAACCCAAGTGGAAATCCAACATAAAATCAAACCACTGGCACTGTTACTGATATTACTATTCTTGTAACCATGGACACTGGAATATTGTTTTCTGGCGTGCTCTGGTAGGCAGAAGGCGAGTGTCACGTGATTGTCACGTGAGTGTCACGCTCCCGACGTTACTATTTATTTCAAGGCCCAGTGCTCTGACAAACCAAGTCCTCTACAAGGGGCGGTGCAGGCAGCTATCATCCCAAAGGCTTACCTAAGGCCCTTGGCCGCGGGGCTTCTACACATGATGAGCAGGGCGTGGGAGTCCAACTATGTATGCCCCCTTAGCAGTCCAGTGTCCCACGCTCCCTGTGTTTGTTGATTGACTGTGTCATTGACATTGACAGTGATACCGACGCAGTCTAGTTGGTTTTCCTTTTTTTTTTTTTTCCTACTTCTTTTTTACATTTTAGTGACTCAATCAATGTATAAGAGCTTGAAAGCTTCAAATTGCCCTTATAGGTTTAATATGTCTTTTATACGTATTTGCTCTTGTATATATTTTATTGTGCTGGGCCAATTGATTAACTTGTGTAGAACGCTTTTTGTATCCTTCCCTACTGCACCTTACTGCATTTGTTGCACACGTGTATTACATTGGGCTTCCAAGGTGACTGGGATGGTGAAACGGCAAGCTAACTCAGAGATCTCACCTGGGGTGAGGGCTAGAAGGCTGTTACTGTTTGTGCCTTTAAGGAGGTCAACGTCCTCATCTCTGAGATCAAGGGTTTGTTGCATGACATTGATGGGGGGGGCAAAGGGGTTACCTCCAATTGTGCAGTTGTTCCCGGGGATAACAACGCCCTGTGTCCGATTGAGAAGGTGGGAGCAGGAGTGGGAGAAACCATTGTAGATTGCAGCGGGTAGGCAAGACTCAACAGTACAAGGCTGGCTAATATTAATAAGGACCCTCCTATGAATTCCTAGTGGAGCCAAATAAAGGGCAGAATGATATGATATGATATGATATGATAGTTTATTTATATAGCGCCTATACACAATGTGTTTCAAAGCACTTCAAGGCAAGGAAGGGAACAAGGGAAAATACAATGACATTCTTACAGTCAAATCAAAAAAACAGACATCAGGAACCAATTATTGGTTTGACAATGAATGTAGATGAGCAGCGAGGGAACTTGTGTCATGCCTGGCTGCTAATGATCGGGTTGATAAAGGCGAATTGTGTCTCCAAAGGGCTAATTATAAGCTTATTATAAAAGGCAAAAAGGTAGCATACCACAATTACATGTGGGAGGATCTGATAGAGGCAGCTATCAAGGGGGATCTTATGGCTTTTTGGTCCCTGTTAGCAGACAAAAAGGAACTAGGGATAAACTAATTCTACTGTACCCTAGCCCCTGATCAATGGCTTAGTATTTTCCGGGGTCTTTATGAAGCCACTTATGATAACATTAATGTGCCATGCAGAGCCTGCCGAAAGACCGACTGAAAGACCAACCCCTTATTTGGACTCCAGTCTTGTGGAGGCTGTTCACAGCAGCATTGAAGAAAAACAAGGTACCTGATTCTTGACGTAAAGCAGAAATTGTCCGATCTCCAAAAAGAGTGGAGAGAGAACCCTGGTAATTGTAGACCAACCTCATAACTTGACACATGTGGTAAAGTGTATGCTAAGGTAATTCTATAACAGTTACAGAATTGGGTGAATGTAACCAGCACTATTAACCGTCTACAGGCTGAATTCCAATTGGTGATCAGTACACCTGATCAATGTTTCAGCCTATCCTTAACCCTGCAAAACTATACAGTCTTGGCGCACCTGCCAAGTACAATCTAAGTACTGTTGGCTGTGGACTTGGACTGGACTGCCCTGTCCTTTGGATCTTTTTCTTCACAGCGCCGCCTTTGTTTCGCGCTGCACCGCGCTTCTGGCTCCGGTTGCCGTGTGTACGGCTTGGAGTCCCTGAAAGCCAGGAGGACGTCTCACTGTGTTACACACAGTTTGCCTGGCCCTCGATTGAGGAAAGGAGGTTTCCCTTTCAGAGGAGGCCCCGCCCCCTCGTGTCGTGTGACGCCCAGGAAGCCTCGTTAAAACTTAGCCTCCTCGCGCACCCGCGCCGCGCACCTGCCAAGTACAATCTAAGTACTGTTGGCTGTGGACTTGGACTGGACTGCCCTGTCCTTTGGATCTTTTTCTTCACAGCGCCGCCTTTGTTTCGTGCTGCACCGCGCTTCTGCCTCCGGTTGCCGTGTGTACGGCTTGGAGTCCCTGAAAGCCAGGAGGACGTCTCACTGTGTTACACACAGTTTGCCTGGCCCTCGATTGAGGAAAGGAGGTGACTGTTTCTTACTACTTGACTTGTCCCTGCCCACGACTTGTCCTCTCTCACTTGATTTGTTCCCTGGGCAGGGAACTTTTCTCGTTACTCTATGTTTTGCTGCCTTATTGTTCTAAGTGTGTATTTCCCTAGCGTTTCCCTGAAGGTGTGGCTTAACGTTCTCCCTTTTGTGTTCCTCCCCCTTAGGTTTCCCTTTCAGAGGAGGCCCCGCCCCCTCGTGTCGTGTGACGCCCAGGAAGCCTCGTCGCGCACCCGCGCCGCGCACCTGCCAAGTACAATCTAAGTACTGTTGGCTGTTCGCGGTTCGCGGGGAGCGCCGAGGGCAGAGGCGGCTTTCAGGCTTCCTGCAGCGTCTTGCATGGCCTAGTGTGGCGAGTGCTCTGTTATCCTTTTTTTCACAAACACAGTGCAATCCATTTGACACTTTTTGCTGCAAACTCTGATACTGTGGTCTACCATTTTGAGAACCGGGGGGAGATAGTCCCTGGGGAGGTTCCCTGTGTGGGGCACCTTCTTCATCGTGTCCAAGACGAGTCATATGTGTAACAACTCTGACATAATTCTAATATGCTACTTTTATGTGTTTAGAGGCTATGTTTACCCTTTGGTAAATCTCTTAGTGAATTTACAGAGGACATTTCTTGAAGTGTGGGCTTGTGTTATTACAGTATCTGGCATTTTGTTGTTTGGCACTACCCTTCTCCTTGGGCAAAAAGGGGTGGGTTTTACTGTTTGGTTTTGGGGTGTGTACAGCGGTTGAGTATGAGCCCGACTTTAAGAAGTGGCTGTAAAACCGGCTCCTCTCCACCAGAACCCGCTAAAGAGTCTGTTACTCACATCCAATTGACTCCTCTTCCCCTGTTTCTGGCAGCATCTGCACCTTCACTACCTATGTCAAACCTCTTAATAGAGAGGGGGGTTGGGCTGGGCCAGGTGGGGTGTAACGAGACTGTCATATCGGCGGTACCATCATTGGTCATCCCCGCCTCTTCTCATGGACCGCCTCCATCCTTGGCTGTGTCAACATTCTCAGTCCAAGAAGCCAACGACTTTGTCGGAGATGAGGGTGTCGTGACTAGCCATGGCCTTGATTTAGACTGTTCCTCCATACAAGGCCTTCGAGGCCTTCCTTGTATCACTGACACGTCTATTTTGGCACCTACCATTGTCAGCGAATTAAGTAAAAGAGTGCGGCTCTCTTTGGGACCTTCGTCTCCTGCGTCGACTGCGTTTCCCTTTCGTGAACAAGTTCACTTTCACCTCCCCTCAGAAACTAACAGTGAAAGGGTTTTGGAAGTGGGCCCCGCCTCCCTCTATGACAACTTTCAGACTGGCGACGAGATGTCGGTAGGGCCTTTCTCTGTAGGAGGTGCGGTCCCCTTCTCTTTAGTGAATGAAGAGGCAGACCTTGCAGCTCTAAAGGGAGAAGTTAGATCGGCCTCTACCCCAGAGGACTTCTGCTCACATTCTCAGCTCAATGAACCCTTCAACTTTCCAGTAATTTCACCTATTCTCAACTTGCTGGACAAGGGGCATGAGCTGACACATTGCTCCATAAGAGAGATGCAGTCTTCATTATCTCTTATGAAAGACAAGATGGCCAGACTGGAAGGCTTTATTCTAGCTGAAGAACATTCCAGATCCTTCTATCTGGCCCATCTGGAAAAAATGCTGGAGAATATTCCAGCTAGACCACCTCAGATCCCTACCTCTATTTCAACTTTCAACCAAGGTTCCCAGACTGATCCGGAAATGTGTTCCATAGTTTACCCACAGACTTCTTGCTCCCAGGTCGTGAAAGGGGTAAACCCGGTTATGTTGGAGCATGCAAATTCGGAGGTCATAGACTTGGTGGAGGTTCTTAAACTCCAGCATGAACGTCTATTACAGGTAGAGCAGCTTCTTTATAAGCTAGCTGTAACCCAACATCAACTGGACCCAATAGACTCCTCAAGAGAGGGATCCGTTGGTACTCAAGGTTTTGCTGCCCCTCCGGACAGTCCCTCCGCCCTGACTGACATTATCGAGGCCCCGCCTATTCCTGTATCAACGGTGGCAGATTTATGTTCAGACTTGGAGGAAGGACCTGTGGTGCATGAAGGAAGACACTTTGTCTCGCGTAAAGCAAGGAAGTCCTTCCTTAGAGCTCAAAAACGCCTAAACCTTACTAAGGCTAGTCAAAAGAAAGCTATCTTTAAAACACCAACTCCGGTTTGTGCCCACTCGATCTCTGAATCTAAAGTAAATGTGGGTATTGGGAATTGCCACGACGACCTTGGTTTAGCCTTATGTGATCTTGACGAGGAAAGCAGGAAACATCTACAAATTGCAGCCTTGAAAAATGACAATACTCAGATCGCCCCTCGTGGCCCTCAAGGAACTCCCACGGTCAAGCTGCAATCTCAGCTCCATTCCTTCTTTCCTAACATCCAACCTAGAAAGGCGAGCACTATGATTCCAGCTGAGGCGACAGTGACACTTGCTGTGAGCCCAAGCAGTGCTCCCGTACAGTTGGAAGGGTCTTTGGTCGGTAAGGATGTAGCTGCTACTCCTTTAGCACCTCCTGTTGCCGTAAGTGAAGATCGCGCTTGTCCTTCCCTGCTTCCAGAAGCGCCTGTGATTTTGGCGTCTCCGGCACGGCCTCCCAATGTGGAGGCTATGCACCTCCCGCATATAGCGGTTGGAAAATCTTTTCCTGACGCCTTGTCCTTTACGCATACACCAAAGGACATGAAACTAATCCTTGGTTGGACTAGTAATTTAGAGACAAACGGCCCGGCTCGTATAAACAGGTCATTTCTGATGAATTCGTTTTTTCAAATTCCAGCTCTCAGGAATCTCTCATCTAAGGACCTCGACTGGGTCAAATTGGCAACCCATAACAACCATAGAGCCCTCTGCAGAGTCCAATCGCAGATTATAACTAAAATGCTGTTGGAGTTTGCTGAGGATTTCCACTCCATTGGTCTTACACCATGCCTATTTCCAGATATGGATAGTGCATGGGCTTTTCTTGACTGGGTACCTCCCACTTTGCCAGCATGTACGGTGGGGCTAGGTATAGATTCATCCGACTCTCAGGTTACTCAATTATCACTTCAATTAGCATCACTAACCCAAGTACTGAGTGGGCTAGCTTGGCTGGAACCCCTGATAAAAACAGCTGCAGCCATTAAGGGGCCCTCTCCAGATTCATAACTGGCCAGTCTGACTATCTCATCCTGGAATTGTTGTGGCCTGGGCAACCTGGTTGAATGGCATAAGCGGGTTGTCCCTGACAAGAAACCCGACATACTTTTCCTTCAGGAAACAATGTGCCTAAATGAGATTTCTCTCGACGGGTATTCCAGTTTTTCTGTTCCAGCTAGCCGTTTACTTGCAGGCCGTCCTTCTGGGGGTATTGCTATTCTTAATAAAAATGGTCTAAAAACAGTGGCTTCTATTCTGGATACTTCGACATCATGCATCTTAGTGGAGCTGTCGTTTGAACACGCTAAGGTCTTGCCCTTGCTTTTAATGTCGTTGTATTGGAATCCTAGGTCAGTCTCCCTCCCTTCTCTCTTGGAGGACCTTGACAGAATGTTGGGACATGCTTCAGTCTCATGCCCCAATCATGAAATTGTGATCGGAGGTGATTTAAACTCATACCTCCAGTTTTCTAATATACTATGCTATCCTACTTCTTCCTCCTCTTATGCTCAACAAGCTTCTCATAGAGGGTACCAATTGTCAAGTTTCTTTGAGAAATGGGGCATTTACCCGATTCATTTGGCACGTCACTCTTTACATATTTCATGGTCACGGGGCAATGCCTCATCCCTCATTGATTATGTCCTTGCATCCAAAGTGTGTTCTGGGTTGCTTGAACCAGTCTCAATTTTAGATCTGGGCCTGAGCGACCACCATATGCTGTGTTCTGAACTCCATATGGGGTGTGATGTCTATATGTTTTCACCTCCTGTCTGTTTGGCGGCTCCCGACAGAAATTCCATCTCTGTCAACTGGAATCCTGTCGTGTGCAGGAAACTGGCGTTCCTGGTGAATAGAGATCTCATATCTTGCCAAGATGACCTCATATCACTGGCGAATATTGAAAAAATTAACGAAAGAAACATCAATATGATTCAGACACATTTAATATCCTTAGTGAAGGACACTTTGGGTAAAGATATCTTTTTAGATGCCCATCCAAATTTGAATCAGATAGCAACCTTAAAAAAGCAAAAAAATCGAGAACTGGCTAACATAAGAAAAATGTCACTCAGTCCTATCATCTATCATCGTGAAAAAAATTACATCATTAGGGGCTTTAAGCACCAAATAAAGCATCTCCACCAGGCTGCCTACACCCTCGCCAATCAACATATGATTAGTCTGCTCTGCAAAAAAAAAACTCGAGAATTATGGGCCATTTTAAGAAACCCGTCAGGTAAGGCGGATACTCGTTCTGTGGCGACCATCTCAGGAACCGAATGGGAGAAGTTTTTTTCCCAAAAATATGCTTTGCCAACTATGCATTCCAAAAAAGAAAATAGAAATATGTATTTGCCCTTTCCGCGAGTCTGTCCCTGGGACATAAAAGATATTATATGGGCAATCTCCCAATTGAAGTTTTCAAAAGCAGCTGGTCCAGATGGGCTCCCCCCTTGTGTTCTAAAAGACGATCCTCATTTCTGGGCCAGTTATCTCCTTCCTTGCTACCAGCTGATCTACAAAACTGGCAAAATTCCGACATCATGGCTGACCGCCATAATTATTGCAATACATAAAAAGGGTGCGTTAAATAATCCTCTAAACTTCAGGCCGATTGCCCTTATAGATACAGCTGGGAAAATGTTTGCACGATTGATCCTGTCAGAATTGGAAGTCTACATACACGACCTAAAAATTCTGTCAAAAGCCCAGGTTGGTTTTCGGAGAGCAATGGGCACCCAACTAAATGCTTCTATTTTAGCCCATCTTCTTCGGAATGCACATTCTAAGTCCAACGGCACCATATACATGGCGGCTTTGGACCTTTCGACTGCATTTGACAATGTACTTCACACTCGGCTATGGCAAAAGATGCTGGCTTATGGTATACCATCTCCACTAGTAGCGTTAATCGCAGCATTACACCAGAATACATCCTACCGGGTCCGTATTAATGCCGAAGAGCTATTGACTGACAACATACCTACGTATATAGGTGTTAAACAGGGCTGCAATTTGGCTGCAGTCCTATTCAATCTTTACCTTGCCGATATCGATAAGATTTGGCAGGGTTCCAACTCTTTCCCGCTTATACTGGGTTCTTTGCGGCTCCATTGGCTAGCATTTGCCGATGACATCATAATATTCGATAGAGTGCCGTTTGGACTCCAAAATAAATTAAATTTGTTTGGCGAATACTGTAAACTGAATAACATGACCATTAATTCAGCTAAATCACACATATTGGTTTTCACTGCAAAAAAAAAGCTTCCTAGATTCAACCTTACAATAAATGCCCAGCCGATTGTGAGAAAAGAAGAGATTCAGTATTTGGGCTATCACTTATCGAATGGGACGTCTGCTAGCAAGTGGCGTACAGTGTTGAACGCCAAGTTTAACCCACTCCTGGCCCAAATGAGAATTATCTTTACCAAATATTGTCGTTACTCCCTCCTGCCTCTCATACAATACTATACTATGAAAATAGAGCCCATTCTCCTATATGCAGTCGACATGTGCCTTCTGAACTTGGGGCCCCTCTTAAATCTCCTACAAGGCAAACTCTGGAAGAAGATTTTGGGGCTTCCCGGATATCTACCCAACGCTATAATCATACATGAATTGGGCTTATATCCATTAGAAGACAAATACCTTTGGCGGACTGTATCTGCATTTTCTAAAATGATCTCTCCACCCCCAAACTCACTCTATGAGGACTTTCAGGAAATGCTTGCTGGAAAGTGTCCAATTTCTATCCTCAAGGTGAAAGAGACGACACATGCGATTTTAAGTTCATTGAATATGACGCAGGATGATTTGATAAATACCCCTGCCAAAGTCAAAAGGCGCTTTTTCAAAAATTCCTGGGCTCATATTTCTGATCAGATTGGAAGCTACTCCTCCTTTACTGAATATGCCACTTTCAGGCAGGCAGTTGCACCACGGTTGCCATATATTTTATGTTTCCCAGACAAAGTAGCAAGAAGGTCCTATATGCGCTTCCGCCTGGACCTTATCCACACGGGTGCTCGTATTAGGAATTGGGATTGTTATAGGGCTTTGGCAAAATGGGAGGGATGCAGATTTTGCCTAAACACATCTGAGCCCGAAACTCTGGAACATCTCTTTATGTACTGCAACTTCTTTCTCAAACAGAGGCAATGTTGCCTGGTCGCATATCTTACTTCTTTCTCTCTGTATGAATGTCATTTAGTATGGCTGAGATGTATGCAGGGAAATTCAAACTCCATCATACTAGCAACTGTCAGACTTGTTACATTAATTGAGGAGCAATTGTTGTCACTCAATAGGACCTTTTGGAGTGGGTAAATTTTGGGTGTCTGAGATTTTGTTTTTCTTATGATTGATGGTATTAGCCAACTGTTTGTGGGAGTGTTTAAGCTGGTGGAGGGTAGCGATGCCATACCATCATTGTTATCTTATGTTAGGAAGGCTATCTGTTGTTGTAGACCTCCACTTGTGATATTTGATCTTTGATGATATATTGGAAATATACTCAAGTGTTTTTATTATCTTTTAGTTACTCAAGTATTGACTAACTTTGGCTGTTTTTTTTATGACTTTTATATGATATATGTTTTATATGTGCTATGTACTATTTGTCAAGGTGTAAATTAATTTTTGCTACCAAAACAAATAAATAAAAATAAAAAAAAATAAAAAAAAATAAATAAAAAAAAAGAAATAAGGAAAATGCGGATCTATGCAGTCTTTGTTGACTTGAAGACTGCGTTTGACATTGTCCCAAGAAATCAACTTTGGGAAGGCCTGGAGAATAGGGGGATGCCCAAAACATTATTGACGGCAGTACGCCAACTTTATACTAAAAACACAGCAGTTGTGCGGTAGGGATTGGGGAGGGGGGATTACTAAATCGTTCAGAGTTGACAGGGGCGTGCAGTAAGGCTGCATACTTGCCCCGCATGCATATTAATGGAATAATCCTGAACCTATTGACTCAATATGAAGTGGAAAGACTTGATTCCCCCGAGACTGGGTACCGACATATTGCCAGCCCCATTTTTTGCAGATGACGCCGTTTTATTGTCAACATCACCCATGAACATTAAACGTTGCCTGGGGTGTTTTGTTGACAAATGCAATCAAATGGGCCTGACCTTAAATCAAGCAAAGACTAAGGAGGTGGTGTTCAGGCCCAAAGGATCTAAACCTTGTGATTGATTTCTAGAGGTGGAGGGTACCAAATTGGAACATGATCGGTTCTATCATTACCTGGGTGTGAGGTTTTTGGATACCGGCTCTTGGTCTGCAAAAGTTGATAAATCAGTAATTATTTGTGGGTTTAATAGCGGTGGCTGAGAGCATTGTTTGTGGATTATGGTCAAGGGGCTGTATCACCAGCAATTGAAATACATGAAATTCAAACCATGTTGGCGGCTTTGTACTACGCAGAGCTATGAGGCCATAGCAATTGTTAAGAACTGGGCCTGATTGAGAACAAATTCCTCAAGACACTTCTTAGACTCCTGCAGAGTTTTCCAACTGGCTGCTTCATTTGGAATGTGACTGAATCCATTTCTTGGTCAGGCATCTATAAGACCACTCATTTATTGGGATTGCCTGTGGTCCAGCCCGGAATAAGCTAAATATAAAGAGGCTCTAATCCCCATTCTAGAGTCACCAGCGGGGCATTCCCATGCTTGGGTACTTTCTGTTAAGAAGATGCTGAGCGTGCTCTATTTAAGCGACATGTGGCTCAATGGAGATATGATAACTGCTACCTGCAAGCGCTCTCTGAGACGTGTCGTGAAGCAAGCCATGCGCGACCCAGCGAAACACTTGAAATTAGCGGCTTTGTTTTTGGCCCCCAAAAAAAAATTGGTTTTGAAGGTTATCTTCATTTTACCGGCCTATGCACGTGGACTCTGACCCTCATTACAAGTCAGGCGGTGGACCATGGTGCTATTAGCACCATGGTCCATGCCGGATTCCACCATGGTGGATGGCGGAATTACCGCCCCATTCCAAATTGAGTGGGGCGGTAATTCCCCATTCACCATTCGCCCTTCCCCATTCCCATTTTTGCCCCATAGGGCATAATGGGGATGGGGAAGGCGCTAATTACGGCACCGTAAATTACGGTGCCGTAATTAGCACCAAGGTCGCTTAGCGCCTTGGCCTTTAACGCCTGCAAAAAGCAGGCGTTAAAGTGTGAATCAGGCGTTAAGGGTTAACGGCGCCGACGGCGCCGTTAAAACCTTAACGCCTGACTTGTAATGAGGGCCACTGTATGGAATTTAGGGCACACACTCTGAAGGTGGCTAAACTCACTAGGAACTGGAAGAATGCCAACTCTGACATGTGCCAAGTGTGTGGTACTGATGTGGAAACTCTTTTGCACTTCCTGATCTTTGGTGAGTCCCTAGAAAACTTGAGGGTGCTGCACTTGCTCCCGCTATTTAACAGGCTGGGGTGCGTAGAGCTGCAGAATTCCTAATGCCCTGCCTGCTCACCACTTATCGGAACATTGCTTACTTTCTAGCCAAGTTTATCCATCGAGCTCCTGAACTCTTACACAATGTCAATTGAAAGACAAACTACTTTTTACGATGCTCTTAATTCTGAATGTTATATAGTTTTGTATTGTGTTTAAAGAATTTCAAAATATTTGAGTAATTTTAATTGTAACTCCCTGAGTGTATTCGTTTTTAATTGATTGTGTTGTAATTTGCTTTGCACTAAAGGGTTGTAAGTCGAGTAAAGCTTTTATGGACTGAACTGAACCGATACCGGAAACAATAGCACTTGAAGCACCTCTAACACTAACCACCAACAAAGAGGAGGCAGAAAAGAAAGTCAGGTGAAGATCAGGCACAGATGCAACTCACACTTCCATAAATGATATGATATAGCATTTATAACGCGCCTATACACAAGTGTTTCAAGGCGCGACGAGGCATGGGAGGGCAACAAAGGGAGGACAGACAACGATCCTAGTAGGCCAGGTGACATTCAGATCACGCAAGTACATGGAAAAATGATAGAAAGACTCTCCAAAAACATACAGCAAACACTCAACCATCCAGACTGTCAAAAACTGTGTCTCTCAAAATGGAAGAGATCAGAGTCCTCCACCTGGAGGAAGACATCACGATATCCATCTAAAGAAAGCACAGTATACAAGGAGGAGAATACAGAAGCCTCCTGTACCCATGGTTAGGCCCTCCCAATGGGCACTCACAGATACGCAAATCATCATACACTATATGCTGTATGGGAACACCACAATTAATCTATTGCAGCTCTGGGAACTTAGAAAGTCAGAGCAACATAAGCACAGCAGTGCCCCTGCCTGGGAAGTTGGTTTTGGTAATAGCTGTCTGTGCCACTGGCACATTCCAGCACTCAGTGGGAATGTGGCATGACATGTCCCAGCCCACTTTTTTCACGTGGGTTCACCCAGCTAATATGTGCTCCCCTTCTAATCGTCTCACATCACAGTGGGTTATCTGCCAGCTAGGATGGAATCAATGCCATCAAAGGGTGGTTCAATGATATAGCCCAATTTCCAAACATCATAGGTGAAATGGACTGCACACATGTCCCACTGGTGCCAACCCATCCACAGAAATCCCAAGCAACCCATACCCTCAATGTGCAAATGTCCTTTAAAGATGACCTCACAATCTCCCACTGCACAGTTCACTGGTTTCACACATGATGCCATGATACCAGACAGCAGCACCCTGCCAGCTTACATGACCACCCACAGGAGATAAGACACATGCAAGCTAAGTAGGTCTAAAGGTGGATATATATGGTTTCACCTGTGTTGGTATATAATGAAGTGAATCTGTGAGGTTGAGGGGAGGGGAGACAGTAATAGTAGTCCTTGGGGCTGGTGTGAAATAAAGTGAAACTTGTGTTATGTTATGTGTGCGTGTATCGCGCCGGTAGCCTGCAGGAATCAGGGTGCTATAAACATGTAACAAAATTAGACTGACATTAGGACAAGCCTAAAGGCAACATTACAGGTTCACTATTTCCTGAGTAAGATCAGTTCACTTGAACAATAATGTCTTCAGACATTTTCTGAAAATTAGATCATTCTCTTCCAGCCGCAATGTGTACGGTAGTTTATTCCACTGTTGCGCTGCCGGCACTGGAAAGGTTCTGCCCAGTCCTGCCATACGATTGTATCATGGCACATTGAGCAGTCTCTGTCTCAGAGGAGTGTATCTTACGAATTGGTTTTTGAAATAAAGGAGTGCATCTCCAAAGATGCACCTGTGTACAATAGTCAGTGACTAAAAGTTGACTCAATCGTCAACTTTTAACGAGTGCAGGGATTTTCTTCCTGTTGTTATGTGTTCCCTAATTTGTGTCCTCTTTACTATGCGTACCGCCTCGTTTTTCATTACTTGGCATCTCTCAAGATCTTTTTTGGTTGCTCCAAGTAACAGTGCATTTGCATAATCTAATCTCGACAGGATTATTGTTCTGGCGATAGTGGCTGTATTTTCCTCATTTAGGTAGGGTCTAATGGCTCTCATGAGGCGTATGTAGTATGCATTGTTTTTATACAAATCGTTTACCTGAGCCTCTGAGCTCACTGAGGTATCAACCATCATTCTCAGTGTCTTAACCTGGCTCGTGACCTGGATTTTAGCTTCTTTAAAGGAGAAGAATTTATATTCCTCACTTAATTTAGCTCTAGCATGGCTTGTTCCAAACAACATTAACTCTGTTCCAGTGTTACTTAAACACACCCAATGTGGCTGCATCCACAGGTCTTAATGTTGTAAACCTCAGCTATTGTAGCACTATCCCTGAGATATCCTCCTTCCAGTTCAATAACAAGTTGAGTGTTGTCGCGTAATTTGTGAAAAAAGACGCTGACGCTCTCCAACAAGTCACAGAGGCTTCTCATATAAATATTGAAAAGCAACAGTGATAAACTTGCTCCCTGAGGCAATCCAAAGATAATAGATATAGCCTCTGAAAAAGTTTCATCCCAGTGGACTCTGGCTTGGCGATCCATTAGGAATGAGGTAAGCCAGGCCAGAGCAACCGGGGAGCACCTAGCTGTTCGATTTAATGCTTTTACTAGGAGCTGATGATCTACCAGGTCAAAAGCTGCGCTGCGATCAAGCAGCATCAGCATCCCTGTTTTAACCCTATCAACTAACTCAACGTATGGCTTTGAATGTCTAACATAGCAGTTTCCCTGCTATGGACGGCCCTAAAACCGGATTGCTCTTGGTGGCGTGTTTCCTGGGCTTCTATATGTTTCTGTACTTGATTTGTTGCTATCTTGTCCAAGATCTTGAGAATGAAATTGGAATTAGTGATCGGGCGAAGGTTGCCCAGACCTTTTGGGTCAATGCCAGCCTTTTTGACCAGCAGTGTTATGGTCACTTTCTGAATTTCTTTGGACACTGTGCCTTCCTTGAAAGAAGCGTTGGTTAGTTTCTTAAAAACTGGTACGAAAATGTCTTTATTGTCTAATATGATTTTTGATGGCAGGATATTTTCAGCACACAATGTTGGTTTCATTTGAGTGAACACCGCTAACAATTCATTCTCTAAGACTGGTGTGAAATTAAAAGTAGCAATATCTCCCAAGTTGAGGCAATCAGTATCCAAAATGATCTTTCCTGAAATTTTTCTAGCATTAATGATGTTATTTTGTGCTTTATGAGTTTTCGCTGCGAAGGCATTTTGAACTCTATCGCAGTCTTCCTTTGACGGAGAAAAAGGGGGTGTGAGCGACTTAGGTTTTTCAATGCTTTTAATTATCTCACAAATTTTACTGGTGGTGTCGGATACTGCTGATATTTCATTATTATAATGATTTGCCTTTGCTTCTCTTATACCTTCCCTATACTTTTAATTTAAATGCTTCCAGTTGTCCTTATTTTCCGTAGTGGGATATTGTCACCATTTTCTTTCCATGGCCCTCATTACAAGTCAGGCGTTAAAGGTTTAACGGCGCTGTCGGCGCTGTTAACCCTTAAAGCCTGATTCACAATTTAACGCCTGCTTTTTGCAGGCGTTAAAGTCCAAGGCGCTAAGCGACCTTGGTGCTAATTACGGCACCGTAATTTACGGTGCTGTAATTAGCGCCTTCCCCATCCCCATTATGCCCTATGGGGCAAAAATGGGAATGGGGAAGGGCAAATGGTGAATGGGGAATTACCGCCCCACTCACCTTGGAATGGGGCGGTAATTCCGCCATCCACCATGACGGAATCCGGCATGGACCATGGTGCTAGTAGCACCATGGTCGACCGCCTGACTTGTAATGAGGGCCCATGTCTCTTTTTTCTATTTTTTGTTTATTTAGCTCTTCATTGAACCACTTGTGGGGATAGTTATTTTTTCTAACCACTTTTGTTTTCAATGGAGCTTCTTGTTTCAGCAGATTTTGTATCTGTGTTAGATAATTCTGTAGCATATCTTCAGGATTTTATATCCAGGATTCTGTATATACAAGGTTTTAATTTTTCCAATACTATGTCTGTTCTGCACTTTGTTGTGAGGGTTGTGTTGCTGTTTGGTGTTTTTAAAAAAAAAAACCTCGAAGGAAACCAAAACATGATCACTCCAGATACAAGGTTCAGTAATAACTTTCTGGGTCTGCAGATTTTGAGTAATGACCCAGTCTAATTGATTACCTTGTGGTGTTGTGGGTTCTTTATTGATCTTGACGTAGAGGGATCGCAATGCACGTCTCCCCTCAACCAATGCAGGCTTCAATATTAAGTAATGTACATGTGTTGAGAAACCAAATGTTTACTACTCCTAACATACATGTCGTTCCCCTTCTTTGCACACAATGCAGGATATCGCCTAGGATCTGCGATGGCTACTCACAACACACCGTAGCCCACAAACATGAGTGGAGAGGCACTACAATGAAGTGCATAGAAGGACAAGATGCAATACTGAGAGGGCTGCCAGTCTCCTCCAAGCCAGATTGCATTGCCTAGAGTTGGTGGTACACATAGGCATTCACGGAAACATGTTGGGCATATTGTAGTATAATGCTGCGTGTTGCATAACTTTGCATCCGGTGCCATGTATCAATGCCCGATGATAGGTATCAACCAGCAGATAGCGGTGATGATGATAGAGATGATGTATATGGACCTAACAGACATGTGAGGTGAGCGTGATGGCCGATTGACCAGACAATACTTGGTGGGCACCATTATCTAATGAGCAAACATCGGAGATGTCCACTGAGTCCCAATCACTCGTGTCGACATAGATGGTGTGTTATTGCATGTGAGAGATGTGAATCTGCGCACCTGCATGCGGTTGGTATTTTCAGACTTGTTACTGGAACAATGCAAGACCACGCAGCGCACCAGAGGTTCAAATCACAGATCCGCGTTTAGAAACCAAACTCAGGTATGGTATTAGGCGTGATATTAAAAAAAGAAATACATTCAAATAAATAAAATCTGAATGTTGATAGAGTCAAACTGTGATGAAATGTTAACATACTGACTGTTAGGTAATCCAATGTGACCTGAGGTTGAAATGTGTCAGTGGCACTAATGTGTAGGACAGACAAGGGCTTCTCTAAAGGGGATATGGCAGTGTGTGGATGAGACTGGCACTTTGGTCCCCCATCCTTAACAACATCCTCTGCAAGCGATGTGAGCTCTTGCTCACTGAAGTTGGGGTTGCATTAGCACCCTTCGCCTACCTTTGCAGGAGCACTACCACTGCCCTACACAATACATGAAGTCACATGAACACCATAGGTTTGCTACTTGACAATATCTAATTTCTCTCAACCGTGCTTCTTTGTCATGGTGTCATCTGCCTTGGGGACTCATTACTAACCCCACACTATTGTCACCTCCTGATAGTAGAGTGTGGCTCTCAGTTACAGGTTTGTACTCATACTAAACGCTGACATCAGCGACAAGCCATACTCCTATTTGTTGTTCTCCACGGTCAACTTTGTTCCCTGCATCCTCCTGGGCAGGCAATTCCTATTCCCTGCATGTCAGCCATGTGTCGCGTTCTAGAGACCTTCTCCACTCAAGGACCTAGCTAGAGTGGCACCTCTGGTGTCTTTGATAGGCCCATGGGCCCAGGCTTTCAGATCACTCTGTGTTTTACAAGCCACGCTCCTGTTTGGTGTTCTCCACGGTCTGCTTGGTTCCCTGCTGCCACCTGGGCAGGCAGTTCCTATTCCCTGCAGGTCAGCCATGTGTAGGGTGCTGGAGACCTTCTCCTCCCAGGAACCTAGCTAGAGTGGCATCTCCAGTGTCTTTGCTAGGCAAGTGGGCCCCAGCGTTCAGGTCACTCAGTGTTGACAAGGCATACTCCTGTTTGGTGTTCTCTGCGGTCTGCTTGGTTCCCTACTGCCACCTTGACAGGTAGTTCCCTGCAGGTCAGGCATGTGTCGCATTCTGGAGACCTTGCCCGCCCAAGGACCTAGCTATGGTGGCACCTCCGGTGTCTTTGCTAGGCCCATGGGCCCCGTCGTTCAGGTCACTCAGTTTTGTCCAAGCCATGCTTCTGTTTGGTGTTCTCCACGGTCTGCTTGGTTCCAAGCTGTCACCTGGGCAGGTAGTTCCTATTCCCTGCAGGTCAGGCATGTGTAGCATTCTGGAGACCTTCTCCTCCCAAGGACCTCTGGTGTCTTTGCTAGGCCCATGGGCCCCATCGTTCAGGTCACTCAGTGTTGTACAAGCCATGCTCCTGTTTGGTGTTCTCTGAGGTCTGCTTGGCTCCCTACTGCCACCTTGGCAGGTAGTTCCTATTCCCTGAAGGTCAGGCATGTGTCGCATTCTGTAGACCTTCTCCTCCCAAGGACCTAGCTATGGTGGCACCTCCAGTGTCTTTGCTAGGCCCATGGGCCCCGTCGTTCAGGTCACTCGGTGTTGTACAAGCCATGCTCCTGTTTGGTGTTCTCTGAGGTCTGCTTGGCTGCCTATTGCCACCCTGGCAGGTAGTTTCTATTCCCTGCAAGTCAGGCATGCTTCACGTTCTGGAGACCTTCTCCTCCCAAGGACCTAGCTAGATTGGCACCTGCGGTGTCTTTGCTAGGCCCATGGGCCCCGTCGTTCAGGTCACTCGGTGTTGTACAAGCCATGCTCCTGTTTGGTGTTCTCTGAGGTCTGCTTGGCTGCCTATTGCCACCCTGGCAGGTAGTTTCTATTCCCTGCAAGTCAGGCATGCTTCACGTTCTGGAGACCTTCTCCTCCCAAGGACCTAGCTAGATTGGCACCTGCGGTGTCTTTGCTAGGCCCATGGGCCCCGTCGTTCAGGTCACTCGGTGTTGTACAAGCCATGCTCCTGTTTGGTGTTCTCTGAGGTCTGCCTGGTTCCCTGCTGCCACCTGGGGAGGCAGTTCCTATTCCCTGCAGGTCAGCCATGTGTAGGGTGCTGGAGACCTTCTCCTCCCAAGGACCTAGCTAGAGTGGCACCTGTGGTGTCTTTGCTAGGCCCATGGGCCCAGGTGTTCTGGTCACTCCGTTTCGTTTTTGCAGTCCTCGATCTCCCGTAGCACAGTCCCCCGAGTAATCACTGTATCCCAGATGTCACGGCAGTTGGCATTCTTCCTCGGCACGGTTGTTAGGTGATGTGGCCACTCAGCTCACCATGGTGAACCAGGTCATCTGCAAGACAAGTATAACCTGACTTGTAATGTTCCTTTGGTGCATCGTGGGTGCTCCATTTCCAAAGATAAACAGGAACAATCTGGTCATTTAAATATATGTGAGTGTTCTCCTGTGTGTGATAACGGATGCAAGCACACACGTGAGAACACATATGTGTAGCTTTGCACAGTCGGGGACTGGACAAAAATGGACATCTGAATACCGTCACCTGGGATGATTTCGTGCAGGTGTATAAGTGTAACGTGCGCATCTTTGTTTTTTTGTCATGTGCGTGAACACATGGGAAAATAAAAGTGTGAATTGGCCTCCCTTATTATTAATGTGATGGCACGTGCCAAAGTGATAGCAATTTGCAGCGGATATGCGGTAGAGCAGTTCTCCCACTTATTACACTTCCCTGCACTAGGCAGCATTGTATCAGGGATGCTCACGTCACAATCAAGGGACAAGCAGCCATCGACCAAATACATCAGTGTGAAAGGGCACCCCCTGCGTCCATAGAATCAAACAACACGAAGCACAGGCTGGTGGGCTCTGTGCAACAAAAAAGCGGGGACAATTTGCTAGACAAAATGTTATGCAATCATTCTTTTCATACATTGTGCAGTGCCAGAAATGTACGTCAGCCAGTTTCATGCCGGGGGTGTACATATATTAAAGTGTGTATCTGATGACGGGACCCAGAACATAATCCCCTCTAACACTTCCACAACACACTTACACAACATGCCAGCAAAGGAGTGTCAGGCCTCCTGATGCAATCTGCAGCACTGCCGCCTCCTCTCGGTGTGTATTGCGCAGACTCAGCTGTCCTCAGTTTACAATAACCATTATGAAAAAGGGTATTTAATCAATCCATCGATAACCATTCCATTGAATGCTATACCATCGAATTATAAGCATCGAAAAGCTTTTCCAGCAAAATGCCTTTCCATTGACTATAATTCGATGGTATGTTCAAAACTAGGGTTAGGGGTAGGGTTAGTGTTAGAGTTGGGGCTAGGGTTAGGATTTAGGGTTAGGGTTAGGGTTTGGGTTAGGGTTGGGGCTAGGGTTAGATTAAGGGTTAGATTAAGGGTTAGATTAGGGTTAGGGTTAGTTGGGGCTAGGGTTGGGGCTAGGGTTAGATAAGGGTTGGAGTTAGGGTTAGGGTTGGTGGGGGTGAGGGTTGGGGTTAGGTGGGCTGTGAGGGAACCCCTTCAATATACAAAAAAACATTAAAATGTCGAAATTTCAGCACAGGACCGCTCCATGTAACTTTTTAACGTTACAAAAAAAATGCATTGAAATGCTATCTTTTACATGTAAAAGTGCATTTCCATTGAAACCAGTCCATCTATATTTTCGATGGACTGGTTTCGATGGAAAGTCACTTTTACATGTAAATGATAGCCTGTCAATGCATTGGTAAACAATTCTTTTTTTCGATGGTGTGGCATTTCAATGCTTTTTTTCAATGAAATGACGAGGAGTCATGAAAAAGCATTGAATCGCTGGACTCAAAGTAAATGCCGAAAGACAGCCTTTCCTGCTCAGCCCTTTTTTCTTGTTATACCAGGGTTCACGCTGGAATAGGAATGCAATATTAGAAGGTTGTTTTTTAATGTTTGACACTTTGCTGTAGTAAAGTTGCAGCCAAAATGCAGAAAAAAACACAGTTTATAAATGCACCGATATGGCTCCCTAATCAGAGAAAAACGAATAGACCAGCCTTGCTGGAACCTCTTTGGTGGCGCGTTAAAAATCCAGTTGGGCAAACACGCCCAATCAATTGTCGTTTAAAGCAGGAGCTAAATTGCCCGTCCTCTGCAGTTCTTCAGGGCCCTTTTATCCAACCCTGATGCCATGCTAAGGACGGGTGTGCTTGCCCTATTTGCTTAGACTTGAATAATAGCTCAGCATCTAAAGGGTTAAGCTGCCTTTCATTCATTCAATAACCCTGGACAAGTGGCCCAAGTCAAAAAGGAAGATCTTCCGAGAATCACTCTGCAGTCAACCGATGACTTCTGAAGTTCGTGTGGAGGCCAAATTATTTAAATGAGATGATTCCACAATAATCACAATAACTACTCCAGGTTGAGTTGTGAATACTTCAGGATGACTCCATGACAACTACAGCGTGGGTTGTGATTTCTCCAGGATGGCTCCATGGCAACTACATGATGTTGTGAATACTTCAGGATGACTCCATGACAACTTCAGCATGGGTGGTGATTAATCCAGGATGACTCCATGGAAACTACATGATGTTGTGAATACTTCAGGATGACCCCATGACAACTTCAGGATGGGTTGTGATTACTCCAGGATGACTCCGTGGCAACTACATGATGGTTGTGGATTACATATGAACGACTTGATCGCACAATAATTGACTCTGAAATGTTACTGTAAAAAAAAAATGTTATTTGTATGTACAGTAAAAAAGAAAATCACCTATTAAATATGCATGGATTTGCCTTCACTGTCCCCTCAACTGTCCCTTCTCCTCAACTACTCCAACGCCCTTCCTACTGAACTGCCCCAACGTACTTCATCTTCTCCAGCCCACAGGTGCTCCTTTCTCCCTCAACTGCCCCCAACTCCGTCACCCGCAACTGTACCTGTTTTCTACTGCCCCCGTTTTGACTCTACTGCCTCCACCTCTTCACCCTCAACTGCCATACATTTCCATTCTCCAACTGCTTTCTCCCTCACATGCTCCCACCCTTCTCCCTAAATTGCACTCTTCTCCCTCAAATGTTACCACTCCCAACTTCTCCCCAAACTGCCAGTGCCCCCTCTCTCCGAACTGCCCCTTTCCCTCAAGTTCTCCATCCCTTCTACAACTGCCACATCCCTTTCGCCCGAACTATCCATTCTCCCCATCTTCTCCCACATCCCTTCTTGCTCAAATGCCCCAACCCCCTTCAACTACCCCAGCCCCTTCTGCCTCAATTGCTCCCCACCTCATTCTCTCTAAAATGCCTCTATCATCAGTCACTCTGCTCCTGCACTCTGCACTTCTCTCCCAACCACCCTCCTTTCCCCCCAATGGACCTCCTTCTCCCCCAACTGCTACCCATCCCCTTCTCTCCAAGGTGCCTCCTACACCCAGTCACTCTGCCTCTGCAGTCACTCCGCTGCATCATTTATTTATTTCCAACCATATCCCTCCACACACCCTTCCCCATATAGTGCTCACACCACTCTCACCCATCACACCACCCACACTAATATCACTCAATGCATACAATCCTTCTCACCACACCTGCCCCATACATAACACACCATTCCCACGCACCACATTGCTCTCACCCAGATACCAATCACTCTAACCTGTCACTCTTGCCACACCTTCCCCATATATAGCTCATGCCACCCTCACCCATAACACCACTCACACCCATATCACTCATTGCAGACTATCCCTCTCCCTACACCTTCCCCACATATAACTCACACCACTCACACCCATAACACTCATTGCATACTATCCCTCTCCCTACACCTCCCCCATATATAACTCACACCGCCCTCACCCATCACACCACTCACACCCATATCATTCATTGCATACTATCCCTCTCCCTCCACCTTCCCCAAATATAACTCACACCACCCTCACCCATCACACCACTCACACCCATAACACTCATTGCATACTATCCCTCTCCCTACACCTCCCCCATGTGTAACTCACACCGTCCTCACCCATCACACCACTCACACCCATAGCATCAATGCATATTATCCCTCTCCCTACACCTTCCCCATATATAACTCACACTAGCCTCACCCATCACACCATTCACACCCATACCACTCATTGCATACTATGCCCCTCCCTACACCTCCCCCATATATAACTCAAACCACCCTCACCCATCACACCACTCACACCCATATCACTCATTGCATACTATCCCTCTCCCGACATCTGCCCATATGTAACTCTTACCATTCTCCACCATACCAAGCTTACCCCACCCTAACATTCTCAGCCCACCCATCACTCTCCGTAAGTAAATATCATTCTATGTGCCTCTGATCTTTTCCTCTCACTCCTCACATCACGTATGTACCCTCTATTTGTCCGGAAACACCACCAGTCTTGAAAAATGTTTCAAATCACTCGATCACATCACTCACATCAGTGCAATAGCGAATGTTGTCACTTCTACGCCAAAGCAAAAAATACCATCTTTCACTAGGCTTAATTTGTGTTGTTATCTAGCAGTGAGATAAATGATTTACTGACCTGCACTAATCCTGACATGTTTGCAACAGCGCTGCCGTAAGACGAACTGTTTAGTAAGCAGGTCGCATTTAATGCAGCCAAAGGCATCCCCGCTCCCCTAAAGCAAATAAGCCCCTGTCTGTTGAAAAGGCTTTCCAATTCCCTGCAATTACCTCCGGTGTGTGTACTGTAGACTGATTCGAAGGAACAGTTTGTCCACACGAAGATCTGCCGCCAGCAGGGGGGCAGGAAATGAGTGACCTTCATCGCTACACAGCTGCTTTCCTACATAAGAGAATCAGATGGCAGTAAACATAATACATTGTAGACACCCTTCTGGAGTGCACGTGCTTCTCGTGTACATGTGTTCCTCATACAATACATGTTTTAAAGTTGAGGAAACCCGAGGCAAAAAGCTGAAAGGGTAGCTCAGTAGGTTGAGGGAGTGTTGTAGAGATATGTGTGTAGACACGCCTATACATGGTAATCCCCTTTTCCAATGCCTTTTGAAATATTTTGTAAAATGCAGCTTCTACATATATATATATATATTTTTTTTTTTAAAACATGATATGTTATCTTTTCCCAAACCTTCCACGGAGACCTAACTTGCCAGCACCCTCACCATCCAACACCACCCTATTATTATGCTGGTCTGATAGCACAGCAAGTAGAGCACTCGCTTTGACATCTGTGCAGAGACTCCTGACGCAGGTTTGAATCCCAGCAGGGCCAAACTCAGCCTTTCATCTTTCCAGGTCAAAAAATGAGCCCCACACACTGTGGGTAATAATTATAATAATAATAAATGCTAAATGCTAAATTATTATCGCCAGCCAGCATCTCAACCCCAATGCCATCTTACCAGCCAAACTCACCCCAATAGCGGAACCACATAACCCCAGGTTTTCAAAATAAAAAGATACTGGCCACAAACTTAAAACTAGGACTATGCTCCAAATATAGACCATCCTTAAACGCAAGCCTCCACCCGATCCCAATGTCGCTGTGAGATCGCATAGTATATGATGTCCATCTCCAGCACTGGTCTTCGATAGGAACATTGCTGATTTGGCTATGAATGTGAGTATGTAGGGATTACTTACTGGTAATCCTCATTACTCCTATTCATGCTCACCCTCGTCACAGTACTTTCACATTCATGCCCCACCTCCACTAGCAGGACCATTCTTCCATCTCTTTTTTTGTCAAGCCTCTCTCTTTTGTCACACACATTATTGTGAGCTCCCATCAAACTTCATAATTACATGGGCCAAGACATCTCTACTGGGCCAGGTGCCGTGGGTTGTAATTACTGTGACAAGCAAGAACAGGACTAGGATTAATGACGATTTCCGTTGAGTAATCCCCCACATTAACTCTGTATCCTTCTTCCTCATCCCAGTACTTACTCAAGGAGGCATACCAAATAACCAAGATGGATGGGGAAATCACCACACTAACCACTATGCACTGCTAAAACCATTCTTTATTTACTATGGCTCTTTCTGTTCAGTAACTGCACATACACACCAATACAATGCACCTTACCAATTTGTTATGCACAACGTAGGTGTGCATGTCACGGCCGGGCATACACTGCTCTGCAGGGGCCGCCTGGTGCTTACTTTCAGCAGCTGGTGCTTTGTCTGTGCTCCCTCTTACGAGGACACTCCTTTTCAACCGATCCTCTCTGCAGAGCGGGACTCATAACCTGGGCATTCGTCCATTTGTTACGCCAACTTACATCACCTTTGCTCATTCGCATATGCTCCTCTCTTTCCCCTCCAATAAGGTGCAGAATGAGACATTTTTTTTTTTGGCCTAAAAAGGACACAGCTTTATTTTCACACATAATAACCACACCAAACAATAGTGAAAATAGGTCCAAAGGTGCAGCGACTGCTCCGTATCCAAAACCTGCTTCCCCCTTTTTTCCAAGTCCATAATAGGTACAACTCCCCCAAGCCCTTCGTGCCTGAGACCCGCCTGCCCCTGCAGGTTTTTCTGGGCTGGGAGAGCGCTGTTTGTTGGGGGGAAGCTGAGCCTCATTGCTACTACCAGATGCCCCCGCCGTTTTAGGCTCCCAGGAGGCGCTGGTCCGAACGAGCGAAGACCCTTCCGGCTTAGCAATGGCGCATTCGGAGTCTGTCTCTTATCACAGGTTGCCAAAACACTGCCTTGCCGTCCTGCGACGTGGACGCCCAGGCCTCGCCGTAGTTATTCTCCTGTAGGGTGGGTGGGTTGGAAAACGAAATCCTTTTTTTCGGCGACGGACATCCTGCTGTTGAAAAGCTGCAAATGCTTTCTAGCGGGACGCCCGCCGCTAATATGGGGCTTGCCCCGCCACTTCCTTTTGTTTGCCCTTTGCAGGCTTTCTGAGCGCTTTAACGCTCTTTTGGATTCTAACCTCTCTCCCTGCCCCAGGACCGGGGAGAGGAGTGAGGAGAGGAAGGAGACCCCTGCGCCAGTTATCGGGGTGCCTCCTCCATTTTGCTTGTTTTCCCATCATCACCTTCAGAAACTTGGAAGAAGAACCCATAGGCAAGTTGTGCAGCCCTTCCCTGTGATCCCCACAGCCAGCCTTGATGGCCCCTGGCTCTCCCACAACAGGTTTCCAAAACCACTTGTGGCACGCCGGGCACTGTTGCAAGCAGTCAAAATGTGCACTGCAAGCAAATGGGCGGTCCAGATAATGTACCTGACGACAGAAAGGGTTAGGGCAAAATAAGATGGAAGGAGGGTCCTGGTAATGGAGACGGGACTGCAGTGAGGAAGTACTGGGACGAGGAAGAATGACATGGAAATAAACCTAGAAACAAAGGTGATTTTCCTTTGATTGCTCTTCCAGGCTGGCTATGAATCTGTTTCACAGCTACTCTCTATGGTACATTCAGTTAATGCATGTGGATGATACATGAAAGGTTGGGGTGTTCAAGCCCAACCACTGGGGCAGGGCTCTGGCTTTAGTGATTGTGCCAAATTGTGAAACTATTCTGATGTACATATGGCTTAGGTTAAATTGTTGCAGTTTGTGATGATTTAAACTGTCATTGCGTTCAAAACCAGAATGTGTTAGTTGTTACTCTCACTTTCCGCAAACCAGGGATCGGGTTTTTAATGAAAAATCTCTCAAGTGGGCATAGGGCTTGCATTCGACTTTGACTGCCTCTTCCATTTCAGAGTGTTGCTCGATGAAAACGATCCACTGAGTCTGAGATTGGTAGAGACTTCTAGTGCCCCAACTCGACACTTCCTGCCTGGTTACTACTAACTTCTATATTCACTGATAACTCGGATCCACTCCCAGTTGAAGGCACCGAAGGCCGCAGAGTCTTCAGCGCTACCTACCTAACGCTGCCAGCCAAACCCAGTGTCTTCCACTTGCAAGCCAGTGCGGCTTCATTACTGCACTCTGCCATTCAATCCCATTGACGTTGCTCCACGACTCTGCTCTGGCCCATCGTCAAGAGGGCTTTGACTCCGGGTTTGATAACGGAAAGCATGTGTTAGGCCTTTGGTCTCCAAAGCAAGACTTTAAAGGTACTGTTAACAGTTCTTCCCCCATGCTCTGGGTTGAATGGCCATAGTGACTCTTAAGACCTCACTTTCTAACTTTTGAAAAGACATATCCTTTTGTATTACATTGCTACTGAACCTTGCCTGTCCTGCTCCCCTGTTTTCTTCCAAAGTCTGCATGTTCCTTTAAAGAGGTGGGTGTTTAAAGGGTGAGCCTTTAAAGGGGTGAGTGGTAAGTGTTTAAATTAGATGTGTGCATTGTTAGTTTCATTGAAGATCCTATTTTGTTGTGGAACTTTGGTTTGACATTATTTCATTTTAAATTAATTGAAGTAATTCTGTTTGGGTTGCTACTATTACCAGCTCTCATTGCCGCCTGGAAGAATGTAGAATACCCCTGGCAGCTGTAGGCACTGATATTATTGAGAAACTGCTGATTGCGTAGTAGTGTGGGGGTGAGTAGGCATTTTAGACACTACGCATCCTGTAGTCCAGCAGTCATTTTCTCACAGGCTCCAGAGAACAATGAGTGTTCTGATTACTATATAAGAAATGTTATGGTCAAATAATTATAGGATTAATGAGAAGCTGTTTGACATGCATGGCATGGCAGGTAACACCAAATACGTGTCTTGAAACACAAGGTTTTGTTTTGGCCTTGTGCATGAACTAATTAGAATAATAATGTTGACTACAGAATGTATTTAGGAGTGGATTCCCCCCCATGTGGGCTAGTCACTTATTATTGAAAGAACACGTTTTCTGTGACACACGTGCTTTTGAAAGTGACTCCTACTAAATAATTTAACAGTTTTACATTTTGTGATCCAATTTAAATGACAATATCCATTTCATGCTTGTTTTCATCCAATAAAAAATAAAAAAAAAATCCAAAAAGGTGTTCTTTAGCAAAGCATTCTAAAATCAACCAGCAAAAGTGCAATGTAGCAAAGGCTGTGCAGAAGTGCTGGACAATCTGTAGTGATCAACAAATCACCCTAAAATCTTCAGGAACAAACTCAGGGACACCCTTGAAATAATCAGCCAATCATCCCAAAATCAGCCCCATATCATCAGGAACAGTTTTCTAAACTGGCGAGGCCCTTGAAGTAATCAGCAAGTCATCCTATAATAAACAGGAACAAAGTGTTTCCTAAAATGGAAATGTTGTTGGTGTAATCGATAAGTCATCCTAAAATCATTCCCAAATCATCACACAGAATTCTGAAACTTCCCTGATGACTTTAACAGTGTGATGGCGTCTGATGATTTGGGAATGCTTCTAATGTAGTTTGATGATCATCAAAGGACTCCAGGGTGGCCTCTTAAGTCACCCTTTTAAACCAGGACTATGTACAACCTTTGTTATACAAGTTTGGGTGTGGTGTCGATGGGTGGGTGGTGGCACTGGAGCAGAATATTGACAGAGTCAGCTGCTCTAAAGGCACACTTTGAGCAATCATGAACAAGACACTTTTCTTAACCAGGAAATGCACGGCTGATGGCTGCTGCCAGGACCCTCCCCCACCACTGCATGCCCAAGTGTCCTCTAAATATCGGTCGATCACCACTTCAGATGTCTAATGAAAAATGAAGCACAAATAATAACTGGTAACTTTCATAAACCCACCCGCCATATAACCGCAATCCCTCTCACCCCCCCAATCCCACAGCACTCAATGGCTTTTCCACCCTACATCCCAAGAACAAACAGAAAAAACTATTTTTCTCTACAAAAGGTTTTTACCCCCAGGAGGCCAAATGAGTTACAGTAGAACAGTGGTGCTGTTTGAAGACTGCCTTCCATCACACAACCCTGATTTATGACCCATGTGTGAACCTAACATTTATTTCAGATACATTTCTAGAAAAGTTCAAGAGTTTGCTTTAGCTCAGTCTGAATGAGGCAAATGATTGAATTTTGAAACCTTATAAAAAAGATTTTACACAATCTACCGGCACCCTTTCCAGAACGCCATACTATGGGAATGCTGGTGCGGGAATGCTGGTAAGGGTCGCAGATCCTACCAGCATACCTCTCACTGAAGCACAAATGTCAGTAGCAACGGTGCTGGTGATTCAGTGACCCCACTTCCATGGAGTCCTATTGGAATCCATGGAAATGGGGATTAACCCTTACCACCACCACGTGTGATATCCCGGTGTCACCGAGATATCAGGTGGTGGTAAGGTGTTAAGGTGTTGCCGGTAACCCGCCACCTACTGGTGTGTTTTGCCGGCAACCCCATAATGAGCCCCATGTCTCGCCCAAAGACATAGTCTCCCCACTCCCCAAGGTCCCTCCACCCAGGTGATCCTACCTCACATCTCCACTCCCAGGGTCATGATCCAAGAGTGATGGCCTTTCCCTGGCCACCTGAGAAAAGGATCCAAGTGGAATAGAAGTGCAGATTATAATTATAATTGTTCTTTTTTAACGTGCCTAATACCTGAGATTGGTTTCTAAGTGAGAGACCGGGATCAAACCTGTGTTTTTATGCGTTGGGTAGCTTCCAAGACAAACGTTGTGACCCTGAGCTATTCTCCTAGCCCAGATGCCCTCAGGTTCCTCACAAGTAACACTTCCACTTTGCACGTTTATATCGGACAACAGGTGAACATTGCATTGGCTCCCAGTGCAGCCTAGGGTGCAGCATAAGGCTCTTACACGTGTACACAATTGTTTGTCAGGTAACGCCCCCTGTTATTGTTTTACAACAGAGGTCCTCAAACTGTGGGGCACCTCCCCTCGGCAGTCGCATGGCCTGATACCTTGGGCGGGGGGTGGTACCACAGCTTGAAATGACAAAATAAAGGGGGGAAAGTTTGTGCATATACCATCCTAGCATGGCCCCGCCGGACATACTCTGTATGATGGGGCCTTGCTTAGGGTCAATGGGAGTGGCTGACCCAGGAAATAGACACCCTGGAAGTGCACTTTCTGTCCCTTTCCAGATTATGTGAGGTAAGGAGAGGTCCCTGGGGTTGTATTTGAAGTAGGTGGGGGCCCTGGCGTTATTTTTATAGTGGGTGGGAGGCACTGGGTTGCTTTTATAGCCGGTGGGGGAGCCTTGGGGTTATTTTTGGAGTGGGTCGGGGAGCCACTGCGGTTGTGTTTGTAGGAGGACGGGGCATCTGGAATTCTTTTTGTAGCAGGCAGGGGGGCCTTGGCATTGTTTTGGAGAGGGTAGGGGTACCTGGATTTGTTTTTGGAGCAGGTGGGGGAGCCCTGGGTTTGTTTTTGGAGAGGGTAGCGGGCCTTTGAGTTGCTTTTAGAGCAGTGGAGGTGTCAAGGGGTTGTTTTTGGAGTGGGTGGCGGGTACTGAGGTTAGTTTTGAAGCAGGGGGCAGGCCTTTTTGGGTTGCTTTTGGAGATGGTGCAGGAGCTCTCGGGTTGCTTTTGGAGTGAGAGGGGGGGCCAGTATTATTTTAGGAGTGCGTTGTGGGAGCCCTCGGCTTGTTTTGGAGCGAGTGGTGGAGCCCTGGGATTGTTTTTGGAGCGGGTGGGGGTTTGGGAGTGTCTTGGAGTGGATGGGGGAACCCTTGTGGTGGTTTTGGAACAGGTGGTGGGCCCAATGATTGTTTTTCTGAGCTTGTGGGGAGCTCTGGGGTTGCTTTTGGAGTGGTGGGGTGCCTATGGGTTACATTTGGAGCTGGTGGAGGAGACCTGTGGTTGTTTTTGGAGCGGTTGGGCGGTTCTTGTGTTAGTGTTAGAAATGGGAAGAAATATTCAAGAAGACTGCTGCATGTAGTGTGCGGCTGCCCATGTGTGTGTAGTGGAAGGTGGAAGTTGGAAGGTGATGGATTAGTTAGAGGGAGGTTGATGAAGGGTGTGACTTTCTGTGGCTACTTACCATGCCGTGTAGTCCTGGTTGTCACTGGTTCACGTTGATGAGTGTTATCCTGGAACCATGGCGATGTCTTGTTCACACTAGTCCAACCATTCCTCTGCATTTTGGTATGTACAGTTTTTGTGAATTGATCCCAGTCTTGGACATGTCCATTAAGGTAGACATCTCCACGTGTGGACTAGTGAACAGCTATCTTTTTAGGAATGCATTGTATATAGCTTCATTCACAAAAAATACTTCTTTCCAAAGATATCTTATAGATATTGTTTTATTACCCATATAATCATCCCAGAAACAAGATATATATGTTAAGGAATATAATGATGTCAGGATTTGTAGAATTAAATGTCTCTTTCCCGCTCAGTGATCCCATGTACACATCAGACTTGTCTGTCACAGACAATAATGCTCTTATTCTTTTTGATGGTAGCATATATTACTTTGTCTATGAGTCTGTTTTGGAGCAAATTCCTTAGTGCTTCAATTGCATGTTTTCCACTTTGCGCATGAAAACTATGCTGTTTTACTGCAGCTTCAACGCACATGGAAATCTCTTACACGTAGATGTTTTCCCATGTTATCTGGGTTCACTCTGATACCAATCTTTAGGCTAACTAAGCAAACGCAGCACTGTAATTGTGAATGGTTGCTATATACATATTCAGATTATTCGAGAGGAGCCCAGAACCGGCTAAGAGAACCATTCTCAATAATACCATAGGAATCCTCAATGGTTTCAAGGCAGGGTCCAATGATTGATCATGCAAAGGCCTCAAGTCTCTATTGTCAGCAGTGGACCTACATACATAATGCCACCATGACATGAAGTGTCTCCAGAGTCGTCCATGTATCCTTAACAAATGACAAGACTTTTTTGGCCATTCAGGCTGAATGGTCCTCCAGAACAGCATCATGGGCTCGCTGGTGCTAACATTGTTGGCTTTTAGCCTCAAAGATTTGCTCTCCGCTCCTCATCTACAAGACTGCAAGGTGGTCCTACTGTTTCATTGCACACAATGCAAGCAACCAGCATGTCATAACCTTATGTGAAGACTGTCATGTAACATTGCTCTGTACAGGAAACATAAGCTGTGCCCAAACCGCCCTCTCAGATAAGGGGGCAGTGCTATGAAGTAATACCAGTAACAACTGTGCCCTTTACTGTGATCTGTAGTTTTGCCTTTCAACACAGTGTGCAAATAACAGCCTGACCCACATTTGGTTAGCATCTAGAAAGTTCTAGTTTGGTGGTGTTACCAAAAAACACAGTACTCAACACAACACATAATAGCCATTACAGATGTTACATTACTAGTCATTTCTGCCAAACACAATTGTTATTTTCCTGTAATATAATTTGCAGTCTGTCTTGTAATATTTAGATTATGCAGTATCAAATTCCCAAAAAACACACAACTTGTACAGGTAAAAAAAAAACAGTAGTTTGCAACTATACAAATGTCTGATAAGATAGCATTCCAAATACCTTTGATATTGATACTGACTATTTTGTGTTTCCTTATTCCTGCCTCCCTCTCTAACCTTCACTACCATTTTTTTGAGACAGCCTGAGAGCCAGGAAGGTGTGCAATTTACTCTCATGAACAACCAAGTATCGCTCCCGTATTGGTGGATGGCTATATTGGGATCTTTAAGGAAAGTGCTCAGAAGCTCCATGTAAAGGTTACAAAGGATTGGTGAGGAAATGGGGGTGGGGAATTAATTCATCTGGGCGGCATGGTGTCTGCCTGAGTACGTAAACCAATTCACAACAGTGTCAGAGAATCCCATCTTGTCAGCAAGGAGGGAGAGAAGGATGCAGTGGACATAGTGTCAAATCCAGCTGAGAGGTCGAGGAAGATGAGGAGGCATGAGTCACCCTTAACCATGATTTGGAGGGCAGTATCCACCACCTGGATAGTGGCTGCATCAGTGCTGAACTTAGAGCACAACCCTGACTGAAAGTCCTTGAGGAGGTGGAGTTGTTTTGATTCTGGTGAATAGTTGTGTAGCGACTACTTTTTACAAGACGTTGCCAATATACAACTCCTATTGCTAATATGGTATGTTATAATCACAGTGTGCACTTTGCCCGGCTTCAACATTGCAGTTTCTGTTTTATTTTTGTTTACTAGCATAATTGAAATCAGACATCCTGTTAATTCATCCACTGTCTTCAACCTATCCTGTATCATCCTCATTGCTGTTAACTGACTGTGCTCTGTCACCGTGCCACATCATCTCGTATTGTATCAGATGCACAGCTCTGTCTATTCTGGCTATTTGTGGGCCATCAATTTCCAACATTCAATTACACAGACACACACTGTGCCAATTTCATGGAATCCACAGCAACCAGCCCACGAGGTGCAGGGCATCCTGATTAAAAAATGATTGCCTTATTTCATTGATCATGGTCTGAGTGCGGCGGCCATTTGTAATCATTGAGACTGATGTTTGGAGCCCAGTAAACCAGCAGTAATTCCTACCGGGTAATTTTTCAGATTTACATCTAGTGAACAAGTGCAATATTGATTCATGCTGATGTTTCATAATGAACACACGGTCTCTGATATTGACGTAATTAGAGATGATACGTTCCATTGCTGGATGCGCGTGGATAATTTTCCTGATTCACACTGCGCGATTGATTCTCAGTTTTCCATTTCTCATCAGTCCTGGCACCTCCTCTTGACAGCACATTTGCAAAGCCAGCTCTCAAAGTTCAAAGCATTCCTATTGGACAGAAGCTGACACGTGATTATTTATTTTCAACGTGGTTCGTAAGACCGACTTGCAGTTGCTTGACATGCCATTTTTGACTGACAATAAGGATGGTATGCTTTAAACAAGCTCTGTTTTGGCAGGAGGGGCTGCGGGGGGGGGGGGGCTCCCGACCCGTGCCTTTAAAGATTGATGTATCCAGTGTAGGATTTCTAAATTGCACCTAGGAAGTCCACATGAGCCAATCAGTGTGTGACGGACACAAATTTTATTTAGAGATGAAAGTCTGTGTTCCAACTTGGTGGCCAGCTCCAATTCTCCTGGCTCTATCCCCTGGACATCTGTCCCCCTTACCTGTCACTCGAACCACCTTACCTGATCATCTCCTACAAGGCCAATTCCAGGCCCTTGCCCCAATGTCCAACATCCTGCCTCATACTGGCACCTCCCAGAATATTCTTTGGAAATGAAACAGAGGCTCAGCTCAGAGGTCCTGCTTCCATTTGCACAGTGTAATTGATTTGTTCTTGTTTGTTTCTTTGGCAAATTCGAATCTACAATTTGCGCATTTGGTGTTGCCCATGTTTTCTTGTTTTTTCCTTGCCTTCAGCAACCCAGACGCTTGGCATGGGGTACAAAAATAACACATTGAAAGGCTGTCTCGAAGGATAAGGACCTGCAGCATTTGTGAACTTTGGCCAAGGACCGATACCACCCATTATGGCCACAGAATTGCTTGATTCAAAAATTCAGCACTGCAATTGAATGAATAACAGTGCCACATTTACCTGTCTTCTAAGCAGTATGGAATTCCTGTAAAGCCTGATCAGCCCTTTCACATTCTAAGATACTATCCACTGTGGGGTAACATGTGGCCCTGAAATGCCAGAGATAGAGAAGCCATGCTAGGCCCCTATTGTGAGAGTGAAGCTGGCTGATGTTGAGACCCATTGGAAAATGCAGGTCAGTACAAAACATTGTTTTCTGATATAAGGCCTAGTGAATGTACAAGAATTGGCCTATTTCAACTTTAGTGAAATACAGAGACACTGGGCCTCATTACGAGGTTGGTGGTAGCATTGCCGGTTTTACCTGCAAGGCTACCTCCAAACTCGGATCCGGCACCCGCGAATGTAAAATTACCAGGCTATTCCAGTCCAGCTGGACCCGGCAATTGCCCTTCCGCTGGTGCCAGGCCTTGTACATCCTTATTCTCATTTGAGCCGCATAGGGCTCACTGGGAATGGGGAGGGTGGTGCCAGGTAAGACCAGGCGGCTGCAAGGGCACCTGCGAGCAGACCTCTTAGTATGGCGGTACGGTAGCAACGGTGCCAGTAGAGATACCGGCACCGTTGTTTCCTTACCGCCATACTTGTAATGAGGCCCACTGAGTTGAAGGAGAGTGTGCCTTAGAACTGTAATATTGCGAACTGTGTCCAATTGTGTCAAACAGGTGGTGCTGCAGATGTTGACTTTGTGTAAATTGGGAAAAGGCACCTTTGACAGATTTAAAACCGCAGCAGTGCACATGGAAAGAAAAAATACATTTGAAATATGGTGCATTTGGAAGATAAAAAGGATGAATGATGTCTGACATTTACGACATAAAGTCAAGTGACAGATTGCCTTATCAGGAATAAAGAGACTTAATTTTCATCATATAAAATCACAGCATGTAAAGAGAAAGGCCTATTTCATTTTTGTAAAAGTGAACACTGTTTTCCTACGTTAACTGTGGCCTATCTGTGTGCATAATATTAATTTAAGAATCTACCTTTGTTCTAAAATAGTAGAAAAGAAAGATTGTATTTATGAAGAGCAGGCCTAGGTGTAATACAAAATGTTATATGTTAAACACATTGGTCAATGTATGTAGCTTATTCTTCCTGTTGAACTGATAGGTCTGGGCCTTTGACCTCAAGACCTTTGGCTGAGGGTGTCTAGTTCTGAAGGTCTGGTTTTCAGTTTAAATTCTAAAAAATACAGGAGTAGATCCAATTGTGGAGGTGACAGATATGCCAGCCAGCAGATGTTGTAAGAGGATTCAATTCAACACTACAGCTAAGTCAATGCCTAGTCTGGGATACTGAATGGAAACCCTTATTGATATATCTTTACGTCCAGTTCATGAGTTCTGGATGACTACCCCTATATAACACCCCTCTCTTGGAATCCCCCTGACCCCACTGAGCCAAGAAGTAGTTCTGTTTTGCAAGTTTAAACGGTTTATTTGATAATTTAAACTATATATATATATATATATATCACACTTTATAATAAATTAATAATTGAATATCACACTTAATCTGAGCAGTAATCAATAATGGATAGTCCGGCACTAGCACACTTCTTTATAATCAATGATGAGTGGTTATAGGATGGATACGATAGCAGCAATACTTTTATGGTTTCAAATGGATGCAATGTGGAATGAAATGCAGTACAGAAAATAACTTGATAGGATTTAAGCAAAAGACAATGTAATCACTTTCTTGGACAATTCACCCCCCCCCCCTTAATGCAATATAAGGAGATGAATAGAATGGGACTCAGTTCTTAGGAATGCAATCAAATAGAGTTCAGTTCAATCCCCCCCCAGCAGCTTATACAACAGATAGGAGTTTTGAAACACAGACCCAAGTGCTTTGAATATGGTGACAATGCAGTGAGAAATATGCTGAAAATGCTTTTAATTCCCTTCAGGAGGTTCAGGGTGAGTGGTATCTAGTTAATATTAGTCCAGGCTCACTCTAGCAATGATTCAGGGATGGTTCTTAAGAGGCAAACGAAATTTAGTAGTTCAGGCAAAAGCAGCTATCTTTTTACAAGTAAAGAAATCGGGCCAAATCGCAAATCGCGGCAAAATTCGCGGGTGTGAGAATCGTGATTACGGAGAAAGTATAAGGAGTAGGCTCGTTGTAAAGCTGAGATTCTAAGCTTTCAGACCAAAGTTAAACCACGTTCATAGCCCAAACGGTTCCAGAGATACGGACGATTGAATAAAGGTCGTTTTTTCGGATTTGAAATTTTAAAAGTTCAAAGCGACAGGTTACAGCTTGCAGCTAGAAAATGACAGGTGACAGCTTTGCAAATGAAAGGTGACAGTTAGGAGGCAGTTCTGGTTAGATTAAAATAGTTTGGATTAGATTATTTTAACTAAGAGATTGGTTCTGCACAGTTCTGCTAGGTACTCACAATATATTTTTGAATTAGGCCTCCCCACGGATCTGGTCAGGTTTTGGACTGGACTCCAGTTCTGGTCTCGGCACTTCACAGTGATCTGGGTCAGCTCTCTGGTTCTGCTAACAGCGGTCTGGGTCAGCTCTGCTTTCTGGGTACTGCTCTGCTTTCTGGGTACTGCTGCAGGTTCTGGAGATTGATGGATTTGAAGTCTGGATCTCTGGATGTGAAGTCGTCGGTCCGCATGCTCCGCAGCAAATGGAATTGAATGTCCTCTCTAGCTTCCAGTGGCTCTTTTTATGTCTTTTGAAAGTGGGTGTGTGTGCAGCATCACTAGCCAGCCCCTCTTTCAACTTGTCATTGGCCCAATTCTCCCCTCCCCCATGATTGGGGAAGGAACTGTGAGTCAGAGTGATGCTGTAGGTTTTATGGGTCAGAGGATCCTGCCCTGGTCAGTTTGCCCACAAATCTATATTTGGTCAAAAGACACATTTCTCAAATACATAGTGGTTTGTCATTGCATGTACATATTACCTATCACATGAGGTAGTCTCTGTCCCAAATCTGCTCTTCCTGAGGGCTTGCATTCAGAAACGGCAACATTTTCGATTTTAGTGGGTTATGCAACCTTGGTTCTTCATTAAAAATTATACACATATACACGGCCTGTCCTTACATACTCCAGTAAATTCCCATGTCTCTAGCTTAAACACAGAGTCTGTAGTATCCATAAATAGCGGGGTTTTGCCCCAGAACATCACACAAATTCCCAATGCGTCTTAAAACGTGCACAGAAAATTCACAAGAATTATGGTATCATTTAAATAATTTTGACAAGTCCGCACTGTGAGTTATACATCTTTCTTAGAATCATATTCTGGCCAACAGGGGTGTGTCTTTTCAGGTCACATGGTGTAGAAACCAGTTTATCCAGTTTCTGCCAAGCTCAGAGACCCTGCCCCTCCCAGCTTCTGCCAAGAGGAAGCTATTTTACGGCCACCCTAATAAACCATCTGCCTGGGCCCAGGACAGGCCTTTGTTCAACTTCCTGTAGCTGCTCCACCCCTAATCTAATCAGAGAGGTGACAACTCCTTTTGGCAAGGGGAAGAGTGGCTGAGCAGGTTTTAACTCCTGTGGGGGTAGATGTCAGGCAGAATTCAGTTTCATTAAGCCAGGTTTCAGATAAAATGTCACTTTTTGTTCCCCAGTTTAAGTCAAGACAATTTTGACATATGTAGCCAGAATGCTGATTCTAAGTTCAAAACTATGACATTTCAATAGTGACAAACTATGTGACACTCAAAGTAGGTCACTCAGTTAATTTAAACATTTTCGATTTTTGGTAGTTTTAAATCCAGTTTCAGTTAGGCTGCCGCAGACCTGCATAGCTCAGCCAGGCTTGTTATGAACATTGTTTTGGGGCTCTTCAACTTCCCAGATTTAGTATGCACACATTCTTCATTCTGCCAGATGTCCGCTGGTGTTCAGTGAGATTTTTGGATATGTTGCAATGTTTGAAAATAGGCATTTTGAGCTGGCATTCAGGGAAACAAAAGGTGATTTTAAAAGTGCGGTTTTTCCTTTGGCACACATTCCACTCATGGCACCCCAGCCCATCCTGCTCGCACTGGTGGGTGGCAAGTTAGGCAACCATTTTAGTGTGCACAAACTGCGTGGTTCTCCTAGATTCTGGCGCACATGTGGGCTTTTTGGCCATCTTGGATTTTCTAAGCCCACAGCACCAAATGTTGCAGCATGATAGCTCAAACGTGGGTCAGGACACCCAACAATGTGACCTTAAGGTCAGTTCACCCCATTAACTGTGCATTAGCTTTGAACAAAAAAAAATACATTTGAAGCCCAGGAGGGGAGGGCATGATCACATGGGCCAGACAGATGTCCTAATCAGGTCACAGAAGAGAAATGCAACCTAAGAAATGGTGGGGGCTGGTGTGAAACTCAGGGACACTTGTGTTGCCTTGCCATTGACAAACATTGAATACATTTTCTTGAATAAAAAAACATTGTGTGTTCCACTGAGGTCATCCCGTGTTCATATTAAAGGGAACCAGAATCAAGTTGGGACCATGTAAAACACATTTTGGATGATGGATACAACTTCAGTTATGATTCTGGCATTTTCATAAATCTGAGGAACTGGAAAATTGGTGAGGTGATAGATTGAGAAATTAATGTTGGAAGAGGGAAGCATCAGATTTGTAACCATTTCGGCACAGCAGCAACTTGTGAAGAATGGTAACTCTGCCGAGGAAGGGCATGCAATCTAAAATTCGTATTTTCCGACTCGCCATAAAATGTATAATTCATAAATATATAGGTTCATGTAGTTATCCGAAAGATTAAGGTAGTTGCCACATTGATTTTCCTCCTCCCTCAGCTTGCATAACCCATACCTCCCAACTTCTGCTCCTATCAGCAGCAAGTGGATGTCTTGGTGGGAGGTAAACAGAGAGAGCTAGCCAATTTGTATCGTGGGAATTATGACAAAATGTAGGTGTCATCAGAACTATATCTTGGCAATTTCCAATCTAAGATGGGATGTGCAAGAAAACACCTAGGGAGAGAGAGCAGGAGAGCTGCTTAATCCTTTGGGGATCCACCTTGCCGGGAGAACAAAGCTAAACCAATGCCTACCTAGAAGGAGGGAGAAAAGGAGACCCATGGACTTTGCTTGGAAACCTGGGAGCCCTATCCGAGAGAGGCCTGTGGCTGGAGAGACCTGGCTGGTGAATAGAGGCTTGAGTTGTGAGCTGCCTGCCTGAAATAGAGTCCTATGATTTGGAGGGGCTCCTGATCTAAGGACAGTGTAAGTAGATATAACCCAAAGAAATCTATTGTATGGAGGGCTACCTGCCTTAATACCTTTCCATTAGTGGGGTGAAGGAGGGGTGGCAAAATTGGGTAGACCCTGTCCATATTGAAATAAATAATTAACTCAATGAATCCTCTATAGAAGAACATCTGATTCAGTTACCTTGAATCCTGTTGGAATCTGTCCATTTAACCCTTACCCTTGCATTGGTGGGTGCTCTCCATTGGTGTGGGGGTCAGTGGGGTGAGATCATGTATACACTAAGCACAAATAACTAACAATATCATTTAATTAATTGTCATAGGTTTATTTATCACATGATGCTGTTATTGTCAACATTCAAAATTGACAAAGGATTATCCCAGTGCACTGTAAATGACTGTAGTCTGTAATGTAATTGGGTACCCTGCTGTTCAATGGAATGTGCTTGTGTCCCCAAAATGAAAATCCCAATACCTTGAATTTCCCTTTGAAAACAAATTGTGCAAAATGAATGTTCCCTTTCAGTCCCAACCAGAATCCCAAAGCCTGGCATTTTCATTGTAGGGGTGATGCAACACGAAAGTCCCCATTTATTCTCTTGAATCCCAAATCAGAACCCCAAAACATTGCATTTTACTTAAATAAAAAGCCAAACAATGTTTCCATTGTGTTCCTACTCCCTTTTCCTAGCCTTCAAATAAGAAGGGTCATATCTAATTGAAGCCTTGAGGGTGGGGTTTGCTGGGAGAAAAGAGTATTGTGCCAAACTGAGCAATAACTGTGTGTTTTGCATTTTTCCTATTGGTTAATTTGCAAGAAATATGAGGTAAATTGTTACTGCAAACTTCAAATTTTACCTGTCTTATAGCAAGTGAAAGTCCTTTAAATATTTGTTAGTCAATTGGTGCAAGCAATTTCAATATGTGATATTGTGTAGTGTCACAGCGTTGGTGGTTTATGTTTTGGTGATTACCTATTATTCTGTGCAAAAACTTAAATACATATATATTCTTACTATCCACTGGCCTGTTTCCTAGCTGAGTGGTGATAAAGAGGGTATTTTGACGTATGGTATGATAGAAGTGGAGGCCTCACTAAAGTTGTATCTGTAAAGCATTTTGTTGTGCGCCACCTTGCTTGGGGGTAGGAAGGAGGAACTCCCTGAGTTGAGAGTGGCCGTCTAATAAACTGTGACACCACATGCACAGAAAGACACAAACATACAATATGTATTATAGGAAAATAAGTAATTCCCAAACCTTTTTCAGACAAAGTGGAAACACCTACATTTCAAGTGGTCTGATATTGCTTAACTTTGAAACAGTTTTGGGAATACAGTCAGCAAAGTTTGCTGGTTTAAGCAGGCAAGGACCATGAGGTCAAGGGCAGGCTGGCATTGTACACAAGGCCCTGTATTATACTATGTGCAGTTCAAGCACATGCACACTCTATAAATTAAAAAGAATATTTACACTAATGGAAATAGAAGTAAACATTTTCTATTTCTAGCACATAAATCAGCATGTGCTAGAACTAGTAACACATGTGTTTTCAATTTCTAATTTTCGCGGGGTTCCCCACTGGAAACAGAAAACAATGTTCAGCCTTTTCCAGTGTGATCAGCCAGCTAACCATATAAATAGAAATGAGGGGTGTACCAAATAATAGATTTAAGTATTCGGCCGAATACCGATTAGTTGGATAAGTATTTGGTCGGAGCTGAATACAGAGCCAAATAGTTCCCTTTTTCAATATATATATATATATAAAAAAAAACACTTTGTGAATTAAAAACATACTTTCAAATATGTATGCATATGTATTGCATTTTTTCTCATGCATGCAGAGGTTTGTATAAATCTTGAGAGGAATACATTACCAGAAAACAAAATGATCAATAAAAGCACATTTTGTATTTTTGTGCATTTATAAGTGATGCTTGTTGGGCAGGGCCCAAGTTACTAAGACTAACCCAAAAGTATAGTATGCATGTTCGTAATCACTGTCAGGAGAGACTGAGATGTGTCTATCTTTACCTTTAAATGCTCCTTTTGGTCCTACCCATCTTTAGCCTTCTGGCTCCTGCTAGGCAACGACGCACATAAGTAGTGATTACATCAATTTTCACCCTGCTGGCTGCTGACGAGGTACTGAATACAATCCTTTTGGATGCTAAAGCCATGCTTTCTTCCTGCGGTAATGAGTGGGGATGAGGCAGGTGAAAAATGTATTTTCATTAATAGATTGTATTATTCTTTCTTATTCGGTTGGGGTATGTTTATGATGTTTTGGGGCATGGCAAAGGACAGCAAACAAAAATATATAGGCAGTGCGAAGTACTCCATGGTTCTCAGCTGAGCCTGTGGAGGAGGGCAGTGCTGAAATGCAGATCTTTAATTGCCATGTGCATCTTTATTGTACTTATTTATTTCATGTGTACCTCCATTTGTGCCAATGTTTCTAAACTGTAAACTTGTCTTTATTGCAAAACTAACCCTCTTTTTAACTCTGTAATGTTTGGAGAAATATTTCTGCTGTCACATACTGAGGCATTTTGGTTAAAACAAGACAGCCACAATCTTTAGTAACATCTGTCACTTTTACTCACTTCAAAGGGGCTCCTTTTGACAACATGAGAAAGTTGGAGGGCAGGAATTGTAACCTATGTTTGGATATTATAAGAACACCTATGCCACAGGCTCACATCCTACTGAGCAATCGTAGGTGCTTTATAATCTTAGCTTGAAGACTGTATACCATTCTTTTCTGTAGGCACACTACCTCTTGAGCTATTTTGCTCCGGGTTTGGAACGTACTTGTATCTCTGCAACAGCTATATTAATCAGTATCCGCAGATATATTCTAGAGAAAAAAAAAAACGAATGGTATATTTATTTGAATTTCAGTTGTACAAAAATTGCATAGAGCCAAAAATTTCGAATAAATATACCATTCGGTTCCATTATAGTGAACAACAGGGTTAGGGATAGGGGGTCTCCCCAGCACCCTTGTTAGCTATAATGGCGTCAGGGGTTGAAGGGGTGTCCCTGCTACTGATTAAATAAAGATTAAAAAAAGAAGACCCTTCGGCGCCAGTACCCATCCACGTAAGTGAAGGGAACTGGTGTCACAGAGGAATGGAGTAGATGGCGGCACACAATTAGGTGTGCTGCCAATGGGTAAGTAAGGGGTGGGAAGGGGAGTGGGCTGCCAGAAATGTCAGCGCTAGAAAGGAAATGAAAGTCATTTGCGTTCAAATAACTTTTATTTTTTTCTCCCTCTGTCATTTTGCATTCAAATATTTCATGGACATCCATATTACTCTATTTAATTATGTTATTTGGATTGGGAATTAGTGGGATTGGAACCTTTTTTCATATTCTCACAGAGATCATAAGCAAATTATTAAGCGCCTAAAGAAAATACTATTTTCAATAGCAACTTCATGAACTACTGTTCCAACTCAATGGTTTAAACTGCAAAGTACAGGGGAGACCAGAGATACATTACACATATTGTGAGTTTTGCTTTAGCTCACCGCTCCCCACCAAGCCACCAGATGAAAGGCTGGCTGTCCAGCACATGAAGGGCAGCAACTTTGTATGCACTTTCACACCTCTGCTCTGCCTGCACTCAATCAGAAATGTGACAGCAGCATTTGTTCAATGAACCTTTTGAAGGCTAAACATGACATAGCTGAATGCCAATACTTACTCAAAGCCGAATTTCAGTACACCCCTAATAGAAATAAATATTTAAATTCCTACCACAAGTGGACACGTACACACTTTGGAAATAAAAAAACAAAGTTGTTCTACTTCCAGCACTTTTGGGCCCACCCGTGCTTTCAAGAGAAATCGTGTGGTCATGCTAGAATTAGAAAAGTTTCCATGATGCAATAAATAAATAAATAAATAAATTGGTAAATAAGTATGGAACGGAAGATGGAGAAAGGGGGGGATGGTGATGATTCAGTGACCACATCATACTTTTCTGTCTTTGGGTTTTTAAAGCCATGATTCACACATATATCTAATGCTCATTTCAAGGTAGTTTCAAACACCTCATGAGGTAGAGGACTAGAGTCAAGGAGGCGTAGCCATACCTCTCAACTCATCTTCATTTGTGGGTGTCTGCCTTCTTGGCCACATGTTTGCCCTACCAACACAACACCTGTCTCCCATAGACTTCAATGGAGTCACTGCTCAGGGAACACCTATACCAGCAGTTTAGAACTGGTAGACCATTCCATCATGTCCACCAGGATGAATCAGGTTGCCAACTATTCCCCATAGGCCACCCAATGGGTCTCCTCAATTCTTTGCAATTGCGACAGTAGGGTGTTTTGTGGAGACGGAGAATCTGGCCCACCACTATTGTGTGTGTTGTGCCTCAAGGGGCTTGTACCTCTCCGTGCTTTTATAATATCTTCACCGCTCCTCTATTTGCCATGCTGGATCACGAGGGCATGATATTTACCAATTACACCAATGACACACAATGGACCTCATTACGACCCAGGGGGAAAACCATGGTGCTAATAGCACCATGGTCCATGCCGGTGACTTACCGACTCCGCCATGGAGAAAGGGGGAATTACCACCCCTTTACAAGGTTAGCGGGGCAGTAATTCCCCCTTCCTCCATGGCCCTTCCCCATTCCCATTTTTTCCCCATAGGGTTCAATGGGAATGGGGAAGGTGCTAAGTACGGTACCGCAAATTGCAGTACCGTACTTAGCACCAAGGTCCCTTTGTGGGTCCCTACTTTAACGGATGGTGTAGACCAGCCGTTAAGGTCGGGTCCCGCAAAGGGACCTCGTAATCAGGCGCTAATGGGTTAACGGCGCTGCAGCCTTTTACGGCGCCGTTAACCCATTAGCGCCAGGGTCGTAATGAGGCCCAATGTGTCTTGCCGCTGTCTGGCTTGCATGACATGGATGAGGCAGCTATTAATAAAGTCTTCACTGTCATTGGAACATGGATGATCTATAATAAACTTGCGCTTAACAAAACTAAAACTGATCTTCTAGTAATTGGATCACATCATAAACTGAAAAAAATGGGTCCAAACTATGAAAGCCTGACTCTAGGAGGTGAACAAATTACTCTCTTGAAGAAAGTGAAAACTCTGGACTTGACACTTGATCAGCATCTCTCTATGAAGCATCATGTTAGCAATCTAGTTTCTTCTTGAGCTTATTACATAACATTGCTTGCACACTTAAGACCTTTTATCTCCCAAGATAACGCTGAAAATATTGCTAGATACCAAAAAGGGACCACATCGCGCAAGCCAGAAAGGCAGCACACTGGCTACCTGTTAAAGAGCGCATTACATTCAAAATACCTACCACTGCACACAAATGTATCAACCTGTCTGCACCCTCGAACCTGTCTGATACGCTAGCCAGATCTCACTCCACCAGACCAATGCCACACCAACCAACTTAGGGTCCCACGCATCAAACGAGCTAGAGCAGGTGGAATAAGTTTCCCCTACATTGCCCCTAAGCTATGGAACGCACTACCTAGCATGCTCAGAGCAGAAACCTCTCTCACTGCCTTCCGACAAAAATTGAAAACCACCTTGTTTAACTAATTCCTCTTCCTTTGTGTCGTTTACTCTTTTCTCCTCCTCTCCTGTAGCTACTACTCTTCTCTTGCAACTAAGTAATGACTTCACTGTATGTACAACAAGTCATTTTCATATCTGTAACAAGCGCCACGATGCCCTCTGGGCTGCTTGTGCGCTCAACAAATGTGAAAAAAAAAATAAATAAATACTTGCTCTAGCCTGCTGATTGGTGTGAACAAAGCTGATCAAAGCAAACTACAGGTTTGCCAAAATGGATCCATCAGAGTATTAATGAGGCGTAAGCGCAGGGATCACATTACAGTGGCTAGACACACTCTCCATTGGCTATCCATGGAATCTAGAATCTTGTTTTGGACCCTTACCATCATACAGAAATGTAGACAGGGAAACATGCTCAATTATTTTCTGCACTTGCTATCCGCAAGAACTTGTAACAGAGTCCTGAGATCGAACAATCAAAATCTTTTGGTCATTGCTAAATGGAGAACAGTGAAGTCCTCCAACACTGCTTTTTTTGCTATTGGACCCAAAGTCTGGACTTTCCTCCCTCCTGAGCTGAGAGGGATTGATCTCTTGAGATCTGTAAAAAGAAACTGAAGAAGAACCTTTTAATTAGGTTATTGATATCTCCTTTCTCTTTCCTGGAATGCTTAAACTGGATTATGATATTAGCTCCTAAATATTGATTGTTGTGTGTGTCTAGTAGCGCCCTCAAGCCCCAGGGTCCATGGCCGTGCTTAATAAATAACTTAAAGTAAAGTAAAGTAGGAGTGAAGCGTGTGAGGGGGCCCATGGGAGGCCTGAGAGCACATGAGGGGGAAAGAAGGGAATGGTGTAGAGGAGAGGATGGCCTGAGTTTTAGTGATGAAGTGAGCAGCCAGTGCAGAGGGCCAGTGAAGACAGAGGGGAAATGGAGACTGCAGTAGGATTGGTGAGTTCCTTGCAGATTTTGAAAAGTCCAGCTGTGTTGTTAGTGGCCCCAAAATTGTAGACTTGAATATAGGCCCTCTTCTTTGAGCAGATGTAGAGTCGGTATTGCCTTTGGAGCGGGCGACAGGCCAGTTTGTCAGAGGATGTGCTCAAAACCTGTCACTTCCACTCAGCAGCTCTGTACTGGCGTTTCAGAGAGGCCAGGTCAGAGTCATACCAGGAGTTGCACTTGGAGACACGCTTCATGCAGATCCTCATGACAGGGGCAAGGATGTTGAGAGTATTGGAGATGGAGAGTTGAAGGTTAGTGTGTCAGAGTGATAGTCAGAGGAAGGAGTTGGGGGGTGGTGAAGGTGGCAGAAAGAAGCAGAAACTAACACTTGCTTCATAGGTTGAATGACGGAGAAGGCAGGTGCTTTGCCGGGGGACCAAGAAGGTCCAGGAGCGAAGACAGGAAAGTATGATCAGACCACGAGAGAGATGCTAGTGAGATGGTTGGAGATGTGAATGTCAGCAGAGATGAGAGCATCCAAGGTGTGTCCAGGAGAGTGAGTCGTACTGAAGGAATAATGGAGAGGGAAAGAGTGTCACAGAGGTTGAGGAAGGCTCTGGAGAATATTGAAACCTCCGAGGAGGCAAAGCTTGGAGTGGAGGCCAGGAGAGAAGAGGTGAGGTCAGACCATCTAAGAGGAAGAGGGAGAATGGGCTAAATGGCCTGTAGATGATGGCGAGAGGATAGGAGGAGAGACACCAAGCTTGCAGATGAGGCACTCTAAGGATGAGTAGGACTGAATTTGTATGATAGTAGAAAGTACCCATTCAGGGAAGATCAGGGTCACACTGCCCCCAGACTGGTTTCCTGTAGCCCTGAGTGAGGAGATTGTCAAAACTCAATGCCTGCGTGAGAGCGAGGATGTCCAGGTCGAGTTTCTCAAGGAGTTGGCAGATGCCAGATGGGTGTTTGACGGCAGAAGAAGAGTTGAGGGTAGCTAGATGGAGCTAGTTGCCACATTTGAAGGTCTTACAAGCAGGGGTACAGGAATGTAGTACACCCATCGGTGGTTGGAGGAGGGCCAGAGTGGAGGCAGAAGGAGGAGTTGCAGGTCACATGAGGAAGTTGATGAGGGAGCTTACGATGAATGCGTAGTTCACTCTGAAAGTACTTCCACAGCACCCTTGTCGTCCATATTTCATGTGCATTGAGTTAACCAAAGTGTTCTTGGTATATTTTTCTCTATCTACTCATTGCTAGGCCTTGCGAAGACCAGAGTCACTAAATTATAAAGGAAAGCCATATGAACAATTTAAACCAGTACAGTGATAAAGAACATAGGACCTGATTGATGGAATGTATTTAGCGTGGTACAAAGTGACTTTGCACTGCCAACAAACACCCTGATTCACAGAGCGGTGCAGAGTGTATTTTCTCACTGCAGAAGTGGTACAACGTCACTTTGCACTGCAAAAATACACTTTGTCCCCATGAGATCCCAGACCAGAGCCACACTGGGCTGCAAGGTGGCTAGAATGAACAATGGTAGGTCTTGGGCACAGTGGTGAAAGTTACCCTAAGATTTTGAAACATTATTTTGAATTTGGTTCCAAGATGGGGAAGAGTCAAGGTCAGTGTGCAAAGATGATAGCTCAGACAAGGAGCATTCAGAGAAATAAACTTGAAGTGGTGGTATGGTACCAGAAAGTGCGTCCAATGACCCAAGTATTATAACCAATCACACAACCAGTGTTACTGGATTTCTCCTGGGCAATTCTCACACGGACAATTTCTGGAGGAGAGGTTCCTCGCATGAGAAGTTCTTGGGTTAACTTTGAGGGAGTTTACAATGGAGAACGTAAAAGAGTTTCCGAATGCTCATAGCAATAAATTAGGCTGACTCAGGCTTTGATTTCATCTAGTGGGGCTGCCAACTTTTGTGTTTTGTTACAAGTTTTGTGATGGTTGAAGTGTTGTACCCTGTGATCACATTCTCAGAGTAATAAGGCTAGGGTTTGGCATTAGGGCGCCAAGAGACCATGCAAGTGGCAGCAGTGTGCGGTACAAGACCAGATAACGTATGCCCACTTTTTTTTTACTATGGCTGTGCATGTACCAGTGGCAGGAGGGATATGGGATGTTTCTCTTTGGCTTCTCAATGGTGGTTGCCAGTTCTCAACCAGCAGATTCCTGATCTAGTTGCATGCAAAACTATTGCTAGACTCCAATTTGGACCTGGCATTTATTTTGGGTGCCGCTGACATCTTATCTCATGGGATGCCTATACCAGCGGGTAACCTGAATTGCTCAGTCGGGAGTTGGTGCCTGCTAGGTGATATAGGCAAGGTTCTCCCCATCTCAAGGTTGAAATCTCATCATATAGGCCATGGCAGTTGATGCAGTTCAGACTGTTGAGCGGCTTTTGGGATGAGACTGCTGTAGCGGGGAATGCATAAAGATGTGCTCTCCCTTGTTCGACTTAATTGGGGTAATTTCTACAAACCATGGATTGCAAATGTAAGGAAAACAAATCATTTAATATTTACGCCTGAATTTTACACCGCAGGGCATTTTGGGTGGCATTTGAAGTCAGAGGAGGAGCAAGAAATGTGATCACCATTTCCGCTCTGCCTTCCTCCTACGTCTTCAAAGCGCACGTGCATTTACTCCTGTGCAAGCTTTCCATGCAAGCCTATATCGAATGGTTTCCCAAGTAATCTGCCTGTTTAGCTGTAATAAATTAGGCTGAGAGAATTAAATTCATCTGAAAGCTAGTTAGGCGTGTTTTAAAAGAAAAAATGTGAAATAGTTTAATTTCCGTAAAATTGTGGGCATTCCCAAATTTCCATCAACGTTTTACCCTAGGCAAAAGGCAAACATAGATCATTTTGTAACAAAAACGAATCGATTTTTAAAACACACTTTTAATACAAGAGAATGTTTTCTGCCAAAAAGAACGAATAATTAAAAAAAAAAATCATCGTATTGTCTAAATATATTAGATTCTTATTAAAAAAGAAACTTGGAAGAAAGATGATTCAATTCACTAAAACGAAACTATTTCGGAAATGTTCCATCACCTCTCTACTTGGTATTTGTGTAAAGATTGTTTTTTTTTTTTCTTTTCTTTTTCACTGAGCTCTGTTTATAAAATCTTGCCTTGAACGAATGAATGTCATCCGACAGCCATGGCAAAAGAGATTTTATTCTGGCAGAGTGGGTGTGTGTATCGGTCACAGTGTGCGCACAATGAGATTGTGTGTCCATCTTCTCCAGCAAACAAGACATTATTATTGCTTCCGGTAGGTAACAATCAGCAAACAATCAGGTGCCTCGCTAAGCAGCCATTTAGTAAGAGCAGGTCCTAAAACTAGTCCTGGTCCATGCAGTCTCCCGCACATCTTTTGCTTATGAACAATCAGAAGCACGGGCGATCTGACCACAAATGCAGTTCTGAGTAACACGTAGAGTCACTGCTGCTGCCCACCGCCTCAATCACGATCCCTGCATAGGAAAGGGATTCAATGAATTTCCCGTCATGCTCTCTGTTCTTTCTTCACTCTCTCTTAAAGGAAATGGTTTTACTTCTGCATGCGCACTGATTTTTTTAATGTATAATAAAAATCACTTCACGTGTCTTTAGAGAGAAACAGCGCTTCGATTGCACTTCGAGAAGTTAATCCGTAAGATCTTGAGCGTCTTGGGACCATGTTATCAACTCACAGCGGGGAGCACGGTAAAACCTGAAGACTCTTTTTCAACATGGAGACAAGAATAAGCTCTGCCAAATGCACTGAAAGCCTCTCATTAAAGAGAGTCATTATCTAAAATACCCCGTACTAAATACCCCTTTCAGCACACTTATGGTAAGGGCAGAGAAGAAAATTGCATCTTTATGGCATTAAAAAAGCAAACAAATATATATATATATTCAGTGATAAAAACTTTGTTGAAAGGACATTATGGTTAAGTTATTCTAGTCACACTACCAGCTGCACCTCCTCAGAGGTATTCTTCCCTTCCTCTACTTCCCCCAGAAGCTCACTGTCTCCCGAGCCCTGGTTCTCTCGAAGCTGGACTACTGCAACAGCCTCTATCTTAATCTACCTGCCTCCACTCTCCGCCCTCTGCAACTCATCCAGAACAGAACTGCAAGACTTGTCCTTGGCCTCAAGCCCAGGGACCGTATCTCTCCAGGACTGAAATCTCTACACTGGCTCCCAGTGGCTGCGAGGATTAAGTTCAAAACCCTCTGCATTGTCCACAAGGGCTTCTGGGGCCTGGGGCCTAAATACCTTCAACTCTCTCTTCCTAAATATCTTCCTTCCCGAGCCCTTCGCTCATCCGTCTCCAACTCCCTCAGGGTCAGCCGCTTCTCGAAGCAACGAGCTGGGGGTAGATCTCTCTCCGCGGCAGGGGCCTCCCTCTGGAACAGCCTTCCTGCCTCTGTGAAACTTGAGGAGAACCATCTCCGGTTCCAGAAGCACCTCAAAACCTTCCTCTTTGCTTCTGCTTTCTCTCTCCCTCTCCCCTGCTAAATTCTTCACTGAAACTGCACTGAATCTGCTACTGGGCCACTCTCACCGACCTCGGTCCTGGGCCCAGCCACTCTCCACTTGCACTGCCTCCCTGGCAACCCCTGCACTGCGGGAAGGTCTCTGTATCCCTACAGCCCCCCCTTCTGAGCACTTGTCTGCACTTACCTTGCACTTGCCACCAGCTGGCCCTATTTATTTATTTTTTACTCTACTTACTTTGTACTGCACTTCCCCCCTCCCCCTTGCACTTTTCCCTTCCCCCTACCCCTGCACTTGCGCGGTCTGAATGACACCTGGCCTAGTAGGATCGTTGTCTGTCTTCCCCTTGTTCCCCCCTCCCTGCCTTGTCGCGCCTTGAAACACTTGTGTATAGGCGCGTTACAAATGCCATATCATATCATATCTTAATAAAAACCTATGACATTCAGTGAAAAACATTGTTTAAAGGAATGTTATGGTTACAGGTAAAACCGAAAACCCCCAGAAATTCGCCAGTTACGGTAAGCTAAGCAACCATAACTAGTGCCACCACCATACACTGCTAAGACTAAGACCCAGGACATCTAAGATGACATCACAAATGTCATAGAAGATATCACTGAGGACATCACATATTAAATTAATGGTGATAAAAAGTTCCTACAAGGGGTTGTGTTTACAATGTTGGTAGCGAGATGTCAGTGGTAATTAGGAGACCTATCATGAAGTACGTTATGTATTAACGAATGTACTCATCTAAACAAAATATTATACTGCAGTGTTGTTAACACAGGAGCGCAATGATAAATACACAAAGGCAATTGTTGCAGCATGCACCATAGAAGTACAATATTTTGAATCTGGTAATGTTTGATAGTAAAATAATGAATGCTACCTTATCAGAGTTATGAGTAATGTTAAACATGGAATAAATAGCTAACAGTTCAAGACTTACTACATACACACTTGTGGTAGAACAAACAATACATGTGAAGACTCACCATGCATACAAATCAGAGGCACAAACAGGGAAACTAAAGTAAGGAAGAAAGAAACATCACCAGAAAATGTCAATAATATTTCATTTCATCTTCATGTATACACATTCATTTTGTGTTTGAGGCCTGCTTATTGCCCCATGTATGTGCACCACAAGCTCATACTAAACCCTAAGGAAAGTACTTTAAGAACATACAACAAGGTTAACATCTAGATATATAGCACCTTTTCAATTTTAACATTCTGACTGTCAGTGAACAAAACCACCTGGCCTGCATATGTCAGTGAACACAAATGAGTGGCCTAGTTATATGATGTCATAAATTACATTTGTGAATGTCATCTTTGATGTCCTGGGTGTTAGGGATAGCAGTGGATGGTCAAGGCGCCAGTTATGGTTGCTTAGATCACCATAACTGGTGAATTGCTGGGGTTTTTCATTTTACTTGCAACCATAGTATCCCTTTAACAAAGTTTTTTCCCTGAATTTCATAGGTTTTACGTACTGCAACTTAACCATAATGCCCCTGTAACAAAGTTTTATCACTGAATTTCATAGGTATGTATTAGTGTAAATTAACCATAACGTTCCATTAGCATAGTTTTTTCACTGAATTGCATAGGTTTTTATCAATGCACCCTTAATTTGCTACAAGTTCCGGATATAGTTCCCAATATATATGAAATATATCATATCATATTGTGCTCACCCCCAAAGTATCAGCTGTAGAGTCAATGGACAGTGCAATAGTCAGTGGGCAGAAGGTAGCATTCACAAAGCTCAGGAGCAGAGGGGAGAACAGAAATCTCAGTAAAATAATATTTATTTTCTTATACTAGATAGTTTACATGAAGAAAAAACACCTCAATATAATTATGGAGAATCCCAAAAATCACAAAAAGAAGCACTATACCTAACTGTACGTATTGAAATCATGATGTCTGCAAAATTGGATAAACTTTGTAACGACTTTAAGGAACATATACATTGGGCCTCATTACGAGGCTGGCGGTAGCTGTGCCTGTACTACAGGCACAGCTGCCGCCGATATTCATTTTTTTCCGGCACCCAGGAAAGGGCAATTACCAGGTCATTACGACCTTGCCTGACCAGGTAATTTCCCTTTTCTGGGCACCGGAAAAAATGATTCCCATTTGAGCCCCATGGGGCTCAATAAGAATAGGGAGGGTGGTAGCACTGGTACCGTTAATAATGGTACCGTTGCTACCGTCATGTTCTGCTCCCGGGTGCCGGTACAGCCACCAGGTCAGATCTGGTGGCTGCAAGGGCACCGGGAGAAGAACTTGTAGTATGGTGATACGGTGACAACGGTGCCGGTAGCGCTACCAGCAGCGTTGTTGCCTTACTGCCTTACTTATAATGAGTCCATGTATGTTAAAAAAACATGTTATTAGAAATGTTCCTTATCACTGTCCTTCTTGCACCTGTCCCCCTTCTTCACAGGAATCATCCCCATCAAATTCCCAAAATTCAAATGAAAAAAACGCTTTGATGAAACTTCACTACCTTCTTCCCCTGATCATTATTGTACAGAAATGGCAAATTCTCCCATTTATGTTTCCCATTCTGATACCCCAATACTTTCACATTTTTTTTTATTTTTTATACTATAAATATCTTTAAATATCTTGTATATTGTACTGTGATATCTATTTTTTTTAAAACCCCAATGAATAGTCCACACACGACACGACTGTCTGGGGTACCCGTTCACAAAATGGGCTTGTCCGTGGACAGCGTGCTGTGTTCCGGACATGTCCGTTTTCACAATATGCACTTGGTCTGCGGACAGCATGCCTGTTCTACGGATGCTCATGAGCATGTGCCCTGAGTTTCCTGCCCGATGTGTGTCCACGGCTGTGGGCGCCACAGACATACGCAAACATCATCATGTGACCACACCTGTGCGCCGTGACAGCATGACCGCGGACGGTGCCTGTGCTCAGCTGACAGTCCAAAACTGCATTTTCTGCCAATCTACAGTGTTTCAAGTTAAACGTTTAACTTTACAGAGCTCCCAGACCCATTCTTAGTTGATTTGGCCTATTTTTGACTTGGCAGTCCACGGATAGTCACATGGTCTGTAGACAGTTCCTCTGAAGAGACCCACCAATTGCTTCCAGTCATTTTCATTCCAGCTATCCAAGCTCAAAGCACCTGCTTTACAGAACAGCTAAATTTCAATCCAATGGCATGTGTCATGGCCATCCCTCCTCCCCAGCCACCCAACACAACCACCACCACCATCTAGAAGACCTGGAATGAGGAACAGGTTTGAGGATGCAGAAGATGAGGAGGAGGAAGATGAAGATGTGGTAGAGAAGTGCTTACCTCCAGCACCCGGAGAGAGTCCTGGGTGTGGTGGTTTTTCACCACCGTTGGCGGTGTACCAAAGGCTTAGGCAACCAAGGTTAGATGCACTAAGTGCGAAGTTGTACTCAGTCGTGGAAAACCTGGGCTGTACTCATACAAGACCACCTTCATGCATCACCACACCAGACCCAACCACCCGGGTGCTCTGAAAAACGTGGCACCTGTTTCAGGAAAAAGCAGGTTGACAGCCTCTACCCCATCTTCCTGGACCGATTCTGACACCACACAGACTACTCCTGTGGGGCAGAGGATCCCAGAGGCTGACTTGCAAGCCATACAGAATGCTGTTCTTACCTTTTGAGAGGCTCAGTACTATGTTGTTACTGCGATGCACCAATCTGCAGGGGGAGCAGTTTCATATTGCATTCGAGGCGGCGGTCAAGGAGCATGAGATACACTGCCCTACACCTTAAATGTAAGGCTCACCCAACATCTTCCTCTGTCCACCTATCTTTTCCATCTATTTCTTTAGAAACCACCTTTCACAGTTAAAAAATAGAACTGAAATAAAAAATCACAGGACCATTTGCAGGCTACACAGTCCACAGAAAGTGTGGTAGTCTGTGGACATCTGGAAAATGGGGTGTGTGAGAATTAAAATCATTTTCATTGTTTTTCATTCAAAAATGGTTGCTTTTAAAAGAAACATGTTATTCTCTTTTTAGCTTTTATAGATTTGTTTTCATATTTTGGTTCTATGTACTCATCTAACAATTATTCTGGTGAACTTAAATATCTTTTGAATTTTCATAAAAAGTGTTTCTATGTTTTTCTTTTTTTTCTTTTTTCTTTTTAACTACCAAAGAGTACTTGAATCCATATTCTATATTCTATATGGTCACAAAAACGATTTCAATGCATTTTGAATATTTTCAAGAATAATCTGATTGCCCACTTCAGTGAGATCAACTTCACCTCATTGTAAATGTTGACAATATCAAATGTTCATTATGGAAAGATGTGATCCCAACATCGCGCAAACAGCACATACAACTGAATTCACATTGTGACTTGTTTTTTTCAATGTGTGGACGAAATAAAAACAAACACATCCACATTTGTCTCTTAGCTATCCTTTTAAAACATATTTGTGAATGTGGAAACAGTTCCATCAACTTTCCAAATGTATCCTTCATTGCAAATTGTAATAGCATAGCCCAAAGTGTTACATCAGCAGTCCACTACAATGATGTGGGGATACTTCAAGTTAACCACATTCTCACAAAACGGGAGGAATTCCTCCCACTTCATTCTTCGAACTCCATACCATGAAACTTGAAATTCTTCTAATCCAAAATTGTAAGACAATTCACAGTGCTCAGACTACACCTTCAGCCAAAAGATCCACAAGTTTCAAACAATCCAAATAGTCTGCTTCCATAAAGCCATAGCCATCTTCACTACCCACATCAAAGATATATCTTGCTGTTCAGTCTCCCTGCACACCACATACCACACCCAGAAAACCTGATTGGCTGATCCCCGAAATGTCCATGGGCATCCACGAATGCCTGCGGTCTCTGCAGTACCCTTTCCATGTCAGGCATCCTCAAAAGACATAGATGTGGCATGTGTTGTTCACAGACTACCACAGTGTCCGTGGACAACACATCCAATTAAAGGGGATGGGGAGGTGTTTACACATAATTTAAACAATGTATTGTACAATGGTAGTTCTTAAAAGAGAAGTTTTTTTTTTATTTTCAGTTTTGAATTTTGCTTTATTTTTCCGTTTTTTATTTCCTAGAACTAATGTTTTCATATGCACTGTACATCTTATTCACAGAAACTTTCTCAGTGCATTTTGAATATTTACAAGAAACATCTGATTCCCACAATCAGTACAATTTACTCCATCACTCTGAAAATTGTTTACACCATCCAACTTGATATTTTTATTTTGAAAAGGTGCCATGCCAACACCCTTAAAAAAACACATACACCTGTATTTACAGAGTGCCTACCTTCTTCTAGTTGTGCACAAAACACATTGTGGCTTCTGCATATTTTCCTTCAATGTATTCGTGAAAAAAATGTCTTTCCACATGGAAATAGTTCCAGTAAGCTTTGCAACATATCCTTTAATGCAACCTGCAAAGATAGTGGAGTAACGTATCCCAACCTATTTCCTGCACAATGCACAACCATAATATCTGGGCATTGAGAGTGATAGTAAACTCACTAAGTTTAGCTCAGACACTGTATACCACCAAACCTCCACTCCCTCCAATCCAATAGTATCAGAGATGCCACACGATTCAGTGTACCTTTTCAAGTGATTCATCCAACAATCTCCCAATATTCACACAGTGACCTTTTTCAAAGCAATGTCCACATCCAACTTCCCTACACAAAACACTCAAAACACCTGCTATCATCTCTTCCTGTGAACCAAAATCAGAACACCTCATTGGCTAATCTCCAAAGTCTCCTTTCCATGCCAGGCATCCTTGAAAGACCAGATGGGTGGGTGCCGTCTGTGGACTACCGCTGCAGCCACAGACTCCATAGCACGGGGCAGCCCTTCTACCCTTTCCACTTTCCCGTTTGTAACACCTTGATGCTGGAGATGCATCGGAGGGACAGGGCCTCCGTATCCTTGTCCTTTACTGCCTTTTATTGTGTGTTCTTCTGTGTTTTCTGTGCAGGAGTTCAGGTGGGACTCCTGGCAGTGCAGCTCTCTTTTTTGGTTTAGTGTACAGACCCATGGAATACCCTTATGGCACCCATGGGTGGGGCACAACCCTGTGCCCCTAGTGTATGTTTTTGCACAACACAGAATGCGTATTCGTCACACACTCCATTCACCCAGGTACCACCCACAGGGTGTACCCACAACATACAGGCAATGGGAAGGCTCCAGCCAGTCTGGCCTGGACTTCACAACAACACCATATATGGAACTTCCACCAAACAGCCAGTCAGGGGGAAGGGACAGAGTCAGGGCTTCCCAGGCCTTTGGGAAAACAAGGTAACAGGCAATAGAAAGCAAGAGGCCACAGGGGCCATCTTGTTTCCTATCAGCAATCAACTGATTCCAATGGCAGGGCCTCGGTATGCCAAAATGGAGGATACTCAGAGCACCTGTCAAATTCAGCATGGGGCTGCCACCAGCCCATACCCTGCTCTGTGGGCCACACCCAGGTGCCCAATTAATCAATCTGAAAGCTGCTCTGTCTCCAAGGACTGACCCGAGGGGACCTGGTAAGGCGCCCTCTTCCCAAGCTACGAGAGACCATCGTGCACCAGCTGATCTTTTCCAAATCTCCCTGGTAGACAGACATATGACAGGCTGCCGACCGGATATGGGGACCACCGCAGAATCACAAGCAGAAGCGCCCGGACACTGTTGTCCATCATCGTCGATGACTGCCGTCGCCGACTGGAGCAGCTGTGCTCCCTTTGCCTAAGTAACATTTGATTCACTGAAGCGTTTGTATGCACCGCCACCCGTCTTATCCCGCCGGAGAAGGCCAGGCTGTCGGTGTGCCAGGGAGCATCCGCCAGTGGGTTTCCCACCACCCAAAGACCATAGAGACATCAACGACTTGATGCCCTTGCTGGGCCGCAGTTCTTCAAACTCTTTGCGGTCCTGAACTATCGACACCTAGGTGCCTCGCTAGCCTCTTCCTTGCAGGACAATCACGCTTCCCTGTCGATGTGCACCGCTAGGAAAGGAGCTGCTACTTCACTGTCGCAGCTCACCTTGTTCTCCGTCGGACGTTCGATGACCCGTGACTCCTGCCTTAAAGGGAGGGACCTCAAGAAGGGCTGTCGATTCCCTGACGAGAAACACTACAACGCCAGGCACTTTGGGGTTGCAGAACTATTGGAAAGTCTCCTGTGAACAATATATGGACTGGGCTTGTGATATATATTTATTCTACAAGTTGCCCAGGTGGCGGGATCTCAACACAGAACTGTGTCTAGGTAGCAGGGTCAGTATTCTGCCAATTGTTCTAACCAACTGCTTTCCTCTTATATCTATTGTTGGTTTCCTTTACAAACTGATTTGTGTGACATTTAACCATACAGTTGGTGCACTAAGATCTAATAGTAATTATGGTACCATATAGAACTGTATATTTGCCATTATAGATAACCGAGTACAAAGTGAGTTATCGTGATATTGTACATAATCTTGAATTTAATTATACAAAGACTGTGTTTTAACTAATACAGTGGGTGGACATTCCTTTGTGGCTGATTGGGGACTACACTGTACTTAAGAACTGGCCTGCATCACCTCCTGAGAAGCTAGGGCTTGATTGCTCGACCACTTACCAATAATAGAGAATCTTGGATGGGGTCCTTTGTGCCTCTCCTCTGCCATATAGAGAGCAGAAGTACAGACATCCCGCTCCGGTCTTTACAAACACTCCCTCATTGGCTACTTTCAAACAGTCACACATCCATCCACCAACCACATTAAAAAACTCTATATGTATACTGATCATCTCAGTCCAACACTTCAGATGTACTTCTGAACTCTCAGAGAACATGTCACACTGCTACTCACAGCCACCTGCATCAAAAAATACTGTGACAATCTCCAAGATCTCTATTTGCAGATTCAACATTTGCATCTAACAAGACATAGGACTGGTATGCTTATAATTTTTTTTATGTATTTTCTTCAATTCTTTTACAAATATACATATATAGAGGGCTCCTGCTACTTCCCCTGTAATAAGCTTCTCAATATGCATATTCACTTTTTTAACCACTCTAGCAAACGCAATGCATTGCAACATTCAACACCTGCTCACATCAAGCAGCATATTTAGAAGCAGTTTGATCAAATTATAAAAAAAGTTTAACATGTTGGCAGTACATGCAGACTTGCTCACCTAACCCATTCCAATCTGTAGGTACTTATGCAGTCCTGTTTTATTCTCTGCCATCTGCAACTTGTAGTCCAAGTTTTAAAATGGGACAACATTGAACTGCAAGTCCCAGAATGCAAACATAAGAAATATGACTACATATGCTCCTACAGAATGATATGGATCATATTGGCAATTATGCATGTACTGGCAACATATTAAACCTACACATACCAAATGGCACTTTTCCATCTGATTTTCTTTTCTTTTACAAAACAGTTACACCCAGAGCTCCTATAATTGCACATATGAATTTCTTAGCTTTCATGAAAATTCTCCTAAAAAGAAATGTTTTTAAATGATCAGCACTTTCCATTTTGTATTCAATATAAGTGTTTCACTTTCCAACCTCAATCATTACATCCCTTACACTGCCAGCATTCTCCATCTGCTCACACATATCTGAATACCACCAAGGTTTCTATATACAACACTTCACCAAGTATTCCTCTTTCCCAACTTCTACTCTACTCTAAGACACCAAACACTGTTGCAACAACAATCTGCCATTTCATTACCACTATGCCACAGTTTCCCTATTCTTTCAAAACACTGCAACACAATATAAATACATTACACCATAAACAGAGCACTTCATTTATTAAAATCAGCATCACAACACTAACCTAGATATGCACCTTTTCTTCACACCCATATTTGCCCTGTTCCTTCTAAAGTGTGAAACAGAACTCTGTGGACTCAAATTCTTCTAACAACATAGTTAACACACCTTAGTTCACCACCCATGACACAACTTCATTAACTCCTTTTCCCAACAACTCCTACTACCTTCATAAATAACACCCTTGCTTACAAAAATATACCCACTAACTTTCTTTTACAATTACATGAAATAAGAAGATTACCATAGACAGATACCAAACACATAATATCCTTCACATCCTACAAAGTAAGCACATTGATGTACCATATATATCTCTCTAATTATGACAATATACTTTGACTATGTATTAGCCTAGTGTATTCTTTTTGAATCACCATTTACTTCACTCTGACTCATTATATTGCACCATTCACGCTCTTTCAATTCCCATATAAACACCGCCATTATATCACCCACTGTTTTCCTCGAAACATCAAGATGTCCCTACTTATTCAATCATACCACCACTCCTTCCTCGATAACCCAAGCACATCACACCTCTACAGTCTCTTAACACCTTCCCACACACACATATTATGCCAATTCACAAACAACACTCTAGTCATCGCTACAGTCACACCCGTATACCCATGCACAATACATGCATATACATTCCAGAACTTTCAAACTCAAACTTTCTTTTTTCCAACAGAAACAACAAAATGCCAACTAAAAAGCAACTCTATAGAAAAGAAAGAAACAATCGAACAGATAAGCATACAAGCAAGCCATATAGTCAAACAATTTATAGAAAACAATAAAACAAAATAACTTTTAATGTCACTCAACAAAACTAAACCAGACACCAAAAAAAATGGAAAGGCCTCTCTCTCTTGCAAAAACTAAAAGTAAAAAAAATGTACAAACAAAAGCAGACCTACTGATGAAACTAACACTATGGGACAGATTCATGGAATTTTTTGCACAGTTCAAAGTGACTTTGCACTGCTTAAAAGTGACTTTGCACTGCTGACACAAACCCAGATTCAAGGAACTGTGCAAAGTGTATTTTTGGAGTGCAAATTCACTTTTTAGCAGTGCAGAGCCACTTTGGCCCACACAGAAAATTCCATGAATCAGACCCCATATCTACCAATGTTAATGTAGCCACTGTAAAGGAATCCAAAAATGTGTTTTACCAAAAATATTCCACCATGGATTTCTTCACAATCTTAAAAACATTGCTGAAAAGTTAGGATCTGCCCTTAAAAGCTACTGCAGGAGACTAATCCTTGAAGATATAATTGACAGCACATTTCTATTAAAGAGATAATTGTTTATATCGCTTTTAAACAGAGTAAAACCACTAACTACATTCATCAATAAATTACAAAATATTATTCTAAATGTGTACAATGTTAATATATATACCTTTTCAAACTTCTGTGAAGGTGAGTGCATTCACACAAGAACCATATCTCAATGAAGAGGCTTATAAACAAGGACACAAATGAACAATTGCAATAGACAGTAATGGCCGAGGTTATGAAATGGTAGAAGGTAACATTATGTCAAAAGAAACCCTTATAGAGAAAAACATCCCCAATGAACTTTGAACCAAATGTTCCTTTCACCCAAGCAAACCGCCAAGTCTACAATGTGTAACATAGGCCAACAATCCTTTAAATCTTAATGACAATTCCTCAAACACTATGTGAAACTAAAAGACACAAGTAAAATGAAAACTTTACAAATAATAGAATCTTGGCGCAGCCACACTGGACTTTGAGGACATTCTTTAGCCGGCATTTTAGGAACTGCCTGCAAAAGCACCTTCCACCAAATCAAAATGTTAGCAGCACACAATTCCCCTATATGGAATCTTGTGTATAGACTATACTATCTAAAAGGTCATGCTCTAGCAAAGATACATTTAAATAGCATTCTCCTAAAAGAATACCCAAATAACTCCTTTGAGAAATAGAGCACATCCAAAGTAAATACTTTGAAACTCAATTTGACTTAGAAAATTCAGTAAATTCTGGAAACATTAACGTAAACCTCATGAACACCAACCTCCTAACAAACACATACAAGGAAGACATGGTTACGTTTCACAACACATCTGCTGAAATACCAGACCAAGTATGTGTCTGTTGTAACATAACATTTTATAAAAAAGAACACAACAGTAGACATGGCCTACAAAATAGAGGACAATGAGAAATCCCAAGGATTCCAATTAGCTTAATATCTAACAGCAGAAAATAAACACAGCATAACTGACCCCTCAAACATTTGCACATACTGGAACTCAAAGCTTGACAATAACCAAATGCCATCACATGCTATCACTTTCAAAGTCTCTCCAGCAAATTAACTTGTATGTATAATCCAAACAGTATATGCATTTCGAGCTATAGTACGCCTTCAACCAAAAATAGCCAAATTGCCCCATATGAGTTACTAAAGGGCATCCATTGCAAAGTAGAATATATGCCATTAGAGCTTAAAGAACATGTAAAAACTCTAGGAGTACAACGGCCAATAGATAAATCTTTGATTGTACTAGTTAATGGTGTACCAACAAATACACAAATATTTGCCAACAATTAGACGACTTAAACAAAGTTTTACAAGCCCTACAATATCTGAAATAAAACATTGATACTACAACAATATGAACATAGAGGAACATTTAAAAGAAACCACCCAAATAATTCAAGAATTTACAGCAACTGACCAATTTGAACATTTAGATCATGTTACAGCAGCCACCATTTTAGACCATCAGTATACAATTCAACCACCACACTCCAAAGACACTGTTGAAGATGCATTAGAAACATGAAATGTGTCAAGTCAACAGATCCCTAATCAGCATATGTGAAAAAAGTGTAGACGCTCATTATTTTCCTCTACTCTTTTCTACAGGAAAAGGAGGGAGATATGATGAAAGGTGCACACAAATTAGTGTGTCAGAATATCGTTCTTTCCAAATGTATTCTGAAGACCCCAGATTCAGGCAAAGGGCCTCATTACACGGACGGCGGTAACCATGGCGCTATTAACACCATGGTTGCTGCCGGTATTTTACTGAGTCCGCCATGGTGAATGGCGGAATTACCGCCCTATTCCAAGGTGTGGGGGGGCGATTATTCCCCATTCACCAGGGCACTTCCCCATTCCCATGTTTGCCCCCATAGGGCTCAATGGGAATATGGAAGGCGGTAATTACGGTACTGCAAATTGTGGTACCGTAATTACCTCCAAGCTCCCTTTGCGGGTCCCGTCCTTAATGGCTGGTAAAACCAGCCGTTAAGGTAGGGTCCCACAAAGGGACCTCGTAGTAAGGCGGTAAGGGTTTACTGGCACTGGTAACCTTACCGGTACCTGTAAACCCTTACCGCCATCCGTGACATGAGGCCCAAAATGTTGAATATATTTTCCACCTACTGTTCGAAAGTGAACTGGCAACTTTATGTTATGGAATTGCACACACATTAAAAACAGTCTCTCATTTTTTAAACATGTCCGCTATCCAAATTCTTAAAAAAATAAAAGACAAAGATGAAGTTTTGCAGTCAAGTGTCACAAATCTCTTGGCAAACATGGGTGGTACAAAAGAATACTGGTTCTGACGTCATGCTGATGTACATTGTATGCTAAGGAACCTAGGCCCACCGACATGGTTTGTTACTTTAGGTTGTGCAGAATATGCGTGGGACAACTTGCACGGCTTCTAACGCACTGAAAACCAAAATAAAGACCGAATTGATATAAAAACAAAAGGAGAACTTTGTTCTCTTTACCGTGTCAATGTATCAAGGTACTTTCACTATCGCTTTATTGCCATGCTAAACTTCACCTGCAATAAATCTACTCCTCTATTCAGAGAAGTGCTAAACCTTGGAGAAAAGAATATCAATCCAGAGGAGCATCACACATTCACATGCTTTTGTGGATAAAAAATGCTTCCAAAGTTGGCCATGACATTGATGACACTGCTTTACAGTTTATTGAAAAATACATTACCTGCAAATTCCCTTCATCAAGCAAAGATAGTGAGCTACGTACACAAATCTTACGCTTACAAAAATATAAGTGTGGCAAATACTGCTGACAAAGATATAAAAACAAAGGTAAATTCTATAGCAAATGTTGCTTTGGCTTCCGTAGACCAGTTTGCAAAAAAGGACATACAAATAGCTTGATGTCTTCTGTTAGACACAGTGTAAAAGGCACATCCTCTAAAACCACATACAACATTAAAAGGGATGAAGCATCTAAGTACATCCATGATTACAATGCAATTGTTGCCCTCTTGTGGAATGCAAAAATAGACATACAATGCATTGAAGACACATACACTGCAGTTGCAAGATATCCCACAGCCAAAGCTGAGAAAACAGAGCTTAAAGACTTCTGGGATGACATATCATCTGACAAAATACTGTCACAAAAATGTTAAACTTTGATATAAAATGCTCTCCCATAGAGAATGCATGTGTTACGAACCTACAAACCATTTAACAGTTACAGCCTATATTGCAAATGCAAACACATAGGGCCTCATTATAACTATTGCAGAATGGGTTTAACAGCGCCGCTAATGCTGCCGGCGCCATTGCCATTAAACCCATTCCGTAATATTACGAGGTTCCCTCAAGGGACCCGCTCTGGACGTTTGGTTTTCCCTGACGCCCATAGCGGGTCCCGTGAGGGGATCAGGGAGCTAACAACGGGCCCATTACGAATGGGCCCGTTGTTAGCTCCCTCCCCATTCCCATTGAGCCCTATGGGGGGTCGAATGGGAATGGGGAAGGACCGGGCCTGGGATCCCTGAAGGAGGAAATATCGGGCCGTCCATGCTCAGAATGGCCTGGTATTTCCCCATTCAGGGAACCCGGACACGGGGCCTCATTCCGAGTATGAAGGTAGTCATGGTGCTATTTGCGCCATAACTACCTCCCATACCGGGTCCGGGTCCGACCTGGTTCAACAGGGACTTACCGGTCCATTCCGACCCTAGAGGGACCGGTAAGACCCCATTGAAAAATCCATTCCCCATTCGAGCCCCATAGGGCTTAATGGGAATGGGGAAGTAGCTAATAACGGTACCGCAATGTGCGGTACCGTTATTAGCTCTCTGGTCCCTTAGCGGCTCCCGCTAAGGGCGTCCATTGTGGGACCCACTAAGGGACCTTTGAATAGGGTAGTAAAGGGATTACCGGCACCAATGTCCTTAACGGTGCCCAGTTTGCTTTGGCCTTACCTCGGAATGAGGCCCACGGTTTTGGAGGCAGCCATGCCCTTACTACATCCAAAGTCGTAATGAGGCCCATAGTATGGCTAAGGCTTGATCTAAGTTCATCCCAGAAAAGAGTACATAAATCCTACCAAGACATAGAAACAATAGCCACAAATGATCCCAACTGCCAGGGCATTTTAAAAACAATGTTATTGACGCATACTACCCAATCCGAAGTACTTCTTGGAAAACATATGCCTGTATGACATAGCCAAACACTACTCCTACAAAAGCAATGTCACTCCAGTTGACAAATATTCAGTCTCAACTGATGAAGGAAGCTTTGTGATACTGACCAAACCCAGCATATTGATCGTGTAAAGTTATCATTTTAATCACTGCAACATAAAGAACTTTATTACATAGGCCTACTACAACTTTTTAAACCTTGGAGAAAAAAAAAATAAGAATTATTAGGTAGGTGACTAAGACTCATTTGAAGATGCATTCAAAGCAAATGAATCAGTATAACAAATGTCAATTTCAAACAATACAAACAAATGTTGGACAATGAACACCAACAAGAGGGACAAATGGAAGCTCAACTATATGAAGGCACTCCTGAGGGACGTAAACCTTCCCTTAAATGAAGCAGAAATAGCCATGAGTAAGGTAGAAAATACCATGTATAGATCGAAACAATCTGAAGAAGACTTGTCAGTGCTAAATTCAAAGCTAAATGATGAGCAACTCACCATTTATCCAAAAGTCACTGACAAAATTGAACATGGTTTTAAACATGAAATTAAGACGTTTAGCTGTAAAAATAATAAACCTTTGCTTCAGTATGTAAGCATTGAAGCTGGTGCTGGTAAAATGTTCTTAATTAAAATAATGAGCACATTTCTAAAAAAACTTAACATACAACAGACTTTTGGCTGTTGTAACAACCCCCACAGGTTTAGCTGTCTACTACATAGGCGGGTGCAACTTTACACTGACTATTGCTCCTTCCAGTAGAACACCAACAAAATTACAATGCTAGAAATTATCAGCAGAAGCTGCTAGTGAAATATGCAGAATTCTGAAACAAATTTCTCCTAATAGATGAAGTAAGCATGGTTTCCAACTCATGTTGCCTTTAATTTACTTAAGAATGCAGGAAGTCCTAAACAAACAACCACAAACAACTGTTATTGAGGAAAACATATTATTGTTTTCAGAGACATCATACAGTTAAGACCAGTACAATATGAACCTATTTTCAAAACATTAGGACACAAACAATGCCACAACTCGCTCAACAGCATTGGAAATGTAAATTGCTGGCAACATTTCCACTACAGAGAACTAACTGAAAACATTAATATGTCTGCAGTCCTCATCTAGGCTAACATTTCAAAAAGAATTAGAACTGGTCTATATGCAAAATCCATCTTAAATAGTACACTAATTAATTAGCGTTATGGGTAAAACACATATGCTCCTGATGTCAAGGACCAATTAACTCAATACAATATGAAATTAATGTCCTAAATGCCAACCTTTGCAAGCTGTAGTCAATTCAATGAGACAATGTTAAAAAAAGAAATGCAACCCATACTGCATATCAGCTCCATAGACAAACTAGAACTGCATGACATGACACTCTGTATGTGTCAACAAGCAACTTTGCAACTAAGTAGCTTAGAAACATGTATCACCAACACAGCTGGATGGGAGAAAATATTTACTTTATGTCTAAATGCAGAGTAATTCTAAAACGTAACCTTGAAGTAGAACAAGGTTTAGTCAATGGAGCAAATGCTACATTTGCTTGTTTCCAAACATATCCACATTTCAAAAACATACAGTTTGTCAATATCCACTTTGACAAACTTGCAGAAGTTACAAAAAATTGGCTGCACAATAGAATGTTTCCTTCTTTTTAAAGACATGTACTTTCACAGAGAGCAATTTTCTCTATGTCTTGCATATGCTGTCACCAATCAAAAATCGCAAGGTCTAACCCTACATCAAGCATTGATTGACATCTTTAAAGATGGTATGAGTTAAATAGCATGTTCACGTCTCCGTACACACAATGGTCTATTCCTTGTTAACTTTGATGCAAACAAAGTCAACACTGACATTCCTTGCATCCTGGAAATCAACAGGCTAGGTGCACTGTACACCCCATCTACATATGTACCCTGTATCTCAAAAGATAAAACCTTTACACATAAAACTAATACAGACAGAACATATAACAGATCTCCCAACAATACTGCTAAAGCAATAACAACCAACAACGTGTCCATCAACTATTACAACCACAAAAGAGTCTAGAATAAACTGAAATGTCCATGCATCACAAGCCAAAAACACAAATATCTCTTCTAAAAAAAAACTGCAGGCCCATCAAATGATGCAGGGACACAACTCTCAGGTCCATTTAATTTCAGCAACACAGTTGGAGTAAAATGCCATGCAAATGTAACAATCAATCTTCTCTTCCAATTGCCTCCAATTTTTTGTAACATTTATTTATACGGCTCGGACCAGTTGTGTTTGCAAATGCTCATCCTTCATAGAAATGACACAAATAATCCTGACAGCAGTAGCAGTGTCTCGGGTTTAAGGTAAGAATTTGCACTACTGTACAGGATGGTAACATTAACCATAAACGCACAGAAAGATCCACAAGAATTCCTAATGTACCTACTACAAGTACTGGAAACCTAAAACCTCCCTATAAATGACATCTTCCAAATGTTATACACGTGGAAACATACATGTAGTCTCTGCAACCGTGTTTCACAAGAGCACATCCCTAATGAACGATTTCTAAATGTATCAATACCAAACTGTGAATCCATTCCATTTCACCAGCTTCTGCAGAATGCAAAATTAGCCAATATGTCATATTAATTATTCTAAGGTACAATGCAGAGGGTACCAAAAATAACTGTAAGCTCACTACCTTTACACACAGACAAGTATCTGCTGTCAACAAAACCTTCACAACAGCAGGCATAATATACCACATCGGTGCTACAACCACTTCAGGGCACCATACTGCATATATCAAAAACATAAGTGGTTGGTCTGTTACTTCAAAACATAGGTTACCAGCAAATCTAACAAATGCCTACTTAATATTTGTACAGCCCAAATTTACTCAGTAAACTGTAGCACAATAAACAGTTAGAACATGCCATCAGCTATCTAACTACATCCATAATTCTACAATAGTACTTTAAAAAGTCAAGATAGTTATAATACGCCAACAGATATCTAACTACTTCATAAATACCCTTTATTGCAATACACTTCAAATACACCATCACAGTACTTGTTGATACAAAAGGGCTTGTAAAATCTAGTGCAGTTAGAATACGCTAACAGGTAACTAACTACTTTAAACATTCCCTTAATTACAACACACTTCAAACAAACATACGTTCACACTTACACTCACATAATTATAATTGTTTTTTTTTTTATCCTCTATGGATTTTTTTTTATCCCAATGACCTAATGATTATTTCATGTGAATACAATAACAGTGTACCACAAACTAATATTGTACCAAACATAGTACATAGAATGTATTGTTTATGAGGTCAAAAATGTAAATGTGTATGCAATTAAAGCTTTCAAACTATCCTTCTTAACTAATTATACTGGGTTTTTTTCCTCAGAAAAAGAACTAGCAATTCCAACATTATTACTGTATGCAACTAAGTAGCCATTCCAAGTATAAACAAATACATATTCCATAAGCACTAACCTCAATTGTATCACAATCAAAAATACCGTGTATACTTCAATTATATTATTCCACCATTTTACAAATACTGTATACTCCCCCTACGATACCTATAATTACTATACACATGTTACTATAATCTCTGTCATGCCCCCAAGAATCTGGCCACTGGCCACATCCACCACAATATAATTAGACCATATAACAAGTACGTACAATACACATTCAAATAACAAAACTCACCGTGACTCCCCTGCAATTGAAATGATCTCCGCAGACACCAATATTGACTGCGGACTCAGGATCATCTGCAAACCCTTTTTTCACCTATAGAAACAACTCCATATCATCTTTATTCCACTCCATTACCATTTACACACCCTCATTCAGCCACCAAATAACCCCAAATGTGTTTTCCAAACTGTTCGTTCACAGCGCTGTCCACGGACTACTGTGTTATTAGTAACTGTGCGGCAGCCGCACCCACTTTATCCACCGAGACAAATTGCTCCATGTCATATGTATTCCACCCCCTACAATTTCCAGCTCCTCTTTCACCCACCAAACAACCCCAAATGTGTTTTCCAAACATTTTCCCTACTACACTATTCCTGGACACTGCCCGCTGTCTGCGGATCCAACACAGAGACTGTTTAAAAAAATTTGACGCACCTCATGCTTTTCACCATCCAATCAATATGTGTGTCGGATGTCTGCGGACATCACGCCGCCCCCTGATTGGTCCAGGGTGGTGTCCACGGACCAAATAGGCAAGTAAGTACATGGAAAGGACCAGGATATCACTATTTTTTTAACATACTTTTTGCCTGTTTTCAAGCAAATTATTGGACAGACTTAACCGAAATTTACAAAAGCACGCTTTTGGGACAAGCCAACGCTGCTCCTGTTGAAAATGTGTTGAAAATCCATCCAGCGGTTTGGGCTGTAGGTGTGAGCACATCATTGTTTCTGTTCCCCCTGTAACTTTGTCCCCCCCTAACAAAACTGCACCAACCTTTGTTGAATCATTCTGAGGGGGCCATATACTGTTTTTGCAAATTTTGGTGAGGATTCGTCCAGGGGGGCAAAGTTATAAGCTGCCTAAAAAGTGTTCTTTCTATGAGTTGAGCAACTTAACCATAACCACAGGGCTGTTATGGCAGGCACAGTCATATATATGTTCAAGGAAAAAACTTTAGTTAAATTGCATTTAAGCTCACTAAACATAACACAACAAAGCCCTTGAGATTCAGCACATTTGGAAACTCTGGACTGACTTAACTCAGCGCGTTCCCATTGACCTCCCCAAAAATGCCATTATGTATGGCATTGCAAATACCTTCTCTTGTAAAATGTATGTGCTCTTCGGTTTTGCAAAAGTGACGTGCCTAATTAAGCCTGTTCTGAGTTTCCTAATACTTTGAATTTCAAGGTTTTTTTTTGTGTTATGCTTAGTCGCCTTAACTGACCTTTAACTTGCGTTTTCCTTGAATTCCAAAGGTTGTGTTATACCATCAATGTTTTTGGCGCCATGGCCTTTGGTCATGGCAACTGTATATTTTACAACCCTATCATGCCTTCGGTCATTTAAAATGCTACCAAGCCACTGGTGATTTTTCTCCCCCAATCTCACTGTAGCTGTATAAATATCCTTTTTTTAATGTTTATTTAAAAATGTGTTTACCATAACCAAGGCTATAGTAGCAATACATTGTATATAGCAACCATTATTGGTAGTTTTCGGATAACCGCGATAACCCAGGGAAAATGTTGAGAAAAAATGTTTTCCCTTGGTCACCCACTCAATCACCAAGTGGCTCTCTAATGGCAAGATCCCTCCACTCCCAAAAACTCCCATTTGCTTCCCTAGCCCTCTCTCATACCCTCTCAAACACATCTGTATGACGCGCTTTCATTGCTCAATTTCATTTTCTCTGGTAGATGTGATTATTGGACTGAAAAACCGCAACTACGGGCAAACGTTTGTGCTGCAAACTTGGTCCCTAGCCCACCTCCAACTACACATCGCCCCCCTCCTCTAGCCTGGTGCCATTTCGATGTGTTTATGCCTTCAAATGCCATTTTTCTGCTTTTATTTTCTGATATGTGCAATTACTGCTGCGGCTACCTCTCGCATTCGAATAAAAGATGGCGGCTTATTCATTTCTGAAAAGCTTCTCTGCTACAATGCATCATGGGGTAGCACTATTTTTTTGAGAGAAGGTGGAACCCCTCTATGTCAAATATAAATACAAATACTGCACAGAATAACCACAAACCACAAAATTGTGCATCAACGCTTCAAACCCAAGTTGTTTCAGACCTGGTCCAAATCCTTCCAGTGGTTTTTGCTGTGCAGTGGAGCACACATTTACCCCTTTGTATATGGGAAAATGATTGGGGAGTAGGTTGAAAGGGTTTTTGTTTGTTTTCTTAATGTTTTTCGTATTTTTTAACAAATCTCAAATCTTTCCCATACTTTCCAGTCTGGGCGGTGCGTGGGAGTTGGGCAGTTGTACCACAAAATTGTCTGCAAACGTTCTGCTAAATTCATCGCAAGGTACAAAAGTTGTTGTTAGTTAATGTGCTTGATTCCCTATGGAACTCACAACGAAGATACAGTTTTTAAAAAAATCCACATATCGGCAGTAATTATGAAGAAGCTTGGCATATTCATTTCCAATGCATAAGAAAGACACTGGGTTAAAGGGATTCTGTAACAAACGCATAGGCTCAGAGATGTCCACATTGTGAATACAATTTAAAAGCAGTCAAAGCCATTCCCTTATAAATCTCTTATCTTCTAGAACACAGGCAATAATTCCAGGACTGGAAGGCCTTACACATATTGGGTTTTCAGGTTGTGCCTCATTAACAGTTATGAGATACATATTCATACAATGAGTGCCTTATACATTAATTTGGCATATCCTGGAAACCAACATGATTGCATCCCTCGAGGCCTGGAGTTTCACATCTTTGTTCTAGATTAACCATACTCTTTCGGCTTCTCTCCTCCCCCTCCCGTTCAGTTTCAGAACAGTGTTGTTCTCTTCTAGTTGGATTACCAGTTCATATATTAAATACATTTTTTAACTGCTATTAGCATCTAGAGTGTAGCAGAATGCTGGGTGCTCGTCAGCCAATCAGGATTCTACTTGCTTCCATTTAGTGAGGCTCAAATTTGGTTGTCTGATGTTCTCTCAAATCTGCTCCAAGTCTGTCTCTTAACTCTGAGCCCTACCACTTAATACCATTGTCAGCTGTGCCTGCCTCGCCACCTCACTTGTTCTAGCTTCTTTGTCCTCTTCAGACTCACATATCTTGGAAGGTTCCACTAATGTGTGGTCTCTGCATGTGTCCACCATCGTATTCATGAATGTCACTGCAAAATATCTTCTGCTTCATTGTGAATCAGGTGGTATGTGTTATGACTGGACCTGTGGTCACACAGGTCAGTCAGACCATCGCTGCTGCCACCCAGCACACACGGTGACCTGCACAGTTCCGGGCTGGCTCGCAGGCCACAGGTCAGCCCGAGGACTTGCTGAGGGCACCAATCTGACATCAAAGGTGTCCCCCTGTCTGCCCATAGTGGTACCTTGGATGTCTTGGAGCGCCCAGGCCATCACGTCCACACTGCAGGTGTTGGCCATCAGGCGCACCGGACCACACACGCAGAGTTGCCCAGCAGGGGCTCTGCTGCCAGGGGGTAACATTGGGACAGTGTTTCCCAGCAGGGGCACCGTCCTCATGCAGGGCTTTGCATGGTAGGCCCTCTGTCGGCTATGGTGCCACCCTCCTCTGGGAAGAACAACACAGCAGACAGGAGTCAGTTGGTCCAAGATTGACGAGGGGAAAGCCACTCATTACTTTTATTAATTCAGTCACATGGTCACTCACATGTGACATCAGCATGGGCCCTCAGAGAAACCATGCTCCCAGGAGGGGTGACACGCCACACTCCTCCTTTTCCATAAAAACAAAAAAAAACAAATGGAAAACACCACTGCACATGAAATCAATTAACAGTCACAAACAGCAATATTTGGACTCATGGGTGCTAATACTAATCACATACATTTATGCTGTGACAGTTACGAACATAAAACATACTTCTAGCATGCACACACATTTTAGGGTGACAGTCAGGGTTGGTGGCACGTTGGGGGTTTCGCCAAATTATAAAAGGACCTTTTATTCACCTGGGTAAGTGGAACTTAAAGCCACTGAAAGACACAAAAGTTAGCTCCTGGCACCATGGAAAGCGTGCCAACAATGTGCAGGAGCACAGCTTCACACTGCATTTTTATCTAGGACCACTGTGAGCATATGCATGACATGCGGGCACATAGCATTACACATGCGTGTTGCTGAGTCCACCTTAAGCACTTGTGGAATTGCAGGAGACCAGTTAATGCTTTCACCAGTATCAGTTCAGGACATGTCAAGCACCGATTGGCCCCATCTTCAGAGGGCCATTTACATGGTTGCTATTCCATAAAGTACTGTGCCGGCACGGAGCACTCTCATCTCCTTTTCCAAGTACCGTTGTCCTGGGTACACATCAGGCACTTTCTTTTATCTGCAGACTATTTCTCGGATGGTGAAAATTTAGGTTTCACACAGTTGGGTTTCCACTGCAGTTGGCTGCATCCATGCAGGGTCAAGTTGTGGAAAGCACGCTGTGCAGGTGGGAGGTACTCAGCTGTGTGGGATCTTAAGACTGGGCTAGTAGGGAGGGCTCTGCTGCAGTTTGGAGTTTGGGCACACAGCAGCATTTTTTTGCCCTTTGAACTCATGCTCCCAGGAGGGGTGACAGACCACATCGTGGTCGCTTGCTCAAGGCTTTGCGTTTACTTGGTGAACACCTCGTTCGATGTGGAAGCGTGCCACTGGACCTTGGGGCAAGGAGTTTATTATGAGCAAAATTGGGATTGTAGTTGCCCTTAACTTGTGTTAACAGAGTATGTTTCAGTCTGGACTTTAAACCTGAGTGGTGGACAATAAATCAGCAATATTGCCAACAGCCTTAGGCATGAATGCTACATTAGGCATTGGGGGTCATTCCGAGCATGGAGGTAAGCTAAAAACCATGTCGGTAATTATTTACCACATTGTTTACCGCTACATGCTATTCTGACCCCTCAGACCGCTAATTACGGCACCGTAAACTACAATGCCGTAATTATCGGTCTCGGGTCTTGCGCGTGCCCCACCATGACGAAATTAGTGGCATGGCGTAAACCGGAGCTGATCGCAAGTAAGGTGCACACGTAAATAATGGCCTCCTCAAGCCCGTAACGTACCTTACCGGCATGGAGTACATACAGGCATCTCAGAGAAGGAGTAAAGAACCCTGAGCAGTAGTTCCCAGAGCCACAGGTGCACACAATCAGCACAGGTGGAGGCAATGGAGTCTGCCACAGAAGAAAAGGAACACACCCACACACCACACCCCCTCCCACACCAGGATGACACCAATAGAACCAGCAAGGGCACAACCACAAAAACTTCAGCACCAACACCAGGTCCCCCCCTTTGAGGAGACACAGGGGAGAAGGAGGGGGAGACAGGCCCTGCATGCAGCACCAGTGCAGCCTCCGTCACCACCCCAGCAGCCCCCATGCACACTCAGCATGTGCAGCCACACAAGGAAAACCCTTAGCAGGTTGACACCCCTGACCACCTTGACTGTGACACCGTCACCACCATATTTGGCCTGAGACATAACGAGATAAGTGAGCAGCATACAAATATACACTGCTAACCTGGCACAAGTGACGGTGTTGCCTGTGCCCCACACCCATGCCACAGGCTCCTACCAGCACACAGTGGTTCCCATGCATTGCATGTCACAACCGGCCATTACATGGACACATAAACAAGTGCTGTTTCACCTCCCCAAGCACACAAGGGCCTACCAATCCCCAACATGGACCACCCAGGAGATACACAACAGTAAAGCTGGACCTCATACATATGGAGGCATGCCAAATGAAATTGGTGCCCCTGACAGCACCCACGTGTCGTATGTGGACCAGCATGGCATGCAGGTGGCGGACAGCAACTGCAAACAATACCACCCCCCTACGTGCAGATGGAATGCAACGCAACCAAGAACCGCACACATGAGTGGGCCCGACATCAAAGAACTACACATGACTCAAAGGGCCAGCAGGTCACCACGCTACAGTGCCACATGGTGCAACAAGCAGGATGACATGCCTGGCTGCCTGTTGAGTCGTCTGACTGTGTCATGCAAGTGCATTGGTGCCATGAGGTGGGTGCCTGAATGAACCAACTGGGTTGAAATGATGAAGCCATCGTACGATGTTCACCCCAACAACCAACCAGCCACAGAACCAGTGCAACGGCACATGAGAACAGATTATCACATCGATGGAATATTGCACTCACAATACACTACATCTCCACCATCTGACAAGGGCAAATCCCACTACACTTGCACCACTCATTGGCAGCCACCACAACCGTAAGCGCATATAGGAAGACACACTGCATATGCAAAATGTGGCTGCCCCCAGCATGGCACCACATCGGAGACCCATCCCTGGGAGTGGATTGAACTGAGGGCAGCAGGGATACCACACCACGTCACCGGCATGGCACACGCATAGGAGTGTTGGGATTCACCATAGTATGTATCAGAGCAGGATGATGACCATGAGCCACTGACTACAGCCATCACACCCAAATACGATTCTACACAGTACACATCACCACATGGATCTAACATCAGGACAGCAGCATGCATCAAGGAACATGTACCACGAGATGTCCAAGCATCATTCACGGACCATCTTGAAGATGCAACCCCCCACAGCATTACATTGTATTGGACACATATTGTGTCCATGAATGTGCGGCATGCATCCATGGACATGTGCATATGGCCATCAGTGAAACCTTGCATGTCAGCCAAGTTCAGTTCTCCACCATAACAGTTCAAACACTCACCTTATTTGGCTAGACATGCAGCTGTTGGTGGCTGTCCCTTGACACCATGGTACATGACCCCTGTCAGTAACCCACAGAACAGGCCCAGGGAGCACTAAACCACTGGCCATACCCATGGATGCGTGTAGATGAAGCAGTCGCCTGGCTTGCGTAAGGCACATAAGGTTTGGCGATGCAGGACTGGTGGGTGACCCATCCACTGCTATCTGGTGTCCAAAAACCCCATGTCATATGTGTAGCTGAACAAAATGTGCATCCCTACTATTGCGTCTCTCTCCCCTGACATGGTACTGCTACTACCACATGACGATGTGGTGAAGGTGGAGGAGGAAGTGGCAAGAAAGCATCATGGAGGCAGTGCACTTGAGGGACATGTGTAACGCTCACCTGAATCCCTCGGAGGCGGAGGTCCGGGCTGGGAGATTTCAGTGTCTTCTAGGGTCACGCGCAGGCCTCTGATAACACCCTGGATGGGCCCTCTCCTCACCGTAATTTTGACCCGGAGGGTGAGGTGTCTGCAAGTAGAAGAACAAAGGGTTAATGTACGTCTGGTTGGCCAATCTGACTTTCCCCTTTCTGGACTCCCCACGTTTCTCGTAGGCTGAATGTGCTCACCTTAGATAGGTGAAAGCGGAGCTCTCCATCCTGCGTCTGTGCAGGGGCGCTACTGCCAGTTGCTTCACTGGTTCATAACCCAGCCTCTTGATTGCAGAGGATGAAATCGGGGAGCAAGGCCGTCGTTAACCGCACGAACGGTAAATGCCTGAATATGGAGTCTTATTTATATGTCCCCTTAAATGTCTCTTGCCTTTGCAGGTCGGTATGCAGATACGGTAAGCGAGAAGAATGCCAGAGCTTGTGGAGGCACGTAAGTAAAGGAATGTTATTCGAAGTTAAATGCACTTCTTAATGTCTCTTTTCCCTTTTTCAGGTAGCCGTAGCAGCCGGCGTTGGAGATGGACGCCGAGGTACGTGCCGGAGTATGGGCAAGCAGATTACAACTAGAAGACATGTGAGTAGTGATGGCGTACTGTGCCCCTAATGATGTCCTTCTTGTTTTTGCAGGTGCGGTTGAACAGCGCTTGGCGGAGATCGAGGCGTAAGTAGCACAGGTAAGCAAATTATCACGGAGGTTCACTAACCAATGTCCTTTGTTTCCGCAGGGTTGTCGGAGTATGAAGAGTGCGGCACGCGGCCTCGGGATGCACCGATGGACGAGGTAAGTGCAGTGCTGGTTTCGCCTTGTCCTAACCTGGTGTCCTTGTTCTCTTTCAGACGCTGCTGAAGACTGAAGACTGGTTTTCCGGGAGGTAAGATAAAGAATTCTTGTTCACAGATGCTGAAGCTGAAGATTCTCTGGGGCTGACACGGTGAGCGTCCTGCTGCTAGTGCAGAATACCGCGAAGCACGTTGCACTGATCGGGTGTGGTTTAAATAAGCCACTGGAGTGCTTAGGTGTCTCCTTCCACAGCCTTGCCCAGGCAAGAAAGAAGTTCCAGCTCTCAGAACAGTTCCAGTCCCAGGGAGTGGTGCTGGCCACACCCAGTAGGTAAAGTAGTTCCAGCCAGGAATGGATGAGGATCTCATCCTACAGATAAGTGAGCAGCATGGTCTGCAGCAGGTAGGTCCACCCAAGCACCATTCCTCTCAATATGAGCCCAGCGCTTCCTGTGCCGGGACTGGGTTCCTTTATGAGCCTGGCGCCACTGGCGCCAGGACAAGGTCCAAAAGGCCCCTGTGGGGTACGGCTGGTGCCTGGAATGGAAGTTGTGACCCTGCTTCCAAGGATGTTGGGCTGGATCTGACTCCTTGGAGGCAGCGGTCATGACAGCACCCCCCCCTCAAGGCCCCTCCCAAGCTTGTCTTCTCTGGAGGCTTTGGTTTATTGGGAAAAGTTCGATGAAACTTCCTGACTAGACGAGGTTCATGGACATATTCTGAAGGCTCCCAAGATCTCTCCTGGGGGCCGAATCCCTTCGAATCAATCAGGTAGTATAGTTTCGATTTGGAAATTTTGGAATCCAAGATGTTTCGAATTTCAAATTCGAGTTCTCCATCAACCTGGATTGGCTCTGGAGGTTTAGTCAAACGGGTTCCGGGTTGCATAGGTTTTAGGAGAGAAACATGGAAAACGGGATGATCTTCATCCGAGTAGGTAACTCCAATTTCACAGCCACCGGATTTATCACAGCCGTGATCGTGTAGGGTCCTAAATACCTTGGGTTGAAGGTGCGTGGTCCTTTTAGGGATAAATGTTTAGTGGTCAGCCAGACTTGATCTCCTACTTGATATTGAGGGGCCTCTTTTCGATGTCGATCCGCTCCTTTCTTATACATTTCCTTGGATCATTAAAGGTGGGCTGTGGCTTCCTTAAATGCTTGAGTTATTGTCGCATGCAGATGGTCTACAGCGGGCGTTCCGAGAGCTTGAGGTGGATCCAAATTAGAGGTTCGAGGATGAATTCCATACAGCAGAAAAAAGAGGGTTTTTCCAGTTCCTGAATGGATTGAATTGTTGTAGGCGTATTCAGCAATCCAAAGGACATCCTTCCAAGTGCCTTCCGATTGTTGCAACATGCAGCGTAGATATTGTTCCAGAGTTTGGTTAGTCCTCTCAGTCTGCCCGTCAGTTTGGGGGTGATGGCTGGTGGAAAGTCGTACATCAATTTGCGCTAAACGACAACAATTTCGCCAAAAATGGGAAATAAATTGGCTCCCTCGATCAGGGATTAACACTGAAGGGAAACCGTGCAACCGGACGATGTTTTCAAGGAATTCTCAGGCCAAAATGGGAGCTGTGGGTAAACCTTTCAGTGGAATCAAATGAGCCATTTTTGAAAAAAGGTCCACGATTACTAGAATTGTGTTGTATCCGGAGGAGGGGGGTAAATCCGTGATAAAATCCATTGAGAGAGTATGCCAAGGGCAAGGCGGAATGTCTATTGGGTGTAGCAGACCTGCTGGTCTTTCCTTCTGACTCTTGTTTTGTGCGCAGATGCCGGAAGAAGCCACAAAATCTTTAATATCTTTCCTCCAAGATGGCCACCAAAAATGTCTTTTGATTTTCTCTAAGGTTTTGGCAACTCCAGGATGTCCTTCTATTAGTGAATCATGGTAGCAGGTGATGACCTGCTTCTGTAAGTCAACACATGGCAAATATAGTCTTCCTTGGAAATACAATAGATTCTGATCTATCGTAAAATCTTTTCCTTTCAGTTGCCAATTCAATGAATCTTCAGGAGTTATTAGTTGACTGACTTTCGCTTCGATATCTTCAAGGGATAGCGTGTTGATTACTCCCAGTATCTTTTGTTCGGGGATTATTGGTACCGGCTCTGGATTAGCTGTGTGTTCGTCTACCCCTATTCGGGAAAGGGCATCTGTTTTTCCGTTCTTATTGCCTGGTCGATACGTGATCACAAAATCAAATTCCGCGAAGAATAATGCCCAGCGGAGTTGTCTCGAAGATTGGGCCTTGGCTGACTTCAGATACTGGAGGTTACGATGATCAGTGATTACAGTGACAGTGTGCCGGGCTCCCAGGAGATAATGCCGCCAGGCCTTAAAGGCGGACTTAATTGCCAGAAGTTCTTTGTCCGTAATTGTATAGTTGATTTCGGGGGCCGAAAATTTGCGGGACCAAAATGCCACAGGGTGTAATTGGTGTGTTTCGGGATCTCTTTGTGATAGCACAGCCCCCATTGCGAGGCTGGATGCGTCTGTCTTGACGATATAAGGAAGTTCTGGACGAGGATGCTTCAAGACTGGAGCAGAGATAAATTTGGCTTTCAATTCTTGGAAGGCTTGTTAGGCCTCTGGAGTCCACTCAAATTTTTTATTCTTTTTCAGGAGGGCCGTGATGGGTTGAACTACTCGAGAGAATTCTGGAATGAATCTCCGGTAAAAATTAGCGAAGCCCAACATGCTCTGTACTCCTTTCACGGAAGTCTGGGACGGCCATTTGGTGATAGCGTCCACCTTTCTTGAGTCCATGTGAACTCCATTGGGTGACAAGATGAACCCCAAGAATTCGACTTCCTTTACATGAAAAGTACACTTCTCCAATTTAGCAAACGAACGGTGTTGACGAAGTCTCTGTAGAACCGCTGTGACATGTCTTCGGTGTTCAGCTTCTGAGGATGAGTATACCAGGATGTCATCGATATAAACAATTACGCACACATCAATAAGTTCTCGGAAAACGTCATTCATAAAGAACTGGAAGGCGGCCGGTGAGTTGCATAATCCAAAGGGCATTACTTGATACTCAAACAATCCGAATTTAGTGCGAAAGGCCGTCTTCCATTCGTCACCCTCCTTAATGCGTACCAAGTGGTAAGCTCCTCTGAGATCTAGCTTTGTGTATATGCAGGCACCTTTAACTTGGTCCAATAAAGTGGGAATCAGAGGCAAAGGATATCTGTTTTTGACTGTAATCTGGTTCAGGGCGCGGTAGTCGATACATGTTCTCAGGTCACCTTCTTTTTTCGGAACGAAGAACAAAGCTGAAGAAACTGGAGATTTCGAGGGACGAATAAATCCGTTAGCCAGATACTGGTCCAAGTATTGGCTGAGATGGAGATTTTCTGGCTCAGTGAGAGCATATATTCTACTGCACGGAGGAGTAGATCCAGGTATTAGGTCTATCTGGCAGTCGTATGACCGATGCGGGGGCAAAGTGTTGGCCTGATCTTTCTGGAAGACGTCGCGGAACTCTTGGTATTCTGGAGGCAATTGGGGGCTCTCGGAAGCGATGGCTGCTAGCCTGATATCGGGTCGAGGATAGCAAGTTGGGGCGCAATCTGGAAACCGGATTACCTTGGCTCGCTAGTCTATCTGAGGATTGTGCTTTTCCAACCAAGGAATTCCCAGGATTACTTGAAACTGCGGGGCCTTGATTACATCAAACACGATCTTCTCCCGATGTCCATCTTGGCATAGCAACGACACTTCCATGGTGGTGTGAGAAACCGGTCCGGAAGCTATTTCTGTACCATCCACTGTCGTGATTACGTCTTTAACCATCTTAGAACATAGAGGAAGATTCATCCTGGTTGCCATATCTTGATCTACATAGTTACCGATCGCTCCGCTATCAATGTATGCTTTAATAGCATGCATGCGATCTGGCCGATCTGGACTTATGAGGACCATAGGCATTACCAAATGCGAGGTCAAGGAACTGGTTTTAACGCTCGGCAAGCGGACCTCTACACTTGTCGGGCGAGGTCGTTTCCCGATTCTAGTTTTTCAGCATTCTTATCGGAAGCTCCTACAGCCTTCTTGACCGGTTTCACTGGACAATCACAAAGGAAATGTCCGGAATTCCCACAGTAGAGGCACAGCTGTAATTGTCTTCTCCTTTCCCACTCCTTTTGGGTTAATGGTCCTTTAACAACCCCTATCTGCATGGGCTCCACGGAATCCTTTCCTTTAGCGGAGCTCTGAGGTCTTGAAAATATTTGGGTTTCAAATCTGGAACGATCGGTCTTCCTGTTCTGTAGCTGGTGATCTAATTGGACTACTAGGTCGATATAATCGGAACAATCTTGCGGAGGATTCACCACCTGTGCTAAGACATCTTTAAGTTCTCCACGCAGCCCTCTGTAGAAAAGCGTGATTCTCTTTTCCTCAGGCCACCTAGTCTCAACCACCAGTCTGTTAAAAGATGTTATGTATGCCAGGAGATCCTGATTCCCTTGTCTTAGTGATAGGAGTTCATTGTCCAAGGCCTGCCCCTGTGAGTGTCTTGCGAACAACTTTTCCATACTGGTCTAAAAATCTTGAAAGTTATGGAGGATCGGATCATCCTGTGTCACAAGAGGAATGGACCAATCTGCAGCACTAACGCTAAGATAGGAAAGTACGAACGCTACTTTGGTTTGGTCTGTTGGGAATGCGGCGGGTCTACACAGAAAGTGCAAGCGGCATTGATTAAGGAATACTGCAAACCGTTTTGGATCACCAGAAAAACGTTCGGGCGGGGCCAAAGGCACATTCCCTGGCAGATTAATTTGCACCGGATTATTTGAGGTTGTAGGAGTGTAGGTCCCTCCCGAGTAAGGCAGAGACGTCTGTCCCGCTTGTGTTTGTAACAACTGTCTGGTCAGATCATCCGTTCGCTCTTTGGAAACGATCAACTCCCTTCGTAAAGCATTTGTCTCTTGGCGGGATGCCTGTACTTCAGCTCTCAGTGCCCCAAGCAATTGGGCCAATTGATCTATGTCCGAGGTATCCATTGCGCCTGGGTGGGACATTTGCGGTATGCTTCGCGTTCTGTAACGCTCACCTGAATCCCTCGGAGGCGCAGGTCCGGGCTGGGAGATTTCAGTGTTTTCTAGGGTCACGCGCAGGCCTCTGATAACACCCTGGATGGGCCCTCTCCTCACCGTAATTTTGACCCGGAGGGTGAGGTGTCTGCAAGTAGGAGAACAAAGGGTTAATGTACGTCTGGTTGGCCAATCTGACTTTCCCCTTTCTGGACTCCCCACGTTTCTCGTAGGCTGAATGTGCTCACCTTAGATAGGTGAAAGCGGAGCTCTCCATCCTGCGTCTGTGCAGGGGCCTCTACTGCCAGTTGCTTCACTGGTTCATAACCCAGCCTCTTGATTGCAGAGGATGAAGTCGGGGAGCAAGGCTGTCGTTAACCGCACGAACGGTAAATGCTTGAATATGGAGTCTTATTTATATGTCCCCTTAAATGTCTCTTGCCTTTGCAGGTCCGGTATGCAGATACGGTAAGCGAGAAGAATGCCAGAGCTCGTGGAGGCACGTAAGTAAAAGAATGTTATTCGAAGTTAAATGCACTTCTTAATGTCTCTTTTCCCTTTTTCAGGTAGCCGTAGCAGCCGGCGTTGAAGATGGACGCCGAGGTACGTGCCGGAGTATGGGCAAGCAGATTACAACTAGAAGACACGTGAGTAGTGATGGCGTACTGTGCCCCTAATGATGTCCTTCTTGTTTTTGCAGGTGCGGTTGAACAGCGCTTGGCGGAGATCGAGGCGTAAGTAGCACAGGTAAACAAATTATCACAGAGGTTCACTAACCAATGTCCTTTGTTTCCGCAGGGTTGTCGGAGTATGAAGAGTGCGGCACGCGGCCTCGGGATGCACCGATGGACGAGGTAAGTGCAGTGCTGGTTTTGCCTTGTCCTAACCTGGTGTCCTTGTTCTCTTTCAGACGCTGCTGAAGACTAAAGACTGGTTTTCCGGGAGGTAAGATAAAGAATTCTTGTTCACAGATGCTGAAGCTGAAGATTCTCTGGAGCTGACACGGTGAGCGTCCTGCTGCTAGTGCAGAATAACGCGAAGCACGTTGCACTGATCGGGTGTGGTTTAAATAAGCCACTGGAGTGCTTAGGTGTCTCCTTCCACAGCCTTGCCCAGGCAAGAAAGAAGTTCCAGCTCTCAGAACAGTTCCAGTATCCAGTCCCAGGGAGTGGTGCTGGCCACACCCAGAAGGTAAAGTAGTTCCATCTAGGAATGGATGAGGATCTCATCCTACAGGTAAGTGAGCAGCATGGTCTGCAGCAGGTAGGTCCACCCAAGCACCATTCCTCTCAATATGAGCCCGGCGCTTCCTGTGCCGGGACTGGGTTCCCTTATGAGTCTGGCGCCACTGGCGCCAGGACAAGGTCCAAAAGGCCCCTGTGGGGACCGGCTGGTGCCTGGAATGGAAGTTGTGACCCTGCTTCCAAGGATGTTGGGCTGGATCTGACTCCTTGGAGGCAGCGGTCATGACAACATGTAATGCGCCAAAAAAAGAATGGACAAGATGTCCAGAACACAAGTCAGCAGAGGGTGGCATAACATGGGCACACAGGGCACAGGATGTGTGTATACTTGTCCATCATGCACTGTCAGACGTCATTATACACATGCTCAATGATGAATGTCCACAACGGTTGAACTTTGCAACACCAATAGTGTATTTTGAAAAAGGTATTAGTGAGAACTTTATCTGCAGCCCTCCTACCCCCCAACTCCACAACAAACCACCACCCCCCAAACCCCAACACCACAACAAACCTCCACCCCTCAACCCCCTCCCCCCAACTCCACAACAAACCCCCAACCCGCACCCTCCTCCCCCCAACTCCACAGCAGTGGTCCCATGTAGGACGTAAAGGCCACATGTGGCAGCAATGACTATTGTTTCTTGCTCCCCTGGCCCGGGGGAGGCATATCCCTGCGCCACATGGAACGCTGAGTGTGTCTTGCTGGGCTGCCTTGTGTGGCCTCACTGGATGCGGGTGTGTCCGCCTGCTCTGGCTGGGCATTAGAATGGCCTGCCTCAAGGGCATTGGCTATGCGGCCAAGGATGTGACACAGACGAGTTGTGCTGTCAGTGACAGTGTCACACAACCGGTCGGTGCAGTTGGTGAGTGCCCTTACACCATCATGCCATTGAACCCTGGCCTGGCGGTTGTCGTCCATGAACTCTGTTATGAGGTCTGCCAGCTGATCACTCGACGTGTGCCGAATGATGGAAAACCATCGCTGAAACCACTTGCCCCTGCATGCTCAGGTGAGGGCTGTACGGGTGGACTTGGGACATCATTATCATACCCCTGCGGGTCTATTTGAGGACTACGGACAGGTGTTGGTGCATCTCCAGAGTCACTACATGAGGCCAGGGGTACAATGCACGGCTCCGGGGTGTGGACTGTGTGTTGGCCCTCCTCCTCGGACGCCCCACAGATGGGTGACGGGCTGTCCACACCCTCGTCCGGGCCGGTAGCAGCAGCCTCCCCAGAGATGCTCGACTGTGCCGATGTTGTGGTTGGCATTGTGGCTGGCGCCAATGCTGGTATGGATTGTGGTTGGGCAGCATCCAGTGGCCTTACCAGAGCCGGGGGGGCTGTTCTTTTTGGTGCAGGGATTCGCCTGACCCTGCCACTACCCATGGAGGTGCTTGGCCCGCTTGATTGTGGCTCGGCGCTGTCATGGTCAGTGCCTGTGGGGGTAGAAGAGAGGGACAACATGAGTGATTGTAAGATGTCCTATTTGCATACATGGCTGCATTCACATTTCAGTCAATTGCGGTTTGTGGCCTTTTGGGTGTAGCTATGGCAGTGGTACATGTGCATGAGTATGTCATGTACGCATGTTTGGGAGTGACTCCTCATGGCTTGGTTATGTGCAGTTTGGCTGGCACAATGCCGAGCCGGCTGCACAGTGTGCATGATGGGATGTGCAAGTTAATGCACTATGGTTGATGTGCGTTATATACTCGCACTTGGCCCTTGATTGCGTGGTACTTGCCTCTGCATTAGTTGGATGGGGGATGAGTTGGATGGGGGAGGGCAACACGAGAAGGTGCCTTCGATGGCCCTTGGGGCAGTTTGAATCATGCAATGGACATTGGCAGTGTACACTGTGGACACTCACCTCCTTCGGCAGAAGTCATTGCCCCGCACTCCATGTTCCCCAGGCCCTCGATCGATTCTGTGCCAATGAGAGCCGCACATTTCTCCTCCCACAGCTCTAGTTGCACAGGGGTACTTGGACCACCTCCCGTCTGCATGGCCTGACTCTGGTTGCTGGAGAGGAGGCCCCGCACCTGCACCCGCAGGTCATCCCACCGCTTGTGGCAGTCCCAGGAGGTGCGGAGGGTGTTGCCTACAGCGCTCACCCTCTGGGCAAGTTCAGCCCAGATGTTCTTTTTGCGGAGTATAGACTCCCTCTGCATGTCGTTGCTGAAAACGTCATCTGCATGCTCAGCCAGGAAGTCCACCATGGCCTGGAGTTCCTCTGAGCTGAATCTCCTCTTGCGGATGCGGTGCGCAGCCTTCTTTGGAGCTTTCGGCATGTTGGTAGTCGTCTGGTCCTTTTCCGAACTTTAGTTTGCTCCCAAGGATGCTGGGTGATGAGGATGGCAATGGATTGTGTTTTTAAAGATGGCCGCTGCTCTCCTTCCCGTTCCTGTGCGATGATGTAATTTCCAGTCCTTTTTTTGCAGTGACCGTAATTTCCAGTATCCGTAAATTAAAGTCACCGTTATATACTGACGCTACTGCTTCCAAGGCGGTGTTATTATTTACGTGTCGCAGCATGCCGGTAGGGGGTTTGCGGGTCGTTTAGCGGCAGTCGCTCGGTTCTTTTCCAGCGTGGCAAAAAGCACATGTCCGCGAGGTCGGAATGGGCCGCAATTAGCGGTCTGACGCCAGGGCGTTGTTGTACTTTACGCCATGCCGGAAAATACCGGTACTTACCTCCGATCTGTGTCTTGGGTCTAAGCACTGTTCAATCAATCAGAATATTCCAAACCTGGTCAATAACCTCCAGGATCGACCCCATTGGTAGATTTCTGATGTGAGTTATAATATAATTGTTGCTCCACTTGAACACCATTCCCAGAGCCCCCTCCCCTTCAGTAAGGACACGTTTCAATGTCAGAGGAGGGGATGGCATGTGTGAGGCTTATACAAGCAAAGATGTGCCAGGAACCTCAAAGGATGAAAGACACACAGCAGACAGATGGCACTTAAGTCATTTCAAAGTGTTCATTATTGATTAAAAATCACTTCATGGGAAAGGTTCTCAATATCTTTAAGAGAAGTTTAAATTATTCTTCCCCTCCAGATCTCTTCGATCTTTTGGTAGTGGGGCCTTTGCACTATTTGGTTCAAATGCTGGCGTCTACTTTGTATTTAATTTACCAGAGAGCTCTATAATACCTGTAAAGTCAGTGGGCCTCATTACACGGTAGGCGTAAAGGGAATACCGTTACCGGTAACGGAATACCGGTAACAGTATTTTCCCAAGCCGATCACGACCCGGACCCACCGCTATTAGCGGACCCGTAAAGTACGCCGCCACCAATAGCGGCGTGGCCGCTTGCGCGCGACCCCCACACCGTAAATAGCGCCATGGCGCTAATAGCACGCAATCACAACCCATGCGTACACGGGAATACCGGCATCCCAAAGACCCAAAAAGCATGTACCGGCATGTCGCTAATAACAGCATCGAAAACCACACGTTAAGAGTCCTGAGCAGTGTTCCCATCTGCCCCAGGTGGACACAACCAGCACAGGTGGAGTCAATGGAGACAGCCAGCACTAAAGAGCACACCACACCCCTTCCCACACCCCTTCCCACAGCAAGATGGTCCCAACACCAGCAGCATGACATGGGCCTGCGTACATGACTGCAGTGCAGCACCAACAACAACAGGCAGCACCGAAGAGACGTAGGAGTAGGAGGAGGAGGAGGAGGCCGAGACTTGCGCAGCAAGCACCACCGGGGCACCCAGAAACACCACAAGGGCAGCCAACAAACCCCCGGAATGAAGGCGAAGATGACCATGGTATGTGTAAGGCACAACTAAATGTGCATCTGATAGAATGTGCCCATGGCACCATGCAAACACCAGATGAGCATGATGTGGATGTGGATGAGTATTGTCGAAATGGCCAGCCCGGACATGCAAGAGGTGATGGCATGGCGGGACAGGATCCGCGTCAGCATCGGAATCAGGAATAGCATCAGGAACAAAGGTGGAATATCATGCATGGAGAGACGTGCATTGTTGCCCTTGTGGCCGTCTGGAGGCCCACAAAGGGCCCTCTCCCAAAGAAATTCACACATACACAATGATGGAGACCATGCCTGTTTTTCAACTGCAGAAGAGTCTATTTTCAACATAACGTGTACAGAAAGTGCATAACCCCAACTGTGCAAACACCCTCCCTCCCCTCTCACCACAACACCCCCGAACACACCCTCCCCCCCTCCCCCCACAACACCCCCGAACACACCCTCCCCCCTCCCCCCACAACACTCCCACGTGAGTCCCAAGGCGTGAACATGTCCTTCCCCAAATGTGGCCGATATTCCTTGTTGGCCCTATATGTCCGCTCCTTCTTCGGGTGTTTGAGATGTTGTGCGCCTGAGGTTGCGCATAGAGCGGCGTAGGGGGCTTGTCTGCCGTGAACTCCCAGAGGAGGCTGGGCCTGTTTCCTCCTGGGTAGGGAGTGGACATCTGTGCTCAATCGCATCCGCAATGCGGATCATGGCCTGCCTGAGTTGCCCCATCTCATTGCATATGCGATTGGTGCATGCCTCCATGGCCTCCCTCGTCTGGCGTGCGAATGCACCAATGTCCTCCCTCAGGTGCCCTGTCTCAACCACATGTTGACCTACCAGACCAGCCATTTCGGTCTGCCTCTGGTAGATGGCTGATAGGTCAAGTTCCACGGTGTCTGCCGGTGGAATGGCTGATGCGCCTGGATGAATAGCGCTGGCATCAGGCGTAGGTTCCAGGGGGCTCCATGACACATCATGTGTGTGGGCGGGCGATCCGCCTTGGCTGAACGGACCTGGTGAAAACATTGGGGATGAGAGTAAGTGGCGTGTGGGGATGGGGATCTGACTCAGATCCTCATTCACTGGTGCTTCCTCCGCATCGGAAAGTGGCCCAGTGGCTGCTGCCTCACCCGTAGAGCTGGTGGCAGCAGAGTGCACTCCCTCCATGCTGCCTTCAATTGATGGGAGACACACTCCCTTGGTTACCACAACAGCGGCAGGCATTGCCTCTGGCTGCGTGGCACTGCTGCTCCTGCTGCCTGTGTCCCGGTCACTACTCTTGGGTCCCCTAGAGGTTGATGCGTGGTCCCTGGTGGCATCCCTCCTGGCTTTCTTCATGGTTGTGGGAGTGGGTGCTGACGTGCGTGGCTCCTCATTTTCCCTGTGTGATCCTGCAGGGGTGATAAGAAGGGTAAATCATCATCTATGGGTCTACCTGCATCATGGCAGATGTATACGTCATGCAGTTTGATGCATTTTGTGGCCATCATTATGGAGGCATGGAATGGAATGGGGATGTTGGCTGGCTCATGCATGATTGGCCCTGTGTTAGTGGGTATGTGGTGGGTATGTGATGATGCATGCATGTCTGTTTGTGGCTGGATCCACGGCATTCATACACATGATTGTGGGACCCCTCACCCTTCACTGCGCATTTTTGGGTGCATACACTCACCTCCATCCGATGAAACGGCCACGCCATGCTCCATATCGCCGACCCCCTCTATCGACTCAGCTCCTTTTGTGGAGGCACATATCTCCTCCCACTCCTTCATCTTCAAGGGGGTCTCTGCGCCACCTCCTGTGGCCATTGCCATGTTTCGGTTCACAGATAGAATGTTGCGCACACGCACCCGGAGGTCGTCCCATTTTTGCGGCATTCCCTGACACTCCGGGTGGTGGTGCCCACCGCACTGACTTTTAGCGCAACTTCGGCCCAGACGGCCTTCTTCTTCAGGAGGGCCTCCCGCCGCATATCGTTCACAAATACCACTCCTGCATTTGCAGCAAGTGTGGTGGTCAGCATCATTAGTTCCTCATTGGTGAACTTTTCTTTGCGCTGGCGATCAGCAGTTTTTTTAAGCGCCTTCGGCATCCTCGAGCTACCCGGTGTGGTTCCTGGTCGGTGTTGCCTGGATATATGTCCTGGATGCAGTGGATGGCAATGGATTGTGTTTTTGAAGATGGCCGCTGTGCTCTTTCCCGTTCCTGTGCGACGACGTAATTTCCGGTTCCGCTTTTTAACGGTGTGCGATAATGGCGGTGTACGCTATTTACGGGTAGTGGGAGGGCGGAGGCGCAATCGCCGGTTTTGCGGGCGCCGTTAAGGGGCTTTTTGGGGTATTTAGCGGCAGGGCGGAACGGTCATTTACGGCATGGCGCTATGCTCGTGTCCGCGTACTCGTGATGGGACGCTATTAGCGGCCTCTTGCGAGGGCGGACACGCTAATGGCACCATGCCGTAAAATTCCGATTTTTACCGCCTACCGTGTAATGAGGCCCAGAGTAGAAGGCAGGGTTAAGAAGCCTCTGTGCAGGGATATTGGTGACATGCAAGGGAGATAGTACCAACATAGGAATAGAGCACAGGCACGCGGTATGTTAAATCAATCAATCAATCATTATCATTTGTAATGCACCTTAAGCCTGGGATTGATATTGAAGCACTAAAAACCACAAGTGATGGGATTTTAAAAGTTCGGTAAGGAAAGAGACATGTTTTAAGCTGTCTTGTAAAGAGATTGGGCCTCATTACACGGTAGGCGGTAAAAATCGGAATTTTACGGCATGGTGCCATTAGCGTGTCCGCCCTCGCAAGAGGACGCTAATAGCGTCCCATCACGAGTACGCGGACACGAGCATAGCGCCATGCCGTAAATGACCGTTCCGCCCTGCCGCTACATACCCCAAAAAGCCCCTTAACGGCGCCCGCAAAACCGGCGATTGCGCCTCCGCCCTCCCACTACCCGTAAATAGCGGACACCGCCATTACCGCACACCGTTAAAAAGCGGAACCGGAAATTACGTCGTCGCACAGGAACGGGAAAGAGCACAGCGGCCATCTTCAAAAACACAATCCATTGCCATCCACTGCATCCAGGACATATATCCAGGCAACACCGACCAGGAACCACACCTGGTAGCTCGAGGATGCCGAAGGCGCTTAAAAAAACTGCTGATCGCCAGCGCAAAGAAAAGTTCACCAATGAGGAACTAATGATGCTGACCACCACACTTGCTGCAAATGCAGGAGTGGTATTTGTGAACGAAATGCGGCGGGAGGCCCTCCTGAAGAAGAAGGCCGTCTGGGCCGAAGTTGCGCTAAAAGTCAGTGCGGTGGGCACCACCACCCGGAGTGTCAGGGAATGCCGCAAAAGGTGGGACGACCTCCGGGTGCGTGTGCGCAACATTCTATCTGTGAACCGAAACATGGCAATGGCCACAGGAGGTGGTGCAGAGTCCCCCTTGAAGATGAAGGAGTGGGAGGAGATATGTGCCTCCACAATAGGAGTCGAGTCGATAGAGGGGGTCGGCGATATGGAGCATGGCGTGGCCGTTTCATCGGATGGAGGTGAGTGTATGCACCCAAAAATGCGCAGTGAAGGGTGAGGGGTCCCACAATCATGTGTATGAATGCCGTGGATCCAGCCACAAACAGACATGCATGCATCATCACATACCCACCACATACCCACCAACACAGGGCCAATCATGCATGAGCCAGCCAACATCCCCATTCCATTCCATGCCTCCATAATGATGACCACAAAATGCATCAAACTGCATGACGTATACATTTGCCATGATGCAGGTAGACCCATAGATGATGATTTACCCTTCTTATCACCCCTGCAGGATCACACACGGAAAATGAGGAGCCACGCACGTCAGCACCCACTCCCACAACCATGAAGAAAGCCAGGAGGGATGCCACCGGGGACCACGCATCAACCTCTAGGGGACCCAAGAGTAGTGACCGGGACAAAGGCAGCAGGAGCAGCAGTGCCACGCAGCCAGAGGCAATGCCTGCCGCTGTTGTGGTAACCAAGGGAGTGTGTCTCCCATCAATTGAAGGCAGCATGGAGGGAGTGCACTCTGCTGCCACCAGCTCTACGGGTGAGGCAGCAGCCACTGGGCCACTTTCCGATGCGCAGGAAGCACCGGTGAATGAGGATCTGAGTCAGAGCCCCATCCCCACACGCCACTTACTCTCATCCCCAATGTTTTCACCAGGTCCGTTCAGCCAAGGCGGATCGCCCGCCCACACACATGATGTGTCATGGAGCCCCCTGGAACCTACGCCTGATGCCAGCGCTATTCATCCAGGCGCATCAGCCATTCCACCGGCAGACACCGTGAAACTTGACCTATCAGCCATCTACCAGAGGCAGACCGAAATGGCTGGTCTGGTAGGTCAACATGTGGTTGAGACAGGGCACCTGAGGGAGGACATTGGTGCATTCGCACGCCAGACGAGGGAGGCCATGGAGGCATGCACCAATCGCATATGCAATGAGATGGGGCAACTCAGGCAGGCCATGATCCGCATTGCGGATGCGATTGAGCACAGATGTCCACTCCCTACCCAGGAGGAAACAGGCCCAGCCTCCTCTGGGAGTTCACGGCAGACAAGCCCCCTACGCCGCTCTATGCGCAACCTCAGGCGCACAACATCTCAAACACCCGAAGAAGGAGCGGACAAATAGGGCCAACAAGGAATATCGGCCACATTTGGGGAAGGACATGTTCACGCCTTGGGACTCACGTGGGAGTGTTGTGGGGGGAGGGGGGAGGGTGTGTTTGGGGGTGTTGTGGGGGGAGGGGGGGGAGGGTGTGTTCGGGGGTGTTGTGGGGAGAGGGGAGGGAGGGTGTTTGCACAGTTGGGGTTATGCACTTTCTGTACACGTTATGTTGAAAATAGACTCTTCTGCAGTTGAAAAACAGGCATGGTCTCCATCATTGTGTATGTGTGAATTTCTTTGGGAGAGGGCCCTTTGTGGGCCTCCAGACGGCCACAAGGGCAACAATGCACGTCTCTCCATGCATGATATTCCACCTTTGTTCCTGATGCTATTCCTGATTCCGATGCTGACGCGGATCCTGTCCCGCCATGCCATCACCTCTTGCATGTCCGGGCTGGCCATTTCGACAATACTCATCCACATCCACATCATGCTCATCTGGTGTTTGCATGGTGCCATGGGCACATTCTATCAGATGCACATTTAGTTGTGCCTTACACATACCATGGTCATCTTCGCCTTCATTCCGGTGGTTTGTTGGCTGCCCTTGTGGTGTTTCTGGGTGCCCCGGTGGTGCTTGCTGCGCAAGTCTCGGCCTCCTCCTCCTCCTCCTACTCCTACGTCTCTTCGGTGCTGCCTGTTGTTGTTGGTGCTGCACTGCAGTCATGTACGCAGGCCCATGTCATGCTGCTGGTGTTGGGACCATCTTGCTGTGGGAAGGGGTGTGGGAAGGGGTGTGGTGTGCTCTTTAGTGCTGGCTGTCTCCATTGACTCCACCTGTGCTGGTTGTGTCCACCTGGGGCAGATGGGAACACTGCTCAGGACTCTTAACGTGTGGTTTTCGATGCTGTTATTAGCGACATGCCGGTACATGCTTTTTGGGTCTTTGGGATGCCGGTATTCCCGTGTACGCATGGGTTGTGATTGCGTGCTATTAGCGCCATGGCGCTATTTACGGTGTGGGGGTCGCGCGCAAGCGGCCACGCCGCTATTGGTGGCGGCGTACTTTACGGGTCCGCTAATAGCGGTGGGTCCGGGTCGTGATCGGCTTGGGAAAATACCGTTACCGGTATTCCGTTACCGGTAACGGTATTCCCTTAACGCCTACCGTGTAATGAGGCCCTCTTTCTTTTAAATCTTGGAGATGTGGCAGGGGGAGAATGCAGCACAGGATGTACCCTGGAACTCAGTGTCGGCTATTCTGAGCCTTCTAAAATCTCATTATCACATCTGGAGTAGATACCATGAGTCTGAAGTGGAAACAGACTGTAATGAGCACACGCGTTGCCTATATGAAATCTCAACCCTGATATTGTGAATAAAGACTGGTACCCATGTTAGAACGCTGTGTCATAAGCGGCAGAACCACACAGCCCTATAGTTGACGCCAGGGGAGTTGCTAGGTCTGGAAAAGACCCGGGGCTACGCTGATGTAGGAACTGTTGGGACTGGGGGCTAGCTAGTCTTTTGGCTGTAGCTCCTGAGATTCTATCCGGGGCTACAACCAAAAGATTAGGTCCTATAGCCCCCTCACCCTCTCCTAGCAACTCCCCTGGTTGACGCCCACAAGTGTCGAAGTCGATAATGCTGTGCGATTAGAAAGCAGCAGGCCGTTGGAATAAAGCTCTGTGTTGGACAGCACGAGAAAGAATAGCATTTGATTTAGCAGTGCCCACTTAGGGAGATGGCTGCAGTATGAACCACGTGACCCTTTCGAACAGAAATACAGGAATCTGAGGTGATGGAAAATGAGTCATGTGACCAGGCTAGATAGAAAGGGACAAGCAACAGACGGGACTGTCCTAAAATAACAACTTCTTCAATGACGAAAACCTGTGAGAATGTACTAGGATTGGATTAACGGGATAGTACCCATAAATGTATTTAAGACTTACTTTGCAGGTAAAACAATCTATAAATGCATGTTGAATCTTAGCGAGGTGGGATTCCATTGTCAGAAGGGATTGCTGTGCCTGATTCGTTTCTTGCATTGCATAACATAAAACGGATTACTTTACGTGCTGCTAAATTCATGTCCTCTTCCACACTGAGAGCCTCAAAGGTCACCTTAGTGCTCCTCAATACTACCTCCAATAATTTACCTTCCAAAACATATGGCCCTCAATCACATGCAATACCTTACAAGCAGGGATAATTATCCCGTGATAATGACCACTTAGGCAATCTATCAGAAGACATTGGGCCTGATTTACAAACGTGTTCTCCTATGGGGAAAACCCCCATTCAAAAACGGTTTGTAAATCAGGCCTATTGTGTATTAGTTCAGTTGAGTCATGACATATTCACAACCATAGTATCAAGTTAGGTTGATCTACCGTCATTCATTTGATTTCAGCATTTTTTTTTAAAAAGGCCAGGCGAGTGCACACCCACTGTGCGGATGGTCGAATTCCTTCATCCGATTCAGCCATTTCTGACAGTTTTCTTAGACAGTGGACAGGATCCTATTTTATCGAAACAGGGGATCATTGTACGGTCTCATATGGTCATGCAGCAGATCATATCCTGGTTTTTGTTTGTGTTGGTCTTTAGTCTGTGTGTGTTCATCCAGGTGTCCACATGTGCAATGCATGACCTAACATCGGTTGGGTGGGTTGATTGTAAGCTTGTAGTCACGTGGTATGAATAGAAGCATGAGAAGCCTCACTTTAATTTGAATTAGAATGTATTGAACATGTGTATGGTGCCTATACAGCAGAAAGTGTTTCCATGCACCACAAGAAAAATAGGGTGGGGGAACAGGGGAGAGAACAACAACAATAATGGTCCTACTAGGGCTTGTGGCATTCGGATCGTGCAAATGCAGTAACAAGAAGTGCAAGGGGAGGGGGGATCAGGCGAAGGGTGGGATAGGGAGAAGAGGAAGAAGTGCCGGAGGACAGGGCCCCTTGTGCTGAGCAAGTGCTGGGGGAGACTAGGAGGGCAAATGACAACGGAAACCAGTGGTAGGGGTCAACTAGAGCGAGTAAGAGGGTGGACCAGAATCAGTAGTCTGGTCAGGGAAAGGAGCCAGAGGGCAAGTTCTGGTAAGAGGTGCAGGGAAGGCTAGTTGAAGGAGGGACTGACCACAGTAATATTCATAGGGGACACAGGAAACCAGTCGCAATGGCAGGTGGAAATCAGCAAGGGAGGGGCAAAGGGAAGGAGGAGGAGAAAAGGAAGGTCTTGAGACGGACTCCCTACACTTCTCCGTCTTCATCCGGATCTCCTGATCCGGATGAAGACGGAGAAGTGTAGGGAGTCCGTTCCAGAGGGAAGCTCCAGCCAAAGAAAGAGATCTACCCCCCATTCTCTGCTTCGAAAAACATCTTATCCGCAGAGCGTTGGAGCTAGAGGAACAAAGGACTCTAGCAGTGAGGTATTTAGGGAGAAACTGTTGGGTGTAGCGAGATCCTAGGCACCAGAAAGTATTGTGGATGATGCAGAGGGTCTTGAATTTGATCCTTGCAGCCACTTGGAGCCAGTGGAGAGGTTTTAGGGCCTGAGGGATGTGGTCACTGGACTTGAGGCCAAGGATAAGTCTTGCAGTCCTATTCTGGATTAGTTGTAGCGGGTGCAGGGAGGAAAGAGGAAGATTAGGAAGAGGCTGTTGCAGTGGTCAAGCATGGAGAGAACCAAAGTTCTGGAGACACTGAGTTTCTGAGGGAAGGTGAGGAAAGGAAGAATGCCTCTGAGGAGGTGAAGCTGAAAGTGGGCTTTTTTGGATAAGGTCAGTGATGTGAGGAGAGAAGGAGAGAGGGGAGTCAAGATGACACCAATATTTTCAGCCTCACACGAGGGCGAGGGGAATGTGCCCAAGGAGGGTGGCAAGAGATTAGGAATTAAGGATGGAGCAGATGTCCCAATGACAAGGATCTCAGTCTTACAGGCATTAAGGCAGAGATCACTAGAAGCACACCATTCCTGATTAGAATCAGGCAGTCAGGAATGAGAGAGGAAGGTGAGGACATAGAGGAAGGAAGCTTAAAGGGGAGCTGTGTGTCATCAGCACAATACTGGAAAAGAGGAGTGAAAGTGTAGATCAAGTAGGCCAGAGGGGCAAGGTAAATGTTTAAAAGCCGCGTTGATAGATAGAACCCTGAGGAATGCCACAAGTAGAGAGTGAGGTGGAGCAGAGAAAAGGGCCCAGTTGTACTTGGGAGGGCCGATTCAAAAGCAAGGAGGTCAACCAATCCTGTGCCAGGTTTGTAATGTCCAGAGCATCGCTTAGCCAATTTATGAGGGTGGAATGATTGACCTTGTCAAAGGCAGAAAACAGATTGAGGAAGATGAGACCAGAATGGGAGTTAAAGTCAAGGTTCGAGAGCAAGACATTACAGGCGTTCAGGAGAGGAATTTCAATGACTATGGCTTCTCTAAAGCCAGACTGGTGATTGTGGAGACAACCAACAGATTCAGTGTGATGGATCAGTTGGGAGATGACCAATTTCTCCAAGAATTTGCACAGGAAGGGTGTCGTGGATATAGGATGGTCGTTAGCTGGGCAGGAAGGGTCTGCAGATGGCTTATTTAGGAGGGTGTACACATGGGAGTGCTGAAGGGGTGAAGAGAAGGAGCCAGTGGCAAAAGAGTGGTTACAGAACTCAGCCAAGGAGGGAGCAAAGGGGGGCATGTTCTCCTTGATAGTTCTAGGGGAGTTGGGAAGGACCTGTTTGGAAAAGACATTCATAGAGCAAACTGTTTTAATGATCTCATTCGTTGATATAGGTGAGAAGGAGGAAAGAAAGGGGAAAGAAGAGATATTATGATATGATATAGCATTAATCACGCGCATATACACAAGTGGATCAAGGTGCTACAATGCAAGGGAGGGGAAACAGAGGGAGGACAGAGACAGTGATCCTAGTAGGCCAGGTGACATTGAGATTGTGCAAGTGCAGGGAAGGGGGGAAGGGGAAAAGTGCAGGGGGAAAGAGGAGGGGGCAGTGCAGTACATAGGATAACAGTAACATAAATAAGGACAATAAATAAAAGTGTGGCCAGCTGGTGGCAAGTGCAAGGCTAAGTGCAGACATCAGGTGTCAATTGCTAGTAGGGGTGGTAGGGATACAGAACAGTCCCTGAGTGTTAGGGTTGCCAGGGGGGCAGTGTAGGTGTGCAACTGGCAGGGAGGGGATCTGGGCCAGAGTTCAGAAGGTAGCCAGGTAACCAGTGCAGTGTCCAGGGAGGGGGCAAAGGGGAGCCTGTGTGCAGGGGGAGGAGCCAGGGGAGTAGAGGAGAGAGAGGACAGGATGTCCTGGGTTTTGGTTGTGAAATGGGAGGCCAGAGCAATGCAGAGGACCTGGGAAGGAAGAGGAGAAGTGAAGACTGCAGTAGGATTGGCAGATTTTGTAGAGTTCAGCCTTCTTGTTGGTGGCCCCAGAGATGCAGGCTTGAATAAGGGCCAATCTCCTGGAGTGGATGGAGACTCTGTTTTGTCTCTGGAGTAGGCGACAGGCCAGTTTATCAGAAGATGTGCTAGAAGCCAACCTCTTCCGTTCCATTACTCTGCACTTGCATTTGAGCATGGCTAGGTTGGAATCATACCAGCTATAACACTTGGAAGCAGGCTTCATGTGGATCCTCATGGCAGGAGCAAAGATGTCAAGGGTGTTGGAGATGAAGATGTGAAGGTTAGAAAGGGCTGAATCAATGTTAGAGTCATTAGCAGGAGTGGGTTGTTGATATGTTATTGTTGATAAATTCCTGTAATAGGACTGTGTGTATGTTAAAGATTAGAGGAGAAAGAGGAGATCCATGGCATGTTCTTCATTCATCTAACATGTTTTTGGATAATATTAATATGTCCAACTGTAAAGGAGCAGCTGAATGCCTCTGCAGGATGTCCCACCCCCTAACACCTGTATGTTGCACACATGAGATTGTGCCATGCTTGATACCAGCAGTTGTGACCATAGCACGGCGAATATTCAAAAGAAGCTACCCACTGAGAAAGCCCTACCAAATGTATCCCTGAAAAGATGACAATCTGAGGGAGGAACACTCATGAAGGAATATGAGGAGCTGGTGACATCACAAAAGACGAGTGTGATGCCTTGAGAATACTGTCTGAAGAGAATGCATGGATCTTGCGAAGCACTGCAGAAAATCCAAACCATTCAATAACTGTACAAATGCTGTAACACAAGTAGATTAAGTAATCTTAGAAGCTGGTTATGAGTAGTGAATAGATCGCAGGCAAAACCGTCCTTGTTTAGAAACTGGACTTTGTGTCATGAATTTAGTAAGCCCAGACCCATGGAAAGGAAAGGCAGAGAACTGTGTTGCAGCAAGAATAGATGAGATTGTGAAAATTAATGGCCAGGATGTTTGGTCAGGTGTCAAAGCTGAAGGCGGTGAACATGAGAAGCTGAATCATCCCTTGTTAAGGTGCAGAGAAAGAACACCAAGTGTGGCAAGTTTTTATTCATTTAATACATTTAAATGGTTCCAAATTGACCAAATCGTGGTCTCCTCTCACGTGGGACAAGGATGATAATAGAGTTGAGCCTTGAGTTCTAGAACAACAATAGTGTGCGCTTGCACTCCCTTATATTCCCAGAGACAAGAATACTCTGCAAGGCCAAGTTCAAAGACAATCTTCGTGGCAGAAGACATGGGTGATGAGAGATGATGGGCTAATTGGGTGGGGAGATGAAGTCAAGTCCACCTCCTGGCACCTGGGTTTGAGCTTACATGCTGCTAAGTGAACCGAATGTTCCAGAAGGGTACAGACATGCTACCCAATTATAGAGGGCCATGTAACAAAAGGGCCTTATCGTTTGAGAGCCATTGAGGAACTGGGCCTCATTAAGAGATTGGTGGTAGTCATGGTGCTATTTGCGCCATGACTGCCACCAATAACGTGTCTGGCAGCGGTCTCATTCAATGGGGACTTACCGGTGTAGTGCGACCTTTGCGGGACCGGTAAATCCCCATTGAAAAAGCCATTACCCATTCCCATTTGAGCCCCCATAGGGCTCAATGGAAATAGGGAAGGCGCTAATAACGGTACAGCAAATTGTGGTACCATTATTAGCTTTGAGGTCCCTTAACGGGTCCCATCCATAATGCCTGGTCAGACCAGGCGTTACTGGAGGGACCCGTTAAGGGACCACGTATTAGGGCAGTAAGGGATTACCGGCACCAGTCTCCTTACCGGTGCCTGGTATCCCTTACCGCCCTACTCGTAATGAGGCCCACTGTGTACTTAATAGTGTTGAAGATGACATGTTGTTAGAGGTAGGCATAAGTTTTCAACCTGACTGTAGATATCCAATCACAATTCCACCCCTTATAGGAAGTATACTTAGATGTTCTGCTTCACCATATCACAACCCTTTGTAGGTTTTTCTTATTTGCCATGTAGTATGATGTCACATCTGACATATTTTTGGTATAAAAGTGCGATTTTATGTGAAATATACTGAGAGCTCGAGCAAACGTCCGTTGCTGTCCGTTGTAACTCCCTGTTGTAGATAATTGTTAATAAAACAGCAACCTTTGCCATCTCCTGAGTTGGTTTGATTACTGGGTGTCTGAGTTATTCTGCATCCCATCCATTGCATGCACGCTGTCCAAAGGGCCTTACGCTCACAACTCTGAAAGATTTGCATCTCTTCTAGTTACACTTTTCCGACATTGCTAATTACCTTGAACTTCCACAAAGTAAACAGGTTCCTACTCATACTAATGGTAGCATTCTTGACTGTATAATTGCTCCCAGTAATTTGATTTACCCGTCCTCACCAGTCATGGGTGACTGGTATAATCATTGACTCCCCCATATATGGGACAATCTGAAGAATAATGTGATCCTTGTATATTTTGCTGAAGGCAATGCTGATAATTTAGAAAAGGAAAAGAAGATATCTGTTTAAGGAGAAACCTACATTTAACTGAGATGAGTGGAGTAACAAGAGATAGAGTGTTGTACACAGGGGAAGCCTCCTGTGGCGGAGCAGAGATAAGCCACAGAGCCCATGACATTCGAGGAGGCAAAGAATGGCAGCCTGAGATGGCAGAGGCCTGGTGCAAATAACAATGGGAGACTATTATGAAGCAGGAGACAGGAATCCTGTATCAGGTGGTGGCGTGGCCACAACCAGATCGTGGTGGGCAGGACGTCTGGTGATGTATGCTGATACCGTCACCGCAGGGAGTGCAAGCAGATCCCTATCGCCAGCACCCGTATGCAACAGCAACCAGAAGGGAAGCTGAGAATGGGAATCCGATAAACCTGACGCACAAGAAATCAGACACGGTAGAGCACTACCCAAGCGAGTGATGAATCCCACAACATTCCCCAGCATATTTGGCGGTACAGGGAAGAACAGGAATAGTAGGAATCCGTCAGGTAAGATTAAATGAAGAGAGAAACTCCTCCCGTTCATTTGGATGAGATATTCACTAACACACCATTTAAATGGATGTGTGGAAAACAGATACAGAGAATAACGAGCAACCCTGAATGGGAAATGTTTAAGACTGGAAACAAATACCATGCAAAGAAGACAAATGACTCTATGAGTTCAAAGGTGAACAGTGTGGAAACCTGGCACGATTCATGTAATGAGGGATGTGAGATTAGACTATCAAGTGAACAAGATAAAGAAAGAGACAGTAATAGAGAGACAATCCAGGAAAGGTGAATTATCAAATTGGATCAAGATCAACCCAAGCTAGGAAAGCCTGGGTTACAAGAGTGTCAAAATGTACCTGTGTAGACAAGACTGTGGGGAAGTGGGAGGATAGACCAGGGGCAATGCATTTTTCTTGGAAGCAAGACAGCGCAAAGCAACATTGGTTTGAATCCCGGTCTAGTGCTTAGAAACACGTCTCAAGTATTAAGCATGTTATAAAAGAACTATTATAAAAAGAAGTACCCCAAGGAGAATTAGCATATATCAGTAAATAGATGATAATAGCCAAACACACTGTGGAAGAGCAAGAAGAGCTTATTGTGGAGCTATCCAGAGCTTTTCCAGACAATTGAACTAATGGACTGAAAGAAAGACTTATAAAACACCAGGAATAAGATTACAGATACTTTGCACTGGTGCAAGTGCAACGTTGCACCATATTAGCACTAGGACAAAGTTTGCCCTATTTCTAAACACACTCTGACATATAAGAAAATCATTGCACAATGACAAGTGCAGCTTGGCATGTTACAAGCACTAGGATGAACATTGCCCTGGTGCATAAATGATACATTTTCACTTTTTGTGCGCCAGCACAAAGTTTGCTCTAGTGCTAATATGGAATTGTATTAGCACTACCCTAGTGCAAAAATGCATCAAAAAGTTTGCTTTTTTTGCACAAAGCCAATTTGGTTATGCCATACCAAAATGCACTTGTCATGATGCAATGGTTTTCTAATACATCCCAGTGTTTTTAAAAATAGGGCAAACTTTGACCTAGTGCTAAAACTGTGCAACCTTTCACTTGCCCTGGTGCAACATTTGATAATCTGGCCCCAGAAGACAAACAAAGATCAGGGACGAAAGACATTGGACCCCATTACGGTATTGCCGGAAAACCCGCCAGCAAGAGGCGGGGTTCTGGCAAACCCATAACAGCCGTGCCGCCGCCTGATATCCTGCTGCCACCAGGACATTACAAGTCCTGGTGCTCTGGGATGTCAGGCGGTGGGAACTGTTACGTCTCCATTCCAATGGAGTGCCATATAACTCCATGGGAATGGAGATACAGGAGTACCGGCACCGTTAGCACCAGTGCCATTGCTTCTGTTAAAACCATGCCCAAAGAGGCCGGTGCGCCCGGCAGGTCAGACCTGCCGGGAGCACTGGCCCATGCAGGCATTCTCATAGTCTGGTGGTCCAGAAAGGTGCCGGTGCATTGCTACTGGCACTCTTAATTCCAGGATCGCCAGACTTGTAATGAGGCCCATTATCTTGCCCTCGCTTGAGTCGGTTATTTTAGTGGTAAGGTCAGGTAGAGTTAGGTTTGGATTGAGTACATTTAACTTTGGGACTTCCTGATGACCAACAAGCACCTTTAATACCTTTAGATAGGCAGGAAATCCCTCTAGCAGTAGGGAAAGATAGGCCTTATTCATTTAATTTCATTAACCATGAATCAGAATGTCTTTAATGTGTCTAACTCCTTCTTCCGACCCACCACACCATCCTGACTGAAGGGAATGATGAGGACATTGATGAATTATTCTCAGTTTTTTCTGTGTATGTTATGTCGGTGGCAGATGAGCTTGCCCCTGTTGCAATCAAAGAAACGTCCTAAACATCCCTCAAATCCCAGGAACTCCATCAACTTAGATTTCAATAAACAATGATTTGACCCCTGGAACGATGCTGGAAGAAATCAAAACTTGATATGAATCACATAACTTTGTGGCAGGTAGGTCTTGAATGATTTTTTTTTTTTTTATAACTGGTGCTTAATCACTTCTTTATACTAATGATGATGTGTTAATGATGTGTTATTTAAATAGTGCATTTGCCAAAGTCCTTTACCTAAAACATATTTACATCCAATATGATCAAACTGAAGTTGTTACACATATATTGACCTTGGAAAGGTGAAAGGCTGAGTTGGTCTTGCTGGGTTTCAAACCTGTGACATGTAGATGACACACATATCGCAGCAGCAAACACTCAATCCGATGACCTATCTTACAGGCTTAAGCCAAGCCATATTTCCATATCAATTAATTATTTTCACACTTTCTTGAACCCGTTCATAAGATGTCAGCACAGTTCAGTGTGAGTGATTATTTTATGAAAACAAAGCATTTAATTGCAAGATAAAGTCTTGGCTGTTTGCTTTCATCTTTATTTTTTATAGTAATCCTCAATCATGTGTTCTTGATTCTATATCCAGTGAGTTGCCCGATTCCCTTTGGGCTGCGTGGAAACACATTTGCTATGCTGATTCTATCCAAAGGTTCAAAGTTTGGTAAAGCTTACCTATGCCAGTACTCTGGTCTCTTTGTCCATCATACATGTCTTGCTAATGAAGAGGAGTAGATTCTCCCCCTCTCTCTGGTGATAGACAGTTGAAAATGTCATTCAGGGCCAGTACCCTGCCCTCCTGTCTAACATTGTAAAAATCATAAGTATTGTCCATTGAGGCAGCCAGGCTGCCCTTATTATAGCTAGGTACATTAGAAAATAGCTGACACTGCACACATGTTTTAGGACAATATACAGACACAAAGAAATGCTTACATTGCGCAAAACATACAAAACATACAATCTAGCTCCCTGGCATAGGAAATATCCACAATCAATAGACATTAGAAAAACATATCAACATAAGGCCCATAACAATAACAAAGGGATTCATTCTTTTCAAAATGTGTACAATGGCAAGTATTCATCTGAAAATGGGCCTCAAAGCAAATTGCTGAAAAACCCAGTAATACAGAGGTTGAAGAGTTCAAACAATGTAGCTAGATACCCAAGCCAAGGTTATTGTGAAAAGGGAGGGTATGGACAAAAGCCAAGATGCAGTGATTTAGCAGTTCAAATGGTAGGAATATACAGTTTTTATTGTTGGTGTTCAAAGTTTTTCTTTTTTAAGAATACAATTTGGTAGTAGGCTGAAGCAGGTAAGCTAGGCAGCATAACCAATAGAAATGTGTCAATAAAGCTCATGTCCTCAGCAGAATGTGCTCAAATGTGTATCTTCACAGAGCTGCTTTTACCGGTTTTTGAAAGTAGCAACATATGTCTTGTGATCCAGTAAATGTGGAAAACAACCAGTCCTGCTGATTAGCATAAATTAGGTTATTGTGACAGGAAATGATCTTGTGTTTCAGGAAGTGTTTATGTCCTGTGGAAAACAAGCAATGCATATGACGTTTAAGTATATTGGCCTATCAAAATATAAGATTCAGATTGGCATAACATGAGTGTGTAATTTTTGCCATCTTATAAAACCATGATGGATGCAGAAAAAAACTGTGAGATAATCATTTTTTCAGCTTGTAAAACAGTTGATAAAACAAGATGCCCCCAGCCATCTGTCTTTGTGCCTCTTCCTTGCACAGTGTGTATTTACTTTCCAGAATGGCTGGCATCCGAAAATTCTCTCAGAGATGACCTCCTTTACAATAGTTCTTGGGAGCTCTCCTTTATCCCTTAAAACTGGACTTGTCTTCTGTCTGCTTAAAAAGGTTCTCATTAGATCCCCATATATGGAATAAGTATTTGTCCATGACTATATTTCCCTTTATAGATAACATTCTTAAAAGAATGATGGCCATGCAGTTACATGATCATACAAATACCAAACCCAGAATCTGCCCTTTCCTCTGTTTCACTAATATATAGCATGTCAAAGCCTTAACAAGCAATGATATGACTTACTCTTCTAGGTACTCCAACTCTTTTGCTACAAAACATATTCAAAAACATCTCTTTTTTAATAAAATCCACGATTCTCTGTATAACAAATCTACAAAACATTCTTAAAAACACAGCACATATCATATGTCATATTCTGAAGTGCAATGAGTACAATTGTGCAAAATGGGGTTAGTTAAAGTGCCTAAAAATGGTGCAAGTAAGCAAAATACAGTACAATGTTCAACCAATTAACAAACATTGTTCTCAGAGATTACCGTAGTCCTTCCAACCACAATCTTGTTGTACTCTTACATTGATACATTGATGTCCCAAACAGACAACTCAGTCCAAATTATTTCTAATTTGGTCTGGCTTTTGTAACTACCATCGTACTGAGTCTGCGACCATGCCATATTTGAATGTGATCAATTATATTTTAGACACTGGCAACTCCAACTTATTGGTTCCATTTGCTCTATCGAAGCCTTTTGATACTGAGTCACATTAATGTCTTTTGCTCACCTTAGCTTAGTGAATTAATCTTGGTGGATAGATATTGAAATGGTTTGACTCTTACATGGCATGTAGCCGTCTAGTCATTCAGGATGGAATGATTCATTTTTCACCTGTGCAATTGCCCTGGGGTGTCTTTTGGTCCTTGATATCATCCCAAATTCTTTTAAATCTTTATGTTGAAACCCTTGGTGACCTTGTTTAGAAATATAAAACCAATATTCATTAATATGCTGACAGCACTCACCTGTATTTAAAAGATTCTTCATGAGATGATATAATTAACCTCAAAAAGTGTTTAGAAGACATTGAAGCTAGGATGTCTGGAATTCATTTCTTCAAAAACTCAACAAAGTACTTGCTATAGTACTTGCTATTCAACCCTGTTTAACTGCCATAACTGTAATGAGTATTGTGTCACGTTAACCCATGTAGTTATATTGTTAGCTTTCAAGATCAATGATAATTTGACCATGAAAGACCATATCATCAAAAAAATTACACACTGAAAACTTTCAATTTTTTCTGCTTTGGATGTAACACCCTCTATCCCTTCGGAGCACTGTCACACTGCATCGAAAGCCCTAGTTCGTTTTCACATTGAAGGTGGTAATTATGTACATTGTGAAACATCTCAATGAGCTCTTCATCCTATGAAATCTAGCCTTCAAGCTGCAGCTGGACTTTTGATCCGGTAAAAGAAGTTCAATGACATTTCACCAATTTTGTCTGAGTTACATTGGCTCGCCCTGGAAGGAAGGATTGTTTTTACGATTGATTGCTTGGCATTCATGGATATTGTACTGCAACAACTGCTGTACCTAGCCGAGGCATTGGAAGTTGCTGATGGTGTACCATCTACCATAAGTACGAATATTCTACTCCTAAATATGTTTAAAGTGTGAAAACGCTGAACTTCCATCCAAGCCGGTTCTATTTCTGTCCCTCACTTTTAGAACTCTCTTCCCCCCTGACTTGATAGTAGCTTCTTCTTTTTTGATCTTTAGAACAAAAATAACTAAAAAACTTTTTTTTGTTTCCTCATTGCAGTGTATTTTTCATTTCTCATTTACATTTATTCATTTTTAGTTTATATGTATGTACTCGGATACCCTTGTGTGCATATTATGAACAATAAACACATCAATTATATAAATCAGTCGTATGTGTAAGTTTTGGTGGGACTGTTCCCCATGCATCCTGACTCCATGTCCTTCCTATTTGTGAGGCTTCTGATCTGTTAATTGTTTGTGTCTAAGTTCCGGATGGATGTTACTAGAGTCCAAATGGACAGGTCTTTGGGTTTTGTTTGACCATGATATTTCTTCTGGGGGTAGCAGACCACGCTGTATTTTATTTGAGCGATTCAATCAGGATAGTGTCCAATGTCTAATTACATTTTTCATCTGTAAAACAAAGGCATAGATAGAATCAAAATATGCAAAGTACAATGTGTAAATGAAAATAACAATGCCAACAAGACCCAATAGCATATTTCATTTTGGACTGCATGTAAATAACTAATCTGATTGAGAAATCTACCAGAATCTTTTTAAGAGCCTTTCACAATTAGCACAAACATCACTAAGTGCAGTGTATCAAATAATTCCTACTAAAAACAATACTACTGTCAATAGTAATGTTAATGCTGGTAAATAGATATGAAAATCAATCCTCACATGTTATAGGCGGTAACGAGCATTTCCTTATAGCATTGACAGAGCTCAGTAATTAGAACGTTTGAAAGGATTCACAAAAAAAAACTACGCTTATTGAGTAGACAAATGTTTAACTCCTATTTTCATTTTGTCAAATTATATTTCAAGCACATCTCACTATTCCCTCACACTGGAAAAGTAATGTATTATACTTCTTTCAACTGTGAGCAGGTGGTATCGATTGAGCAGTTAGCATGTCAGTTCACCGCAGCTCTGAAGATTATCAACTTGAATCAGACGCATTCAGTCGACAGAGGCAGCCGGGATCATTTCACGCCAGGAGAAGAAGGAACTGCCTTCCGGATGAAAACCAGGTGCTGGTTCTTAGGTTTTTAAAGATCAAATCGTAAGGGGTGCAGGGGGGCATACATCTCCGAACCTCTCCATTTAAATTTTCCAAAGATACACCACCAAACCAACACAATTATTTATTTACAAAATTGTAATTTCTCAGGTGGTTGTGTGTTCAGTGTTGACCCCTAAGTGTCCCTATAGTGACACCTACCGGAGAACGCAATGTTGGTTCAGAAAGCAGATTATGTGCCTCATTATAAGGCTGGCGCTCCCGTAATGAAGGGGGCCGGTACGGGACCGGCCCCCTTCATTCCGGGAGCGCTGATTACGAGTTTCCCATCGTAGGACCCAGATTGCACGCCTGGTAAAACCAGGCGTGCTTTCCAGATCCCGCGAGGGGAAGAGAGAGGCAATAACGGGCCAGATGTAATCTGCCCGTTATTACCTCCCTCCCCATTCCCATTGAGCCCTATGGTTCCTGCAAGGAGGAATTACCTATGTCGGAGTAACCTGGTAAATCCCCATTGCAGGAACTCGGTAATGGAGCCCGGAACTGAGGCAGCCATGGAGCTCCATGGCTACCTCCATTCTCGTAATGAGGCCCTATGTATCTATTTGCATCCTGCTTAGTGATGCGCTATGTCATTTCCTCTTTTTTATATTTTTTTGGCATTGAGGTTTGCAGAAAGGGCAACATTCACTGTGTGCATCAGTTGCAAGTGGTTGCCTTTGCTGTCAAATTTATGGAAAGAGTCCCTGATGTCCTAAGCGTGACAGAACAGCATTCAATTTGCTCTTCTTCATTTGTTTGAGGCTTGCCTCTGTTTTTAAGGAAGGAATTAAAAGGTCATGTATAGAGCCATTCCGCCAGTGAGGTGGCCTGGCTGTTATTGCCATACATGGACAATTTGAGGCTGCACTTGGCAAATGACAGACAAAACGCGTTATTGGACCAGAAAAGTTTCCATGCATCAAGACCTTAACAAATGATGGGAGTTGCTAAATATTTTTGAAAATTTGTGATTTGGGCCAGACCATGTTTAATGCATTAAAGAGGTAAACAAGACAGAGTGTTCTGTGTGATTCTCAAGTGATGCTGCAGTTCACACAGATTTGCTCAAAGATGTCTGAGAGATGCTTCAGTTAAGGCCAGACTTGATCGGGCATTTATGATTATAATCTCATTTTTTCCCATGTCCCACTGAAGAAGTTAAACAAATGTAGTGTTTCGGGGGGCATGTAAGGAAAACATCTCAGTACCGTTTGGTGGGAAACACTGTGCTGTTGGACGGTGCATATGGGCATTGAAACAGTAAGAATCCAATTATTTTAGAAAATATATCTTGAAAAAAAACTGTGCTGCACGTAGAGTTAGTGTGTGATCATTGCTGGAGCGCTCTGTGCACTCGTTCGCGATGTGCCGGTGATGGTCACAGAAAGACTTGGCTGCTCCATGGATTGCTCTTTGTACCGTATGCTCTTTGCTGTCTCCCTCTAGGTCAGGTTTCTCTAGGGCTATTGGAATATTGGAACTTGAAGTCCTAGGGTAAAAATAGAAAGAAACATGCCAGAATTGGGCAGTGCAGGTTTGGGGGAGAGGGATTGGCAGTGGAACTCAGTTCAAACATGGAGGCTTAAAGAAGGACCAGAGACTCGGGCCTTCCGAACTCCACACCACACCTCTTGGGCTTTATATAGGGGCCCTTTTCTGATACTTAGATTATGTTTAATCTTCTCCCTTTAAGTCATGTTATGTGCAAGTGGCACAATTATGCTACTAGAAATGACTACAGCCCTTCTCTTTAACTCTTCTGGGACCCAGTTTTCATTTTCTCTTTTTTGCCCACTGTAGCTATATGACACCAGACTAAAAAATTATGGACTGCTATCTTGCATCTCAGCATTTACATTTGTGCTTGTTGTGAACTTTATATCTATTGCTTGGCTGTTACCATTTTTCTTTAATGCAGCACTTAAGAGGGGAACATTTTATTGATTAATACTTAGGGCCTGATTCATGGAAAAGTGTGCATCCATCCTGCAAAGTTTGTGCACCAAAAACGACTTTAGGCATACCTGCGTGAATACCAATTGCTGCGTGCTATGCGTATTCATGGAATTTTCCCCGCAAAGTAACCCTGTCCGCAAGTAGTGACCAGAATGCCCATGACACGCCCCCATGCATAGCAATTCCAGTGACGTACATAGACCTTTGCGCACTCCGTGTCTGTGAAGTAATGCACCCTGGCAATGTTGCATGGGAACCCACATAAGCAAGGCAGCGCCCCAGCGACACTGCATGGGTTCCCCCGGAACTATGTTCAGCACCCCGTCAATATGCGTACGATGTTTCGTAACTGTAGTGAGACCCAAGTAAATATGTGTGTGAACCCCCGTAAACCGTGTCTGCACCCCACTACACTGCTTGCACACACCTCTGACTTCAATCGACAACCCGATTGTGTGCATGAACCCCTAAATACAAGATTGTACCCTACCTTTGCACAGTGGTGCTATGCTCATGGGATTTTACGCATGCCTTCAGGTGGAGGTTAGATCGCAAGCTGTGCGTGATGATTTCCCCGACGTGAGGTTGCACGGTCAGATCCATGAATATGCTTGGATTTGCACAGTCGTGGGCATGTGATTGCCTTGCGCACTCCGTCCCTCGACATGCCCACAATTTCCCTTGTTCTTCCTCATTTTGCATGTTCAGCCCCCTATTTTGGTCTCTGCGGAGGACCAACCCACACTCTGCATGGAGTCTGACTCAACACGCTCGACCACACGCAGGGACGTGCCGAATCAGCGCAATGGCCCTGCAGTGTATGGATCATATTGCAGGCATGTGGAACACATTTTGAGTTGTTCTTTGTTGTCATCTTTGGTTGTCTGCATTGAATACAGCAGAGAGATTGGACAGGACCAACAGGCATGTGCCTTAAAAAGGGTCTCATTTTACGTTTGGTGGTATCTCAGCGGTAAATCTTATGAAATCCCATCAAATGGAATTCCCTTTACTGCCACTTGATCAGGCGATATTACCGCCGGATTACAAGTGGCAGTGGCAGTGTTAGTCCCCATTTATTGGATTCCATAGGACTCCATAGGGGATTTTGGTGAAATTACTGTGACAGCAATTGGGCAGAAAGGTGGCAGATTTACCTCCGGCTCATAGCTGAAGGTGAATCCTCCAACTTTCCACCCAACTTGTAGGTGGGAAGTGGAGTAATGTGGCGGTATATTGTAATACCACCACATTTATCCCCGCACCGCACAACTCATAATGAAGCCTAAATTTGTCTGTGGTGGAGAGTACGTCATTGAGGAGGTTGGTGGTCCCAGTGCTGCATTTGCATATAAACCTGGATACACATCTTTGAAAGTGGTGATGCTGGGTGATATTTTCATGTTTTGGTGAGTAACTATATTCTCAATGATCTTCACATTGATGTATAGATCGTGATAAAGCAGAACCCTGGGTCATTGGGGTTGAGTTGGACTGTGTTGGCATTGGGACGATCTGGCCAGTGCTCAGTGCATCAAGAAAGATGCCATGAGTGATTTTCCTCTGATGCTCTTCTGGATGGAGCCTGGGATGCAGCTTTCTTGTAAGGTGGGTTGGATGTCATCAATGTGGCATTGGCTTGTGTCACTTTTGTGGCATTGTTGATTGTGTTGAACATGTCTCTAGTTCTGGGCACTCGAGAAGGTGGTGGAGGGCTAATGGACTACTTGCCAGCCTTGACAATTGCTCTTCTATCATTATTAGCTTTTGTTATAGTTGCTGCACAGCAGTTCAATTTGGCCACCATGGCAATTATTATTCTTCAAGCTAAATTCAGGGTTTCCATCAAAATGGTGAGTTCCACCTTCCTTTGGGATTTCCACCATCTTTTTTCTTGCTTGTGAATGGTCCATTTGTTGCCAATGAGCTCTTGTGTACACCCTGATGTGTTTTGGCTGTCTGGTTGGTGTAGACAAGTTCTAGAGATGGGAGTATCCAGTTGAGACTGTTGACACCGTTCGGTGTGTGGCCTGCGATGAGTGGTGTGATTTTGACAGTATCTAGGAGATCAAAGAGAGCTTATTTTTATTTATCGGTTTCCTGGAAGGCTGTGGACTCAGATAAACACGTTGATAGAGTGGTTGATGACTGCTGTTGTAACAATGACACAGATGTATATGGAATGTCTATTTGGGGAGCTTGAGAATCAACTAGAAGGTTCCCATTTGCTTGTGGGAAACCAGGAAGTGGAAGATCGGTAGCTCAAAACATTTGAGCGATGAAGGATTTACGAGGATGCAAATTCATGAGGCCATGTAGAGGATCACAAGGTTCTATTCAGCTTCCTCGGTGTGGGTGACATTCTGGATGCAGAAACTAGTTAGGACGACAAATTGAAGGATATGGGTGATGATGATAAACACATCTGACCTGTGTTGCTACCAGTGTCTTTGATTATGTCCTATGGTAGCCAAATAAATAATGTATCTAAACATACTGCTTTGCGGGACGATTTGAACCCTGATATGGACTGCAGAAACATTAATTGTTAACCCTCAACTTCCATTAGACAATTGTAGTCTCAAGCCTAAGTGAAGCTCAGATTAAGTAGGATCTGTGTCACTGTTTGCACCAAACATTTACTCAGCGATCATGCTGAACCAAGCCCCAAATTGGAAGAGCTGTACATGTTCTTTGCCAGCCCTCTGTGCTAAAAGAAGATGACTAGGCATTCTACATGATCAGTGAAGAAAATCCAGTTGGAGCTCTAACAGTTTGCACTGGGACCTATGCAATTCCAGAGATTAAGACCCCATCGACCCGGTCAAGTCACAAGAATGTATCAAACTTGCTGACCACATTTATTGGTTTTTCCAGATACTCCTTAAGGATTGGTCTGAGTCATTAGGCCTCATTACGACCCTTGTGGACAGCCGTGCCTATAATACAGGCACAGCTGCCGCTGGAGTCTTTTTTTCTTTTCTGGCACCCTGGAATGGGCAATACCGGGTCCGCTGGGGTTGTAATACCCCGGTAATTGCCCATTCCAGTGCGCTGGAAAAAATGTGTCCCCATTCCCACTTGAGCCCCATAGGGCTCAATGGGAATGGGGAAGCTGCATGCACCGGCGCCATTCGTGAATGGTGCTGGTGCATTCGGCATGCTGTGCTCACGGGTGCCGCTCTGCCAACCAGGTTTGACCTGGCGAGCAGAAAGGTACCCACGGGCACAACTCGTAGTTTCAATGACAACGTGCAGTAGCACCTGGAACATTCCAAGTGCTAGATGGAATTACCAATAAACGATCTTGGACCCAAATAACTCGACAGACTCAAAGAATATGGCAAAATACTACATTATTATCAGCTCAAATAAAGTAGGGAAACCTGGCGAACAAACAGGTTGCAGCTCACTCACACTTGTCTACATTTCGATTACACAAAGGCTTTATACCTCGATGTATGTCAGCTATCAGCTACGTCACCCCTCTCTGGTCCCCTATGATGTTCATGGGTGCCCCACAACCCCCCCTACCTGGTCCCCATGATGTCATTGTGTCCCTCCTCTTTCTGGCCCCCCGTGATGTTGTTGTGCCCACCCCCCTGGTCCCTTATGCTGTTGCTGTGCTCCCATCCCCCCAACTCCCCCCCGCTGGCCTCTCTTATGTCCTTTCCCCCTCCCTTACGTTTTCCAGCTATCTGCTTCTCGCTTCCCTTTCCCTCTCATCCATTCTTCCACCCTCCCATCACCTATTCACTGCAGGAGTTGTCTTGACTCACTATGTTTTTCACCATCTCTGACCTGTTGCCAACGCTTGGATTTGACTTTATGGACACATTGAGTTTGGTGCTTCACCTTCTCAACTCTCATGCTGGACCTCCCTGGATCTCGTACTCAGGTTGGCCCTGAATCATGCAGTGCTCATCGCCTTCGAGAATCCTTGTCTACATTCTTTGTTCCCTGCAACATTATGTGCCTCATTCGGAGTGTCCCGGTCTGGTAAGAACGGTGCCGGTAAGCCGACCGGCAATGTTGTTACCGGACCTGCACACACTGAGTCTGCAGGCAGCTGCCGTCCCGCCAGCAAGGTCTGATCTTGCGGTTGCAACGGTTGCCGCCCGCAGACTTTCACAGAAGCACCGGCACTGTTATTAACGGTACCAGTGCTTACATCATCCCCATTCCCATTGAGTCCTATGGGACTCAAATGGTAATAGGGAAAAAACGATTTTCCGGTGCCTGACTTCTAGCAATATCAGGGTCGTAATCCCCCGGTGTTTCTGTGAAGCCAGGCACCAGAAAAAAACACAAGTCCGGCAGCAGCCTGACGGTTTTACTGGCACGGCTACCGCCAGATTTGTAACGAGGCCCTATGTGTTTTATTGACCTCTGCAACTGTATTTCGCTCTCCCTCTGCTTCTCTGCTCTTTTTCACTGTTTTATTCTCTTTTCTCTCCTCCTCACCCATCACCCTTCTCCCTCTCTCCTCCCACATCTCCCTTACTTCTTTCTTTGCACTTACTCTATCAGAATTGTCCTTGAACCTAGTACAATAGAAACAATTGTTTGTCCCCCCTCATACAGCACTATTTGAAATGTCGTTAGGCCTAGTACGATAGTCACTTGTTTTGTTCCTCCCCCTCCATTCTCCTCCCCTCTCCCTCACCTCTTGCAATATTCCAGCTCTACCAGAAAGGTTGTCATGCCTAGTACGGTAGTCGGCTGTCTGTTTCCCATTTCTTGCCTATCTGTGTCTTAGCTCTTGCACTATCTGAAATGTTGCTAGTCAAGTACGATAGTTAATTTCACATTCTTGTTGTACATGGCATGTAAGAATGTTATTGTATTTTGTTCCTTCCCTTGCCTTGAAGTGCTTTGAAACACATTGTGTATAGGCGCTATATAAATAATCATATAATATCATAAATATCATATTGTAAGTGGCAAACAGTAAAAATCTATCATAATGAGGGATTGGTTAAGGGAACATGTATACCTATACTTTATTTAGGTGTTAGTAACATAATTTCCTACCCCTTATCTGGTAGGTACGCCTTGAACTACCTCTAAATAGGTATAATACAGATTAATAGCAGAATAACAGCAGCTGACTGATTTCTGCAACAATATATGGTACACTACTACATAGGCCCTCATGATTGGTTGGCATTATTTGCCAACATTGGACATTCGGCTCGTTAGCAGCACGAAAGCAAAATGAAACTGAGCTGCTGGGAACAATGTCAGACCACTGTCCACATGGTAATTTAGCGTACCATCTCTCATCAGTTAGGTCCTAAACCAAGGCATCTTCTCTCTAGTCGACCTTGCGGACTGTTCTCTTCCTTGGGACTTTCACGGGAGTGTAGGTGCATCACTATCTTCAGTTGGAGCTGACTGAATATGCCTTATTTTTGGGTCTTACACCACGTGTGAGGAGACTGATCTTGTCCATTATTACCTTTTATTTAGTGCTATTTAATTCAATTATTCTGGGTGCTATTACTCCTCTTGGCCTCTGGAGATTTGGTTGCTCGGTATTGCATATGCTTGATGCATCTTTGATTGTTCAATAATTGGCATCTGCCAAAGTTCACTCCTTTACTCCTGATGTGCGTCCGGGACGTCTGGGACAATTCACTTTTGTAACAAGGTAAGAGACTGTGGGCCTCATCACGAGTTGGGCTGTAGCCCTTAAATGCGGTGGTAACGGTATTACAACCGCATTTAAGGGCTGGCCCTATCACGAGTTTGGCGCTAAATGGACTGTTTTACCTCCAGCCTTTCTCTGGAGGTGAAAATCCCCTATTTTCGGCTGTTTTACCGCCGGCTGTATTAGCCCGCATAATTAGCGCAGAAAATACCCCATTGAATCCAATTGCGAATGGGGATTTACCGTTAACACCCAACTCGTGGTCCGGCGGTAATACAGCCGGGCCGGTCGGTGCTAGGGCTATTACAGTCGGCAGTATTACAGCCAGGAATACAGCCCAACTCGTGATGAGGCCCTGTGTCATGTCTTATATCTCCAATACACTGATGCTAGCCAGAAACTTAGACGCTCCGAATAGAGCATATTATTTTTAACAAATCTTAAGAACCGATTGGAAAACTGGGAAGGGTGGTGGTGTAGCCCTTATTTTTCAAGAGACCATGAACATCCATATGATTAATTCTGCGAGCATTGCAGACTGAAACACTTTGCACGCTGAACTGCAAATTGACGATAACACCACGCTAAACATTCTTGTGATCTATCGCCCACCTCAGAATATGCAGGATTTTCTTATTCAATTCAGTGGCTGGACGTCTTCATCACTAAAGCCCCATTCTAAAGTGCTTATTTTGGGAGACATGATCCTTGGCCTTGATGACCCAAAAGACTTTTGGCCTAAATCTACACAGGATACTCTAGAGAGCTTAAGGTGCACCCAACACATTTGCCAACATTCGCATATTGGGGGAAGAATTCTCATTCTGGATTGGGTTGTTTCCCATGGGTTAAGGTTAGAACATTTTCAAGTTAGCAGAGTATGCCTGCTAAAAAAAAGAGGGTCTAGCCAGTGAATGTCATTTGTCGTACTCTACGTAAACTGTTCTATGAAACCTTTTTTCGCCTGTGTTTTGGATAATCTTGACCATTTTGACATAGCTTCAACCATTGCATTGGCCAAAAAATGGTACTCATCTGACATCTAAAAATTAAAATCTTTGAAAGACAGTGCCTTCAAGACACAGAAGAAGTCTCTCTCTTTGGAGGATAAGGACCAATACACCTTGTCAGCAAGAACTTATAAGCAGGCTATCTGTGATGCTAAGAAACTGTTTTACCAGACAAGAATAAAGGAGGCCTCTTCCAATTCAAGGGAACTGCTTAAGGTCCTAAAAGAACAAGAGGACCGGGGTCTGCCCTCCTCCTTAGTCACCAAGGATGTGAAGTGGTGTCTAGACATCCAGACCTCTATGCAAAGATTGAGAACATCATTTGTACAATAACAACTAATGGAAAGGTTCTATTGGATAAGGAACCCATATTAAGCTCCGGTAAAGCTCTGGACCACATCTGCACTTTATTTTTTCTAAAGTAACGGATGTGACTATCTTGAATATTTTACAAAAACTTAGACCAACCAAATGTAAAGGCGACATCTACCCGGCAGCCATCGTAAAATCTCCCGCCTCCCGGCATCCTCTTGCCCCCTTGTTCACCAAATTTGTGAATTTATCCTTTCTTGAAAGTTTGGTTTCTACCTCCATCAAGCAAGCTTGGATCTCTCCTCTACTAAAGAAACCCTTATTGGATCCCTTTTTGGTGAACAACTATAGCCCCATAAGTAACACACCCTTTCTGCTTAAAATGCTGGACAAGATCGCACACCAACAAATACAAGATTTTCTTGCCCTTCATAATATTCTGCGCCCTAAATAGTCAAGTATTAGAAGTCATCATAGTACAGAGTCCACTCTGTTGGCTCTGAAGACCAATATCTTGTAACACCTTGATAAGGGACAAATAGCCCTGCTGATGCTTCTAGACCAGACTGTAGCCTTTGATGTGGTGGACCATGCTTTACTGGTTACCAGGCGTCAAGAATCTGCTACTTTCTCCCCTGAAGCGGCAGGCTGGGCTCTCTCTTTCTTGAGGGAATGAACAGCAAGTGTCTATGGTGACAATGCCTGCACTGAGAGTTTCACATTCCCCTGTGGAGTTCCTCAGGGCTCATGTTTGTTCCCTGCGTTATTTAATCTTTTCATCTTGCCTCTGTTTGATCTTCTGGAGTCCAAGCAGGTAATCTATGCAGACTATTCAGCTGATACCCAGTGTCTCTTCCCCCTTCCTGCAAACCGTGCGGCTGACATTATGACAATGAATGCCACCTTTAATTTCATACATGGGTGGATGTTGCTTAATGGGCTGGCACTCCATAATTCAAAGACAGAAATCATGATTGTAAATACTGCTTACAAGGTCTGTAACTTGGACTCTGCATTTCAAACTTTCAAAGTGGCTGATTGCTCTCTTAAAACTGTTCCGAAGGTTAAGACCCTGGGAGTTGTTTTTTATCACAAAGTGAGCATGACAGTTCATGTCAGCCAGCTGGTATTCTGTTCCTCCTATTTGATCAAGCTCTTGGCAATAATTTGCCTGTTCCTTGATGTAAGCAGCTGTGCCAACCTAGCACCAGCCATTATAGGGTCTTGCAAACTCAACCACCTCCTGGTGGTCCAGAATAATGCCATCAGAGTGGTCTGTGGCCTGCATAGGTTTGACCATGTATCTGAGGCAAGACAATCTCTGCATTGGCTCCCCATGAGGAAGCGCATTGTCTTCCACACTATGGGCCTTTTTACGACCCTGGCGGAGTGGGTTTACGCCAGCGGTATTCGCGGCGGACCCGTCCGCCCTACTACGAGTTCCCGTAGCGCCATAGAGCGTTTTCCGCCTGGTTTTTCCGGGCGGAGAAATCCATGGCGCTACGGGACCTTGTTGTTAATTACGCCACCGTATTTTACGGTGGCGTAATTAACGCCTTCCCCACTCCCATTATACCCTATGGGGCAAAAATGGGAATGGGGAAGGGTAAAATGGGGAATGGGGATTTACCGCCCCGCCAAGGTCGGAATGGGGCGGTAAATCCGCCAACCCCCATGGCGCTATCGGCAGCTTTCCGCCGTGCTCCATGGTGCATTTTGCGCCACGATTTCCGCCAGGGTCGTAATGAGGGCCTATGTGTATTGTGCATTCCTGTCCCTTTGGAAAAAATCCAACCTAGTTGTTGTCTTTGTTGATAAGGTTACGAGCAAGATATACACTCAGTTCTAACCACTCTGGCCTCCTGCCAATCCCTAAAGCCAAATGGAAGATGGTGTTGGATGACTGGTTCCTAATGGTTGATCCCCGCCTCTGTAATGCATTACCATCAAATCTGAGGTTGTGCACTTCCCAGCATCCTTTAAACACTTTTGCTGAAAACCATCCCGTTTTAAACATAGCTTGGCATCCGTAAAACATTTGTGGAAGCTCCTGCTATCTGAATATTGGTCCCTCTAGTTATGGCCCTAAGAGTTAGGTTTCATGTTTTCTGTTTGTCTGTTTAATGGTGTACTTCCATGCCTGCGGGCCTTTTCCCAGCATGTTGTGCGTATATAGCTTATCCTCTTTGACTCCCCTTGTGCCTTGTAGTTATTTCTTCATGTGGCATCCTTGATCTTAGGCCAAACAAATCTTCTTTGTTCTTCGCACAAAGCTGTTTTTCCAAAACCTATCACCTCTGCAGCTCTGGTCTCTCTCTTTAAGGCTTCTTGCATATTATTTATACAGAGCTGACGTTCATCAATTCATCATGGCCACTTTACTTGCATCATATGCTCTCCTGCAGCAAGCTTCTATGTGTCTCATCTACCTTGCATTTCTGCATATATACATGTACTGATTCTCTTCTTACTTTTCTTAGTGTATATGATTTCTTCACATGTGCATACATTCTGCTCTTCTTACTTCAGTTACATCTTAATTCTTTAAGTACATGTATATTACTTCAGTGTGTCCTTGTGTCTTCTCTTCATTATGTCACTTTACTCTGGTCTGATTCCACATGTAGTTCTTCTATCTCCAATGGTGTATGCAGACATCTTTCCACCATGTCACTGTGAGGGTATATTTGATACGGTTGTCAGAGTGCATAAAGCCTCTCATATATTTGATGCAGTATTGGGATGATACCTGGTGTCATGCACATTGCTGTCCTGTTATTCTTCCAGTATGAATGAGGTGAGGGAGCAAGCAACTAGAGATGATTGTATAACTGCCTCTCTACATTCCCCCCTCTGGTCAAGTCCTGCCTCTGGTCAAGTTCTCAACCATCTCCTCAATCTTCTTCACTTTTTTCCACACTTTGGTTTTTTCAAAATCCATATCTACGTCACCCACCTCAGGTCACCTGCATTTTTGATGTGGTCATTCACACTCCAGGTCATATCACAACACTCCCCAGTCGGTTGACAGAATAAACAGCGTCTTACATAGTACCTATGTTCCTTGGGGTAGTACAAATCAATTCCAGGGGTTGCCAGGGGACTTCTTTTTAGGTGTTCACTGGTGGTGCTTTAAGTCTTTATGTACTGTCATTTAAACAATGACAGTACAGGACTTTTCCAAACATTTGAAAGTGTGCATGGGATGGGAGGATTCCTAGGCTGAATCCTCTTTCTTTTCATTGTTCAGTGTAGGGGTTCTGTGCCATGACCCCAGTTCCTTCCCCGCACCTAAATCTTTAAAAGTAAAATTTGATACTCTCACCAAGTTCATATAAATTAAGGTGTGTACCTCTGTCCAACCTTTGCCTGTGAGAGGATGTCCCGGCTGGGATACCACCAAACTATATTAGCGTTAGTACCCACTGGTCCAGCGGTATAACTACCGGATCATGGATTTGACACTAACTGTTAATCCCCATTCAGCATTGGACCCAATGGGGAATTTTCAGCGCAATTACCACATGGTAATACCGCTGGCAGCAATTGCGCAAATAATTGGCATTTTTCTGGCAAATTTACCCCCAGCTCAGAGCAGGTGGTAAATACATCAGACTCCAGATAGGGCAAGCCCTTAAATGCTGTGGTAATACCGTTACATTTAAGGGATACCACCCAACTCGTGATGACGCCCAAAATGGTACACTGCTACATAGGCCATCACAATTGGTTGGCATTCTCTCCCAACCTTGGACAGTCGGCTTGTTAGAAGCACATAAGCAAAACAAAACCCATTTGTGGGTAACAACATCAGACCACTGCCCACTTGGTCAATTAGCCTACCTTCTTTCATCAGTTAGGCCCTTAGCCAAGGCTTCTTCTATGTAGTTGATCTTGTTGACTGTTCTCTTCCTTGGGACTTTTAAGGGGGTGTAGGTGCATTGCTATCTTCTGTTGGACCTTAATGAATAGGCCTTGTTTTCGAGACTTGCATCACATGTGAGGAGATCATGGTTTGGTCAATTTTGACCTTTTATTTAGTGCTTTTTAATTCAATTACTCTGGGTGCTATTACTCCTCTTGATCTCTGGAGACTTGCTCCGTCTTGCATATGATTTCTGCATCGTTGATTGTTGAATACATGGCACCTGCAAAAGTTTTATTTTATTTTTTTAATGAAAGTTCACTCCTTTACATAATGTAAGAGAAATATGTCATGCATATGTAGCTTATCCTCCGTGACTCCGCTTGGTCCTTGCAGTTACATCTTGATGTGGCATCCTTGATCCTAGGCCAAACAGAAATTCTTTGTTCTTTGAACAAAGCTGTTTTTCCAGCACCTGTCAGCTCAGCAGCAATGGTCTCTCTCTTCAATGCTTCTTGCTTATTATGTATACATAGTCAACATCCATCTTTTCATCATGGCCGCTTTACCCGCGTTATAGGCTCTCCTGCAGCAAGCTTCTACATATCTCATCTACCTTGTGTTTCTGCGTATATACATTTACTGATTCTCTTCTTACTTATCTTCTTAGTGTATATGATTTCTTCGTATTTGCATAGATGGTCTCTAGTTACTTCAGTTACATCTTCATTCTTTAAGTATTTGCATATCATTTCAATGTGTCCCTGTGTCTTCGCTTCATGACGTCACTTTACTTCTATCTCCAATGGTGTATGCAGACATCCTTCCCTCCCGTCAATGTGAGGCTTCATTCGATACGGTTGTCTGAGTGCATACCGTCTCTCATATATTTGATGCAGTGGGATGATACCTGGTGTCATGCACAGTGTCTTCCTGTTATTCTTCCAGTATGATGGAGGTGAGGGAGTGGGCACTAGAGATGACCTGTACATATGCCTCTCTACATTAATATATACATTCAGCGTGTTTCAAGCTTGACACATCAACAAACATAGAAAACACTTATCTAGGACTCAATAATTGTCTATATCAATGCATGTATACTTATGGCTCACTCAGCCAAGACCATTTGTATAATGACCTGCCCACTATTCGAAAAGGAAGTCATAAAAACAGGAAATAACACCGCAAAATACTATAACACTCCATATCCATGTTGATGTCTGACCTAAAATAAATGGAAATACAAAAATGCTTTAACACAACTCTAAGCTTATAACACTGGATATGGATCCACATGTTTGAAAGACTTTCGTTCTAACATCTGTATTTTGTTCGAGCACTTTTACTCAACCTGAATTCAACTCGGTTTTTGTTGTTTGTTATGGGGAATCCACACCCTGTTATCCCCCACCATCCCCACGTGACCCCCCCTCCCATCACCTACCTCCACCCCCTAATCCCCTAGCCCTATATACACAAGAAGACTTAAATTAGATTTTTTTAAATTGATTAACTGAGATTGCTAATTAAAATGTCCTTGATTAGCAAACACATTTCTTTGATTAGCAATTTGATAGTATTATTTTGAACATCACTGGATGTTTTTGTCCCGAAGACATCAAATGAGCAACAATATAGCATTTGGTGTACTTCTTAAATAAGACACTAGTGAGATGAGAGTCTGGAAGATGAAATGGTTTGCTGTGTGAAAGGGCACAAATAAAACACAAAATAAATATGATAAAAAGGGTAAGAAAACAGACTTCAGTGCAAGTTTCTTTGTAGCTGTGTGCCGTCACTATTGTACATGGCAGTGACACTGTGTAGTATATACTGCCCCATCTTGTGATGTTTAAGGAAAGGTCTATCCATTTCATAAATCCAAAAGTTCAATGTTAGAAAGTCAGAGCTGGAGACAGACTCATCACGAGTTGGGCGGTGTCCCCGGCGGTATTACTGCTGGGGCTATTAGCATTACTGCCAACCCCCCGGCGCTATTGGCGTCGGATCACGGGCTTGGCAGAACGGTTAGTCCCCATTCCCCATTGGGCCCATTTGGAAATTCCCCATTCGCCATTGGGCCCAATGTGGAATTGTTGTTGCTACTACCACTGGCGATATTAGTGTGGCCGTAATATCGCCGAAAATCATCAAAATTGTGGCCGATTTGCCCCCAACTCATAGTTGGGGGTAAATCCTGCCAAAGCCCTGATTTGGTGGACCCTTAAATGTGGCAGTAATAGCGTCACCGCCACATTTAAGGGTTACCGCCTAACTCGTGATGAGGCTGTAAGTCTGGAGTATGTGGTTGCAGCAGGCAAATTAATTGACAACTTCAGCTGGACAAGATGGCTCTTGCTGTCATTGATATCTACTGATTTTAATATTGACAGTAACGGCCTGCCAGCCCAATCCCTGTAGGCCACAGTGCAGCATTACCAGATTGTCACCACTAAAAAACTGTATTTATTGTTATTTGCACTCTGGGGCGCTTTCCATGGTGCTGAAACTTATTTTCATTTTCAAAGGAAGCAGTCTTTATACAGTCACACGCGCCTATTTAGCTGGTTAGATAGCAAAGCAGTCCAGTCGGCGGCAATGAGGAGTCTTGGACAGGACATCGGGGACAGGATATCAGCCAGGAAAGAGGTGCAAGGAACGTTGCTTGGTATCACTACATATTATCCCCACCAAAAATATTGCCGTATATATGGTCGTCTGGAAAGGCCATAGGTGATATTTTTTGGGGGGGGGATCATTTTTGGGGTTTTTGGGAGCGGGGGTTGGAGAGGTGTCCCCTGCTCCTTTCAAAATAATGCAGGGGTTGCGGGGTTGTCCTCTGCAGGGTCCAGGCCTTAATATCGTTTAAAGAATATGGTGATATTTCTGTTTGGCGACATTTTTGCGGGGATATTAACACATGGAACCGGTTACTTGAGGATTCCACCTGCGTAGCCCGACTCCTGATTGCCCAGTGCCTTTTCCCCCGGGTGCTACCATATAAGATACTCATAAAGAAGTGCAGAAACAGATCTAGAGTCTAAACTTATTTTAAGCTGTTGCAGTTGGTCTGTAGATGCACCCACTGAATGGTGCTATTGCTGCTTTGCGTAAACATCTAGTTAGCATTGTGTATTCATTTTAAGTTGTTGCAGGCAGAAAACTGGGCAACTGGGTGGAAAGTTGTAGTGTGCTGACTGTCACATTCAGGGGAGCTGGTTTAAAGCAACAGGCCAATGACAAAGGGCCTCATTACACGGATGGCGGTAATGGTTAACGGTCACCGTTAATGGTAACGGTCACCGTTAATGGTAACGGTGACAGTTAACTATTACCGCCTTACTACGAGGTCCCTTAGCGGGTTGGTGCTTTAACGCCGCAGGCGTTAAAAACCAACCCGCTAAGGGACCTTGGTGCTAATTACGGCACCGCAAAATTGCGGTGCCGTAATTAGAACCTTCCCCATTCCCATTGTGCCCTATGGGGCAAAAATGGGAATGGGGAAGGGCAGTGGTGGAAGAGGGAATTACCGCCCCGCCAACCTTGGAATGGGGCGGTAATTCCCCTTTCCACCAAGGCGGTGCCGGTATTTTACCGGCATGGACCAAGGTGCTAATAGCACCTTAGTCCATGTGCTAATACCGCCATCCGTGTAATGAGGCCCAAAATGTTTGGTTTCGACTCATGTGTTCAGTTGCACCGATGCATGTAATCAGTAGGTCATAAAAAAATGGTTTTCAATCCAAGGCATGTGGCTGTGAGATAGTAATCAATTTTCAAAAAGTGTTCTCTCACACTTGTCAATATGGTGCCCCACCCCCTTCCAATTGAATATAGTTCACACTATGATATTTGCATGCACTAACCTAAAGCAGTGTTTTGAATGAGCAGCACAATAATTAAGCATTACATAACACCTTGCATGCTTAGGAATGGATGTGCAAGACTGAGTTCTCTGTGTCGAGCGAAATGTGGGGCAGACATAGGCAGAACCAATACCATTTTTAGAAAGGAGTGTTGGGATATTTGCAAAGTCCCTCCATTACTGTTAACGCCCCATACTTTTGCCCCGAAAAGTGCCATTCTGTGAACTTTGGCCTCATAGACCTTATTCACCGTGTTTATTGGGTGGACCTCCAAGCTATGAGCGAAGTTAAAGATACCGCCAATTGTTTCTTGCATCTGATTTGATAACATGCTTCTCATTAGAGAGGTCACTGAAAACTGTGTTCCTACATAATCTCCTTCTTTAACTATTGGTATCCTCTCAGCCTGGCTGACAAAAGCGAATGCATGTGACTCTGTGACTTATATCCAAGTGCTTTCCCCATCATAATAAACTTTTCATTCATTAACTCCTTGGTTCGTGCTTAATCTGATTGGTTTTACAGGTTTCCAACTTTCGGGGGTGCTACAACATAGAAAAAAGTAGGGGAGGGGCATTGTGCTTATGCCAATACTCAATATTAGCCCAACAGATAATTAGATAGAAGTCAAACACTGGCACAGATGTGTGCTTTCAAAATCGAGAAAGGGTAGAAGTCAAATGTCAAGCAACCTGTATCAGGAAATCACAAGGACATTCGTTCCTCATTATGGCAATTATGGGGCCAAAATGTTGCACTTCTTGCCACCAGGGGATCACATTCACCCAGTATGGAGCTAATAACCAATGATATCCATCAATTAAGATAAACCTGGAGACTCGCAGTCAAGTTTAAATAACACCCTACAATTACTTAGTTGAACTCCTTCATGTAGAAAACATCGAACAAACAGGGTGAAGCTTAACTCCCAAGTATTGCCTTGGAGGGTTTCTTCTTCTCAACCTTCATTCACTGCCCGAAACCACTGGTCTTCTACAGTGACTCTCAAAAAGGTCTGGCAAAGAACATAGGAGAAAGTGGCCCAGTGAGAGAAGGTGTGCTCTGACGAGAATTCCTTGCTCACTGTGTCTCAACAAAGCCAGGGCATGTCTAGTTCAGTTTGTGTTGCAGTGCAGGGTGAACTTACACTACCACCTTGGCTCAGAAGTCTAAATTTCAGTCAGGACCAAGTCGTACCTGCATATTTTAGGTCATCTTCAGTAATGGCATAGATGAACTGAAAAACAAAAGAACAGAAGCTGCCCACAGTAATTCTGAGTGATCATGAGGACTTCATCTGTCTCCACACCATAGAGTGTTGTGCTGAATCCTGTGGAATCTTCACAAAGTCCCTTCCTAAAATCTCCTGTCAGGTTTCCAGGGGGAAGGCAGCTGCTAAGTGATCCTAACCCAAGGGGTGGTATTAGCTGGTTGGATCATCTGGGAGGCGGATAACCCCAAGGGATGGAAAGTTTCTGTTCGGTGAGATGCAGAATGTGCCTTCTTCAGACAGGGAGATTTCTATAATGCCAGAATATTTAATGGCTTTTTGTCAGAGTAAAGCTACCCACATTGAGGATGGTGACACCTCTGATGATTACCAGATAAATAATATATGTGGGAATCAGAACATTAATACTCTGACTTCTGATGAATATAAATCTTTCTTGAGTCTGAATCAACCATTGAACTACCTAAAACCCTTCCCTAGGGATTTATTTACTAAACATTGTACATCCAATGAAGTTGATGTTTCAAGTTGTGAAGAAAAAGCTAATCAGAACATTGGCGACTTCAAGTCTCACAAGTACTGCGACGAGGAAGAGCGGCTTAGAGTCACTAAACTGCAAAGTGCAGTCTAGTGGTTCTAATGACCCAAACCTGAACAGGATCTTTGAATTTGTAAAGCCCCCTCAGATACAAGCCATTAAAACAGCAAGGAGGAGTTGTGGAAGTCACCAGGAGCAGTTGCAAGAAAGAAAGGAGACGCCAGAGCCACCGCTATTGTTAATGTAGATGGCGGTCCTAAAAGTGTCTCCGAAGCTGTGGGCCTTGAATGCAGAGGCTGCGCAGCAGGAGGCAGCATGTTAGCAAGCTTTCCCCCTATGGAGAGAGGTTCTCCAAATTGTGCATTGTGTCCCGGTGGCTGGCGAGCAATGCTGTGTGATAATAACAAGGGAAGCTCCTTTCCTGGTCAGTGTGGGCCACGGGAAACCAAAAGCAGTTTGCTGTCTGAAAGGCAGGAGAAGTAGCAGAAAGAAGCATGGCGGCGGTTCGGGCTGGTGCGTTTGCAGACACCAGTGATTTTTTCATTGACAAGTAAGATTGGTATGTTCTGTGATCGACCGCTGGCCACCCAAAGCACAATTGAATACCAAACTAATAGAAGGAAGTCACACTTGCTGTTTGAAGTCTTGCCCCCTCTTTCCTTTGACAATGGGGTTTGTAATTGTCTGGCTTCTGTATTACCCCATATTTATTGTGTCAATGGGGTTTATATTAAGCCTGCTTAAGTTTTGCCCCCTCTTTGTCTTGCCAATAGTATTTGCTTAGATAACAATGAATATAACCTTTCCTTCTTATCTAACAAATTCTGCTCATGCAAGTGTGCCAATAAGCGATGTTGATACGGACAAATTGTAAAAGTATTTTGTTTCTCAAGAGGAAGAAGTTGTGTTGAACTTTTGCTATAAGTTGAGAGATAAAGACTTGTTTAACTGAACTGTTGGTTAAAGTCCAAGTGAAATACTTTGGAGCAAGAAGAACTTCATGATCCAAACTTGGCTCCAAAGAGGAATTTGCTCATTTGAACTTTTGAGAGCAAATCCTGCTTTGAATCTGGGGAAGGGCAGCCGACCCAGGTTATGAGGATGTGCAGTTATTAAGTGTTTGTTGAACTTAACTTTTATATCTGTTGCATTTGAATTGCCATATATTTCCTTTATGGGTTGGATGTATGTGCAGGTTTCGGGGACAGATTCCTTTTCCTACAGTGTTTTCCTTTAGTTTATTTGATAGGTAGGAATAATCCCTGTTAGGTTAGGGATATAAGGCATTTATCAAACCCTTTTTGATTTAATAAATGGCTTCTTGTGAAAAAGCTTTACCAAGTTGTCCACCTCACATTTCTGACCCCGAACAGTGTATACATTGATTAGTAATACCCTGAAGTCCTCCAGAACATTGAGGACAATGTAAGAGCATCTAATGTTCAAGCAACCGTGCACCCCATAAACCTCTCCCACAATCACTGGGATGATGCACTTCTCACTGGACTGATAGCCACCACTGCGGACACACTGAAGACCATGACCCTAGCTGGCACCTGATTGATTATTCACTGTTAGACACCACTGTGGCCGCATTGCAGTACATGCCCCATGCTGGTGCCACTTGATCACTAGACTGATAGTCATCATTGTGGCCCCACTCAAGACCACGTCCCATGCTGGCACCTGCTTCATCACTAGACTGATAGACAGCAATGTGGCCACACTGAAATTTGTGTACCATTCTGGTGCTGATTACTAGACTAAATGACACCACTGTTGCTGCACTGAAGATCATGTCTCATGCTGGTGCCTGCTTGATCATTGACTGGTAGACACCACTGTGGCTGCACCAATAACCATGTCCCATGCTGACGCCTGCTTGATCACAGATCAACATAAATGTGACTACATCCCTCTCATACTCATGGTGAACACCAACTCTGCCTTCAATTATATAATCTCAAAATGTACCTACCTACCTTTAAAACAATCTATTCCAAGGACATGGACAACCACTCAATATAACAATCTCTCACAACCTTCATGGCACCTGCAGTAAATCCCGAACTGCCTCAGTGGAAGAACCAGAAAGCAAGCTTCTTAATGTACACCAAAAGACTAAGGGCCTCATTACACGGATGGTGGTAGGGATTTACCGGTACCGGTAAATCCTTACCGCCTTACTACGAGGCCGCTTTGCGGGTTGGGGGATTTAACGCCTGCTTTTTGCAGGCGTTAAATTCCAACCCGCTAAGGGACCTCGGAGCTAATTACGGCACCGCAAAATTGCAGTGCCGTAATTAGCGTCTTCCCCATTCCCATAGAGCCCTATGGGGCAGAAATGGGAATGGGGAAGGGCAATGGTGGAAGGGGGATTTACCGCCCCTCCAATCTTTGAATGGGGCGGTAAATCCCCTTTCCGCCAAGGCGGTGCCAGTATTTTACCGGCATGAGCCATGGCGCTAATAGCGCCATGGCTCACCGCCTACCGTGTAATGAGGCCCTAAGAAACAAGCCCAGCAAGAAGTCATTAGCTCCTGAAGGTTAAAAAGGTGAGTTGACCCTGCAAGCTTTCAAACCTTTAACATCCAAGTCATAAACAGATCTCTGCAATAGGCACACAGATCACTGACATATTGCCTAGGCTCGAAAGGACCTCAGAGCCACTGACTGCCCTTCTAGCCACACAAAACATCCACATCCACCAATAAGCTGACGGGTCACAGCTATACCTCAGGATCGACTCCATCAAGCACATGCACAGGCTCAAACCTGCCTCTCGCTGATCCAGTCTTGGATGTACAGCGCATACTTGAAGCTCAACCCCTCCAAGACCGAATTCCTACACCTCACTAACAACACCAAACAACCAGCTATACAGACCTGGCTATCAGCCATGAGCCCTGCGGACTTCACACGTGAGCTCCCCTCCTGCACCACGTCCCTCAGTTCCACATCGGCAAACACCTCTCCTTCAAGACACACACAGCTAAGAAAACTCAGACAGCTTGGTATCAGGTTTCCCTCCTGTGGAAAGTCAAGCCCTTCCTCCGCCCAGACAGTTTTAGATCCATCATTCAAACACTGGTCCTTTCCCACCTGGATGGAATGGAGGTAATGCCCTCCTCAAAGCCCCCCCCATTGTTCTTCCTTGTACATCTGAGAAGTGTCCTACACACGGCTGATGCCTCATCAACGGTCTATGCAGATACAACCACATCACACTGGCCCTCATCGACCTTCACTGGCTCGGACTGCACACACTAATCACTTTCAAGTCTTGCTCCATCATCTATAAGGCAGTCACCCACAAGTCACGCAGCTGTCCTGGGAGGATAGCTCAGCAGCAAAGTGCTCACTTTGGATGCAAGACGACACGAAGCAACACAGGTTTGATCCCAGGGTCTGCGCTTAGAAACCTCTGGGGATTTAAGCACGTTATTAATATGCAACTAAGACAAAAACAATTATGCAACTAAAAAACAAACAATTCCTGTAACAGCGCCTTGATGCCCGTGGGCTGTGTGAGCACTTTAAAAATGTAAAAACTAAAATAAAATAAATAAATACCTCACGGAGAAACTCATCAGCTCTGATGGGCAGTGCACCACCAGAAGCCAGGACACAGACACACATGCACACCTGTATACTTTAAATCTGCTGCTGAAAAAAGGGAAGGACCAAAAAACAAGCCTTCTCTGCCTAAGACCCAAGTCTTTGGACCCCCACCCCCCATCAGCATCAGACTCACCCCCATACTTCTGCAATTAAGAAAAAGTAATCAAGACCCAACTCTTCAGGGAGTCTCTCCTCCTCAACACCTAGACCATCACATTGCCCCTGTGCCACCTGACTCACTAGACACCGCCCGCCCCTCTCCTTCCAGCCACTCTGTACAGCTGTACTCCTCCTGTGTTCCCCTCTGTATCCTCCCCCCGCTGTGTATCTGTTCTATTGTTAGCGCTTTAAAGTGCTTTGTTGTATATCTGTATTGTTGTATACCTCTGTAGAACACTTTTTGCTTCTCAAAGGTAGGTCCTCGAACAATTAATTCAATAATAATGCAAATAATAATGATAATGATAATAATAATCATAATAATGATACAATAATAATAATAATAATAATAATAATAATAATAATAATAATAATAATAGTAATAAAAAGTACCTGCAAACCTGTGTGTTGTCTAATACCGTGAGCTGGGTATGCACCTCATTACTTTGAAATACGCTGGTTCAACTGACTCTGTACTCGCAGACCTTCTAGCCCCCTTAAGATTTAGTGCCTGGTAAAGGTGAGCCTCTCTGCTTCTTAAATTGCCGTGCATGTCTACAGTAACCCGGCCCAGCTTCCCTATAAATCTCTCGATGCTCACAGAGCATGCTGGGACGGGAGTCCCCGGTGATTGCCTCGCTCACTGTCTGGAAGAAGGCCAAGCAGCTTTATGGTGGCACGTGCCAGCAGTTGTAGCCGCAGCAGCCGGCACTGTAATGATAACATGTTTACAGCATTTTCCAAACCATGGGCCAGGAAATATATGGCGCGCTCTTCTCGCTCCGGGGAGAGCGGACGCGGGCAGTCCAAGACGCTGCACTTGACGACAGGCGGCCATTTTCCAGTGGATGTCAGGAAGGTGCGCTGCACTGTTTCTCTCTTTCTCAGCAGCTGTCGCATCGCTCACTCTGGCTTCTATTAACAATACTAAGATTAATAATAATATGGAGGACACCAAATCCATACCAGAAATTATAATGTATGTCAGAAAACGGTTAATACATGTTGACTTGTGCAAGAAGGGTATGAGGGGAACATGTGTATTGCTGCATCATGTTTTACTTCAACTATTTCATTTGGTTTATTTTGCTGAATCTTAGATGAGCACCTTGAGGATGGCATGGTCAGGATATGGGGGTAATATGCAACCACGTCCACCGTCCCCCAGACACCAGACTCCTGACTGCCAATACACTTAAAAAACACTGACGAAAGCTGTGGGTATACAAAACACCTTTAACGTTGACAAGGCCAATCAATCCTGCCCCCCAACAGGTAGTTTTAGCGCACCCCTCAACCCTACAGCATTGTATGTACCTTGTAGGGATCTGCACATCTATTCCTTTGCCCCTTAAGGTTTCATCCAGGGGTTTCCTTGCTCCCCCTAAATTGGAAGGAAGGAACTGCAAGTTACAGTGTTTTCAGCATCCCCCAACAAACACCCCACCCAGACAAAAGGATGTCAGACTTTTTGGGGGGCCTGAGGTCTTAGTCCCAGCACGAGCCACGTGGTGCACTAGTGCTTTTGCAGTCTGACGCACTTCTCTAAACAATGCCTTTCTCTGGGCTTTGCAACGTGCAGCTGTGTCTCGCAGCGCTAGGAAGCATGTGTAAGGTAGCAACTCAGCGCTACAGGAAATTCATGAGCACACAAACAGTTCCATCTTCTCGAGGCAACCATTTATTTCACATGAGCATGCCAATTAGCTCTCATCTCAGAGTAGAAGAGGGCTGCCAAAAATGTTCTTGAAGGCAGAGCACCTTCATCTGAAAGGGACGAGCAATTCGCCTCAGGGCAGAATGAAGCATAATTATCAAATGTGTTTTTATTTTTGTTTATTTTATTTTTTTACCTTCATGAGTGGGCCTGGTGAACTCCACTACAATTCTCTATTCTCGTTTTGACGGCCAACCTGCAAAAGAGTAGACCTTGAAATTGGCAGTGGTGTGCCATGCGATGGCCTGTGTGTTTGCCTGTGTGGGAGTCTTCAGGGGCAGGACATTGGGAATACCCATGTCTGTACGTGTATGGACAAAGCATGTTTCTCGTGGGCTTACTATGGTCAGCCATGGAGAAGCCCACGGGAGAGCGTGGGGCGTCTATTATTTAGACCACGGTTAACCATTGCAACCCACAAATGAACACACCGTGGAGAACCGTGGTCTAATTGAGTCAATGGTACCAGGAACATATATAGTTGCCCCCAGTCCTGAGGACTTTAAATCAGCATGAACAACTTTGGGAAATCATCAACATTTTAAAAATCTGTCCGGTTGGTTATTGCTTGAATCTCATTGGATTAGCGGTATGATTGGGAAACTAATCTTGTTGGTACAGTGGTGCAATTATGATTACAAATTAAAGAATTGTTGCAAGCTAGGGCTTTGTACATAGTTTCGGGTTCTAAATGGATCTAAGGGCCTCATTACAAGTTTGGCAGTAGCCTTGACGGTAAAACCGGCAGGCTGCTGCCAAACTTGCAATTTTTTCCAACGCCCGCAAATGGGCAATTAACTGGTCATTATGGCCTGCTGGACCCAGTAATTGCCCATTCACGGGCGCCGGAATGGAATGCTCCCCATTCCCATTGAGCCCCATAGGGCTCAATGAGAATGGGGAAGCCGGATGCACCGGCACCGTTCATAACGGTACCGGTGCATTCAACATGCTGTGCTCGCCGGTGCCGCTCTGCTTGCCAGGTCAGACCTGGTGGGCAGAAAGGCACCCACGAGCACAACTTGTAGTTTGCCGGTCTGGGAACTACGGTACTGGCAAGCTAACTGGTACCGTAGTTCCTGGACCGGCAAACTTGTAATGAGGACCTATGTCTTTTTGCATTATTCTTTGAAAAACATTTTAAACTATAAATACATAAGCATGTTAAGCTTAATGTAAATACATGTTGTATATTTTTAAACTGTTGCATATTATATGAAGTTGTTTCTAAAGTTATTTTGATGTGTATACAATATAAATAGGGTTAATTAAAATAGTGTCCATTTTTTCCAGTAAACCAAGTATGCACTGTAAATGTACACAATAATAATTCCTTGTTCATTTTAACTCTGCTTGGCCAACAGGTTGTGGGAACCATAGCAAGTAACAGACACTCAAATAGCAGAATCTGAGTATGCTGCCAAAACTAACATTACCTGCAAACGGTTTTGACCTAAAACATTTGACTTAATCACATTTGATCAAATTTATTTTGAACTTGTGTTTCGGTCTAAAATGCGGGGGGAGACCTCCCACAACCCCCACCACTTCCCCTCAACGTAATCTATACCTTGACCCACACCCATATATATCTTTAATTACATATGACCGAAAGAAAGGTCAAAAATGTGATCAAAGGTTTTTAGGTCAATTATGCTAATACATCGCAAACATGTGCTTGTCAGCGATACCAAAGATTGCTGTTTCCACAAACCACCACTTACAAAGCAGGCATCATGCAAACAACATACACAACAGATCTTTACATTGTTGTTCATGTTGGAATGAAAACATAACTCTATAACCATGCAAATAAGGATTGCGGGTCGGCTCCTTGGGACTGAAGACTCTGTTCTCTCACATGGCAGCAGCACATGCTGGTTTCTCCTGCATTGCAACCCATTTATGAGCCTGCTTATTTCACACTGACTGTGTTGATGTAGGGAAAGTGAAATAATTGGGGAAGGTCTGAAATTAATTTTTATTTTGGAATGGTGGGCATTCAGATGTGGCTTTCATTTGACGGAGTACTGAAAAACCGTAGCTAGAAATGTTATTGTTGCGCAAATATTGTTTTCCAAATATGAACAACTCTCCACTTCATAATTATGCACAAAATAAGGAGATGAGCAAAATCAGAGATGCATGTTCATGGATGATGGTTAAACCATGGTCAAGTTATATTGGCCAAAAAAACAAGTATAACCATGTGTGACATTAGAGAGCTCTGATTGCCTGCCCATGAATACACTTTTTAAATGCACAGAGATCATGTACACAATTACCATGGTTCGTGGACAGATTAGAGCAAAAACGAATTGGAATAGACACAACAGTGATGACTATGTATATACATGGACAGCTGTGTGTATCCGTGATATCATGGCACGGACAGAACAAGGATAACCATGAGTGTACATGGACAATTCTGTTTATCCATGATATTTATTTATTTATTTATTTATTTATTTAATGGATATTTGTAAGGCTCCTATACAACAAATACTGTTTCAAGGTGTCACAAGACAAACCAACGGCGGGGGGTGGAGGGGCTTGGCAAGGGAGAAAGATAACAACAGGCCTACTAGGCCTTGTGACATTCGGATCATGCAAGTACTATAACAAGAAGTGCGAGAGGGGGTGCCGTTCTGCGTGAAAAACAAAGTGCTAGGGTGGTAAGGGAAGTGCAGGGTAAAGAATAGAGAGTGCAAGTTAAAAGAGGGGCTTGGGGACAGGGTCGCAGGGGCTGGGTGGGGGGTAAGGGAAGGTCAGGAGGGCAAGTGCCAGGGACTGCATGGGGTGCAGGGGTTGAGGGTCAACATGATAAGTGTGAGGAGAGGGGTTGACTGGGCGGGGGACACAGTGCCCTGTAGAATTCAGAGGGAACTAGGCAGCCAGTTACTCCAGGAGACGGGGGGCTTAGCAGGGGGGGTGGAAGGTAGAAGAGAAAATGAGGTTCTAGAGGAGCTTCCGGAACATATGGGGATCCAGATCAAGCTTGAGAGGGGCAGGGACACTATTCTAGAGGGAGGCTCCTGTGGAGGAGAGATATCTACCCCCCACTCCCTACTAAGAGATGGGTTTCATCTGCAGAGAGTTGGAGCTAGAAGATTGAATGATTCTAGCAGTGGGGTATAGAAAGTTGGATGTACCGGGGTCCCAGGCCCCAGAAAGCCTTGTGGATGATGCACAGCCTCTTTAAGTTGATCAGAGCAACAACCGGGAGCCAGTGGGGAGATTTCAGGGCTGGAGATATGTGGTTCCTATGCTTGTGGCCAAGGAAAAGCCTTGCAGACATATTCTGCATTAGTTGAATGGTGCAAAGGGAGGATAAAGGAAGATTGAGTGAGGAAGAGACTGTGGCAGGAGTACGGCCTAGAGAGGACCAGAGCTCTGGAGACAGTCAGTTTCTGTGGGAAGGTGAGAAACGGGAGAATGCCTTTGAGGAGGTGCAGCTGATAGTGGGCTTTCTTGGTAAGGTCTGCAATGTGAGCAGGGAAGGAGAGAGAGAAGTCAAAGATGACACCAAGGTTTTTTACTCAAAAGAGGGTTAGAGGAAGGGACCCATAGAGGGCATTCAAAGGGTAGGAGGGAGCTGGGTTCCCAATGAGAAAGATCTCAGTTAATTAAGGCAGAGATCACTGGCAGCACACCATGACTGGTAAGAGGAGGCAGTAGAGAGAAGCTTTTAGGAGAGCTCTGTGCTGTCTGCATAACACTGGAACTAAGGAGAGAAGGAGGAGATCAGGTGGGACAGAGGGGCAAGATAGATGATGAAGAGCCACAGCAAGAGGATAGAGCCTTGAGGGAGATCACAGGTGGAGTGTTTGATAGGGGAGAAAAAATGGCCCAGTTGAACCTGGGAAGGATGGTCAGAGAGGAATGATGTCAACCAGTCCAGTTCCAGGCCCAAGTGTGTCACAGAGCTGGTTTGTCACAGTGGCATGATGGACCATGTCAAAGGCAGAGGAAAGATCCAGAAGGATAAGAACGAATAGAGAGTTGGAATCGAGATTTCAGAGCAAGTCTTAATGGGTGTTCATAGAGCAGTTTCCATGCTTCTGGCTGCTCTGAAGCCAGACTGGCAGTCGTGGAGACAACCAACAGATACAGCGTGTTGGATCAGTTGGGAGATGACCAGCTTCTCCAAGAGGTTGCCCAGAAAAAGGGTAATGGAGATAGTGTGGTAGTTATCTGTGCAAAAAGGGGTCGGCAGAGAGTGTTTTGAGGAGAGGATGAACAAGAGAGTGCTTGGGGGGTAGTGGGAAGGAGCCGGTGGCAAAGGATTGATTGCAGAAATTGGCCAAGGCTGGCACAAGGGAGGCAATGTTGTCCTTGATAGTTCTGGAGGAGCAGGGGAGCCCCAGTTTTGAGGAGACTTTCATAGAGATTACCTTTATAGAGACCTCATCCTGTGCTATGGGGGGAAAGTGTGTAAGAACGAGAATATATCGAGGCTGAGTACCACAAATGAAATACACCAATCACGGGCTGAAAAGATTCACAGATCTTTTATTCTGTACAGTTTACAAAGAAACACAGATAGCTATCTGGCTCTCAACACCCCGCAATGTATAAAAGCCTGACAAAGAGAGGTGAGAGAGTGCTGGACATTGAATCATTCGTGCTTTTATACAATTTGAGTAATATTTCCAGCCTCTCTACATGTTAATAATTTGTGGTCTAGAGTTTGTGCCTAGTTCACATACATCTTATGCAATAATATGCAAAGGATTACACAGGTTTGCGTTTCCGTGAAGGCACAATGGTGGTTTATGTTCTCGAATCCCGCGGGAAGCCTTGTTCTACATTTCTGCACAATACAGTTAGGCCTGAGTATACACTCGAGGTTTATTTTTCATTGTCCCAACATTTATACAGGAATGAGTCTTATGTACGCAGCAATACTTAGATGACAGTTCATATGGAGCGCAAGGTCTCTTTACCTAGTCTAAACAGTCGGCTCTCGGACAGCCTAAACATTAACAGGACTCAAAGGTCAGGAGGCTTGGTTGCAAGTTGAAAACACAGTCCACCATTTTAGAACAGAGAATCGTATGAACAGAAATCAAAATGGCAGATGAATCTTAAAATGGCGACAAAGTCGATCCAAAATTGAGACTTCGCAACACGGTTTTCCTCATAGAGCGGCTAGGTTTAGGCCAACATTATTCACAAAGGAGGCACTATACATTTACTGTTTCCAAACCCTCCTTTTTGCCTAAGCCAAGAGCGTTACTAAAAATAGTCATTTTACTCATAACTACACGTTTCAATGTCCATGCATCCTGAATCATATTCATCAGATATATCAATCACCATTAGGTCTTTTTCAGTAATATCCTTCATCACAAATACATTAGTCATCTTCTCAGGCGTGTGTACTTTTGGTCCTAGTCTTACTACTGTTTGCGCGCAACATCCCCCTAGCATTGAAAATATGGCAGGAAGACATTGTACACAACAACAACAAAACAGCAAAATGCCAAGGATTACCATTAAGACTGAGAGAAGCTTCCATCCCCAAGACCATAAATAGTCCCAGAACCAAGTACTAAGATCCCATATTCCCTCGGGAATGTGCACTTCTGAACTTAGGACATGCAGATTTTGTATTGCCTTAAATATGGTCGGGGAGGAATCTGGTACGAAAACGCAACAAGCAGACCCCGCTAATTTGCATACTCCACCACTTTCTTCCAAGATGACGTCTAATACCATCCGGTTTTGTAGTTCCACTAATCTAATTGCCATTTGTTCTAGAGTCATGTAATAGAGTATGCCAGTGGTACGGTTGATGGTTCTCTCCAGTACTCTTGCTAGTCTCCTAATATCATCGGAATTATAATCTGTCTCCAAAATGGTACAAAAGATTTTGCTACATCGCCCAGAACTTGTGAAGGAGTATAACCATTCTCGTCCCGCCTTGGACGAGCCCTAGAGATTTCAGTGGTACTGGCTACATATACCCCTGGTAGCAGAATTCCTAAATAACAAGTTCCCTGCCAATCCCTAGGTAGCCATGGAAAAGCCTAATTACCGCAAACAAAGTAGACAGGTTCGCCTACATACAAAGGTCTGTTCTCACTGGTCAAGTTTGCAACATTGGCAAAACCCTCGAAATCACCCATTGGATGAGTACCATTCCTTTGTATGCAGAAAGAGACAGAGTTGGAGCTATGATTAACAGTATGTGAATGTGGCGTGGCATCCCTGTTGCCTACAGAAGCCATCTTAAAGAAATTAGTAATTGGAAAGGTTGAGACTATCTATCATAAGGCCTAATAGAAGCAACATTGAGCTTGCTCCTATTTGTAAAGAGTGAGCATCCCAGAGGCGTTAGGACTCACCTTTCAAACTCATTCAAATTCGTCCCATCAAAATTCCCTGAGATGCTGTAATTTCTACGGCCAAAGAATAGTGCCCTTAGAGAGGCATCACATGCAGTAGTTAAAGGCAAAGGATGAATATAACAGCCCAACCCTTTATCCCCATGCTGTGGTAAATGTGAACAGATCCAACAGTTTTTTCTATTCAGCATTGCGTGAGTTGCATTCATTATTAACAGTAGTGTATTGTTATGATAGCTCTGTCTATGTTGGGAGTCCCTAGGAGATAGGGTGTGCAGGTGCACGAAAGGTGTAGACATAGTAGGAGCACTTTCAGTAGGCAGAAATGTTTCAAGTGGGTGCACCTCTTCAATATACCAAAATCCGAAAGCAATCAATACAGTAAGACGTGATAATGCAATTATGAGAAAACAATACATCCTCACGGACCATGTATTTGATCATCCAATGTCTTTGTTGGCCACACAGTCACTTGTTTGTTCCGCACGAGTTGGGACAATAACAGGCATTGTTCCTTGAAGCTCTTTTCCGAAAACATTCCTGCGAAAAACTCTGTAGTCCATTTGCTGGTGATCTCCTGATCACGTGGTTTCTTAGTCTTTCCCTATCCCGAGCCACCTAATTTTCCTTTGGTGCAAAAAGAGTGGAAAAGGACAAGCTCTATGGTTGTTCCCCTGTGGGCACAGCCGTGTTGTGCAGTAAGTCTAACTCTGTGATCGCAGATTGTACCTTGTGACTCCTGGTACCAGGTGATCTGCAAACAGTGCGTCGTTACTTCCTGATGGAAGTGATGAATTGGCAACAGAACTGGACAAAGGTGCAAATGGATGTGTAGAAGAGTTTGGAGACAAAGCAGCAATTTCCCCAGGCCACGCGGGCTCAGGAAGGGTCTCCAAAACACCCTTAATGCTGCTCAATGCTGATCGATCGTTGGGAACAGAGCAAGTAAGTTTCTCCTTGTCTTCTCCATCATGTGGCAAAGGGAAAGGTATCCTCTTGACATGCGTCGCGTGTATCCAATGTCACTTCTCAGCTACTCGTACGGCAGTCTGTGTGGCCAGTAGGACCTGGTGGGGTCCTCTCCAATCCGATGCGAGACCGGATGCTCTCTTGAATGATTTAGTGAGCACCCAGTTGCCGGGTCAGATTCTGTGACCTGGCCCTTTGTATTTGACTGGGACGGCTTCTCGCACCTGTTGATAAATCAAATACAGATTTTGAGTTAACCGCTCACAATATTCAGAATGATGTACATATTCTACATCCCTTAAGTACTTGGGTTTAGGAAGGTTCCAAATGTTAGCTGGCCATCCCAGCTCTACCTCATACGGGGAAAGCCTAGACCTAGTCTGTGGAGTTGTAGCACTATCGGTAAGGCATCCAGCCATTTCAGATTGGTTCCGGCACATGTCTTAGTGAGTTTGTTTTTTAAGATACCATTGTGTCGTTCTACCAATCCAGCATTTTGTGCATGTCTAGCCGAATGGAACCATTTACCGATCTGTAATCTTGCGCATACTTACAGAATAACAGCAACGATAATATGTGGACCATTATCCAACCAGATGACCGTCGGCAAACCAAACCTAGGAAAATATTCCTTAAGCACAGTTTTCGCCATTGTCATTGCTGTGGCATCTTTCACAGGGAACTCTTGGACCCATTTACTAAAAGCACAAATAACTACCAAAACGTATTTAAAAGTATTACAGCGTTCCATTTCAATAAAGTCAAAGTGGATTACCACGAAAGGGACAGAAGGTGGACTAAAACTACCCCTTGGTGTTGATGTACCCTTCCCCACATTGTGCTGTAGACATACCATACAAACTCTGAACAAAACGCTCAGCAGTTTTTGGGATGTTAACATTTACCCAGACAGATTCTAACATTTTGAAAATTTTCCTAGCGCAGAAGTGAGTGGGACCATGAGCCATTGAAATCATCATAGTGACGTACACGTCTGGCAACATCCATTGGGCCTCATTACGACCCTGGCGGAAGACCATGGTGCTATTAGCACCATGGTCCATGCCGGTAAATTATTGACTCTGCCATGGAGAAAGGGGTAATTACCACCCCATTACAAGGTTGGCGGGGTGGTAATTCCCTCCATGACCCTTCCCCATTCCCATTTTTGCCCCATAGGGCTCAATGGGAATGGGGAAGGCGCTAAGTGCGGTGTTGCAAATTGCGGCACCGTAATTAGCACCAAGGTCCCTTTGTGGGTCCCTACTTTAACGGTTGGTCTACACCAGCCGTTAAGGTCGGGTCCCGCAAAGGGACCTCGTAATTATGCGCTAATAGGTTAACAGCGCCGCAGCCTTTTACAGCGCCGTTAACCCATTAGCACCTGGGTCGTAATGAGGCCCATTGTCTCTCTGAGTTATCCACCCAACACCCATCATCATCCAACCTCACAAGCCCTCAGCTCATTGTTTCGTTTCTTCTAAACTGGCATTGGCTTTGATAATTTTTATTGAATCAATTCCTTCATCTATAGTGCTGACATTTGTGGCTTCCCTTGTAGTATACATTTCTGAATAGAGATCAGTAGCAGTCTGTTTGGCTATCTCGTCAGCGAAAGCGTTCCCTTTTCCTACATCGGCCCTCATTCCAACCCAGGCGTTAAGGGTTTAATGGCGCCGTCGGCGCCGTTAATGCTTAACGCCTGATTTCCACCTTAACGCCTGCTTTTAGCAGGCGTTAAGTACCAAGGCGCTAAGCGTCCTTGGCGCTAATTACGGCACCGTAATTTACGGTGCCGTAATTAGCGCCTTCCCCACTCCCATTATGCCCTATGGGGCAAAAATGGGAATGGGGAAGGGTAAATGGGGATTGGGGATTTACCGCCCCACTCACCTTGGAATGGGGCGGTAAATCCGCCATCCACCATGGTGTAAACAGAGTTTACACCATGGTGGTAAAGTAGGGAACTTACCACCTGTGTTGGAATAAGGGCCATCGTCTATGATTTTCTGATGTGCCACGCATTTCATAATCGCTAATTGAGTGGGAAGTGCAAGCGCTGAGAGTAGCTGAACTATCAAGGTGCCATATTCAATCTTTGTTCCATGTGAGATAAAGAAACCTCGTTCTGCCCAAAGTCTACCGAAGTTGTGAACCGCCCCAAAGGCATGCTGACTGTCAGTATATATATATATATATTCATTCTAAGCCCTTCGGAAAGTTCACAAGCTCTAGTCAGTGCAATAATCTCTGCGACCTGCGTGGAGTTATGCGAAATTCTCTTGGTTTCCACAATCGTGCTTAGTATAGTGATGGCATAAGCAGCCGTGGATGTACCATCTGGAAGTTTGAAACAGGAGCCATCGCAAAACAGCTCCCCTTGTGGATCATTCAAAGGTGTATATTTCAGATCAATCCTGCCTTTAGTTTCCTGTTCTGTAGTATAAAGGCAGTCATGTGACATTTGGTCACTGCAAGCAATATTTTTTCGGAAGAGGTAATAATTCAGCTGGATTTAATAAACAACATCTCTCAATTTGAATATGTGGTGCAAACAAGATCATTTTGTATCTTGTTAATCATGCGGAAGTAAGATGTTGTGTTTGCGTTCTGTTTAATAGAATGTCTACAGAGTGAGGTACCAACAAGGTTAAAGCATGGCCTAGGACCATCCCCTCGCTCTGTTTTACAGACGCAAAAGCAGCAGCGACAGCTCTCAGACATCTCGGCAAAGCGCATGCAACAGGATCAAGGGTGGAGGAAAAGTAACGGCACAGCCTATTCTTCCCCCTTATGTTCCTGCGTTAACACAGCCAAAGCACATCCATCATGTTCATGCACATACAACTCGAAGGCCTTTTCATAATTTGGTGTTCCCGAAACCAGTGCTGAACATAGTGCAGTCTCGAGCAGATCAAAGGCTTTCTGGTGTTCCAAGTTCCACGGTAGTGGCAAAGAAATGCCCTTCTTTGTCAATGCCAACATTGGTTTAATCACTAACGAAATGTTCAGGATCCACTGTCTACAATAAGAAGCCATTCCTATCAAGACTCTGACTTCCTTCTCTGTATTTGGGACGGACATGCTAGAAATGATTTTAATTCATTCAGGTGTCAAACTTCTTCCCTCCTTTGACAGGAGATAGCCAAAATAGGCGACCTCCTGTCGACAATATTGAAACTTTTTCAGTGAAGCTTTATGTCCATGTTTTGCTAGATGAATAAGCAATAACACAGTGCCTTCCTTACAAGCACTTTCTGAATCGGCAGCCAAAAGAAGATCATTGACATATTGAAGCAATGTACAATAGTAGGGAACTCAAGTGTGGGTCGAGCTGCTCTTTCAAAGCTCTACCATAAATGTTCGGACTTTCCGTGTACCCTTGTGGCGCACAGGTGAATGTAAACAAGGTCCCCCTAGGGTGAACGTAAACAAGTATCTACTATCCTCGTGTATAGGAATGCTTAAGAAGGCATTCTTAAGATCCACAACACTAAAATGAGTAGCTGAAGCTGGAATCATCATCAGAATTGTCGTAACAACAGGCACAATTATAAATTGTGGAGCAACAATCTTATTGATAGCACGTAAATCGATAACAAAACAAAAAGGAATTGCATTATCTCCTTTCTTATACACTGGTAAAATCGGACTATTGCACAACCTTCCTGCAATTTCTTCAATTACCCCATGATGTACAAAATCAGAAACTATACACTTCAAAGCTTGCTCACCATCAACTGAAATCTTATATTGTGGAATTTGTGGCAACTTAACTCCTGGTTTTAAAACGATTTTAACACGCTCAATTTGTAAAATACCGACATCATTGTCATCAATTGCTCATACACACTCCAGAATATCACTAAATTCCGGCGGCAAAGGTTTAGTCAGGAACTGTGAGGTTGAAAATTGCTGTGGTGAAATCGTCAAATGCACTCATCCAAAGAACAATGAATTACTGCATTTAATTCCTTTAACAAATTCAACCCCACCAAATTCTCTCCACAGTTCGTTGTCAAAAGAAACGGACAGTGATCCGTGAATGGACCCAGTGAAATTGGTACCGGAAAAGAAACCGGACTAACCACTGACGTACCAGAAAAACCCTACAGAAACATTAGTCTGCTCTGACAGTGGAATGCCTGGAACCCGTGAATGATCAATGGAACACTTCTGTACTCCTGTATATCTATCAAAAATAGATGTTTCCTATTTCCCACCATCATTTCAACATAGGGAACTTTCTGATTAATGGGAATAGGCATTGGTTCCACACCCTGCTTCGGGCTGTCCTAACAGAACAATATATCATCAAAGGGAAGATCCCCAGAAAGATAGGCAGTAGAAGGGTTATCAAAAATGTTTTTGATATCTACATTAGATTGCTGGTTATCTTGCGAAAAAGGCTGGGAATTTTGAGCAAACTGGCTTCTACCAAGACCCCCTACCCCAGGGCGGCCTCTGGGTTGTCTCCCCATGATACCATATGTGTTATTTGACCTCTGCTGGAGGATCGGGCATTGTGCTTGCCAATGACCCTCTTGTCTGCAATGGGCACATTGATTCCCTTGTACAGGACCCAATGATGCATTACCTTGTAGAGCATACTGACCCTGAAACTTTGTACTACCTCCTCTGTCCTCTAACTATCTGTTTCAACAACACCTTAGTTTTCAAATCTCCCTTCTTCTTTTCTATCCGTTCCTTTTCATTATTGACTCAGTTCTCATAATAGTGAGCCATATGCAACACTTCCGACTGTGACTTACCTTGCTGAGCGCTCGCAGAAGTCATAATTTGCAACTGGATGTCAGGTAACAATCCACGCACAAATTTGTCCACAAATAATCTTTTTCTCCGTACTCGGTGCTTAAATCCTGTCCGCTAAAATATGAAAATACCTGTTCAAATCGATTAAATAATTTGGTAGAACCTTCAGATTTTCCTTGAATACAAGCAGTAAGTTTGACTCAAACAATTCTTCTCTCAGGAATTAAAGTCTTTAATGTTGCCACTATTCTATCAGGCAAAGTCAGTATCAACTGTGGTGGTCTCTCAGCAGCTTTCCTTTCTCTATCTTGCCTAACCAAACTATCCCATGTGTCACCCAACCCTGCTGCATCGTCTGCAGTCCTAATCTGTTTCCACAAATCAGCAGGTAGGAGCACAGGAAATAGCAAGTCTATATCACCAAGAGTGAACACTGACAACTGCAAGACAGATTCTATCTCTTTATAAAACCCTGTCGGATTTTTCCTAATATCTGGAATAGATTGTCTAATGGTATTCACCTCCTGTCTTGAGAACGGGACGTGAACAAACTGCGATACATAATGTGCATCAATATCATAGGCGGCTACACCTGTTACGGCATTAGCCGGGACCTTGACTTTAGGGACAAATGTCGGAGGAACCTCTCTCATAGGTAACTGAGTAACAGGCAACTCTGAACGCTTACTGAGCAAGCGCTAGAGCGGCGGAAGTAGTGTCAGATGAAAAAGCTCTCTTACAGATATTAATAATTTCTGCAGGACAACAAATCTTTCTTTTTATACATTCATCCTTTAGGTATTCTACCATTACCTGTATCACTTTCCTCTTCATTTCTGTCATATACTGACTAAACGTGTCATATACTTCTACGAGAGATATCGACATGTCTGAAATCCTTCTAAGTGCATCTCTAGTGCAAATTTGTGTTTCTTCACTTATCAACTTTCAAGGAGGAAGGAACCGTTTCTGTACAAAAATAGCATTCAAGCTATCATCATCTACTTCATCATTCCGTAACATTTCTAACTCCCTCCTAAACTCAAATACCCTTTTCGACATGCTCAAATACCTTCTCCACAGTTTCTTTTGTTTATGCTGAAACATTCAGATCCCTCAACCCTTGTGGGATATCTATAACATTCAGCATGTTCCACATTACGTTTACAGATTCCCATCCCTTCAATGAAGACATTTGTCTCAGAAAAACTTTATAGATAAGAGAGCGTAGCGAAAACATCAGATTGTTCACCTTTCTCCATGCATTGTCTAGCCCATGCATCCAAGTATTGCTTTCTTTCTCTAGATACTGTATTACGAGTTACAATTTTTGATTCAGCACCCTTATCAACTGCAAGCGGGACAGAACCCCTTGGAAGAGAAAATGTAGGCAAATCGTGTACAGTAGGTAATGAAGGTGCCATTACTGGCGTCAAAGACAAATCTATCAGAAACACAACAGCGGGCAAAGGTGGAGGTATAGGTGGAGGAATAACAATAGGAACCGGAGCAATAGCTGGCGGCGGAGGAACAGTAGGAGAAATAACAGGAAGAGTAGGAATTACTACGGGAGGAGGAACGACAGCAGGAACAGGTAAGGCAACAGGAATAGGTACATAAGGTGGTGGTGCAGTAGCAGCAGGCCTTTGTTCATTTAAACGTTTATCAATCAATTCATCTGATGCATAAAAATCTTTATACAGATATATTTTCTGTATACCAAGTTGAAAATTCCTATCCATGTTTTTAACTGACTCTGACTGTTTTTACTGATCATACAATAACGCTTTTTCAGCGTTTGACATATGTTAGCGCGCATGTTTCTCTCTACTTTTAAGCTGCTGCATAGCTTCTTTTTTCCAATCTTGTAATACATCAAATGCTGCAGGTCTAGCTTTCTTCTTTCACAAGATAGATTCTAAATATTCTATACGAGAAATCTCAAAGCTACCATTAATTGGCCACTGAAGTTCGGAAGCATGTCTAGTTTGTCTGTGCCAAATATCATTAAATAATATGATACCAATGCCGTACTTGCAGTACATAGTACATGCCGGTGACCCTTCCTGTGGTGCCGGAAGGCCAAATTCCAAAGATTGTCTGTCTCTGCGGAATAACGCCCTGAAACAGGCAATTTCCCAGGCATGTCAGATTACTGGTGTTACCTGATGAATAATTTTACTCGCGAGTACAATACTCCAAATCAAATATCAGGATACTTAGGAATCGGGGAACGACTCACCTGATTCAAAGGACTAAGGGAGGGCCGATCGGATTACTAAAGACAACAAAGGACCCTCGTGGTTGCTGATTTCAGCAAAACTGCTCGCCTCGATATAGGGACCCTCGTCAAGATGCTGCCTCGGACCGCAAGCTCCCCGTCCAGGGATCGGGTTGTGCAGTACTGTTGAGGTGTCGCGTCTCATCCAAGAAGGGGTACCCTTTCTCACCGTCTGATCCCGGTCCGATAGCCACGTCAATTCTTCAACAAGATGGCATCAATCTTGAGGGTCCCTATTTGGGTGCCACCTGTAAGAATGAGAAAATATTGAGGCTGAGTACCACAAATGAAATACACCAATCACGGGCTGAAAAGATTCACAGATCTTTTATTCTGTACAGTTTACAAAGAAACACACATAGCTATCTGGCTCTCAACACCCCACAACGTATACCAGCCTGACAAAGAGAGGTGAGAGAGTGCTGGACATTGAAACATTTGTGCTTTTATACAATTTCGAGTAATATTGTCTAGCTTCTCTACATGTTAATAATTCATGGTCTAGAGTTTGTACCTAGTTCACATACAGCTTATACAATAATATGCAAAGGATTACACAGGTTTGCGTTTCCATGAAGGCACAATGGTGGTGTATGTTCTCGAATCCAGCGGGAAGCCTTGTTCTACATTTCTGCACAATGCAGTTCGGCCTGAGTATACACTCGAGGTTTATTCTTCATTGTCCCAATATTTATACAGAGATGAGTCTTATGTGCGCAGGCAATACTTAGATGACAGTTCATGTGGCGCTCAAGGTCTCCTCACCTAGTCTAAACAGTCGGCTCTCGGACAGCCTAAACATTAACAGGACTCAAAGGTCAAGAGGCTTGGTTGCAAGTTGAAAACACAGTCCACTATTTTAGAACAGAGAATCGTATGAACAGAAATCAACATGGTGGATGAATCTTAAAATGGCAGCAAAAACGATCCAAAATCGGGACTTTGCAACACAGTTTTCCTCATAGAGCGGCTAGGCTTAGGCCAACATTAATCACAAAGGAGGCACTATACATTTACTATTTCACAAGTGGAGAGTAGAAGGGAAGGGGACAGGGGTGCCAAGGAGGCCTTGTATCTTGGGAGGGAGCATAAAGGGCAGTAGAGGAGAGTGAGGATAGGATGTCCTGAGTTTTGGTTAAGAAGTGGGAGGCTAGTGAAGTACTGAGTGTCAGGGGTGGCAGAGAAGAAGTGGAAACTACAGTAGGATTGGCAAATTCCTTGCCGATTTTAGACAGTTTGCCTGTGTTGTTGGTGGCCCCAGAGATGCAGGCTTGGATTTGGGCCCTCTTATTTGAGCAGATGGAGATTCTGTAATGCCTTTGGAGCAGCAGCAGGCAAGTCTGTCAGAGGATGTGCCTGATGCATGCCACTTCCGCTCAGCAACTCTGCACCTGCTTTTCAGTGAGTCTAGATAAGAGTCATACCAGGTGTTGCGCTTGGAGGCAGACTTCATGAAGATCCTCAGGACAGGTGCAAGGATGTCCAGGGCATTGGTGATAGAGAGATGAAGATTAGCAAGGGCATAGTCAGTGTGTGAATCTGTGGCAGGAGTGGGAGGGGGGACACTTGCTTCATTGGTCAAATGATAGAGAAGGAGACTGGCAGTGCAGGCAGAGGCTTAGCCAGGGAACCACAGAGATGCAGGTGAGAGGGCAGGAGAGCATGCTCAGACCAGGAGAGAGGTGTATTGAGAGGGTTGGAGATGGGGATGTCTGCTGAGATGAGAGCATCCACGGTTTGTCCAGCTGAGTGCATCGGAACGAAGGGATGAATGGTGAGGGAAAGAAATTCACAGCAGCTACAGAAAAGTACAGTGGTGGAATCAGGAGAATCAAGGTGAATATTGAAGTCTCCGAGAAGGAGAAGCTTGGAGGTCGAGGCAAGAAGAGAAGATGTGATTTCAGACCACTCTTAGAGGAAGAGGGAGACTGGATCAGTGGCCCTGAAAATGGTGGCACGAGTCAACGAGAGGGTTGGAGAGACATCAAGCCTGCAGACGAGGCATTCAAAGGAAGAGTAGGTCTGAGTTGGAATGATAGTAGCAGGGACCCATTCAGTGAAGATCAAGGCCAATTCACTTCCAGACCGGTTAGGCCTGGACTTAGAGAGGATCTTGTAGCCCTCAGGGATGAGTGTGTAAAAAGCACAGTGTTTAACAGAAGAGTTAGAGTTGAGGGTAGCGATGTGAAGCTGTTTGCCACCTTTGAAGGTCTTCCAAGGAGGTGTACAGGGATGTGGTATGCCCATCCGTGGTGGAGTAGGGGCTAGAGGGGTGGCAGACAGAGGAGCAGCAGGAGAAGGGAGGAAGTCGATGAGAGATGGAAGACGCCTATCAAAAAGGAGGAGGTTGGGCTGAGAGCCCTGGCCATGACAGTGTCATTCTGCTAGACATGAATGATGCTCCTTGAGGATGAGAAGCCTGCCAAGAGTACTTTCCATCTCATGCCACCGTACATGGGTGCCAAAGAGAAAGGGGAGGGGGCAGAGACCATGTGGGGAGTGCATAGATCTGGAGAGGGAGCGACAAAGAGGATGCCTCTGACAGTCTGCCTGGAAGTAGTACTGACTTGGGTGTAAGCAATGGGCAGGCCTGGATTGGAGACCAGGAGATTGTTTTTGATCGTTTTTCCTTCCAGGCTTCGAGAGTGAGGTAGGATAGATAATAGATAAGCAGTTAGAGTAAATAGGAGAGATGGAGAGCACCATGGAGTGAGAAAGCAGAGAGATAGAAAGGGGACAGAGGGAAACAGAGAAACTGAAAACCACAGAGAAACTGCACAATGCACGTCAAACTCACCAGGCGGCCTAGCAGCAATACAGTTGCAGACAAATCGGATGCACAAGATATCCTAGGTCATCAAAATCAGGGTGGGTAGCTTGATACATGGAGAGTCTCCACTCATTAGAATGCTTGGGGTAGCAAGGCCTCCCAAGCTTTCCGAAATGGTGTGCACCATCAGGAGCCCTCAACCATTAGGGCCACTTTTCCATGCCTGCAGCCAGCCAACCAGTCTGCTTTGAATTCCAGCTTCCAACTCAGAAGCAATCCAGGTGGGGCAGCTGGAGAGTATATACTGGTATGCTTGCACCCTCTGTCTAAACCCGCCAATTAATAGATTCTATAAGGGTGCCAGTGGTCAAAGTTGTCTAGTACACAGAATATCACCACCCAGACTCTCCACAATGCATTAGAGGCACCCACTTACAGTTGATCAACCATTTGAATCTCACGTTAGGCCCAGAGATTGTCCACTGCCAGGATCCCCTTTATTCTGCAGAAGTTGTGCACACCGTGGACACCAGTATGAGGGGCATATACCTTCCAGTGATCACCAGCATCCTCAGCGGCCCAGAGTGGCAAGGTGATTCTTTACACACACCTGTGTTCCCCGTACAGTGGTCTCACCAACTCTCCTTCTGCCATCTGCAATGATTTAGGGACATCCAAAAACACGGCTAAGGCTGCAGTAGTGCAAACATATCTTAGGTGCTGCCAAAGGTCACATTATAAGGAATCATAGTTGTTCCTTCATCACAAATGGGGAGGGGGTGCTGATTATTCCTACTCTCCCTTCGATCAGCTCCCAAAGCTGCACAGAGGAGATGCTAAATAACACCCGGGGCTGCATTAAACATGGTGCCCTAAGTCAGATTTCTATTCACACATCCTCATTCTGCCAGGCGCTATCCCTCTGTGGTGTTACGGAGCAGGGGACGGCCAAGTTCATGCATAGCTCGGAGGCCAGCCACTGGGGATTTCTACTGAATCGACTTCCTGGACTCCGGTGTCAGCGAGGGCAGGCCAAGCGCTGCAATGCTGCCTGCCGTATCAATCTCCCAGCTTCAGGCACAGCTGCCGCTGAGGTTGGCCTGTAGTCCTCCAGTCAGGCACAGGCAGTGCAAGCGCAGGATCAGGCTGTACTTACTCCTCCTGCGGGCTGCTACCACCACCACTGCGCTAGGTCCGCTCTGTACATGGGGTGAGAATATTACTTATTCAGCGCTGTTCATGGGGAGCGCCCAGCATGCTGAGTATGCTCCAGGGGACACCGGCCCACAACCTTAGGTGCTTCCAAAAAAGCTTGCACATGCAGAATTAGGTGCTCCCTCGCTATGATAGGAGCAGGCTCTGCTCTATGCGGGATGCAGGCCGGTGGAATTCTGGTGTTGCACCCGCAGCAAACAGTCTGGTGACCTGCTTCTGAGGCGGGTTTCAGATCCCATGCCTGATCGAACCTGTAAGCCAATTTGCCCAGGCATCCACCCAGCCAAACGTTTGTCTCGAAGGGCGCTCCAGGCACAGCACCCCTTCTGGTCACTGCAATGTTTCCTGGGTGCTCATATACGAATCCAGCGCTTCTCGTTCCCTGTTATGTCGGGGTGTCACTGTGACCGATCTGGTGTAGCTTCAGTCCCAGATCCACCAGCAGGTACAAATAAAATAGGGTAATAAATATGCAGTTTGGCAATATCGAGCAGCCGCTTGCTCAATCCAACTGCCGGTCTCCTACAAATCATCCACAAAGCATTGCCAGCAGCCATATTGAGGGTTCACCTCTCGATCGAACTTAGTCAGATATCTGAAGAATGGAGGAATCAATTGATCTGGGATGTTGGTGTTCTGTAATGTGTGGCTTCCACTACTTCTTCTGCAAAAATGTGCCCCTGGAAAGGATCAAAGCAGGATCCGTCTCGGGAGCTACAGTCAGTCCCTTCCGCACAGCATCACAGCATTATGGCACTATTGCCATGCATATTCAAAGAACTGGGGGAAAAGGTCTTCTTCACAAAATGTTCCTGATTCCTGGGTTTTTCAAGCTCAGTTGTAGGTGCACATGTCAAGCTGGGGCTCTATCTAGTACGTCCTTCTATCATTCCTCCCAGGACTCACTATAACATATTATTTAGGACATGATAACATGCCGGTGCACTCTCTAATGTTTGCAATGGAACTGCCATACTTTGGAAATGAATGCTATCTCATGTTTGGTGCACTAGCCTATGTTATGGTATGCCATGTCATGTTAAATAGCTGGTTCAGTTTGGGCAATGTCGGTCTATTAAGATCTATTGTTTTTTTGTGCAAATCTTTGTATCCATTATCAAGCATCATCCAGCAAATCAATGAGCGGAATTAACAGCATTCTGATATCCTAAACGTTACTTAATCAATACTTATTATAATTATGTATAAAAAAAGAAAAAAGAACAAGAAAAATAAAATGAAAAGAGCTTGTCTTATTTCTTAGAAATGTATACACCAGAACAGGTATACGTGGGTCTCTTGTCACACCACGAGCTGTTTGTTTTCAGTGAGATCATCAAATATCATATATCAGGCCGGGAGGATAGCTCAGGGGCGCACAGGTTTGGATCCCAGTTTTGTGCTTAGAAACTGGTCTTCGGTATGAAGCGCGTTATAAAAGAACAATCATATCAAATCAACGCTTAAGTCAATATCTATGTCCGACCACCTACCATACAAATCTAAATAGTTGCTCATATAGAGCCGTACGAGGGGTGCAAGGAGACATGCCATCTGAAGTGCATTGATCTACTAAGATCTATGTGTTTTGTTCCCAAGTTCATCTTTACTGAAAATGTTACACAGTAATTGTTGTTTTCTATGTACACCTTCTCCTTGCTTTTATGGGCGTGTGGCTCCACAATCATCATTGGTCTTCCACTTTATCCTCACTATAGCTATACTTAGACCTGTTCCAACCTGTTACAGGCTTGTAGATGAGTGTCTCCCACCAAAAGCGAGCACAGACACATGGGTGTATGGGGTTTTAGGTTTGTTTAAAGAAATTGTCTAAAAGGATAAAGTAAGGTGACAGGATGTTTGGAAAACTCAAGAAGGCATTGTGTGGAAGTCGTGATTGCAAACTAAAGGAGTCAGGATAATAAATCGAAGAGTCCTGATTTGTTGAGAGTTTCCATTGGGATTCACAACCAAATAGTTCAAAAGAACAAGGGACTCCCCGTCCTGCCACAAAGGGGTACTTCAAACAGGTATTGAGTGTTTCAAAGCCCAGTGAATCAAAGAGTCAGGTGGCAGGTGTAAATCAAAAGACCCAAAGTCTCTCTCAGTCTCCGCCAAAAGAAAATCCAAAATAATACAAACAAAAGTCTTCATTTTCCAAGCAGGGTATCTCTCCCCCTCCCATGGTCGGTACTGGAGAGGTGTCTCGTTTTGTGATATCTCTTCAGACTGCATGCTTGGCTTGACTATGGAACCACAACTCCCAGACATATAGGTGTTTTGCATAGCTTCCTGACCTCTGCTTCTAGAGATAGTCCCAAGGCTCTCTCATGGTTGTCCGGTGGTAGCTTCAAGCCTGATTGGGTGCATGGTTGGCACTTCTGTGATGATAAGGTATGCCTACTTGTGGTTCCACAGAGAAGTTTCATCCTGCCCACACCCTCCCTCCCCTTACTTTTGTAATTCTTTCTCACACCCGTCTTTATCCTTGCTATCACTAGGCTGACCTCCCTGCTCGCGAGCATAATGACATTTCTCATGGTACTCTCTGCTTGCCTATGGAAGGCGGCCTCCCTCTTCGTCTGCTCCCAAGCAACATATCTGCATTCTAACACAGCTAAATATCTCTCTACCACAATATCTTTCTCTGACTCCAGCAAAGCAGAATCTCCCTCCTTCATCTCGCTATCAATGCTATTCCGCTATTCTAAACAAAAATCTCCTCCTCCTACTAAGATCTTGCCCTCCTGTCTGCTCCACCCTTCTCCCTCTTTACAAAGCACCAGTGTTTCCTCCTTCCTTGTACCACTATCACACTCTCCCCATTTGCGCTCTCCAGGACACTGGTATCGCAGGTTCACTGATCACCTTCTGCTAACTCTCCCAAAGATTGACACTGACTGAATGGGCTGACTGTCTTTTCAAGCCTGGTCTCTCCTCACCTTGAGTGGCTCTCAGAGTTTTCTATAATCATAAACTACTTTTTTTGAATTAGGTTTGGTTCCAGGTTTTTTTTAAATAACAGTGACTACCTACTTACATAAAACAATTGATCCTTTTCTTCAGGGAACGTGGGCAATTTTCGACCTATTTCCCATCTTCCTTAAAGGAGCAAATTCATTAAAGCTGCAGAAGCAGAGCAAGTGCAGTCATTTCTAGAAGACTCAAGCCAGCTAGAAAATTCCCAGGCTGGCTTCCGTCCTAGGCATAGTATGCGGTCAGTTATTGTGGCAACCACGGACGACGTAAGATTGATAGTGGATGGAGGTGGAGTCGAGGGTCTTATTTGCTTGATCTCTTTGCAGCCTTTGAGCCCATTCCATTGTTTTAGAATGCTATATAGGTTATCAAAAAAAATGGCTTGGAAATGGATGAGGTGTTTCTTGACAAGGAGAGTACAGTTGGTGGCAATGCCACCATTTGAATCTGCACCAAGAACTGTTTCTAGCAGGTTTTGGCTACGTTCATCCCTCAGCCCCTACTGTTAAATATTTATATGAAGCCTTTGGCCAGATTGATCTGCACCTTTGCCATGAAATAGTACATGTATGTGGATGATAGGCAGGTAGATATTTGTTTGGGGCATGCACACGGGAATAGAGCTCCTCTCTTTAAACACTGTTTGGGAAAAGATAAGGGCTGGATGAATTCTAACTGCCTGCAGTTAATGACACTGACAACATTGATTCTTCACCGTAATCATTCTTCTAGTGCAGTACACAGTAACTTTATGCTAGGAAGTGGTTTCACCATTTTAGCTATTGAGGAACAGTCTGATACCTATTGCCTCTCTGATTAGGACAACGGCCTACCCGTGCACTGAAGGTTAAGAATCTTGTGGTCTGATTGGACTCCTCTCCTTCCTTGGAGGCCCAGATTAATTTGTTTACTAGAACTTGTAGGTTCTTCCTTGGGGGCCTTAAAAGATTTCAGTTGTATTGCCTGTTTCTGCATAGAGTTCAATTTCTAGATCATCTCCAGCTGTATGGACTACTGTCATGTTTTGAATCTAGGTCTTCAAAAAGCTTAATTAGATAAACTAAAAATGATCCCGAATGCAGCAGCGCAGCTTCTTCTTGAGACACTAGACTGAAATCAGTGACTTCAAAGTGCTTTTGTTGGTTCATAGGGTCTACTATTACTCCAGAAATGGATTACTTAGAAATGTTTTCTCTGTTATAAACCTCCTAGTACCATTAGATCTTCATCGGCTGGCCTCCTTGCTACCTCTCTGTGCAGGTATCAGAAGTGGGGTGGACAATCCTTTTCTTTTAGGGTGGTAACATTGTGAAGTGCTCAGCTGTCACAATTGCTCCTTGGAAGAGAACTTGCAATTAGGAAATATCAGTTCCCTAAAAAAAAAACTCTGCCTTTATAACTCTGTAAGAAGAATCATTTGGACTAGACCTGCACCTAAATACCTTTTTTTTAAGTTAAGCGAGTGCTTCATGATACAAATTATTCTTAAATCAATAGATGGCAAAACGTGTTAATTATTTTAATAGCTGGGCTTTTGACAGCATTATTTTTAATGCAATAGAGACACCTGTTATAAGATGTGATTAAGAGCAAATTATGGTCATTCCTAGATTTAGGGCCTCATCACGAGTTGGGCGGTAACGCCAGCGCTATTAGCGCCGGTGCTAATAGTCCTACAGCCAAACCCCCCTGGCGCTATTAGCGCCGGATCACAGGTTTGGCGGAAGGGTTATTGCCCATTCCCCATTGGGCCCATTCGGGAATTCCTCATTCCCCATTGGGCCCAATGGGAAAAATGTGTGCTATTACCGCTGGCAGATTTCCCGCCGGCGGTAATCACACCGAAAATCGGCAATTTTGCTGTGGATTTCCCCTCAGCTCAGAGCTGGGGGGGAAATCCGCCATAGCCATGATCTGGCAGACCCTTAAATGCGGCGGTAATAGCGCTACCGCCGCATTTAAGGGTTAGCGCCAGACTCGTGATGAGGCCCTTAGAATGTCAAAAGCAGTCATCCAGTGCATGCCTAGCAATTACACATGTACTGGCTTTACAAAAGCTAAAACTATTGCCTATGCCTATTCTTATTTGTGTAGGCATGCCACCTTACCCTAAGGCAGCAGTGCCCTGCTGAGGGCAGTGTGTGCAGATGCAATCTTACTGAAGGGGTTCAGTCAAACACTGGTTTGCCTTGATAGCTTATACAAATTCAAGGCTTAACATTTCCACAGAATGTAATTTAAAAAGATCAATATAAGTAGAGATGCGGCTTTGCGCTTGGCATTATATCAAAACGTACACATGCACACTGAGTCTTGTCTTTGGTGATATACATGCTGCATCTTCAAAGTCTTACTGGAACCGTGCTCATGATTTGATTCGTTTAAATGTCATGACGTGTACAGAGAGTTCAGCTGCTCTGGTTGACAATCTAAGCACATTTCTTTGGAGAATAGCGTTCATCTATGGAGCCTGTTCTCTGACTTACTTTTGATAACCTACAGGAACAATGCATTTGTGTCACAAGAATTTAGAGCATTGGTTTTAATACTGAGGGGCTAGCCCAGGATGGGTGCACAAAATGGTTTCCAGGGGATATGATATGGCATTTATAACACGTCTGTACACAAGTGTTTTTAGGCGAGGGCACGGTTCTTTCAGAAAGGAGAATTTGTGCTGCCTTGATGAGGGAATAGTTCAGTCTTTATAGTATGTGTTGTTCTGTAATCAACGCCTCTCAAGTTATGACCTGAGGGGAATCCCAAGTGATAATGCCCCCTTTCGAAGTCCATAAGGCCACCAGCAAGCAGTGCTCGTAACAATTAGCTGCCATTGTTTAGTAAAACAAGTTAGTTTAATGTTTACTAAAGTAAACAAAACGTGTTCGTAACTTAAATGTAGTTTCATTTTTTACCAGGTTGCTATTAAGGAAAGAATTTTAATTGTAAACTTGGTTAAACTGGGACAGTTTTTGAATGAGCTTGCTTTTGGTCTTATGTTTAACTGAATGCATTTTCCTTACTGAAGTGAAGGTTTTGTTCCATGTTTTAGCTTTCGTGTTGTTGTCTTAAATAAGCTTGTCTTGTTTAAAGAAATCTGATTTGGAAATGGTGTTGCTGTTTCTTGAATGCACAAACATCCTTTCTGTTGTTTCCCCGCCTGCCTATGAAGTCGGAACCCCTGGAATGCTGTCAATACCAGTAGTTATTTACTGCATTCCGAACATTCTGATTGACTGAGAGGGGGTCAATAATAACTGCTATGCGCTAATAGAACATATAGGCGTGGAGGAATTGACAGCTTACTAGGCAATACATCGGTCTAGAGTAGACATTGGTTCCACTAGCCGTGTTTACACATGTGTTGTCCCTATAAAAGGCCTCGGTCTCAAAGCAGAGTGTTGTCCATACTTGCACACACCCATATGTATATCAGTTGACTTCTTTATTTCAACTTTTTAATCTCAGACGCAATTACAAACAAATTGAAATGCTAACATGGTCTTTTGAAACCGACAAGGTTTAAAATCCTCTGTCTAGACCCAAGGCATCATCTCTCCCAGAACAAAACCGACACTACGCAACAGCTTCAATGGACTCCATGCTCCAATCAGTGTCTGGTACATTCACAACAGCTTTAATGCATTGAATGGTTAAAGAAGTGTTTGGGACATATGTGACAGCTTCAATATACTGCATGCTTCCATCAGTATGTGGGATATCTGCAACAGCTTCAAAGCACGCCATGCTTCAGTTTGTGTGGTGGGCATGTGCAACAGCTTCAGTGTACTGCATGCCTCGATCAGTGTTTGAGACCTGAGAAGATGGGAATTTTATGAGAATAACTTGCATAACAGCTGGTAGATTTGAAGATGACAAAACATCTTCCCCGCCAAAGTTATTGTACCCCAAAAATAGAAAAGTCCTGTATGGGAAATATCAATCTAATGCATGTTACAGGGTGTGAAAGGCAATCGTATGTTAAATATACACAGGAAAGAAGTGGGAATGTGTGTCTGTGTTATATTGTCTCCAATATTACCCATTCCCATCAGCATCTTGATAAGCATGTATTTTTCAAAAATGCATATCTTTCCTGTGGCATTCATCCTACTGTCCAGGGACTTCAGGACTGTGCAGTATCTTTCCTGTAGCATTCATCCAACTGTTCGGGGACATCAAGACTGTTCAGTTCTTTCCTGTAGCATTGATCCTACTGTCCAGGGACATCAGGACTGTGCAGTATCTTTCCTGTAGCATTCATCCAACTGTTCGGGGACATCAAGACTGTTCAGTTCTTTCCTGTAGCATTGATCCTACTGTCCAGGGACATCAGGACTGTGCAGTCTCTTTCCTGTAGCATTCATCCAACTGTTCGCGGACATCAAGACTGTTCAGTTCTTTCCTGTAGCATTGATCCTACTGTCCAGGGACATCAGGACTGTGCAGTATATTTCCTGTAGCATTCATCCAACTGTTCGGGGACATCAAGACTGTTCAGTTCCTTCCTGTAGCATTGATCCTACTGTCCAGGGACATCAGGACTGTGCAGTATCTTTCCTGTAGCATTCATCCAACTGTTCGGGGACATCAAGACTGTTCCGTTCTTTCCTGTAGCATTGATCCTACTGTCCAGGGACATCAGGACTGTGCAGTATATTTCCTGTAGCATTCATCCAACTGTTCGGGGACATCAAGACTGTTCCGTTCTTTCCTGTAGCATTGATCCTACTGTCCAGGGACATCAGGACTGTGCAGTATATTTCCTGTAGCATTCATCCAACTGTTCGGGGACATCAAGACTGTTCCGTTCTTTCCTGTAGCATTGATCCTACTGTCCAGGGACATCAGGACTGTGCAGTATATTTCCTGTAGCATTCATCCAACTGTTCGGGGACATCAAGACTGTTCAGTTCCTTCCTGTAGCATTGATCCTACTGTCCAGGGACATCAGGACTGTGCAGTATATTTCCTATAGCATGCATTGTATTATGCTGAGACATCAAGACTGCTCAGTAGCTGTCCAATATCTTCTGCCCTAGTTTTCAGTAACATCAAGTTGCTCACTTGCTTTCCCATAGCATTCATCCTACTGTCCATGGACATAAAAATGTGCATTATTTTTTTCTCTAGTAATCATCATACTGTTCAGAGATATCAACACTATGCAGTATCTTCCCGGTAGCATTCATCCTACTGTCCACGGACATAACAACTGTGCAGTATCTTTAGGGCAGCATTCCTCTTACTGTTCGATGACATCAAGATCATGCAGTATCTTTCATGTAGCGTTCACAGGGACATCACACGTGTGCAGTGTCTTTCCTGTTGCCGTCCTATTACTCTTCAGGAACATCAAGACTGCGCAGTATCTTCCCTGAAGCATGCATTCCACTGTTCAGGTACATCAAAATGATTTAGTATCTTTACTGTAGCATTCCTCTTACTGTTTTCGGGAACAACAAGACTGTGCAGTAGCTTTCCTGTAGCATTAATCTATTTTTTCAGGGCAGCAAGACTGTGCTGTACATTTCGTGTAGCCGTCATGCTACTGTTCAGGGACATCCCAGCTGTGCAGTATCATTCCTCTTGCATTCATCCTACTGTTCAGGGACATCAAAACTGTGCAATATCTTTACTGCAGCATTCATCCTACTGTCAAGGGACATCAAAACTGTGCAATATCTTTCCTGTAGCATACATCCTACTGTTCAGGCACATCAAAACTGTGCAATATCTTTCCTGCAGCATTCATCCTACTGTCCAGGGACATCAGAACTATGCAATATCTTTCCTGTAGCATTCATTCTACTGTTCAGGCACATCAAAACTGTGCAATATCTTTACTGCAGCATTCATCCTACTGTCCAGGGACATCAAAACTGTGCAATATCTTTACTGCAGCATTCATCCTACTGTCCAGGGACATCATAACTATGCAATATCTTTCCTGTAGCATACATCCTACTGTTCAGGCACATCAAAACTGTGCAATATCTTTACTGCAGCATTCATCCTACTGTCCAGGGACATCATAACTATGCAATATCTTTCCTGTAGCATACATCCTACTGTTCAGGCACATCAAAACTGTGCAATATCTTTCCTGCAGCATTCATCCAACTGTCCAGGGACATCAAAACTGTGCAATATTTTTTTTCTGTAGCATTCACCCTACTGTTCAGGGACATTGGGACTGTGTAGCATCTTTCCTGCAGCATTCGTCCTATTGTTCATGGACTTCAATATTGTTCAGTGTGTTTCCTGACGTGAAGCATTTCTCGTATTGTTCAGGGGCATCTTGACTGTTCAGTGTATTTTCTAGAGCATTCATTCTGCTGTTCTGGGACATCAAGACTGTTCAGTTCTTTCCAGTAGCATTCATTGTATTATTCTGAGACATCAAGACTGCACAGCAGCTTTCTTGTATCGTCTGCCCCAGTTTTCAGTGACATCAAGCTGCTAAGTTGCTTCCCTATAACATTTATCCTACTATCCATGGACATACAAACTGTGCAGTATCTTTTTTGTAGTAATTATCCTACTGTTCATAGACATCCGCACTATTCAGTATCTTCCCTGTGGCATTCATGCTACTGTACAGAGACATAACAACGGTGCAGTATCTTTCCGGTAGCCTAGGTCATACTGTTCAGGGACATCCAACCCCTGGAGTATTTTTCCTGTAGCATTGATCCCACTGTTCATGGACATCGGGACTGTGCAGTATCTTTCCTGTAGCATTGATCCCACTGCATGGGGACATCAAAACTGTTCAATATCGATACTGTAGCATTCAGTCTACTGTTTACGGGAACATCAAGACTGCACAGAACATCTCTGTAGCATTCATCCTATTGTTCAAGGCAATCAATATTTTGCTTGGCGCGTTTCCTGAACCAAAGCATTTCTCTTATTGTTCATGGGCATCATGACGGTTCAGTGTCTTTCCTGCAGCATTCCTTCTGTTGTTCAGAGACATCAAGACTGTTCAGTTCCTTGCTGTTCCATTCAATGTATTATTCTGAGACATCAAGACTGCTCAGTAGCTTTACAGTATCATCTGCCCTAGTGTTTAGTAACATCAAGCTGCTCAGTTGCTTTCCCATAGCATTCATCCTACTATCCATGGACATGGAAACTGTGCTGAATCTTTTCTGTAGTAATCATCCTACTGTTCAGAGACATCAAAACTGTGTAGTATCTTTTCTGTAGTATTTATCCTGCTGTTCAGAGACATCAACACTATGGAGTATCTTCACTGTAACATTCATCTTACTGCCCAGGGACATCAAATCTGTGTAGGTTTGTTTCCTGTAGCATTCGGCTTACTGTTCAGGGATATCAATACCCTGCAGTATCTTTCCTGTAGCATTCATCCCACTGTTCATGGACATCCAAACTGTGCAGTATCTTTCCTTTAGCATTCATCCTACTGTTCAAGGACATCATTATTGTGCAATATATTTTCTTTAGCATTCATCCTACTGTTCAAGGGCATCACTACTGTGCAGTATCTTTCCTTTAGTATTCCTCCAACTGTTCAGGGACATCAAAACTGTGCAATAACTTCCCTGTTGCATGCATCCTACTGTTCAGGGACATTAGGACTGTGCAGGATTTTTTCCTGTAGGATTCCTCTTATTGTTTAGGGACATTAAAACTGTGCAGTATCTTTACTGTAGCATTCTTCCTACTCTTCTGGAACATCAAAACTGCCATTTCTTTCCTGTAGCATTCCTTTAATTGTTCAGGCACACCAACACTGTACAGGAGCTTATCTGTATTATTCATCCTACTGTTCAAGGACATCACTATTGTTCGGTGTGTTTCCTGACGCGAACCATTTCCCTTATTGTTCAGGGGCATCATGACGGTTCAGTGTCTTTCCTATAGCATTCATGGTACATCCCCCCATTGGTCAGAGACATCAAGACTGCACAGCATGTTTCTGAAACATTCCTCCTACTGTTCAGAGACATCAAGACTGCACAGCATGTTTCTGAAACATTCCTCCTACTGTTCAGAGACATCAAGACTGCACAGCATGTTTCTGAAACATTCCTCCTACTGTTCAGAGACATTAAGACTGCACAGCATTTTCCTGAAACATTCCTCCTACTGTTCACGGACATCAAGACTGCTCAGCATTTTCCAGAAACATTCCTCCCATTGTTTAGAGACATCAAGACTGCACATTATTTTTGCTGCAGCCTTCCTTCTACTGTCCCAGGGACATCAAGATTTAACAGTCTGTTCCTGATTTTCCCTTTTTCCACATAATCAAATTTCAGCTCCAAATCATTGGTTTTCTTTTGATAATGAGTGTCCTTGTCACCAGCTGTACCTCTTTTAATTCTACATTCCTGAGGCACGTTATGGCTGTCATGCAACCCCTCCTTTGGGATAGCTATCTCCCACTATCCCTTCAGTCTTGAGTATTATAGGAAAGTCTGCCACAGCCTGAACAGAGCGCCTTGCCAACAGCCCCAGAGATCAATAAAATCTAGGTTAGTCTACGTGGTGCCCTAATTTGGAGGTGGCTAGGTGACCATGCCAGAGTTCACCACAAAACATAAATGCAACTGGGTAAAATTGATCGATCATGACAAGTTATTGCTTAGCAAGCCCAGCTCACCAATCCAGGGTGAGCTGGGCTATCTACTACACCCCATGTATGTCGATGAACCCCTTATAAATTACTACAGGGAGTTCTTCCTGAAGGTCTGGACAGGTGGCTGCCTTTTTTCTCTTTGTATTGGCTCATCTTGCTGCTAGGTAATCACAAGTTGCAGACTCGGTGGTCAGAGCAAAATGAAAGTTCTGTGGCACATCTTCCTAAGTGTAGCATGACATTGTTTCCTTCACAGTATGTGTCATGTTTTCAGCCAGTTTGTCATGCCATCCATTTTTTGATGTCATCCTGGGATCAATATGATGGAATCAGCCCAATAACATTTGTTTTAATGTATTGTTAATTTTGGTTTGAGTCCAAAGCCTAATCAAAGGGGCACAGATTTATCAGAAAGGAAATACCCTATGATAGCCAGCCATCCGATCCATGGCCACACACTATGACATCCACCCATTAAATCCATGGCCACACACTATGACAGCCACCCATTAAATCCATGGCCATACACTATGACAGCCACCCATTAAATCCATGGCCACACACTATGACAGCCACCCATTAAATCCATGGCCACACACTATGGCAGCCACCCATTAAATCCATGGCCACACACTATGACAGCCACCCATTAAATCCATGGCCACACACTATGACAGCCACCCATGAAATCCATGGCCACACACTATGACAGCCACCCATTAAATCCATGGCCACACACTATGACAGCCACCCATTAAATCCATGGCCATAGACTATGACAGCCACCCATTAAATCCATGGCCACACACTATGACAGCCACCCATTAAATCCATGGCCACACACTATGGCAGCCACCCATTAAATCCATGGCCACACACTATGACAGCCACCCATTAAATCCATGGCCACACACTATGACAGCCACCCATGAAATCCATGGCCACACACTATGACAGCCACCCATGAAATCCATGGCCACACACTTTCACAGGCAGCCATCTGGTGAGTATGCATGTGCCCCCTCCCACTCCCTTGCCCCCGTAAGTATGAATGTGCCCCCATCCACCCCAATGCCCCATGTGGGTATGTCTGTGACCCCGACCCACCCTCTTGCACCCTTTGAGTATGCCTGTGCTCCCCACCCACCCCCTTACCCCATGAGTATGCCGAAGACCCCCACCCACCCCCTTTCCCCCTTAAATATCCATGTGCCCCACACCAACTCCCTTCCCCCCAGTGAGTATGCCTGTGATCCCCACCCACCTGCTTGCCCCCCTTTGAGTATCCCTGTGCCCCCCACCCACACCCTTGCCCCAGTGAGTATGTCTGTGCCCCCCACCCACACCCTTATCCCCATGAGTATGCCTGTGTCCCCACCCATCCGCTTGCCCCGTGAGTATACCTGTGCCCCAACCCACCCCCATGCCCCTCTCAAATGTGTTTGTGCCCCCTTTGCCCCTTGTGATTGTTTTGGCTGCCCCCTACTTCCCCTGACCTTCCCTCCTCCTGCAAATTCAGACACTACCTCAATTTTCATCAGGCATATTAATCGTAGCCGCCCGTTTTTTCGCAGCCACCTACTCTCTCCCCCCACCCCTCCCCTCTCTTGTTAAAGACCGGCATTACCCCATTTGCCGTCAGGCATATTAATGGTAGCTGACTGTCTTTCGCAGCCACCTTCCCCTCTCCTCCTCCCCACCCCCTTTCCTTCTTCCTCTCCTTCCCCTCTCCCCTTTTTGTTTGTCCATTAGCACTTACTCCTATCATTTGTCCCTAGACCTCTGATAGCAGCTTCTCTGTCCCCCATTTCCTCCTTGTCGTCTCCATCCACTCTCCTCCTGGACTATTCTTAATCGTCGTCTGACCTAATATGATAGTTGCTTGTCTGTTCCTCTCCTCCTCCCTCTCTCCACCAGCCCTCTCCTCCTCCCCCTCCTCTCGGTATTCATGCACTATATCAATTGTCATCAGGCACAGTAATGTTACTGCTGGTTTGTCTCATTCCTCGCTCCCCCTTTCTCCCTAATTGTTACTTGCACTTGCACTATCTGAAATGTCGCCAGGCTGAGTATGATAGTTATTTTTCACATTCTAATTGTTTCAAGAACTTGTAAAAATGTAAATTGTTTTCTCCCTTGTTCCCTCCCTCCTTGAAGCGCTTTGAAACACGTTGTGTATAGGTGCTATACAAATAAACAATCAATTCATCCAATTCATGGCCACACACTATGCCAGCTTGCCAGCCACACACTATGACAGCCAACCATGGAATCCACGGCCACACACTATAAAAGCTACCAATCCAATCCATGAACACACATTATGACAGCCAGCATTCCAATCCATGGCCACATACTATGATAGCCAGCCATCCAATCCATGCAGAAATCCATCCAATTCATGGCCACACACTATGACAGCCAGCCACCCAAACCATGGCCACACACTATGACAGCCCAGAGAGAGCAAAACAGACAAGCCAGCCAGCAAACCGTGCGCACAGTAACCAAGCCGCCTAATAAATAACAGCAGGGAGATTGCATTCAGCATAACGTATCCAGCACTTACAACCAAGAAAAAGTGAGACAGCTATAATAGGGGTTCTGTCGGAGAACCCCACAGTGATTCAAGTTGATCTGAAGCCACCAGCAGGCAGACATAGATGACAGGGACCTATCCATTGCATACCATGGTCTCACTCTCAAGTGATACAATCACCTGAAGAGAAATAAGAATTGTGTAGGAACCCTGAGTCTATAGCCAGAGCCACCCCTGGAGAGAAGCCACCAATACAAAAAGCTAGGCACAGCTAGGCACCCACCATTGTCCTGAAGAAGGCTGGAGCCATCAGAGAACCACAGTGAAAAGGCCCATCAGTCCGGCTGTAACACGTGTAGACTGTTGTTGTTTAGCAAGAGACACACCATTAGATTAACAGGGTGTACAGGAATTACACCCAAAAGGTTCCCACTACATTGGTGTAGGTCGCAGGAAGACCATTGTCCCGTGCAACATTTTATACCACCTTACAAACAGAGCTTTGGATTGGCTAACACGGGTCTTCCCATACCTGAGACCCTTTCTGTTCTCTTAGCTCAGTGTACCCTTTCAAGGTGATGGGAAGGACTGTGGAGTGTTGTGTGTTCCATATTATTGCTACAGGTCTGAACACATATCCTGGGAGAGTACCAGCAGGTTGCAGTTTTGGTTGGCAACACTTGTATCATTCAACTCTGCCTCGCTGGGAACAGCTTCTCTTCCCACCACAGGTAAATGGGCACTGTCCTGCTCTGTTGGATCACGTGTGGAGGGACCGCAAAACGTAGCTCTTCTTTCTGCAATTATGAGGATTTTATTCTGAATTCTTGCAGATGGCTTGCTGCCTCGGTAACCATGAATGTTCCACCCGTCCTTGTCCTTTACTGTAAACACCAGCTTTGCGCCTCATGCTGCAGGGAACATTTGCCTCCCCTTACATGTATCTGAGGCCCGTATTTCCAGCCCTGTTCATTTCCGTCACCCTATAGGTTCCCTATGTGTTTCTATGGCTTCTTATGGTTCGTTGCAATAAAGCATATGCAAGGTTGGTCAAGGTATATTTGTGTGTCTTGCGTTTCCACTCTAGCTAAAGGAAAGAAAAGGTTCTTGGCATTATGTAAATGTATCTGTCCTCTACCTACAGGAATTATATGCATGGCTTTCATGTCTACAAGCAATGCACTAGTGCATGCCTGTGTAACTTCATGCATGAGTGAAGATTTGCTTCATGACTAACGCTGCAATGTCAAAATGTCTCTAATGATGTCACTGATTCTTGGCTTTTCTGTCAGTTGACCTGATCCATTGATGAGACCCCTGTCTCCTCGAAACCATCAACTCGATACTGTTTAAATGTCTGTCTGAGAGAATATCTCTTGTCATATCTGTGATACATTGGCGCAGTCAGTGACTGACCAAACAACGAGTTACAACTTGAATTCTTCATTCTGCGGGTTCACAGTGACATATGGGACATAAGGGCCTTTCCCCGGACCCTTTCTTCAAATTCATGGCCACACACTATACCTGCACCCATCCACGCACTATGATAGCCAGCCATCCATTACATAGCCACACATTATCACAGCCAGCCCTCCAATTCATGGCCACACATTATGATATCCAGCCATCCAATTCATGGCCACACATTATGACATCCAGCCATCCAATCCATTGCCACACATTATGACATACAGCCATCCAGTTCATGGCCGCACGTTATGACATCAAGCCATACAAGCCATGGCCACATACTATGACAGCCAACCATACAATCCATGGCCACAAACTAGGACAGTCAGCCATCCAATCTCTGGCCACACACTATGACAACCAGCCATCTAAATCCATGACCACACACTATGACAGCGAGCCATTCACTCCATGGCCACACAATATGACTTCCAGCCAACCAATCCATGGCCACACATTATGACATCCAGCCATCCAATCCATGGCCACACACTATGACAGTCAGCAATCCAAACCATGGCCACACACTATGACAACCAAACAAGTATTCAATTGCCACATACTATAATAGCCAGCCATCCAATTCATGGCCACACACTATGACAGCCAGCCATCCAATCCATGGCCACACATTATGACATCCAGCCATCCAATCCATGGCCACACATTATGTCAACCAGCCATCCAGTTCATGGCCACACATTATGACATCCAGGCATACAAGCCATGGCCACACACTATGACAGCCAGCCATACAATCCATGGCCACAAACTAGGACAGTCAGCCATCCAATCTCTGGCCACACACTATGACAACCAGCCATCTAGTCCATGACCACACACTATGACAGCGAGCCATTCAATCAATGGCCACACAATAAGACATCCAGCCATCCAATCCATGGCCTTACATTATGACATCCAGCCATCCAGCCATCCAATCCATGGCCAAACAATCCATGGCCAAACACTATGACAGTCAGCCATCCAAACAATGGCCACACACTATGACAACCAAACAATTATTCAATTGCCACATACTATGATAGCCAGCAATTCAACCCATGGCCACACATTATGACAACCAGCCTCCAATGCATTCCCACACACTATGACAGTCAGCCATCGAATCCAGGGTCACATACTATGACAGCCAGTCATCCAATCCATGGTCACACATTATGTCATCCAGCCATCCAATTCATGGCCACACATTATGACATCCAGCCATCCAATTCATGGCCACACACTATGACAGCCAGCCATCCAATCCATGGCCACACATTATGACAACCAGCCTCCAATGCATTCCCACACACTATGACAGTCAGCCATCGAATCCAGGGTCACATACTATGACAGCCAGTCATCCAATCCATGGTCACACATTATGTCATCCAGCCATCCATTCCTTGGCCACACATTATGGTAGCCAGCCAGCATCCAATCAATGGCCAAATACTATGAAAGCCAGCCACCCAATCCGCCAATGTTGTGCCAATCATTAGTGAGGTCGGTCTTGAGATGTCGCCAACTCCCATTGGCTCTCAAAAACATGGATGTGAGAGTGTAATACACATACATCAAAGGAGATTATGTAGCCATTTAGAACTTGAGCAAAGTGCATCACCCGAGCCTTGAAAGGGATTGAAGATTGTGACTGGCCTTAAAAGTTGCCACAAACACATTCAACACCTAACAGTGCCTCCTCTAATAAGGGTGTGTGTGTGTGTGTGTGTCTGAAAAAGAGAGAGAGAGAGAGACAGAGAGAGAGAGAGAGAGAGAGAGAGACAGAGAGAGAGAGAGAGAGAGAGAGACTGTGTGTGGTATGTGATTTGTCCGTGTGTTTTTGGAACGCTTTTTTTTTGATTTCAAGATCAAGCTAGTAATTTATCTCAGCCTTTTAATTACAGCGAAACATCAGCCACGGTAGACAGGTAGACCCCAAGAGGCACTCACTGCTGCGAAATAATTATGAATTTAATACAGATAGATTTGAGCTTCTCTCTAGAGAACAATGCACATTATACACAGGGTATAATTAGTCCTATTTAAATGTACATGTAGGCCTAGGGCGTAGAGTTGAATTTTGTTGGAACGGCTTGAGGGAATAAAACGACGGCTTGCTTGTGATATAGTGAAATTGACAGATGTGGTAGCAACGTAATTTACTATTATGCTAGGTGCAGCAAAAACACTTTCTTTAAAACAAGTTCACAAACATTTTGACAAGTACATTGCCATTGAACGGCTGTAAATGCAATTGTTTGGGAATGAAGAGGGCTCTTGGGTGGGATAAATAGGCCTGGTGGCATTAGCATTCATATGAAGGCTGTTTTTCTATTGCCATCATTTGATTTGTATTTCTAAGGTCACTGTGCCCGAGGCTTGGACTCGGGCTATGTGCTGGGCACTGGGGGCAGGGTCACTGTGCCATCTTGCTATGACCACGGTGCATATCCAGCTACTTCTGCACAGAGCAACGATGCACAGGGAATGGCCTTACGGATAGTGCCGGCACACACTAAAGGTCGGGGTACATGGTTAACGCTTAAATGACCGAGTGAAATTCGGATTTTGGCGGAAGGGGGCTGGAAAGCAGGGATGCTCACCCACTGTGCAAAGTGGAGGTATGTAGTACGGGATTTTACAGAGACCACCACCCTTATGACCCTGGTCAACCTGTGTCCAGTTCTCAAGGAGTCAGGTCTCTGGTGGATCGCTCAGGGGCAACGTGCTCTCCTTGGAAGCAAGACCACGCTGAGCACCACAGGTTCGATCACTGGGTCAGTGGTTAGAAACCTCTGGGTATTAAGCGCCTTATAAATAACCTATCATGTCATATCTGCATGTACATGCTGCTTCACATGTTAACCCGTGACAGTCCTGCCCAAGAGTTTCAAATCCACCCACCTCCTCATCTATATAATGATGTAGAATACACAGCAATACCCAGATAAGAGCCAGGCAAGAACACCTAAATATTATAGTGAGGCTGTCAGGGAGAGCCGTGCCCATAGGGAGAAGCACTATAAACCCCACAAACCCAGTTCTACACAGGTGGTAGATTCAATGACAATCTCCAGAAATGCGTTGCTGCTTGCCCACTGTCAGGAGGCCCAGACAGGATATAAAAAAAAATGTTAGACATCTATTTCAAAATGGTGGGAAACGTGAGACCTTTTTAGGAATTCGATACAGACTAACATGCCCTTCTTGGCTGCTTCTGAACTCTAAATAAACAAAGGAGGGCTAGGGTTGTTTTACAGTGGTTAATGAAGGTTGTGCTCAAGCACTATGTTGTAACACACACCGAGTGTGATGCAGCGAAAGGAAAGTAAGTGTTCTGCCATCACAGGAGAATTCCTTGTGCGACCTTCCCCATTGACTTCAACCATTACCCTGATCCCTAGCCACAAGTGTGACCTGGGCAGTCTGAATGTTTCTACACACTTAATTGAGGTTAGATGTGCCATCTTGACATTTGAATTGTGGATCTAGAGTTAGAATGTCTAATGTAAATACAGCCATTTCCCACAAGCAGATAATTCCGTACAACCCTCTAAGAAGACAGTCCTGAAGAAAGTGATAATAGTTAAATAGCCCAACGAAACTGGTTGACACATACGTGGAGACAGCAGACAAGGTCCTTCTGCTTTTCCAGTTACAACCAAGGGCAGGCATAAAAACTAGAATGTCTAATGCCCCTGGTTCAAGTCTTCACACCATGGCCCTCATTACGACCCTGGCGGAATTCGGAAAACGATGGCGGAAATGCAATACCGCCATCGAATAGCGCTCGGTGCGACTATGACCCGTCACCGCAAAGTACGAAGCCATTAGTGACACCGTAGTGAACGCCAAAGCTAACTGCACCAAGCACGCGCGCGCGCGCCATGCCAAACCGTAAACACCACCATGGCGCAAGGTTACGCTAATTCCGACCCTAGCGGACATGTACCTAACGCCATCAAGCATGGCGGAATGTACCATTCCGCCATGGTGAGAAGTACGGCATCGCGAATCAACCGTAAACGGCCCCACTGAGTGCCTGTACACCGCTCCCTGCCCACAAAGTACAACTCCCCGTAGGTGCAATGAAGTCACAATGCAACCAGTGAAATGTACAAGTCACCCATGCATGCCAACGAACAAAAGAAACACAAGAGGGCCAATGGGAGCTGCAGGGCACAGATGGCACGAATACAGAAGCCAATCCAATGGACATGACCACAGTCCCCCCCCCCCCCGAAACGCACGCAAACACAGGCACCTGTGACCAGCAATATTCCGAAAATCACATCATGGCACCAGTCCACCTGGCTGACCGGCATCTGTTACACAAAACCCAATCCCCCGCCCCTGAGCATGACAACATTCAAACAGTCATATTGGCAGCCCCCATCCCTGACCTCACTGGGCTTCGTAGGCAAACGCGCCCAGTACAGTACCACGCAACTAAACTCCGAAGCTGGAACCCAATGCAGATCTCCTCACAATACATCGCTCCCCAAATAGGAATATGCCACATCACTTGCAAAGAAGAACGCTACACGGGCCAAATCAGAATAGAAATTTAATGCACAACAAAATCACCAAGCCCATACAGCCATTAGGCCATGAACTCCAAAACACATTTCACCATTGTGGGCTGCATCCGCAAGAAATGACTAGCCACTACTTGTGTGACGCCCTGTTCCATCATGGTACACAGAGCCACATTCACGTACGAAAAGGCAACATGGAAGCGCACAGAACCGCAGGGCCGTCCCAATGGGGAGGCACTAGTCCAGCTGAAAGGCCGAAATGTTGCTCCGAGCCACCAGTACTGCGTAAGGGCATGTGGCCCATTGGCGATCGTCCCATAAGATCGTAATGCTGCTCCACTGATTAACACGAAGCAGCAGGTGTCGGGAGTAAAAGCCATCTGCAGGAGTGGCATACAGATGGCAGTGGCAAAAGGGGAGGAGATACCTGTCAACCAAAAGAAAAGAAAAAGAATAGAATGGCCATCAGAACTACTTTCGAACAACTCACTTCAATGATCACACTAAATCCACAGCCATATGCATGCTAGCCCACTCCAAAGGATCATCACCACCCAAAAACCACTTGCGACTCATAACTATCTATATCGAGGTGTAAACACCATCACAAACGAGTGTACCTGTGCATGCGTCTGTCAAAACAGAATCCATCAGATGGGATTGGTAACGTGCATGGACACAAGTGTCTGAGGGCGCGTCGAGACAGGGAGGGCTCAACAAGGCCAGATAGACGATGGTCCCACTATGGCAGCCCTGCATCACATAGCGCAGGGGAGGCGGATAGATTCCAAGAAGCCCTGTACATGGCAAACTCTGTATCAAATCACCTGCCCATGCATCCATTCATCATTCCCTCATCCCGGGATTAAAACGCCTGAATATTTACTCACATAACATTAGAAATATCCATTGAGTCTGTGCGTTATGCAGCCTGCAAAATCCACAGTGCCCCAGCCCGTAATTCCAGTGTAGTGAAGTAACATGTATTTGGGAACGTCCGGCCTCATCGCCCACGTCGCTATTGCGCATCCCAAACCATTCATATCAATCATTGCATCCTCGCCATGGCCCCTGTCTCAAGGACATTGAACAATAGAACGTTATATTTGCAGTCAGACCTGTGGGCATTTCCTCGCCGCTAGCTGAAAACCGAAAGCGCCGCCCTTCGAATTCCTCATTTGCAACATCACGTCGAAGAGGCATCTGTGGCCGTTTGAAATCACAAATTAATCCATCTAGTGCGGCTGTGTGTGAAAATGGCAACTGCCTTCACCCACAAATGGGACGCCCCGCCCGTCGTTGCAACTCGGTACAGTGATGCATGAGGGCCCACCGTTACTCGAGTACTACGTACCACTGACCCTTCACAAGTCTGTTCGCGACTGCACAGATAGTATGTGAAACAATGGGACCACAGCAGAATGAACATATCAACCAATGTTACACGGCCATCGGGTACAAATACATGATTGCAATAGCAAGATGCCATTCCTCGAATTGCAGCGTTGTGTGCGGGACGTGCTCGGCCAAAGGGGAGAGCAGTTTGCACAGGTGGAATGAATCACCACAGGTGGAGGCCATACAGCCTGAAAACACATAAATTGCACACCCAGTCTCCTCCCACAACCACACCCACTCCGAAATGCTACCGGCAGGACTCGCGATGTTGGCCCTGGGGGACCTGATAGCACTGCAAGTACTCCAACTCCAAGAAGAAGACGAACACCAACTACAACCGGCCGCACGGAGGAGACGCAGGAGGAGGAGGAGGGCAAGGCAGGGCCAGCAAGGGCCGCCAGCACAGCCACTACCACCACGCAGGCAGCCCGCAATCCCACGCCTCCGAGCACATCCGTTCAACCTCACTGATGAGCAGATCCACACCCTCTACCGTCTGGACCGGGACACCATAGCCGCCATTGTGGACATGACACAGGCTGACCTTGTCAGCATGATAGATAGCCCAACCGCCATCCCACCCCTACTGAAGGTGGTGTCTGTACTACACTTCCTGGCCACAGGCACCTACCAGCACACAGTCGGACAGTTGCATGGCATTTCTCAGCCACTGTTCTCACGGACACTATTGCAAGTGCTCGATGCCCTCCTGCAGCACGCAGACGACTACATCTCTCTACCACGCTCGGAGCAGGAAATTACCAACACAAAAGTGGGATTCCATGCACTTGCCGGCATACCGGGTTGCATTGGTGCCATCGACTGCACCCATGTGGAATTGGTCGTCCCACATGCCATGGAGGCCCAGTACCGCAACCGAAAACAATTTAATTCCCTGAATGTACAAATGGTGTGTGACTCCAACAGGATCATTACACATTGTTGTGCCCGATTCCCTGGATCAACCCATGATTCTATGGTCTTGAGGAACTCTACAATACCACGCTACATGGAGCGACACGCAGGGAACAGATCCTGGCTACTCGGTGAGTCTCATTACATGCATGATAATGTGGGGTATGTGATTCGGCAATGACCTGGCAGGAAGGGGGGGGGGTGTGCGTACGTAGCAATGGCATTCCACATCATACGTTTATCGTCCACATACAGGTGATGCTGGATATCCACTGAAGAGATGGCTCCTCACACCAGTCCGGAACCCACGGGACCAGCATGAGGAGGACTACAACCATGCCCACTCACGTACCCGTGTAGTCATTGAACAGGCATTCGGCCTACTGAAGGGTCGTTTCCGCTGCCTCAGCAGGTCTGGCGGGGCACTCCTGTACCGCCATGAGAAGGTTGCAAAGATGGTGATGGCATGTGTCATGCTCCACAACATGTGCGTACGTAGAAATGTGCCCATGCCCCCTGACGCAGAACTGCAAGCACCTAATGATGGTCATGATGAGGGTGGGGATGTGGCAGCACCTCAAGGAGTCTGCGAGGCACCGGAGGGCCGTGACATTCGTCAGCATCTCATAGATGCATGCTTCTAGCACTCACGCCTGGTGGCTGATACATGGACACGGGACTCGTGGCACTGTGTGTGTCTGGGACATGCACAATATGGACTGTACGCCTATGATGGCCTAGTACACAAAGATCAATGTCCACACATCTCATTGGTTGATCGTGCACTGTTTATGGCATATGTGATATCATGTTGAACACCCTATCGACCCGCCACCCAAGTGAGCCCAACACACCCCCTCCACCCTCCTACCTCCCCCCCGAACACCAGTGTCCAAAGATGCTCATTGTCAGTGGGCAGTCGCTATTGCAAGCCCCCTCTGCGGGTGTCAGGGGCACCCCTGCCTGTGGAGCGCAGGTTCCTCCCAGATCTACGTTGGGGGCTGCCCTGGACGGAACTTGCAACGGATGATGTCTCTGCCTGCTCACGTCCATGCATGTCCCTGAGGGTTTGCGAGAGCTCAGTGAGCACACGGCGCACTGCGGCAAGTTCGGCACATACGTCTTTGGACGTCGCATGCAGTTCCCCCCTCAGGCTCTCGGTGCTTCTCTCCATTTGTGCCCTTAGTGTCTCTGTACCTCTCTCCATTTCTGCCCTAAGTGTCTCAGTTGATGTTTCTATGTCTGCCTTAGTGCCCCCACATTCATCGGCATGGTCCTTGAGGAGCGTGGCCAGTTGCTGCTGTTGCACGATTAACTGGTCGAGGGACTGTTGCCTCTGCTGGGCCATGGCCATTTGCGGGGGTGTCACAGAGGGGCTGTGGACCTCATGTTGCCTTGCCACAGGGCTTGTGGGGGATGGCCAGTCGTCGTCTTGTGGGTGCCCCTGCGTGGCATCCTCATGTTGTACGGGATGGGACAGACAGGGGGATTGGGACAGGTCATGGATGGATCTGACTTCGACATCCCCGTCTTCTGTGTCGGAGCATGCTGCCATCAATGGGGTGTCACCTATGGTGCTGCTGCCACCAGAGGCAGTGCCTTCTGTGGCATTCGTTGGGGGGACCTGTGGTGGTGGTGTTGTGGGCATGCTGGCTGCTGGGGTGCCTGTTGATGTTCCCTCCTCTGTGCTGCCACCTGATTTGTGCTGCTGCCGTGTCTTGATGCGTGCAGCTGAGGTGGAGGGTCTTTGGCCGTTGGTCTTGGCCCTCTTTGCAGGTGTGCTGGTAGGGGTGTCCTGATGCTCGTCGTTTGGATCGGACCCTGTGGTGGAGTAAAGGAGGGCGAGGGTTATTGATGGGTCTGTGGGAATTGGAATGGCATTGTATCACATGCATTGGGGTGGTACCTGAGGGTGATTTGGGTCGGGGCCTTGGAGGTGCTTTCATTTGTGTGTGGAGTGAGGGTGCAGGTATTTGGCAGCCTGCAGTTAGGGTGTGCCTGCTGCACGTGTAGTGCGTGTTTTAGGGGTTTTTAATTAATTATGTATTTATTGTAGGTTTTAACGTGCGCTATCAGGCCGATGTGTGTGGACGTTCTCCTGGACATGTGTTTCTGTTGCACTATGTGGACACATGGTACTTCACATGAATGGACTTTGTGGATTTGGCATTGTTTTATCTGGCCCACCTACCTGAATCTTCGGATGTCTGCACTCCTTTCTCCATCCCTCCGACTCCCTCTATGCTCTCCATTCCGATGGTGGAGGCACAGATTTCTTCCCAGGGGGTCAACTTGATGGGTGATTCAGGACCTCCCCCGGTGGCTGTGGCAATGTTGCGGTTGGCAGAGAGTATGCTGCGGACGCGTATCCGCAGGTCGTCCCATCGCTTTCGGCATTGCTGTGGGTTGCGGGGTGCGGTCCCCACCGCACTTACCCGCTGTGCCACCAGAGCCCATATGGCCTTCTTGTTTGCAAGTGCCGTCCTGGTTATTTGCGTGGAGAAGACGACGGCTGCATTCTCCTGGAGGGTCTCTGTTAGCACGGTGAGTTCCTCACGGGAGAAGTGGACCTGCCGCTTGCGGTCGCACGCTTTCTTCGCTACTTTTCCCATTTTTCTTGGTTTCGCTAGGGTGGATGACGGGTTGGGGTGTGTCTCAGGGTAGTGTTTTTGGTGGTTGTGTGGTTTTAGTGGTTTTATAGGTGTACGGCGGGATGTTTCCCGTTCCGGGCCCATGTTTTTACTTCCGTTTCCGTATATTTCAGGTCACCGTACTTTCCGGTAGGCGCACACTGCGGTGTCCGCTGTGATGGGTGGCGGTATTGCACCTAGGGCGCCGTACGGCGGCGGTGTGGGCCGTTTTGGGGTCATTTCCGCCATCGCGGACTTTGCACTTCCGCCATGCCGTGGTGCTCGTGCCCGATGGGTCGGAATGGGCCGCACTTTGCTCCTTCGTGCAATGGCGGAAACGCTATTTACGCTGTGGCGGTCCGGTCAGTCACTTTCCGCCAGGGTCGTAATGAGGGCCCATGTGTTTTAGCACTTGAACTAGAGCATACTTTTCAACAGGGACACATTCACCCTCAGTAGTGGCCAAAAAAGCAACCTTCGGCAAAATACTGATTGAGAATTATCGCCAGCAGACAGTTGTAAATTTCCATAGCAGTATGGCCTTCTGCTTATCTTCCTGTGTGTATCACAACTACTCATAACGAAACGTATACTCGGGCTAACAAAAAGGATTCCGAATCAAGTCAAGAGTACCAAGAGCTGAAGAACAAGTAATTGATTTCCCTTTTCTTACTCTATCCCGTATAAGATAGGTGGCACACCAGGGCTGACTAGCGATAGGGCGGGGACTGATAGAACTCTCTCTATCCCCCTTTTCTTTCTCCTAAACTGTCTCTTTGATATATGCCAAGACTTGCTAAGCACTTACAACTAATCCATACAACTATTTTAGGTCCCGAGATATAAGACAGGTTACAACCAGCTCTTTCTGCTCTTCTCACCCTGCTGAGCTAATTTCAGATCATTCACAAGTATTATAGATCTGTCTGATCAATTTTTTCAGTGCTCTTTTTTGTTGTTCTTCTAAGCGCTCGCCTTAACTCCCTTCTTTTTTCCACCGCTACTCTGTCATATGTGTGCGAATACTTAAGCCCATTACCTCTATGAGAAGCGCTTCTGATCATAACTTTCTGCAAAAACTGAATGTATTCTACATATTCTGTGCACTCCAACCTCTTCCCTAAGTTCACCCTCGTAAAAAACAGGGCAGAAAAACTTTCAGTGTTTTTCTTCAACATGTTGAGCCTATTTCCCCCATTTACTGCCTCCACTTCCACTCCCATCCTGACAGAATTCCTTTCCTCTCCTCCCCACCAAGCCATTCTCAAAAGCCCATGGTCACATAAAAGTAATCTATTGTTGCTGCTAGAGAACCTAAAAACCAAGTATGCTTGCTTAGAGTGTCCGCTTCGATGTGTCCATTCAAGAGTTGTAAATCCCTTGAATCCAGACACTAGTCTAAGTGATCCCTCTTTTTTCAGATGGAGTTAAGTGGTGGCACTGTTCCCGATTCACTTTGCCATTCCCATTTAAACATGTACAGTTCAAATTGCCACTGATTATAATTGCTCTTTTGCCTTCACCAATTAAACCATCATCAAACAGATCTTAAATCCTCTCAATAAATTCCTCCTTACCATCTGCTTTCAGGTTCCAATACAAGTTCAGGATCGATAAATATGCTCTTTCCTTGTTTATTTGTTGTCATTTTGACAGTTCCCATTGCAGCTCTACCTTTTGTATGTAAGGGGTGGTGTTAAAAAATGTTTACATTTCCAAACCCACACAATTTCGGAAGGCCACAAATAGGCCTGATTTTGGTCTTCCACTTGGGCCCCTGGGCTTGGTTTTGATAGACAGGGTAACCGCTTAGGCTTGTCTTAAGGGCAGAGCCAGATCTCTTGAAGGCAGATCGAGTGAAAATCACTGAGGTTCAACTCCTCCTTCACAAAGAGGTGACAGTGTCTGCAAGAGGTCCATGATGCCCTTGAATATAATTCATGCCCTCCGTCTGCCCTCAGTTAGTTTGATTTCAGCCCCATCAAAGCACCCAGGAACCATGCCCAAGAATCCATCTCGCCTGTCACTGAATCTTTCTCCTCTATAATTTGAATCTTGTTCCCAGAGTCAGAGCCTCATTTGCACCCTACTGTTATATTAAATGTGTGCATGGGTAGCAACTTCAACTCTCTCGTATTCTGTCACTGAATACAAACTATTGGGCTGACTACAGGGCACAGAGCAATGATACCTTTGCCTTTCTCCTCACAATACCTTGGTTCTTTATTTAGCTCAGTGTATTCAAGCAAATTACATAATGCTGAACCAAATCAATAAGATCCTCCTTTTCCTCTATTTGATGATCCCATACTGGAGTGAGATCAAAGCCCAATAACCTTACATTTGCACTCGCTTCCATGGGTGAATATTTCGAAATTGAGAAGTGAAAATGAACCTCATCTAAAAATTCGATTAGTATCATGAAATTAGAGCAAATCTGTCTTAGGTTAGGCACACAGTGTAAAAGGTCCAAGATATTTTGGGGCCGATTCATAGAACAAATGTGCGCCGCAAATCTTGGCGCAAGCTGGCGTAAGCGTGAAAAAGCAAGGGCACACGTACATTTCATGGAAGGGCCTGAGCGTGCTTACTGTGGGATGTGTGCCATTTCCTTGCGTGGCCTACACGGGCGTACACGTCATTCCAACATCCCGAACGCGTGCGCGATGCGCACAGCGATAGCACACAGCGTCGGTGCACACACCAAAAAGGGGGCGGGACACGGGGCGTAACACATTAAATGGGGAACAACGCATGAAAAAGAAGGCATAACTGGGGAAGTACTGCAGGGAAATACAATGAACGCCCACACGCATGCGAACAACACGTATTCATGGAATCGAATACGGGAAACACGTGCACACCAATAGGCGCGCACAGGCATCAACACGTCTGCCACAGGAAGGTAGGCGGAAGCATCCCCACGCACAGTATAAAAGTGCGCGCAACAACAACACGTATACACAGCTACGATGAATGCCCCATTTGTCGCAGCGCTGATCATGGGCCACCGCAGGAGGAGGAGAATAGCCATGCCTTGCATTTTTTTGCCCTGGACCAGCCTTTTTGGGATGCCTGATGACCAGGTCTATGGCAGGTATAGGTTTCCAACTAGACCAGAGACGACAATTAGCTATTGTTCAAATCATAATAGCTTTCTGTTTATTGTACAAATGCATATATCATATGAAAAGTATATTTACAATGTTTATATTCATTGGTCAGCTCCACAAACCAACTGTAATACATCCCTTCACAAACCACTCATTCACAACTCATTCATACAGTCATCATATTAACAAAATATTAGAAACAGGTGATGTTCTGTTTAAATCACAGTAATAGGTCAGAAAGTTCTTAAATTAAGCACTCAATTATTTCACAATGTGCCCCTCTGCTCGTATTCAGGGGGTTTAGAAAACCATTGTCAACATGTTTCGGTTGAGTTCTCTTAACGAGGATGAAACAGTCCCCTCGTGTCGTGACTTAATATTCAACCTTCTTCAGGACAGGGGGGCAATCGCCGATTCTGTGTTGCCTCTTGATAGAAAGACAAAGGTGGAGGATGTGTGTGGCAAGAGAGCCTTAGATCTACAAATAATAAATGAATGGCGTTGTCATCTCTGTGTTTACTTCCAAAATTAAGTTACTTAATATTCCAATACAGTGTTCTTAATTTGCTGTATGACACCTGCTCACCTCCTCCGAAACTTTTCAGGGGCTGGTAAACTGGTAAGAGGGAATGAATTCCGTCGTGAATGCTTCCGGAAGTGGCGCTTCACGTGATGTATGCCCTATAATGAAAAAGGACATATGTATTTTTTTTAAAAAGGAAGGAACTACCTGGACAGTGGGGACCCAATAAAGTGGTTCTAAAATAACGAGTTGGTACTCACTGTTTTTTTTAAAAAAGAGCGACGAGAACTTGTTTCTTGTTTGTCTCTTGTGGCCCGGTTAGGGGGCGAATTTATTCAAGCAAGCAGCTGTGTATTTGAAACCGCCTGCAGAGGAGAGAACAAAGCATTTGTAACATGCATTTAGCTGCTGTGGCTTAGTAGTGTAGCTACCCATCCATACTAAGCCGTATAAGGTACATAAGTACATTGGCATTTAAAATGGAAACGCTTACTTGTATCAACCGTGTAGTTGATCACGATTGTGACACACTGGGTAAGAGGCCAGTGGTGGAATCCCACATAGTGTGTGGCCGTGGACCAAAGTAATCTCCACTGGGCCGTGTGGCTGCCTAAATTAACACAAACACAATGCGGCATATTGATTAACTCTACGGTTATTGTGCCGTGAAGACATAGTACGCTACAGAGTCACTTTCTGTCAATCTAGGTGTTTCCTTACCTTGCTTAGGCCGTTGATAAATACTAACGCAGTAGGTTAAACTGTCGCTGCTGTGGCACCTTTCGTGAGTCAAGATTGAGTGGAAGCTCAGCGCGCATGCGCTTTAGCTTCCATAAACAGCCGCTCAGGATTGTGGGCTTTGCAGTCCACAGTGCTAAATTTAAAATGTAAAAGGAAACAGTGAAAAACTTTTTCTTATCATGGCTCGAGGTGTGTCTCAAATTGGGACACAGGAACTTGGCAGGCTTGCTTTACTAGAGAATGGGCTTAATAGTCCAGAGAAAGCCGCGCCTGAAGCATCTAAATGCATGTTATCGCGTTGCCTCACAATGGTGGGTGGCTTTGCATTGTTGGTTTTGTAGTTCACAATACTCCTCCAATGAAGTTCGTGCATAATAAAATGTGGGAGACAAGATGAAGAACTCATATTGTGGAACTGCGATTGAACTAATGAAATAGATCGAACTAATAGAATAGATTGAGGTGTCTGAAGATTGAAACCGGGCTTACTTACCTTGTTAGTAAATTGTGGACTTACTGGTCCAGACAATCATGCCTAAAGCGTCTGATACATATGTTCGTGTCGTCCCTCATAGTTACTGCTATCCCGTGATCTATGGGAAGCAGAAATCTGTATGTGCTCTAACGAGTCACCGGTCGGAATACCGTCCATACACACCTCGCAGTTGAGGGAAACTTGCATGTAGAGCGTATTGTGAGCAAGATAGTTCACAAAGAATTAATTGTTATTTAGTACATTCCACTCTACTGAAATATTTAACCCGTGATGTACTGTGTCTAAGGAATAAATCCATTTCTATTCAAGACGGTGTAGATCCGTTGCCATGTCCCCGCCTTTTGTTTTCAAGTTCAGAGTTTGTAAAACGAACCACTTAATTTCTGTATCTTTATGGTTGTACCTCTTAAAATGATTGACCAAAGGCTTGTCAGGGGTCTGGTTTCTGATGCACAAACGATGTTCTCCAATGCGGACCTTCACTGCTCTGACGGTTTTCCCTACATATAGTAGGTCGCATGGACACGATATCACATAAATTGCATTCTTCGTGCAGCAGTTGGTATGATTTTTCATCACCCACGTCTTGTCCCCGTATTGGAAGGTGTGTTTAGTCTCAGTCAAGGGGCAGACACTGCAGTTGCCACATTTATAGTGGCCAATAATGGGGGGAAGTCCCCATTGGTTCATGATGGTAGCATCTCGGGGTTTCTCACGGTAAGTATGAACCAGTTTTCAGTTTTTGTCGCAGATTACAGTTACGTTTGAATGCGAACATTGGTTTCCGTGATAGTGTACCGGGATATTTTACCAAATCCCAGTTTCGGTTAATTATTTTTCTGATTTTGTTACTGATAGGGTTGAATGTAGTAACACAGACCAATCTCTCATTCGGTTTTTTGTCCTTGCCTTGTAGAGAAAGTTCCCTGTTTGTATTTGCAGGTCTTTTCAGGTTGTTTTTCAACAAACGTTTTGGGTACCCCCGGGAGTCCAGCCTAGCTTGAAGTTGTGCGGCATGTATGTTGTAGTCCTCCTTATCAGTGCAATTGCATCGAATCCACAAAAATTGGCCACAGGGTAGGTTCAATTTAAAACTCTCTGGGTGAAAGCTTGAGTAGTGCAATAAAGTATTCTTATCCGTGGCTTTTCTGTAAAGTGAGGTGGCTAAGTTGTTGCCTTGTTTTCTGATCATAAGATCCAGGAAACTAACCTCTTCTTTACTCCACTCAATAGTGAATTTAATGTTCAGATCACAGGTATATAGCCATTTGTGGAAAGAAAGGAGAGATGTATGGTCCCCTCGCCAGATGATGAACACATCGTCGATGTAACAACGCCACATCTTGAGCTGTCCATTTGTCTCATTATTTAGAATTCCAGTAATGTGTCTTGATTCAAATTTTGCCATGTAGAGGTTTGCTACATGTAGGGCAAAAGTGGCCCCCATACTTACCCCTTTCTGTTGTTTATAAATCTGGTGTTTAAATAGAAAGAAGTTTTCTGTCATGGCCAATCTTGAACATTCAAGTATAAATCCCGTGGGAGGTTTTTGGGGTCTATTACGTGTGTCCAGTACTTCTACTAGAGCCTCCAAACATGCCATTTGGGGAATTGACGTATATAACGCCTCCACATCCATGGTCACTAGCAGGTCACCTGCTTCTATCGTGATGTCTTGGAGGATTTTGATCATGTCCGTTGTGTCTTTGATGTAAGATGGCATCTTCATCACAAATGGTTTAAGAAAAAAATCACTGTAGATAGACAGAGGTTCCAATAAAGAGTCTATTGCTGACACGATAGGTCTGCCGGGCGGATTTTCAAGGGTCTTGTGTACTTTGGGTAAAATATAAAAGGCTGCTATTTTTGGATGTTTTTTGTTGAGAAATTTTTCTTCGTCGGGACAGATCCATTCTTCTTGTCGCGCATATGCAGTTAAATTTTTAATCTCGTCCTGTAGTCTTTTGGTGGGGTCATGGTCCAATTTCTTATATGATCTTGTATCATTAAGCAGTCTAATGCATTCTTTGTCATAGTTGACAGTATCCATCAGGACTATCCCTCCGCCCTTGTCAGCTGATTTTATAGTTATGTTTTCTTGATTGCTGAGATTGTGTAGGTGTACTCTTTCGTTTCTGGTCAAATTATCTGTACAGTAATTTTTCTTTTAGAGACTGGTTAGAACTTGTTTAGTCACCCGGTTCTCAAAAGTGATGATCTCTGGTGGACAAGTGTGTGATGGTGGAATGAAATTGGATCTCATTTTGAGGCCTGTGATGTTTATGTCTGCTGAATCCACTGTTTTGTCGCCTATCTCTTTCTGATTTTGATTAGGCAGAAATACATTGAAGAAGTGTTTTAACCTGATGTTACGGAAAAATCTCTGTAGTTCAAGCTCTACATTAAATGAATCTGCTTTTGCAACCGGTACATATGAAAGACCCTTAGCTAGAAGGTTCTTTTCTGTAGGGCTCAGCGTATGTGAGGATAAATTGAAAATTGGAAGGGTATCTTGATTCATTGATTCGAATACCACTGCTTGGTTCTGACTCCTTGCTGTTGTGGGATTCGTTGTCGTGGCCGTCCTCTTGGGCCTCCTCTGAAAAAAAAACCTTGTTGGGGGAATGTGCCACGTCCTCTCTGTGGTGGCCCTGAGGGCCCCGCTAGGGATGGATCAGATCCATTTGACGACCCAGATGTATTTGAAAAAAATATACTACCCGATTGCGTTTCAGGTTCTGATTAGGATGTTGTGGGGGGTTAGTAAAAAAACCTTCTTTTAGATAGGGGTAGGTTTTGTCCTCTTTATAGGTAGGTATATCTTTCTTCAATTTGAGTATTTTCCGATCTAGATTAAGCTGTTTAAATTTCTTAATTTCTATTTCTAGATTTTCCAAAATTTTCTTTGCGTCTTGTATGTTTTTATTTTCAAGGAATTCTTTTTCAAGAATAGCTAGCTCTTCCCCTTGTTTCTTTGTTTCCTCCTCTGCGGTCTCGATTATCAATATAATCCAATCGCGGGAGCAGCGGTTACCAACCCCACTAAAGTTTTTTGGAAATTTCGGATTGTCAATGAAAATACACGGTATATTTCTGACCTGGAGACCGTCTGGAATAATTCCAGCTCCAAGGTACTCAAGCATCAGTTTACCATGTAATTTCGTCCGGGTGATCTTTTTCTTTTTTTGCAAAATAGTTTCACTTTTGTCTTGTTCACCCCCTGCTATTGTTTCTGCTATCTGATCTTTAGTTAGCCATGCAGTGTCTCTAACATTTTTTTACAGTATTCATCGGAAAAAGAAATAAATGAGTGCTTAATTGAAGAACTGTCTGACCTATAACTGTGATTTAAACAGAACATCACCTGTTTCTAATTTTTTGTTAATATGATGACTGCATGAATGAGTTGTGAATGTGTGGTTTGTGAAGGGATGTATTACAGTTGGTTTGTGGAGCTGACCAATGAATATAAACATTGTAAATATACTTTTCATATGATATATGCATTTGTACAATAAACAGAAAGCTATTATGATTTGAACAATAGCTAATTGTTGTCTCTGGTTTAGTTGGCCCAATCTCTCTATTATATTATAGAATAGCTTGGAGGGCCATAGACGTTAATCAGGCTCCCCTTTTCTTACTCCTACTTTAGTACAGCCCACGGCTGGAAGGGCTTAATAGTCTTTTCTAAGGTTCCTCAAAGAAATGGATAGTGTGAACCTTTTTTCTTTTTCCGATGAATACTGTAAAAAATTTTTAGAGACACCCGCATGGCTAACTAAAGATCAGATAGCAGAAACAATAACAGGGGGTGAACAAGACAAAAGTGAAACTATTTTGCAAAAAAAGAAAAAGATCACTCGGAAGGAATTACATGGTAAACTGATGCTTGAGTACCTTAGAGCTGGAATTATTCCAGACGGTCTCCAGGTCAGAAATATACCGTGTATTTTCATTGACAATCCGAAATTTCAAAAAAACTTTAGTGGGGTTGGAAAAAGAATTCCTTGAAAATAAAAACATACAAGACGCAAAGAAAATTTTGGAAAATCTAGAAATAGAAATTAAGAAATTTAAACAGCTTAATCTAGATCGGAAAATACTCAAATTGAAGAAAGATATAGCTACCTATAAAGAGGACAAAACCTACCCCTATCTAAAAGAAGTTTTTTTTACTAACCCCCCACAACATCCTAATCAGCACCCGAAACGCAATTGGGTAGTATCTTTTTCAAATACATCTGGGTCGTCGAGTGGATCTGATCCATCCCTAGCGGGGCCCTCAGGGCCACCACAGAGAGGACGTGGCAGATTCCCCCAACAAGGTTTTTTTTTCAGAGGAGGCCCAAGAGGACGGCCACGACAACGAATCCCACAACAGCAAGGAGTCAGAACCAGGCAGTGGTATTCGAATCAATGAATCAAGATACCCTTCCAATTTTCAATTTATCCTCACATACGCGCAGCCCTACAGAAAAGAACCTTCTAGCTAAGGGTCTTTCATATGTACCGGTTGCAAAAGCAGATTCATTTAATGTAGAGCTTGAACTACAGAGATTTTTCCGTAACATCAGGTTAAAACACTTCTTCGAAGTATTTCTGCCTAATCAAAATCAGAAAGAGATAGGCGACAAAACAGTGGATTCAGCAGACATAAACATCACAGGCCTCAAAATTAGATCCAATTTCATTCCACCATCACACACTTGTCCACCAGAGATCATCCTTTTGAGAACCGGGTGACTAAACAAGTTCTAACCAGTCTCAAAAAGAAAAATTATTGTACAGATAATTTGACCAGAAACGAAAGAGTAAGCCTACAAAATCTCAGCAATCAAGAAAACATAACTATAAAATCATCTGACAAGGGTGGAGGGATAGTCCTGATGGATACTGTCAACTATGACAAAGAATGCATTAGACTGCTTAATGATACAAGATCATATAAGAAATTGGACCATGACCCCACCAAAAGACTACAGGACGGGATTAAAAATGTAACTGCATATGCGCGACAAGAAGAATGGATCTGTCCTGACGAAGAAAAATTTCTCAACAAAAAACATCCAAAAATAGCAGCCTTTTATATTTACCCAAAGTACACAAGAGCCTTGAAAATCCGCCCCGCAGACCTATCGTGTCAGCAATAGACTCTTTATTGGAACCTCTGTCTATTTACAGTGAATTTTTTCTTAAACCAGTTGTGATGAAGATGCCATCTTACATCAAAGACACAACGGACATGATCAAAATCCTCCAAGACGTCACGATAGAAGCAGATGACCTGCTAGTGACCATGGATGTGGAGGCGTTATATATGTCAATTCCCCAAATGGCATGTTTGGAGGCTCTACCAGAAGTACTGGACACACGTAATAGACCCCAGAAACCTCCCACAGGATTTATACTTCAATGTTCAAGATTGGCCATGACAGAAAACTTCTTTCTATTTAAACAGCAGATTTATAAACACAGAAAGGGATAAGTATGGGGGCCACTATTGCCCCACATGTAGCGAACCTCTACATGGCAAAATTTGAATCAAGGCACATTACTGGAATTCTAAATAATGAGACAAATGGACAGCTCAAGATGTGGCGTCATTACATCGACGATGTGTTCATCATCTGGCGAGGGGACCATACATCTCTCCTTTCTTTCCACAAATGGCTCAATACCTGTGATCTGAACATTAAATTCACTATTGAGTGGAGTAAAGAAGAGGTAAGTTTCCTGGATCTTATGATCAGAAAACAAGACAACAATTTAGCCACCTCACTTTACAGAAAAGCCACGGATAAGAATACTTTATTGCACTACTCAAGCTTTCACCCAGAGAGTCTTAAATTTAACCTACCCTATGGCCAATTTTTGCGGATTCGACGCAATTGCACTGATAAGGAGGACTACAACATACATGGCGCACAACTTCAAGCTAGGCTGGACTCCCGGGGGTACCCAAAACGTTTGGTGAAAAACAACCTGAAAAGAGCTGCGAATACAAACAGAGAACTTTCTCTACAAGGCAAGGACAAAAAACTGAATGAGAGATTGGTCTGTGTTACTACATTCAACCCTATCAGTAACACAATCAGAAAAAGAATTAACAGAAACTGGGATTTGGTAAAATATCCCGGTACACTATCACGGAAACCAATGTTCGCATTCAAACGTAACTGTAATCTGCGACAAAAACTAGTTCATACCTACCGTGAGAAACCCCGAGATGCTACCATCATGAACCAATGGGGACATCCCCCCATTATTGGCCACTATAAATGTGGCAACTGCAGTGTTTGCCCCTTGACTGAGACTAAACACACCTTCCAATACAGGGACAAGACGTGGGTGATGAAAAATCATACCAACTGCTGCACGAAGAATGCAATTTATGTTATATCGTGTCCATGCGACCTACTATATGTAGGGAAAACCGTCAGAGCAGTGAAGGTCCGCATTGGAGAACATCGTTCGTGCATCAGAAATCAGACCCCTGACAAGCCTTTGGTCGATCATTTTAAGAGATACAACCATAAAGATACAGAAATTAAGTGGTTCATTTTACAAACTCTGAACTTGGAAACAAGAGGCGGGGACATGACAATGGCTCTACTCCGTCTTGAACAGAAATGGATTTATTCCTTAGACACAGTACATCACGGGTTAAATATTTCAGTAGATTGGAATGTACTAAATAACAATTAATTCTTTGTGAACTATCTTGCTCACAATACGCTGTACATGCAAGTTTCCCTCAACTGCGAGGTGTGTATGGACGGTATTCCGACCGGTGACTCATTAGAGCACATACAGATTTCTGCTTCCCTAAAATCACGGGATAGCAGTAACTATGAGGGACGACACGAACATGTGTATCAGACGCTTTAGGCATGATTGTCTGGACCAGTAAGTCCACAATTTACTAACAAGGTAATTAAGCCCGGTTTCAATCTTAAGACACCTCGATCTATTCCATTAGTTCGATCTATTTCATTAGTTCAATCGCAGTTCCACAATATGAGTTCTTCATCTTGTCTCACACATTTTATTATGCACGAACTTCATTGGAGGAGTATTGTGAACTACAAAACCAACAATGCAAAGCCACCCACCATTGTGAGGCGACGCGATAACATGCATTTAGATGCTTCAGGCGCGGCTTTCTCTGGACTATTAAGCCCATTCTCTAGTAAAGCAAGCCTGCCGAGTTCCTGTGTCCCAATTTGAGACACACCTCGAGCCATGATGAGAAAAAGTTTTTCACCGTTTCTTTTTACATTTTAAATTTAGCACTGTGGACTGCAAAGCCCACAATCCTGAGCAGCTGTTTATGGACGCTAAAGCGCATGCGCGCTGAGCTTCCACTCAATCTTGACTCACGAAAGGTGCCACAGCAGCGACAGTTTAACCTACTGCGTTAGTATTTATCAACGGCCTAAGCACGGTAAGGAAACACCAAGATTGACAGAAAGTGACTCTGTAGCGTACTATGTCTTCACGGCACAATGACCGTAGAGTTAATCAACATGCCGCATTGTGTTTGTGTTCATTTAGGCAGCCACACGGCCCAGTGGAGATTACTTTGGTCCACGGCCACACACTATGTGGGATTCCACCACTGGCCTCTTCCCCAGTGTGTCACAATCGTGATGAACTACACGGTTGATACAAGTAAGCGTTTCCATTTTAAATGCCAATTTGCTTATGTACCTTATACGGCTTAGTATGCATGGGTAGCTACACTACTAAGCCACAGCAGCTAAATGCATGTTACACAAGCTTTGTTCACTCATCTGCAGGCGGTTTCAAATATACGGCTGCTTGCTTGAATAAATTCACCCCCTAACCGGGCCACAAGAGACAAGCAAGAAACAAGTTATCTTCGCTCTTTTTTAAAAAAACAGTGAGTACCAACCCGTTATTGTAGAACCACTTTATTGGGTCCCCACTGTCCAGGTAGTTCCTTCCTTTTTAAAAAAAATACATATGTCCTTTTTCATTATAGGGCATGCATCACGTGAAGCGCCACTTCCGGGAGCATTCACAACGGGATTCTAGCCCCTGAAAAGTTTCAGAGGAGGTGAGCAGGTGTCGTACAGCAAATTAAGAAAACTGTATTGGAATATTAAGTAACTTAATTTTTTAAGTAAACACAGAGATGACAACGCCATTCATTTTTTATTTGTAGATCTAAGGCTCTCTTGCCACACACATCCTCCACCTTTGTCTTTCTATCAAGAGGCAACGCAGAATCGGCGATTGCCCCCCTGTCCTGACGAAGGTTGAATATTAAGTCACGACACAAGGGGACTGTTTCATCCTCGTTAAGAGAACTCAACCGAAACATGTTGACAATGGTTTTCTAAAACCCCTGAATACTAGCAGAGGGGCACATTGTGAAATAATTGAGTGCTTAATTTAAGAACTGTCTGACCTATTACTGTGATTTAAACAGAACATCACCTGTTTCTAATTTTTTGTTAATATGATGACTGTATGAATGAGTTGTGAATGAGTGGTTTGTGAAGGGATGTATTACAGTTAGTTTGTGGAGCTGACCAATGAATATAAACATTGTATATATACTTTTCATATGATATATGCATTTGTACAATAAACAGAAAGCTATTATGATTTGAACAATAGCTAATTGTCGTCTCTGGTCTAGTTGCCCCAATCTCTCTACTATATTATAGAATAGCCTGGAGGGCCATAGACGTTAATCAGGCTCCCCTTTTCTTACTCCAGGTATAGGTTTCCACCTTGTATCATCCTAGACCTTGTAAGGGAGTGGGAAGATGACCTAACATCCCCCACCCTGTGCTACCAAGCATTGAGCCCCTTGGAGAAGGTGCTCAATGTCCTGCATTTTTTGGCCACTGGGTAATTTCAGCGGACAACTGCCATAGTAATGGGGGGTCTCACAGGCCATGCAGTCACGCTGCCTACACCAGGTGTTGGCAATCATGACTGCACGCCCGCAGTCATCAGGCACATATACATGCCCAGAACACCCGCAGAAAGGCAGGCCGTGGTCCAGGACTTCTACAGGGTGGCACACTTCCCCAAAGTGTTTGGTGCCATAGATTGCACCCATGTGGCTCAACGTCCACCTAGGGCCATTGAGCACATCTATCGAAACCGCAAGCACTGGCATTCCATCAACGTGCAGGTTGTATGTGATGCAAAGGGAATCATCACCTCTGTCTATGCAAACTATCCTGGCTCAACCCATGACAGTTTCATATACAGAATGTCCGCCCTGAGCTGGGCCCTGGAAGCTGGGAAGCATGGCGACACCTGACTCCTAGGTGAGTATAAATGCCTGTGCATATGCATGCTTGTCACACACAGACAAATACACAAACCCAACTAATCACAACCATCCTCACCTCCGCAGGGGGGAGTGCCTACCCTCTGAGCAACCACATGATGATACCAATCCGGAACCCCACCACACCACCCCAGGTAAAATAGAACACTGCCCATATTGCAGCCAGGGCCATAGTGGAGCGCACATTCCGAGTGCTTAAGTCACGATTCCGCTCCCTTGACCGCTCTGGCGGACAGCTACTATATGCACCCGCAGTAGTGTGCAGGATCATTGTGGCAGCATGTGTCCTGCACAATGTTGCAACATGGCAGGGCGTACCGGTGGACATGGTGGTGCCCCCACATCCCCAACCACATGCACCAGCGCTGCCCATGGGAGGGGAAAGGGCAAGTAGAGAGGCAGCCGGACCCAGCTTGTGGCCACATTTTTCACCTAAACTCCCACCCCTGCGGAGTGCACACAGGCCTGGCACATACCAGGTGACAACTGATTATGACAAAGAGACAGTCAACTTGCACAACCTTACCAGCCTGAGGATGTTGCCATGGAAGTGCTACATTGTGTGCATCCCTAGCTACTTAAACATAACCAATCCCGTGTGACCGAAAGGAACACATGTAAGCTTTGTATCACCCCGCGCCCCCGCAAAACAGGCCATGACAATCCCTGGTATGTCACCCAAAGCCTCCCAAACCACATCACCCTTGTCTGCCACACCATGACATGGCATGCAACAGCAAAATCCAAACACATGACCAATAAGATACAGAGTGACATGTGAGAAATGGAAAGTGGGCCGAGACAATGATGCCTGACATGGAATCAGATGAAATGACTGACCAACAACCTCCCACACATCCCAAGTCATGCACAAATGCCTTGCACCAGTGGTAGCTTCAACACAGCACTGAATGCCTGTTCACATTCACATTCGGCAAGGCAACATCGCTACTCCACAACCCGTGTGCTGTGTGCCTCTCCTGCTACACACTGCTCAGCACACAGCACAGTGAGCAGCCATTGCGTTGGGGATACACCTTCAACACCACATGAAAAGGACTAAGGTAAAAAATAAACTGATGACGCATGTACAGGATCCGCAAATGGCAATTCATCATGCACTGGAGGGACACAGCGTGCCCGAGAAGGCATTATGTGGGCACCTGTGGACATGGAAGGGTGGTTGCATGTGTGGTTGTGCATTGTACAACTGTGTGTGTCAGTAGGGGCATGCACTCAATATATGCATGTGAAATAAAGTGACCCTCAGTGTCCTGTACACATCACATGTGAACACTGGCCATGTGTACACCCCAGCATGTCAAAGCACAACAATCCCCTGACACCTGACAAGTAAATACAACACAGGAACAGCCATTGACCAGCACAACACATCATGTAAATAGTACCACACAATGACATTGTCAGAGAGTGCCCAAACCCTGTAGGCCAGGCTTATTGTCCAACAAGAAAAGGCCCACTGTCATTTACACATCACCATGACCTTCTGAACAACTGTGTCTGTGGTATGTAGCCTTCTTCCTTCTAGTCTACCTGGCTACAGAATCCCCCTGCCCCTTGGTGTTCATGTCCCACCTTGTGTGTAAATAGTGTGCAGCCCCCTCAGAGACCTCTTTGACTGGTAAAAATACCAAATTACAGAGAACTCAAAGGACCCAAACCCCAAACACATGGGAAGAGGCTCTAGGCACCAATAAACCGTGGAAGAGTATCCAGTGGATAACTTGAAGTGCGAAATTAAGACCAGGCAGATGTAAAAGCACAATGATACAACTACCAAGATAGCACAGTTGAACAATGGGCCAACAGGATGGGTACCTTTTTCTGGAAACGAGGATGCAACAACTGATGGGTAGTGTCACAGCTCCGGTCTCCTGGAGCAGGAGTGGCACAAACCAACCACCCCCTTCGTGGTCTGGGTGCCTAAACGTTCAAACTTACACAGGCTGCCGAGACCCCTGTGGGGAAAGAGGGTCAGGGATCCATTGGTTGGACAGGAATTGCTATTCAGGATAACCGGAAAGAGGGGCAGGAGAGGGGAGTTGGATTTGCAAGGGAAAGTAGGCCAACTACAAAATACCACAATTCACAATAACATACTCAATCAGAGAAACCATGTTCTACATGCACATTGTACTAAATGAGTCAAATGCAAGACAAAGAGAGACTTATCTCTGGGTTGAGTGCTGACCTCGTGCCTGCACACTCCCAGGTCCGGTAACAGGATAAGTTCCATGCTGCAAAGAGAGCGAGAGACACTAATCTGTGTGTGTTTACAACACACACACACAACACCATCAATGCCTCAAAGTCACTGACTTGTACAGAAACAAGCACTCTTGTCTGGTGCTATGTACGTAAACGTTAGCTTGCCATCGTGATGGTTCATACACTGTCAATGCATTAAGGGCGGCGCACGTGGCCAAGCGGTAAATGGAAGAGCAATGCCTCAAGATTCGCACATGATAGAATGGTCCCTGGGTGAGCTGCTAGACGCGTATAGCAAGGTACGACTACAGTAAAAGTCGTGTCCTGCCAGCTGTGGATTACAATATGCAGTGCAAGTTGCAATTAACACATGCAAATGATATTCAATGCACACAAGTCCGTACCTCGCTGGGTGTCCCTGTGCGCTGTATAAGTATCTGCCTAGGAATGCTACTGCACTAATAACTCTGCTTCTATGGAGCAGGGCGGGGCGGAGAATATGTGCAACAGCCCCTGCGTGTGCCCCTGACAACTTGAAAAGCAACTTGCCATTTGTCCCCAACGCATCTTAGCTGTACTGTGCTCTTCTACAACAATATCTCCCCAAGCTCCCCATCAGTGGCGCTACTTAGCATGCATGTGTAAGTGGCCTGGTGGAAGGTTGGCTGTGCTGTGGCCCCATTGTGCTGCTTACCTTGCTTGGAGCTCCTGCAAACACTTCTGCTCTGTTGGACGTCTGAGCACAAGCCCTGTGCCACTGCTTGCGCACACATGCTCATGTCTGCCCCACCGAACGTGGACAGCTGTCTGTAGTACTATGCCCCATGTCTGCTGGCAAAGGTGGTCTGGAGGCTCATTCTCCTGCAGAAAGGGCACAAAACATATAATTAACACTGGAAAGTTCCCTGTGTGTGTCTCTTCATGCTGGTTGTGACTGGGCCATGTTAGAGACCTACATCAGAATTCCTCCCACCATCAGTGTGACTTTGAGAGGCAAAGGGTGTAGGCCACTGTCTACAGCATGAAGTGCATCAAGCACATGTACAGCAAAGAAAAGAAACATACATCACAATGTAAATCAATTAATGGACACATCAATCATGAACCCACCCAAATCTAATATAGACATGACGTGGATAAAACCCCCACAATCCCCACTAGGGGTGTTAACACAAGTAGTGCAGCAGCAGACAGGCCACAGATATGACAGTCCAAAGCCCTTGTGTAAATGACTGTAACACCGAACCATCCTTGCAAGCCCATGGATAAGGGGAGCAGGAGTGGCCTATGTGAGTCAGGACCCCAAGCTGCAAACACATACACGAGACAGGCTTGAAGGGCCCAGCTGGAACAGACAGTGGATGCTTTCAAAAGCCACAAAGCACCACACCGTCACATGAATGCACAAAAGACAAGCAATTTTAAAATTTTAAACTATATTAACTAATTAAACTAACTATAAAAAACTACATTACCTAATTAAACGAACAATCAAAAATAATTTTAACTAACTAAACTAAAATAAAAAATAAAAAATGGCCACATACGAACCGGGGGGTGGGGGCAGCGAGGAGGGGGGAGGTACAGGGTGCACCTCAACACCCACATGCGATGATGTTGAGAAAAACAAAACCTCCATGGGCTTAACGCCTGCACAGCCCGACCTGTGTGGGAGATAGCTCGTCATCCGATTTACCCTCTGACTGAAAAGGTTGATGTGGCACAGTACCATGACCATGCCTAGACACAGCCTGCCCCTCGTTGGCAGCAAGTCAGCAGGATGAGTCAGCCTGGTTCTGTGCGGCGATGACACGTAGGTCAGCATGTAGAACCTCGAGTGATACGTGTGCTTCCTCTTGCAAGGTAGCATGTGTAACACAGAGTTCTTCCTGCATGGCCTGGCTGGACAACTGGTATACCTCCCGGCAAGCATGTAGCTCAGCCGAGATGGTACTCTGTAGCTGCTCCAACCTCTCCTCTGACCGCTGCCTCTGGGACATCAAGAGCACACCCAGAGTAGATCTGAGGGATTCATACTCAACCCTCATGGCCTCCATGTCTTCCTCTGTGTGAGCAGCAATTGCTTGATGCAAAGACACCATTTCATCCCTGCGTGCCAGGTCTGAGGCCGCCATGCCCAGCTTGAGCGAGTGGGCTGTGGACTGTGCCACCCTCTGGAGTTCCACCTGCCTAGCAGGGGGTAGCACGGATTGGGCCACACGTTCCATGCTCTCAGCAATGTTATCAATTGCTGCGCCCTGGTGTTCTGAATTGGCAACCATGGCTTGCTTCCACTCAGTATACCCCAGTGGTGCACGGCCACTGCGTTGCTGGGCTTGACAAATGCGGGGCACAAGGTGCTGACGTCCTTGTTTCGTTGGCACCGCTCGTGGCTGCAGGACTACATTCCTCCATTGACCTGATACCCCAGGCACATCAGCAACTTGAGTGGGGGGTGACCCTGAGTCCCGATCCACCACAGGCGGAGGTCCCACACCATCTAGCCCCTCAGTGCAGGTGTGGCAGACAGAGGAGCGTCCACATCAGAATCACTCACCCCTGACGAATGGACCGATGCACATCCAACTCAACATTGTCGTCAGAGTGATCATCGGAGCTAGACTCATTGCCAGCCCTAGACAAGATGGTCTGTAACACAAGTGGGTTCTCGTGGCCTACCAGCCCACGACCCCCACTTGTGCTGGATTGCTGGTGTGATAGCAACCCTGTGTCTGGCATGACAACACTATCCTCTGGCTCCATTGCGTCATCATCTGGAAATGGAAGAAAAGATGAACATTACTACACATGTCAGAAGCACATTAAACACACACACATAAACATCACATACAGAGCCAACACATGAAGCAGACATGTCACACACAAAGGAGAACCTGGCATGCATCCAGTGGCCATGATATGCATACACATCCCAAAAGCAGGAATGGATGTGCGTAAATAGCAAAGCCTACAGTATAACAAAATGTAGTATATGAACTCCATCAGACACCACCTCTGTCCGGCACATGTCACAGGCAGAAAAGACAAATGGCAACTAAGAGATGCAACAGACCATACCATGCCTGGACTGCAAATTGACCACTGCTGCAAGTGAATACAAACACACAATGACACAGGTAACATGCATGTAGCCATGCATCACTGAAGCATCATCATCAATATAGCCACATCCACCTGAAGCTCGCCCCGTACTGAGAGGCATGGGCCATGTAGAAGTAGTGAATGTCACAAGCAAAGCAAGGGCCTGCAACCAGGCATGAGGGACCATAATGCCCTGTACCATCCGAGCTGCAGGACATGAAGCCTCCACAACACCCCTCAGGGCCTGATTGTGCACATTGGTCAGTGAATGTGCCTATTACATCATTTCTTCTGGGAATGTTCACAGCCAGGAGGCACCATAGTAGCTAAGTGGGCCTGTTCATACACATACTGCACAAAAGTGAACCTTTGGGATACTGCCACTTACACATAATGTGTGCAATGCATACATGTCTACAGCATAAACGTCTATCAACTACATATTAGTCAGTCAACAAGAAAGCTGCAGAAGACACATGTGTAAATGGACACTTTCACAAACACATAAGTGAATACTTGCAATGTTGCACCACACAACGTTGAAGCTGCCTGCATATGTACATGTGAAAGTGTTCAGATACGCCCATTTCCCCTTACACCTGTATTGTGAACATGACCAGCATCCGATACACCAAAGCAAGCAGCCATTACGATGCTTGCTTTGATGTATGTGGAACTGCACACATACACACGTGAAGGATGTTCCACAGTCATCACAACCCGATTGGCAGGCTACACCCAATCACTGCCCTACGCAAGTTGGTATAGGCCGCACATTGACCAAAACACCTATCTAAACAACCACTAGGGAGTCCAAATACTGTGTACATGTGTCGCAGGATGCACCTGTGCCTGTCGCATACAATACAGAGAAGGGATGAGAAAGAGTCCATACATGCCAGGTGACTTTGACAATGCATCAGTGAGTACTAATGTAGAAGGGTGAAACCCGGCTCAGACGTGGGTTGATGCAGTGCACGACATGTGTACATGAGACTCTATCTACATGAACAAGTACATCATGAAGTACACCAAAAGACATGAAGGCAGTGCAAGGGCACGTTCAGGCATCACGTGCAATGTGCATGCAATTTGTTGCATGGGTACATGCAAACCCCCCACACTGCCCTAACTGAAAATGCAGGGAGGCATTGCATGGCAGCAAAAGGGTGACCTGAGTCCTGTGTATTGCCAGACAGTGTTGAGTAGCGTAAATTGCATCATCTGACTCAACTGACGACACAGCAGATGATGATGGGACAGTAAGCAGGATACAAGATGAAGCCTCAGTAGTACACCCATGTGTGCAGAAGCCAGCCACTACACCAGTTGAACAGAGTCAGTGGGCCAGAAACAGGGTGAGGCCTGTGCCCCACACAGACTATGACACCCTAAACCTGTGTGTGATGCCGGCCTGAGACAGAGTGGGCATGGAATTGATGATCAAATGCCAGGAAATGTAGGTAAGGCTGGACACTTGCTACTGTGATCATCCTGTCAAGGACACATAGGGGAATGCATGGAATGCACATGGAGCATGAATGGGCACTCATGTCACTGCAGAGCATCTGCCAACTGCACAGTCCAAGTGAGACACCCTACATCAAGGACAGAGGATGTACCCCACTGCATGTGTCTGGCAGGTTGGCTGGGGGAGGTTTGCATGGAGACAGGAGCCTTCAACAGGCCATTGCAGTATGCCAACATGATTCACACCAGTGCCATGGTGAAATTGTGGTGCAGGCGGGCGGAGGGGCAGGGGAGCATGCCTATGTGGAGTACCCACATGCAGGCCGAAGACACATGCACGTCAGTCATGCAATCACATAGTCCCAGTGCTGAGAGAAAAGTGAACCCAGGCTACATGCAGAATGGCCAATGAGCTGGAACATGGACTTGAGAGGCAGCCGGCTGAGTAGCATGTGAGTAGGGTGCAAGTGTGGCCATGACAACAGTCCCCGTCAGCTCTACATGTCCAGCATCCTGCACAGCAGGCACGCATCATTGAAGCATTGCATGACTTGCTCATGGGAACCATGTACACATGACATGTAGTGGCAGTCAAGCACAACACATCACACGTGCAAACCACACATGTCCTCGACAAAGACGCTACAACACTCACTGGACGGGGCATCAAACTCCAGCATCTTTCCCACTCCTTCGACCATTCCTGCTGGTATGAACTCCGCAGTGACAGAATCGTGCAGAGTGAGGTCTTCCTCCTCAGGTGGTGGCCCACTGCCCGTCACCAGAGTCATGTTCTAATTAGAGGCACGCTTCGCCTTTGTACTGCGTTTGAGGTCATCCCAACGCTTTTTGCACTCTTGAGCTGTGCACACCCTATGGCCGGATACACTCACATGATCCGCAACTTGCTTCCAGTGGGTATTACGATGGGCAGCCATAGTTTGACAATTGGGTCCCACTAGCATATCACGGTTGTGGTCCCGCATGTAGTCCACAAGGAAGTCCAGTTCCTGCTTGCAGAAGGCTTTTTCCTCGACATGCCAGAGGCCGGAGCTGTGTCTCGGGTCCCAGCCTCTACTTCAGGTGCAACCTTCCTCCTCTTGAACAGTGGTGCAGACCCTGGCTGGCAAATGCCGCCCTGATCAGTATGGGCAGTGGCACTGGTGGATTGAACCGAGAGAGTGGCAGGTGGAACAAGGACGGAAGCCCTGACTTGCACCAGTGGCTGCTGGGTGCCCTGGAATGGACCCTGCGCAGCAACATCTGCTGTGCCAGGGTCATTGACCGGGACTGTCCTGGATGGTAGGCTCGCAACCGGGCTCGTTTCGGCTGCATCTGCCCATGCACTTACCAAAACACGGCTGGTCGGGGCAACAGATGACATTACTGCCTGAGCGACGAACGTGCCTCGGTCAGGGCAGCCATGCATGCACCTACGGTGTGCCTCCTGACCTCCTGGAAATCTTCCATGGCCTCTTCAAGTGCCAACGAAGCCTGCGCTTGCAGAACCTGAGCCTGGGTGGTGGTGTCCACAGCTGCACCTGCAGCTACCACTACCCTTAGGCCCGTGGCAGTCGATGAAAAGGACTGCTGGGTTACATGGGCACCAGTGCCAGATGCAAGAACTGCATCTCCTGGAGCCGCAGGGGGTGGTGTCATGACTGCACCAACACGTGGCACAACATCGTGCGGAGCTGGCACAGCCCTACCTCTTCCCCCTCTGCAGCCACCCTGGACACCCTGGAGTCCCCCTAGTCCCTGGTCACCCCACCCACGTCCCTGACCACACCCGCCATGGGGAGTACACCCAGCTGAGGCGCCCCTCACCTTTTGTGGCCTCCCAGCCATGGCACAGATGGAGTAGTGCCGTCACAGATGTAGTAGTGCCAATGGGGGGTGTACACGCCAATTGTCCTGGGCAATTGGGGTGAAGGGGGTGGGATACAAGATGTTAACAGCACCCCTGCACCTCCAAGTCTGTATGTGACCCCAGTGATTAAGTGACGGGTCATGCAATGCTCAGGCACCCCAACACTGCCGTAAAACCGTGCACGCAACCCCTGGTAGCCCACGTGTGTGGAATTAACCTCCCGCAGTACGGGGCGGCACCCACGAACATGAAAAACACATACGCATGGGACACGCAGGCTACTATGATCTCGAAAACGGTACGCGATACACAGGGGGGCCCGCAGTTGGAAAATTAGCATGCGCAACTCGTCGTCTGACTAGCGTGATAATGAAAAACATGCGTAGCCAATACCCACGCCAAAAGAAGAGATACGTCCTTGATCCGCTGTGAAGTAGTGATGGTGCGCAAAACAACACAAAGTAGCAACACACACATTGCTCTCCCCGAAAGGCACATACAGGGAACTGCTGGCCCCGCTCACCTTTAACCCAGTGCTGAGGGAAACACCTGCATGCATCACGTGACTTACGCGCTTAGGCCCTTTCCTCGGATTACACACATTAACACAGGGATGTGCAGTTTTTTCACGTGCTGATTCACTATGCACCCGTCACGAGGGAAACGCCTGCAAGCATAACATCACAGACGCGCTTACGCGCTAAGGGCCTTTCCTCGAATTACATGCTGACGTGCAGTTTTTTCACATGCCAAAGTACTCTGTATCAATCTGGCCACACAACAACATACGGAAGACCACGCTCCTACCCAGAAGGCCAATTTCCTGCCCCCCAGAGCCCCGAGCAGCCTCCCACGAGCCATCTGCTGCTACCTGCCTACCTGCTGCCACTGTCCCCTGCCTTTTGGTGCCTGCACATCTGCCATCTGCAGGGGTCCAGTTGCAGTGACCACCCCTGCTGGAACAGAAGACTCCCGACTGGTGTTCCATCACTCCACAGCCCAGCCCCAGGACCCAGTTGCCAAACCCACACCTGCCTCGGGGGTTGCCATGTCTGACACAACACCTTCTGGCACCAGTGGCAACCCCAGCCAGAGAGGCAGAGGGCTGCCAGCTTCACTTCCGATGAAGTTGGCATCCTGGTGGAGCAAGTCCTGGGGCAGTATGATGCCCTCTTCACACCATCGCGCGTCGACAAGGAAGGACGGAGGATGATCTGGGCGGACATAGTGGGTGCCATCAATGCGGAGGGGGTGGCACCTCGTGACATGAAACATGTCCAGAAGCGCTGGGAGGACTACAAGTCCAGGACCCTCAAGAAGGCCCGGCGCCTCTTAGACGCAGAGGATGCAGTGGGGCACTGGGGCCAGTTTACCAACCTGCAGATGAGGGTCCTGGAGTGCATTCGCCCAGAGCTTCACCACCAGATCCTCAGGATGCAATCCCGTCTATAGTCGAGCAGTAAGTGGACATGCATTGCTGTGTGAAACAGGGCATGTTGCAGTGTGCTGGTAGTCAGCTACTTGCCTGTATGTGTGACAGAGGCCATGTATGGATGTGTGTGTGCAGGGACATCATGGTGTTGCATGTGAGACCAGTCATGCGTGAATCACATGGATGGTGCATGTGTTAAGAGCAGCATGCGGAATGCACACATGAATGCATGCCTGCCTCTGTTGTTTGACATGGATGGGGTGTGAGAGATGGGGGCCACTGTCAAGGACATGTATGGTGTACATGTCGGTTGTAGGTCAACTGGTCAAATCTAAATGGTCGACAGGACAAATGGTCGACACCAAAAGGTCGTCAGGTCAAATGATCGAATTTTTTTTTTCTTCACATTTTTTTTTTTTGTTGGGTGGTGTCCGCCCCATCCCCCTTTTTTTTGCTAAAAACCCCTTTTTTTCCCTAAACGAAAACCTAAAAAAATATATAACTAAAAAATTCAATCATTTGTCCTGTCGACCAAATTGTGTCGACCATTTGTCAGTCGACCATTTGGCTTTCGACCATTTGACTAGACACTGTACATGTCTATGTGTCTCAGTAGCATGTGTGTTACTTGTAAACGCCATGGATGCATGACACATGTCCGTGACAATGTTCTGATTCACTGATGCAGCCTAGTCATCCTTGTATCCACTGTGTCTGGGGTGTAAGAGGCCAGATGGATGAAACTATGATGATGTGTGTGCATGTGATCGCATGACCCATGATGCATGTGAGTTTCAAACCACCATTGTATGTTTCAACAGTTCCTTGGACATGTTTGAAAATGTTCTTCGCATGCGCCATGCCTGTTTCTGCATGTGTGTTGCCTGCACTGACCCATGTGTTGTGGAGGGACATGATGGAAGTGATGTTTGACAGTGCCACTCATGTGCTATTGCTTCCTGTCTAGGGGACTATTGTACAGTACCCTGATGCTTGTGTTCTATGTCTCCCTCTACACAGCGGCGACTGAAGTAGAGGGTGGAGACAGTGCTGTGGAGCAAAGCGGTGGGGATGCCTCTACCGGCCGGCGGCACAAGGCCCAGTCACCATCCCAGGAATTACCATCATCCGGGAGCGAGGGGACTGGTGCCACGTCGGCTACTACGGCTGCAGCGGAAGGGGTGTGCCAGCTCCCACTGGGGCTCGCAATGGCCGAAGACGGTGTGGAGCCATCAGGGTTGGTGGTTTGCAGAGTAGAGGAGGATGCCGCTACTGTGCCAAACATGGGGCCTGGTGGGGGTGGTACCACTGGTGCAAGTGGTGCAGTCCAGGGGCAGAGGCAGGAGGCAGCACAGGTTGCCAAAGAGGGGCCTGTGCATGTCACTGTCCCTGACACTGTGACTGAACCACCATGCACCAACAGGGATGTCCCATCCCAGGCCCGTCCACAGGTAGGGGGTGGTCCACGTCATCTGACATCCCTCTACCTGCGGACAAGGGAACCCGTGACCGTATGGAGACCGTCCTGATTGGTATCGCGTTGCGCACATGTGACATTTGTGATGACGTGCGTGCTTCCTGGGGGGAGCACGCACGTCATCACGAAGAGCTGCGTGCCAACGTGACCCAGTTGGGAGGGGCCATGGTCGGGGGTTTCATACATGTTTTGGGCACTATGGCGGCCCTTTCCTCCTCTGTGCAGACTATGCGCCAGTCATTCTCCATGCCATCTTCCGGCACAGATTCCACCAGGGCCCCTGTGGACCTGCCCCAACCAACGCAGCCAGCTCGGTGGCGATCCCATCCCTGCCACAGTCAGGAGTCGGAGGTCCAGCATGGGTGGACACCCCAGCAACTGTACGCCAGCAGATGAAAGATGTGCCAGCATTATCGGGCAGGCCACATGCACGACGGCGCCAGTGGATTCCATCAGCCCGGATGCCGTTGTGCTGGCAGAGGCAGTTGCGTCGGAGGCAGCGGCAGGCTTAACGTGGGAGGCATCATGGCTCGGGGCCATCAGCATCAGAGGGGCAGGCATCAGCCGGAGGGCAGGAGGACCCTGGAATGGGAGTGTCTTCTGTGTGGCAATGGTTGGGCCAGCGGATAGATGCAGAGCAGCGGCGGGCAGAGGAGGCACGGCTCACTATGGTCAGGGCAGAGAACTCCATGCGCAGGGCACTGAGGCAGGCTGAGTGCCTCGAGGGAATTTGCAGGGAGTTGGAGGTGGACATGGCTTTATCCCTACAAGACCTCAGGGCCAGGGAACAGGTCCACCTCCAGGACGTTGAACAGGAGTTCGATGATGCCCTGGCCCGGGAAATCAACTAGTGAGCCATAGGACTTGCCCACCGCCATTGTATATAGTTCATTAGTGTTAGGTTTCCTTTGTTTTTTTAATTTATTTTGGAGTTCATGGACCTTGCTCCACTTTATGTTCTTAGTTATTTTTATAGGGTTTTTGGGTAGGTTTCCTTTTGTTTGGCCATCATGGACCCTTCAAACCTTCAGTGTATATAATTCAAGACTTGTACATACTTTGGTTATTCTGTCATCCCATGGGTCAATGTTTTTTTTTTTTTTCCTTCAAGTACTTTATTTGGACATTTGAAATGGACCACTTCCTTTTTTTCCGCTTGTGTTTTTTTTGGTTTACATTGGATTCATCATCATTTTTTTATTTTGTATTTTCTTCATTAACTAGTTTGATTTTTCTTTGTGTTTTTAATTACATATTTTAATACACATCATATTTCTTCATTATTGGTGTTGTGTACTCTCATTGGTATTGGGCATTGCTCAATGAGCATTGCCTCTGTCAAGTGTTGGCACTTTGTGGCTCTGTTGTACATTTATGCATGCCCATGGTGGTTCTTTTAAGGCTTGCATGTGTAATTTGTGAGTGAGGGCAGTGGATGCTTGCATGCTTGGCATAGGGGCAGCAGGGATTTGTGTAGGCATTAGGCCAATGGGTCTGTTTTGAGAGAACATGATGTTTGGTGGGCCACGTATCGGGGCCTGCTGGCAGGTGCCCGTCACTGGGGGTGGGGGTGGGGGACATGAGTTGGGGCCTGCTGGCAGGTGCCCGTCACTGGGCGTGGGGGTGGGGGGACATGAGTCGGGGCCTGCTAGCAGGTACACGTCACTGGGGGTGGGGGGACATGAGTCGGGGCCTGCTGGTAGGTATACGTCACAGGGGGTTGGTGGACATGAGTCGGGGCCTGCTAGTCACGTCAATTGTGGGTGGGGTGAGGAATATGTGTCAAGTCTCCCAGGTGCATGGTGCCAAGCGGGCTGCCTGCGGGGCATGGCCAGGGGTGATGGGCTGTCTGCGGGGCATGGCCAGGGTGATGGGCTGCCTGCGGGGCAAGCCCAGGGGTGATGGGCTGCCTGCGGGGCATGGCCAGGGGTGATGAGCTGCCTGCGGGGCAAGCCTAGGGGTGTAGGGTGCTTATCTGTAGTGTGGGTTGCCTGCAGGGCATGGGGAGGGGGGGAGGGACACACCAGGGAAGGCCCTCACTGCCAGAACGCGTGTGGAACTTCCCGCGCACCCCTCAGAATACATGTACCCCTCTCGTGCTAGTGAAAATGCATGTAAAACTCCCTGTGCACCCCAGTAATACTCGTACCTTGCTCTCGCATGGAGTATCGCGTGTGAAACTGCCCGCGCACCCCAGTAATACATGTACACCTCTTGCGCTAGTGAAAACACGTGTAAAACTCCCCACACACCCCAGTAATACACGTAACCCACTCTCGCATGGAGCATTGCGTGTGAAACTGCCCGCGCACCCCAATAATACACGTACCCCGCTCTCGCATGGAGCATCGCATGTGAAACTATCCGCACACCCCTCAGAATACACGTCCCCCTCTCACGCTAGTGAAAATGCATGTAAAACTACCCACGCACCCCAGTAATACATGTGCCCCACTCTCGCATGGAGTATCGTGTGAGAAACTGCCCGTGCATTCCTCAGAATACACGCACCCTGCTCTCGCATGGAGTATCGCATGTGAAACTGCCCGCGCATCCCTCAGAATACACGTACCCCTCTCGCACTAGCGAAAACGTGTGTAAAACTACCCACGCACCCCAGTAATACACGTACCCCGCTCTCGCATGGAGTATCGCATGTGAAACTGTCCGCACACCCCTCAGAATACACGTAACCCTCTCACGCTAGTGAAAACGCATGTAAAACTACCCACGCACCCCAGTAATACATGTACCCCGCTCTCGAATGGAGTATCGTGTGAGAAACTGGCCACGCACCCCTCAGAATACACGCACCCCACGCATGGAGTATCACGTGTGAAACTGTCCGCACACCCCTCAGAATACACGTACCCCTATCACGCTAGTGAAAACGCATGTAAAACTACCCACGCACCCCAGTAATACACGTACCCCACTCTTGCATGGAGTATCGCGTGTGAAACTGCCTGCGCACCTCTCAGAATACACGTACCGCTCTCGCGCTAGCGAAAACACATGTAAAACTCCCAGCGAACCCCAGTAATACACGTATCCCGCTCTCGAATGGAGTATCGTGTGAGAAACTGGCCACGCACCCCTCCGAATACACGCACCCCGCTCTCGCATGGAGTATCGCATGTGAAACTGCCCGTGCACCCCTCAGAATACACGTACCCCTCTCGCGCTAGTGAAAACGCATGTAAAACTACCCGGGCACCCCAGTAATACAAGTACCCTGCTCACGCATGGAGTATCGCATGTGAAATTGCCCGCGCACTCCTCAGAATACACGCACCCCTCTCGCGCTAGCGAAAACACGTGTAAAACTCCCCGTGAACCCCAGTAATACACGTACACTGATCTCGCATGGAGTTTCGTGTGAGAAACTGGCCATGCACCCCTGAGAATACACGTACCCCGCTCTCGCATGGAGTATCGCATGTGAAACTGCCCGCGCACCCCTCAGAATACACGTTCCCCTCTCGGGCTAGCGGAAACACGTGTAAAACTGCCCGCGCACCCCTCGGAATACACAAACCCCTCTCGGGTAACTGCCCCTCCTCTTCCATCCCGAGACTGCACACATTGGGGTTACTTATGCTTGTTACAAGTTAGTTCTGACTCACAAAACCTGTCATTTTAACGTGTTTTCAGTGGTAGCCATTAGGGCAGGCCACTGTGCTGTTGGCAACCAGTCGAAAGTGCAGATTTCCATTGATGCTTCTGTGTGTGTGTACATGTGTGTGTGCATGTGTTTGTGTGTGTGTAACTATTGCAAATACTAAAGATGCATTTGAAGCCTTTTTGTGCTGTCCTCATGTACTGTTTCCAGCTCCATCCCCACCATCGGATGGTTTAACATATGAAATAACATAGTCACTGAAAATACTTTGATTAAGGTGCAGTTAAGTTGAGCAGATGTCAAGCAATGAAACCCTTGAGATTCAGGGGATCTTCGAAATCATGACCAGTTCATCTTTAAGCGCTCCCCTTGATGTCCCCTATAATGCCATGTTCACCATAATGCCATGTTGTACACGATCACATCTAAAAAAGACAAACTGCCATAGGAATTGCCCCTCCACATTTGCTTTTATATATCTCTGTCTCCCTATGTTTGCATTCTCAGCTCAGTCTCTTCCTTCTTAGCCTGCAGGTTTCTGCCTTCTCTATCTATCCCCCATTCCTTTCATGCTCCTGTTTAGCCCTACCTTTTCCCTCACACACCTCATTTTCACTTGCTCTCTCTCTCTCGCTACACACACACAGAGCCTTTATGCTCTGGTACTAGTCTGTATCTCCTCTCTTATGGGTTCTCACACTCCCCTCTTTCTCATTGTACTCCCTTTATCACATACTCCTCTTGCTTCATACACTACTCTAGGCTATTGTGGATGGCGTGGGGGTGACCTTTGTAGGCTGAGCTAGATGCAGGTGCGCACCGCAACGACACAGCAGCCCCTCTTTGTTTACTCTTACCATCCTTTCCCCATCTCTCACCTACCTCTTTTGGATCCAGCTGGTCCTAGGGTCGGTGGGTCACTCAGTGATGTGTAGGGCTAGAGGGCAGGTACATGAAGGCAGGGAAGTGGGTTAGTAGAATCAGGAGTATGGAAAGGGTTTCCAATTCCCCAAAAGCAATACAATAGAATAAGAAAGTCCCTGGGGATGTCAGCGGTCACTTGTCTTTTGGGTGATATAATAGCTGTAATGTAATTGTTCTCTGTCATTCTATAGGGGTCTTAGTCAGGAATGTATATCATAGTCCCTCTCTTCCTCTGGCTTTGCCTTACCTCTTTGCTTCACACTCTCCCTTTCTGCCTCCTTCGCCCCACTTTCTGTCCTTTCTTCTTTCTGCTCATTACATGCTCCTGTCTAACTCATCCTCGTTTTGTCTTTGTTTGTCCTTCTGCTTCTTGCCTCTTTTGCATTCGGGCTATGATGATTTCATGTTGCATTTTACTCAATTTGCTTTGCCTGCTACCCTGCATCGGAGGGGTGCTGCATATTACAGCACTTCCACTCCTAATACTTCAACTGGAAAAGATGTTAACATAAATATTTCTGCTCTGCACAATGACGGCTACCACATATATGGGTACCAGAAGCCAAGAAGAATGTGTTGAGCTCCCGTTAGCACCTACCCCAGACCTTAGTCTGTGCACATTGACAAATACAGTCATAAACAATGCCCCATGTGCCTTTCAGGTACATTACATGTACCATATCTAATAGAAACACTAGACTCCGTGCCAGATTAACCAAATTACACAAACCACTGAGAAGATCTTTACCACGCAATAATCTGAAAACTAATTACAAGCCTAGCCTGAAATTTACTCTTCCTATGCAATCTCAATCCTTGTCTAACTCCAACACAAATGTCCCCCAGACTAATCACAAGCATAAATTACGTGTCAATAACAACACAGCCCACCCTAGCCCAGTCAAAGAAGCTAGTCAGACCCATTATCTCAAAGGAGTGCTTCTTAATGTAAGATCGCTTGTCGCCCATGCCATTGACATAGCTGACATTATTACAGAAGGCAATCTGGATTTCCTTGCCATTACAGAGACATGGCTTCATAATGCAGCAGGACCCTCACTCACGCTAGCGATCCTGGATGGATACACTATAATGAGACAAGACAGAGACGGTGCCAGAGGTGGTGGTATTGCCATCATTTCTAAAACATGTCTCTCCTTAAGATTGGCTCCCACCCACATGGCACAATCATGTGAATTCCATTCTGCAAAATTCCAGATAAACAATTCAAAATCTCTCACTATCCATTTAATTTACAGACCTCCCGGTCCTCTCGGCACCTTAGAGGAAGATCTACACAACCTACTTGTAAATAACCTTAAACCATTTTCACAATTACTCCTTTTAGGAATTTTAACATAGGCTTCAATGACCAATTGGACAAAAATGCATCAGACATAACTAATACTATTAGTTCACTAGGACTATCTCAAAAAGTAAATAAACCCACTCACCAAAAAGGGAGAATCTTGGACTGGATAGCAGACTACAATTGTTCTGCTACCATTGCATCTATTTTGCCTCTATCATGGACAGACCACGCATTGGTGTCTTTCCACCTATCCACTACAAGACCCACTCCTCCAGCTCCCCCTCTAGCGCCAAACTGTATCACTAGAAATAAAAAAAATATAACAGTTGAGAAAGTAATTCCTGCTATCCTCCCTACTCTTAACGCTCTGTCTGAAAATCTTGATCCTAGCCCCCTAGTCCATGAATATAATAACATTATGCTCACCACCTTAGACAAAATTGCCCCTTCGAAATTAAGAGCCAGCAAACCTACAGCACACTTAAACAAATGGTTTACGCCTCAACTCAAAGACCTGCGCACTTTGAAGAGAAAGAGCGAAACTAACTGGAGACTTTGCCCTTTCAACGAGAATAAAGCTAAACTATCTTCACTCTCTACACATTACAAAAAAGAAATTTGCAAAGCGAAACCTAATCCCTACGATGAATGTATTGCTAATTCAAATTCCAATATGAAAGAGCTCTTCTGCATTCTAAAAGAATTAGAATCTCCTATAGCGATACCTGATATCTGCATCAAAGACAAAATGTGGTGTGCAAACATCCAACAGGCCCTAGCTAACAAAGTTAACATGCTCCAAAACAAAATTCATCAGAAAAAAGAAGCTCTAAATCTACAGTGCTCGTCAAATAACCCTCTGCCGAGTGCTTCACTGACAGCACACAATAATACTTTCCATTTTTCCAAAATGTCCACACTGGAAGTAGAAAAAATAATCGTGTCACCAAAGCCTTCCAACTACAAAGGTGACATTTGTCCAGCACAACTAATAAAAGATGCTGCTAGAGAATTATCTCCTTTCATTACCAAACTAATCAATGCTTCTTTTGCTACAGGCACTATCCCGGCCAACCTCAAACAATCTTGGGTGCTCACCCTCCTCAAGAAACAGACATTAGATCCCCTCATTCCGCCCAATTACCACCCCATCACCACGGTTCCATTTCTACTCAAAATATTGGACAAAGCTGCCTATAATCAAATCCAACAACACCTAGGCAATAGACAATCTGGCTTCCACCCATTACACGGAACAGAAACAGCCTTAATTGACTTAAAATCATAAATAGACGAGCTGAGAACAAAGGAAGGACAGTACTTCTGCTCTTACTTGATCTCTCAGCCGCATTTGATCTGGTTGATCAAAAGGTCCTCTGTAGACACCTTGACCTAGCTGCCCACTTTTCCCAGGAAGCCATTAGATGGATTGAATCCTTCCTGAGCGAGAGACGAAGAGAGTGTTCTCCCCCTCGGCAGCTGCTGACCCGACCCCTATTCTGTGCGGTGTTCCTCAGGGCTCTTGCGTCTCTCCAACACTCTACAATATTTTCACCAAGCCCTTGTTTGATGATCTGGACCTTCTGGGTGTCACCTAAACAAATTATGCAGACGACACTCAGATTCTCCTCCTGCTTTCTGGGGATCATAGTAAGGACACGGAGTTGGTGAACAAGGTATATCTTATCATCCAAGAATGGATGGCCACTCATGGTTTATGCTTGAACGATGATAAGACTGAGTTGTTGATTCTGGGTTCACAGGCCAACATCAAAAAACTAGGACAGGAGTTCGCCTCATTCAATATCGATGGGAATCCCATTAAAGTCTCCAAGGAGGTAAAAACATGTGGTTTCTATCTGGATTTCACACTGTCTTTCGACAAACAGATAAAAACCTTAAACTCATCCACGGCTTACACCTGCATATTGATAAGAGCAGGCAAACCTTTCCTCTCGGATGATAGTTGTCTGATTCTGGCTAGAGCTTTAATACTCTCCAGAATTGACTATTGTAATGCCCTTTACAGTGGGGCCAATAAAACGACCATCCGGAAGCTCCAGATACTACAAAATAATGCCCTAAGAGCAGCCCTAGGTACTAATAAAAAAACCCATATTTCATCCCTCAGACGCCAACATAAATGATTATCTACAGGTAACAAAATTCAGCTCAAGATGTTGTCCCTGACCCACAAAGCACTTAATAATGCTGCCCCTAGTTACCTTTCAGATACATTCCAAAGAAGAATTTCTACTAGACCAACTGGAGCTGGCAATATTAATTGTCTGACTATACCTAGATATAGGCTCACTACTATTGGTGCCAATATTTTCCCTGTAAAGGCAGCGAAACTATAGAATACAATTCCTCAAGACCTGCGTAGTGACCAACCTTTCCCATCCTTCAGGAAAAATGTCATCAAATATATTATCTCGACAGACCCATAGTCTCCCACCTTTAGTCCTTTCACTTACTATCTTCACGTAATGGTATGGTACCTTTGAATTACATGGGGAATCTGTTCCACCTTTGAGTCGAACTGTTACATGGTAGTGGAACATATTGTAATTTGTATATTTGAACTTTGTTTACTGCGGGAAGCTATTTGTCTCTACTCTACCCCGAGTCCGAGGGCTCCACAGAGTGACTCTTCTGCAATTTGTATATGTGTACATTAGACATTCAACAGTCAGCCGGGCGTCATCAGAGATTCGGTGATGGCTTCTTGTTCTTAGCTTTTTTCTCTGGTATGGCGGTCGCGAAGCAGCCGTGTGAGGTGCCCCGCGGTTGGCGACTCAAGCTCCAGAAGTTCCAGCATTTGCATAAAGATAGTGGAGGAGAAGCAGGTGTTCCTGCCTATTGGAAAGGGAGGTAAGAGCGCCCTAGGCAAAAGTAGGGGGGAAATGACATAATTCCTGAAGAAACTAATAAAACCAGACTTTCAAAGAAGAAATGTGGGTGACATCACAGTCACAGACCTGTTAGAGGGGGTTGAAGGGCTAGTGGGAGTCTCACTAGCAGTATTGGCTTTAACTCTATTAGGGGCAAAATTCCTAAACACACAGCATCCAAATCCCTCTAACAAAGTAACACCCCAGAATTCTACGGTGGTTGGGGCCATGAAATTCCCATCGCAGGTAAGACTGGATGGCCAAAACCCATTGGATGGCAGTGTGGAAAACATGCAGCGTTTTACACTAGCACAACAAGCACTGAAGGCCCTAAAGGGTTAAACAGAATTGTGGTCTCCTGGAAACCTCAGTTAGAATGGATATTGGAAAGATAGAGAAAATGATTAGATGGTGGATTTCGGCTGCGGCAGAGTGGCAGAGTTATGGTGGCTGTAGGAATTGGAGAAAAAAAAAACCTCAGCAACTGAGGAAAGAACATTCTGCATTCTAGATTGGAGGATTTGGAAGGTATAATGGAGGTGGAGAGGGAAGTGGTTTCACTGGTACGAAACTCCTTGTTGCTTCATCTGACTCCTCTTATGGGATACACGATAGGAGGGAGGCTAAATGCTTAATGAGAGGCCCCATTAACAGGGAGGGGCTTATAATGAGAACTGTCTATGTTGTCCATTACCTTGGCACCATTTCTGAGAATATATGAAGCCATCCAGGATAGTATGAAACACCAGGCAACCTTGATAGCTATGCTGCACTCCAAAGTATTATTTATCAAGGGTTATATAACCACAGTCAAGGAGACAGAAGAGTGGGCCATAAAATCAAAGAAAAAAAGAAGACCAACGGGGTCATTACGAGTTGGGCGGTAAGGATTACCGTCACCGGTAAGGAGACCGGTGCCGGAAAACCCTTACCGCCGTATTGCGAGATCCCTTAGCGGGTCCCAGCAGGAATGACTGGTCTCAACAGCTGTTCTTTACGGGACCCGTTAAGGGACCTTGGAGCTAATAACGGGCCCGCAATTTGCAGGCCCGTTATTAGCACCTTCCCCATTCCCATTCACATTAAGTTTCCCATTAACAGTATTCCCATTAACAGTAAGTTGCACAGCAATGGTTCTTTCTACTAATGTATAGTGACAGCAGTTTCAACTGTGTCTTTGTGTACCATGTCAGAATATCAGCCCTGGGAAGAGTCTTGAATAATGATGCATCAATGTTTTGGAACGACAGTATTTTTGGGTGGTGGATGCTCTGCAATTCCATGTCACCAGTATGCCACACTTCTGCCACCAAGTGACTACTAGCCACCTGGCACCAATGCATTTCAAATACACTAGATTAGATCTCTACTCTCTGTTTCACTCACATCTCAAAAATCAGTTGCTTTCTAACATGTCCTAATTGTCCTTTCTTTTGGATTTATATTAACAATGAGTTAGGTTTGTACTGATTTGTTCTGTCTAGCTCTTTGGAAAATGCACCATATCCATTAATAAATGAAAACACAAATACACTGCCCAGACGACAAGTGTATGGATGTTTGGCCACTCACCATCATGGGATATGACACGGGTCTTGAAGATCAATAACTTAAGCCATTGGCTTCATTTTAGCTTCTCATTACAATGCTTTAAAGATTAAAAAACGTCCTTTAAACATGAAAACGAAGCTAGAATAATCATGGAAAGTCTGTAATTTATTTTATTTTATTGTTCAAACCGCTGACCTAGCTCGAGAGCAGCAGAGCGCTGTACAGAGTGTGGGTAGCCAGCGTTTGGGCTATCATCTTTTTAACTATAGCTCGGTACTGCAAGGTCTGTGCGTCGCTTTGTGTGCCCATTGGAATTAGTCCTTGGTCAGCAGTTGTTGAAAGAGCCATAGTTTGAGAGATTTGCAAAATTTGAGAATTGTGGAGGCATTCCGAGCTTACCCCAGGATCGAGTTCCGGAAGGTTGGTGCATTACAAGAAAAGGATTGTTGGTGGGTCTTCTCTTTGCTGAGGAGTTGTGATTCAAGCTAGTTGGTTGATTTGCCGCACAAAGGGCATATGCCACGATGAATGTGGAGCTTAGCTACCATGTACGCTGGTGTGCTACTCGTGACTGCTTTGTAGATGGTACATTCGGATCTGCGTGAAATTACTGAAAACAAAAGTCCGACCTCCAAAAGTCCGATTTTTTTTCTCAATTTTTCTGCAACTATATATTTGGGGGGAGACCCCCCATAACCCCCCACCTTACCCCTATACATTTCTATTCACTTTACCCCCCCATATATATATCTATATGGAAAATTGGGGGTCAAACTTTTGGTATTAGGTAATTTCGTACAATACTGGTACATGCAGTCTTGAACGGTATCCTGGCTTAGAGTGGAAGCCAATGTAGTTTGCGTAGGATGGGGGTAATTCTGTCCCATTTCCATGCTCCCGTAATAAGATGTGCTGCAGCGTGGTGGTCTGTTTTTTAGGGGAACCAAGTGAGCAGCTGGGAGACCTGTCAGGAGAGCATTTCCCCCAACTATGTGCAAGATCACAGAGGCCTGCACAATGGTCTGGAAGTCCTGCAGCGGAATGAAGGGAAGTGATTTTGGGAAGGGTAGAGATTCTGAGCCAGTCTAGTTAGGCCTTCTTGGCTATGTGCACCTGGAAGCACAGGCTGCTGTCAATGGTGAAGCCGAAGGAATTTGTCAAGTCATAGGGCCTCATTACAAGGTAGGCGGTAAACCATGGTGCTATTAGCACCATGGTTGCCGCCGGTACCATACCGCCATACCGGTACCACCATGGAGGAAAGGGGAATTACCACCTGATTCCAAGGTTGGCGGGGCGGTAATTATCCCTTTCTCCATGGCCCTTCCCCATTCCCATTTTTGCCCCACAGGGCATAATGGGAATGGGGAAGGAGCTAATTACGGTATCGCAAATTGCGGTACCGTAATTAGCACCAAGGTCCCTTTGCGGGTCCACACCAGCTGTTAAAGTCGGGTCCCGCAAAGGGACCTCGTAGTAAGGCGGTAAGGGTTAACGGTCACCGGTACCCTTACCGGTGACCGTTAACCCTTACCGCCTTCCGTGTAATGAGGCCCATAGAGTTGTGGATCATATCCTTTGTGGGATGTTTTACCCATGCATCCAAGCCCTACCATAAAACTGTGCAGTACTGGCATGGAAAACATCATGATGGCCAGAACTCCCCAGAGACTGCACAGGAAAAACATGAAGAATAGGCTGCCACCCATTTTTGCCTATGTTGTGAGCACAGGAGGGCACTGCCTAAAACCACCATTGGGCTACACACACAGTAGCCTGAAACCATTGGGAATGGCAATGCTGATTGCCAAAAAGCAACTCAGAACTGTGGGGAATTCATTTTCTTAATCCCAAAAATGGTTGCAATACCGGTACTCACCACTATCAGAAAGCCGGCGTTTTAAAACCACCAGACTTTTGTGTAAAACTGAACAAATGAACAGAAACCAGGCCAAGGAAAGACTTGCTAAGAGGTGGATAAATTGTAAAACTATATTCTGAAATGACTTGAAGGAAGTAATGATTTAATGTATATGTAAAAAGTGTATGTGTGATTTAAACTGGGAACTAAAGTGACATTTAGCTGAATTCTGCCTGACAACTACCCCCGACAGGAGAAACCTGCTCAGCCACTCTTCCCAGGCCTGGCTGCATCCTGCTGCCCCTGCCAAAAGGAGCTCACACCTCCCTGATTGAATTAAGGGAGGGGACCTGCAGACTGCAGGAGGTTGAACAAAGCCTTGTCCTGGACTCAGGCAAATGTTATATTGGGGGGGCCGTAAAGTGGCTTCCTCTTGGGAAAACTGGGAGGGTCAGTGCCTCTGCTAGCAGCTGAGCTTGGGGGAAGTGGATAAACCAGTTATTCCACCCTGTGATGTGGGAAGCCACACCCCTTTTTGACCAGGGCATAATTTTAAAAAGATAGATAACTCATAGTGCGGACTGGTCAAAATTACATAATTAATATCATTATTCTTGTGATTTTTCTGTGCACATTTTAAGAGGTGTTAGGACCCTGTGGTATGTTCCTGGGGATAGTAGCGGAAAAAAGGTTGTTACTCCAAATGTCTGCATGTTAAAAATCTGACACTTTATCATCTGAAACCCATATCCCTGGTGCACATTTGTGTAAAATCTGGAAAGGTTTAGAGGTTGTTATCTGGATGAAAAGGGGAGAATTCTGTCATCAGTGGACACGACATCGTACAAAGACAGGGATCGGATGGTTTGGTGCTACAGAAAATATGTTAACTGGACCTATAATATTAATAAAATGGTACATAGGTAAATATGTATTTGGGTCAGAAATAGATTTGTGTGCAATTTGACAAGGGGAGGTTCCTCTGACCATAAAACCTACAGCATCACTCTGACACTCCATTTCTTCCCCCCAATCAAGGGAGAGAGGAAAGCTGGGCCAATGACAAGTAGAGAGGGGCAGGCTTAGCTAGGCCCAGGCACACACCCATTTTCAAAACACATAAAAAGAGACTGCTGGGACAGGTAGAGACATTGAATTCCATTTGCTGCGGAGCATGCTGACCGACGACTTCACATCCAGAGATCAGACTTCAAATCCATCAATCTCCATAACCTGTAGCAGAAATTAACTCCAGAATTTGTAGCAGAGAGGCCTGAATCCACCAGCTGAATCCTCTTCAGCAGGCCTCAAAACCAACCAAACTATTCAACAGCCAGGCGAGCTGTTTGAAAATTTTGCCAAGAATGTTTGCAAGAACCTATAGCAGTATCCAGAAAGCAGTGCGGTATCCGGAACCCGAGAGAACCACAAACCAGACCGTTGTGAGCAGATCCGGTGCTTGACAGACCCAGAGAGCAGAGCTGACCCAGATAGCCGGGACTTCAGAACCACCCGCCGGAAGTCCCGTCCAACCTGACCAGACCGTGATGAGGCCTATTTCAAATTGATATTGTGAGTACCTAGCAGAACTGTGCAGAACCAGTCTCTTAGTTAAAATAATCTAATCCAAACTATTTTAACCTAAGTAGAACAGCCTCCTAGAAATCGTGTCATCTGTCATTTTTAAAGCTGCACAACTGTCACCTGTCAATTCTGCAGCTGCAAGCTGTCACCTGTCATTTTGAGTTTTACTTTAAATCAGAAAATCTACATTTATTAAATCGTCCGTACCTCTGGAACCGTTTGGGCTAGGAACGTGGTTTAACTTTCATTTTAAACGATTTACGCACTCGCGAATTTTACAGCGATTGCGATTTTGGCTAAATTTCTCCACTTGTCAAAATAGCAGCTCCATTCTTTCTTTTGTTAAAATCCGTTTGCAACTTGGTAATATCTCATAGAGCATTGCTAAAGTGAGCCTGAACTAATACCAACAAGCATCTCTCACTCACTCTGAACCTCTAGAGGGAATTAAAAGCAATTTTAGCACCTTTTCACTTCCCTGCAAACCACATTAAAGTAATTTGCCTGTGTTTAAAACTCATCCCTGTTTTCTCTAAGCTTGCTGGGGGAACTGGAACTGTGTATTGCATTATAAAGTGTGATTTGTTGGGATTCTTGAAGACTGTGTGCTCTCCTTCCATTTCTTGTATTGCATAGGGGGGAGTGAATTGTCAAAAGAAAAAGTGATCATATTACCTTTTGCTAAAATCATAACAAGTTATTTCTGTACTGCATTTTATTCCACCTTGCATGTCCTTGAAACCATCAAGCATTTTCAGCTACCTCATCCTCTACACTACTCCTAAGTAACCAAATCAGTGTACCCCTGTAACATTATCCATTGTTGATCACGGTCATATTCTGAAGTGTGATATCAGTTATCAATTTATTTATAAAGTGTGATAGATATATATTGTTGAATTGTCCGAATAAACCTTTTAATTTGCAAAACAAACCTACTTCTTGGCTCAGTGGGGTCAGAGGGATTCTAAGAGGGGGGTGTTATGCAAGGGTTGTCATCCAGAGTACTGAACTGGATATAGAAATATATCAATAAGGGTTTTCCTCAGCATCCCAGGCTAGGCATTGACTTAGCTGTAGTGTTGATTGAATATCGCTTACACCTTCTAGGAGCATGTCATTGAGCCATTGTTGAACAAGTTGTTTTTTTAGCAGTCGGACCGATGAGGATGAATTCAGTATTGGGCCCATGTTTGTCGTGCACTCTATTGTAGCAACAATAATAATATCAGATATTTACATAGTGCTTGGTAGTGGATTCCTTCTGATTCTAAGCACTGTAATAATGGTTATTATTACCCAACGGAATGCTATTCAGTCTATCGCTCTCAGAAAGATGAAGAGCTGAGTCAGTACTTCAGAATTTAAACTGATGCCATGTAGGCTGCCCCCATGTCAGAGGTGAGTCCTTCAGATATGAGCTACCCTCAAGCAGGAAATATTGAAGTGTCTGCAGAGACGGAACGGGACAGTCCGAAGAAAACCCATATCCCTGTTCGTTTCATGAGACAGAACTTAACATATTCGCACAGACAGCCTGGAAGATGGTTCCGGCTCTGATCCATGTTTCGACCCTAGAGCAATAATTAAGCTCTTCAGACCCACGAGCACTTAAGCCGCATTTACAAAAAGTCCCCCTCCATGCCAAGCAGTTTCAGTTCTCTTTCATTGATGGGTTTGTTTGGCGCCAAAATCTGTAATTATGGCATGGGCGCTGTTGCAAGAATCGTGCTATTTTGGAAAGTCGCTGTAAAAAGAAAACACATGTACTTCCAGAAGTCTGTATTTTTAGGGAGGAAAATTGCCGGTAGCCAGCCACAGTGTCTCCATCACACAAGAGCCTGTGTTATTCAAGGGGTTTCAGTGCACAGATTCCGGAAAACCGCATTCTATGTTAAATATGCGCACTCATCATGTGGCTGGGCAGGCAGAGCATGAGAAGGCCATCCATCTCTACATTGGTCAGATGCCTGGTCAGCGCCCAGTATGTATTATACGTCTTCCGCACTGCCTTCGAAGGAGCTAGTAAGCAGGATACATGGGGCTTTTCAATGCCAGTGAGGAAGCCTTACGAGTTAAGCTTCATTGCGCAACCCACAGTCATGGGTTCGAATCCTATTAGAGTGAGGCATTACGAAAACACTTGTACGGGTGTTTCTCAGTCTTTCCAGTCAATTAGGCTTATGATATGCTATGGTATGTTATTTATAACGTGCTTAATACCCAGAGGTTTCTAAGCGCGGACCCGGGGATCGAACATGTGTTGCCCTGTGTCGTCTTGTTTCCAAGGCGAGCACGTTGCCCCTGAGCTATTGTCAGTGTCCAGTTACCTCCACCCTTTTAGGAGCAACAATATGGGATGCAACATTCGCGTACACACATTTTGCCGTTTGCCACTATGTGGTAAGTGTGCAACTCCAATAGCCTCACCGGCTTTGACAGCGCTCTCGGGAAGCAGGACAGTTGTGAAACTCCAGCAGCCGCAATGGCTTCTACAGTCCTTGCAGAATGCAGTGCATGCATGAGATTCCCAACAGTTGCAATGTTTTCTGCAGCCCCCAAGATCAGGAAAGGTGTGAGAATCAGACAGTCTGAATGGCTTCTTCAGTCTGAGAATGCAGTCTCGGTGTGAGACTCCAGCACTCTCAATGGCTCTTTTGCAGATGTGATACACAGCACTCTAAAGGGTCCTTCCAGCTTTTCAATAAGTTTCCTTACAGGAGTGAGACTCAGCAGTTGTGAGGACCATCTGCAGCCTCTAATCAGCTACCCTGGGAGGGTCAGCAACCCCAGGATCTTCTCCAGTAAAGCAGGTGTATTTACTCCTCCCACTGCCCCCAATTTTCGCACATTGGGCTGATCCTAGTCTATTCAATTTCCCAGCTAACAATCGGGTGCTGTACTCTTAAGCAAACCTTAATGTGGTCATGGGGGTTGGGGTGGGGCTTCTGCATGTGATGTCATCGTGAGAGGTGAACCAATTACGATACATCCCAGTCCACCATTTCCAAGTTAAGTTCCTCAGATCTCTATCTCTTAAAGCCCCAGTGCAACCATGGCCACATACCTCTCTCTCTCTCTCTCTCTCTCTCTCTCTCTCTCTCTCTCTCTCTCTTTCTCTCTCTCTCTCTCTCTCTCTCTCTCTCTCTCTCTCTCTCTCTCTCTCTCTCTCTCTCTCTCTCTCTCTCTCTCTCTCTCTCTCCTGTGTCTGACTCTTTCTCCTTCTCATACCCATACCCTCTGTGATGCGAAGGGGGTATTCCAATAGTAATCAAGGAAAGAAGTACAGGAAGGGCTACAGCAGGAGTCTGCAACTTTTGGCTCTCCAAATGTTTTGGACTCCAACTCCTGTTCATTCGTCAGCATAGACAGCATTTAAGGATCCTTCGGGTCATAGTTGGAAATATGGAGAAGCAAAGGTTCTGGACCGTTGGCCTACAGGATCCAGTATGGGTAGGTGTAGGAAAGTCTAGAGGGGCTTGTGGACAGGAAGGCAAGAAGAGTGTGGAATGGTATTATAGGGGAAGTCTGGAGGCTGCAGTGAATGATACTGAGAAAGTGTAGAATGAATAGTCGTTTGATAGAGACCTTAGTCTGGTCATAGAGCTCAACGCTCAAGGAGTCTCTTCCAATCCCTTTCAAACCACTATCATATCCTGGAACAGGAAAGCGTTCCCTTTAACTGAACCAGGTTAACCAACTCCTTGGTCCATAGTTCTGTGCTTAAGGGTGATTATATCTTCCAGCTCGTTGACTCTTTGAGACCAATTTCTTCACCACAGACAGTCCTCTTGCCACTCAAAAGACCATCCTTTTTTCGAAGAGAGGCATTCCTGGCAAATTGGCTAACAGAATTGAGTGGGGCCTGGATTAATTGTGTGAGATGAAGGCTACTCTCTCTCGCATTGAATCCAAAAACCCACTCAACTTGTGTCAGTCTATACACAGCGTGCCTCAGCTCTGTTCCAGGGGCAGTGCAAGGCCAACACGTGTCTCAGTCTTCTAGCCCAAGCCTCACCATATTTAGTGGGCTCCAGGTTAACCTGAAGCAAAGCTTCTGTTGTACGTCGGCATTCATTATGGTGTGATGTATAGAGCTTTGCCACCTTGCCTACAGTTGCAGTCGATTACTTGCCGCCCAGTTCAGATTCGCAGTCTAGGTTCTGTTTAGCAAAGATGTGGGTTGGGTCAGAAATAAAGATGTTGTGCAATCAAAGCTGTCAAATAAGTTTCCTCTCCAAATATGCAGGAGCGTAGATCATCAGTCGCTGTGTATCTTGTCAGCACAGCACCTCAGGATCTACGTAAAAGTGAAGGCACTTCAAATGTTCGCTGTTTCTTGGGATACAGAAGTCTTGAATGCACCTGTATGGAATAAGCAGCTTATTTTGCATATGTCCTTGATGCAACTGATTCCTGACTTTTTCCAGGTTTACCATTGGTCCTGTCCAACTGGTATATTTTGTGTTCTTCATTTATATTGGGAAACATGTTCTTCTCATTACATATTTCCTGATGGCTTCCCTGATAAAAGATGCTCTGGGAAGGAGTTTGCATTGGCTCAGGTAGTGTCATGGGTAAGGGATGGTAGAAGGCTTTTTGGAAGCATGGAGTGTTTCTTAATATGATTGCTTCACAGGTAACCTTCCTCTCTAGCCGAGACCCAAACAGCCGCACTGCTGTAAGTAGTAGAGCTGATGGTTGTCCTTTATATCTGTGAAGCCAAGTCCACCTTTGTGAAATAGCACTTTCAGTTTCTCAAGCAAGAATGTGGCCCTCCTTAAGGGGTACAGGGAAACTAATTGAGTGTCCAATCTATCAGCCAAGCCGTATCCACGGGGAAGAAGGTGGATATGTTTTGGTGAAATTCAAGGAGGCTAAGAAGCAGGTTGATATTCACCGTACTGGGGCTGGCTCAAAGGGGCACGTTCAGACGATTACATCGGGCGATATTGGTTTTGATTGCTTCCACCTTTGTCTTGATGTTGTGTGCTAATGCATTGGGAACCTTCTTTGTAATTAGGATTTTCAGATATTTTAGTTCCTCGCTCTCCCATGTAAAGCTCCACTCAGCAGTGTAACGCTTGTTGGCCATTCTTGAGATTAGAACATTTGGTCCAAAGAATCCCATAGCCACAGAGTGTGGCAAACTCTTTGATCAGAGTTGTGAACTGGTGGCATTGAGAATCTGAGAGAGATAGCATCATGTATACGGCCTGTAGAAGGCATATCACCACCTCCACCCCTATCTTGATTACTCTGATATCTGTGTGTTGACAGATATCAGCAGCCCTTGTTTCAAGGGCTATGTTAAACTACAGGGCAGAGAGCGGGCAGCCCTGTTTCGTGCCAAGGTGGACGGGCACTTCTGAAGACAATAGGTTGATTGTGTCTATCTTGGTTTAGATTTCTTCATAGAGAGCCTTAGTTGACTTACAGAAGTTGCCACCCAAATTTGACGAATTGCAATACTTTCAGCAGGTACTGCCAGTTGGCACTATGAAAGACTTTTTCATTTCTCCCTCAAGAATGAGGAGAACATTATTTCACTGACTGGATCATAGCATTATAGAGGTATAGCAGTAGGGGTGAGTTCTTCCTTGGATAGTTTGTAGAGTTCTGTAATCACACCACCAGGCTCGGTGGATTTCCCAGGGTTTCTACAGCTGGTCCTTCAAGTCTCTGCTGCAGTCACATAATGTGAAGAGTCTGTGCCTTCTTGGTTAAGTTCCACTTCTTTGTAGAGGTGTTTGTAAAAGCTGTTGAAGGTGTGGTTGAAGCCAGAAGAGCTCCTCAGCTGGTTTACCTAGATGTAAATTATGGCATGGAAAGATTGCCCTTTCTCATCCGGCACCAATTTGAGAGACAAAGGATTATTGGTTTTACCTCCCACCCTCCTAATACCTTGCCCTAAATCCAAAGAAAGCATGTTTGTGTACTCTCTCAAAGTCTAGGCCATTTATTTACAACTTATTCATGTGGGGCCTGACAGCTTCCTCAAGTTCTGATAATTTAGACGATTCCTCTTAGTAATTAAGATTTTTCTTCAATTAGAAGATCTCTTAATTAGGACTTCATGTATGCCCATGTCCTCAACAGTGTGTCGATTAGTCTCAATGAACATGGGGATTTCCCACTTTAATCTATCTGCTACTATGGTGTCAGAAAAGAGGAGCAGATCCAGCGACCTTCTCCTCATGCTGATGTCAGTCAGCTCAATTTCACCTGTCTGACACTTGATGAAGGAACAGCCATTACTTCAGTGATCGAAAAGGGATCGTGTCATCGGAGCGACTTGTGTGTCAGAGGCCAAAACATGTATTCCCTTGTACAATGGTTAAGGAATCTCCAAGTGTCTTTAAAACCCAGACACCTTGTAAAGGCATGCAATACCCTCTTATCCCAATCTGGGTTGTCTGGGGATTTGATATCGCTACTCAGGTGGAGTCCATGGACATATTTTAGTCTCACCTTAATAAAGTAATGCATTACTTGGTGGTGGGATCAGAGATGTCAAGCAACCATAGGTCAGCATGTCTTCTCCTGTGCTATGCACTTCTGAGGAATCAGAGCAGTGTAGATAACTATTCTTAATTTTGTATCAGCTTCTTGTTTTCAGGAATTTGCCTTTGCACACAGGCCCCTGCCCTCTGTGACTAATGGCGAAAGGGATAATCTCAGATTTTAGTAGAGCCGAATGCTCACGCCATTGCTGATGAGTTACTCTCACTACAGCTGTTCATCTCTAGGTCCACCCATTCTCCAAGGGAAACATATCTACCCCTCCTTCTTTGCCGTTAGGATGTTCTTCCTCTTCACTGGTTTTTTAAACCCACCCAGATTCCATGTGTTGAGTTTGAGATCCTGGTGAAGCTCTGCGGCTATTGTGGCCATGGATAGTAGCAGGTCCAGGGCAAGTTCCCTATATGCAGGGGTCTCCCTAAGAGTATACATCTATGCTGGCACTGCCCAGATGATGATCTAAGTATAATTCATAGCCATCAAACCAAGCCTTAGAAGGGAGACTCCAAGGTTCAAAGTGAATTAGCAATCTAAAAGGGTTTCCAGCCTCAGCTAATATTGATGTTGACATTGGGTCCACCACAATGCATTTCCACACTTTATGGTGTCTTGGTAAATGGAAGACATGACAGAGCATACAATGGAAGCCTTACATATCAACACAATAGCTCGACATCCTCCTTGTGAGAAAGAAAACGTTAGCCCTACTGCCCGTTAAGTCGTACAGGGAATACATTTTGCTTCGCAAAGCATGTTTTAAAAGAGAAAGAGAGCATTGGGAGCATTAGGCGAATGATATGGAGGCATGAAACATTGATTTTCCCCAGTAAGCCAGACGTCTGGAACATTTCGAAAGTAAGCCTATTCAAGGGCAGGAAGGAATGCATTCTATACATATGCACTGGGATCTATATCTAGACAAATGGAGAACACCAACTCTGCAAAACGGGGACAAAACGGCCAAAATTGTTGAAAAATTATAATTCACTTAAAAAGGTCAAAAGAAAAATACATGTTTTCATGACATCATTAACCCCTTAAGTGCCAAGTACGAGTGTGCTTGTCCT